>NW_026652296.1:21424543-22024543 GCF_009828535.3 Hylobates moloch | reverse complement strand
AACAAACGCGCAGGCACAGGCGCACACGACATGCATCTATATATAGACCACAGTACTATCCCCAAATGCACCTGCGTACACCCCTACATCTCCACACACAAAAGCATATACCTGCACATACCAAACACACGAATACTCGTTTGCACATATGCACACACACATGCACAGACGCATGCAGACAGGAACCAGCCTGCTCCCTCAGGTGCGGCCCTATTGGAGACATACAGGTATACACACACGAACGCACACACGTGCTCCCACACAAGCACATTTAGTCCGCAATAATCCGGCATTACCTGTGCACAGACTGGCCCCTCTCGCCCGAAATCCCGGCTGCACCGCAAAGAGGCGGCCATCTCCTCCCCGTGTGACCCTGGCAAAGCCCTCTCCAGAGGCTAAGAATGGCCCCTGCTCTCTAGGCCCTCTCCCCTTATTCCCAACCCCCCACTCCCCACCAGGCGGCGCAGGACTCCTCCATAGGGAGCAGGTTTGGAGTCTTGGCAACCACCTCTGAGCTAGCAGGGGCTGGCAGGCCGCGGATTTCTGGGCCGAAGGAGACTTCAGCTCTAGGCACCCCCGGACCCTTACAGCTTGGCCCCGCGGCGTCCCTGGAGCGCACTATCACTGGGGCCACGGAAGGCAGGTTTTCTGGGAGCAGAGGCCTCCCAGGGGTTGCTCCATGTCTCGGGGTCAGCAGGACTCCACCGGGCCCTGCACACCAGATGGCCCGACTCAAGGGGCTTTCCTCTCCGGGGCCCGGCGAGAGGGCCTTGCTGGATCACGAACCCGGGGCTGCTCCCACCTTCGCTGTGCCCCCACGACTTCCCGGGGCATCTTTCAAGGCTCCGTTTGATAGGCCTCAAGGGAGGCCAGGGCAGGAGGCTGGAGGCTCGTAGGCCTCCGGGACCCTGGATTTCGTTAGCTCTTAGTCCCCATGTGGATTCTAAACCCTATAGCCCTGTCCGCCCGACCCTGAAGCTTCTGGTTCTAGACTCTTTTCGGTTTGGCTTTCTAGCCTCCCTGGCGCCTTCCCGCCAAGCTCCTCCTCCTGCTTGCCTCCGCATCCTCCACTTAGTCCCCTTACTTAGGTCTCGCCCTCGCCTCATTCTAACTCCAGCCTTGTCCTAAGACTCTCAATTTCCAGCCCTGCTTCCTCCTCCCCCCTGAGCGTCTTCACATTGTCTCTGTTCTTGCCTCCCAGGGGCTTTGCCCCACCTTCAGCCCCTCTCCCTCTCTACCCTATCTCCTTTTCGCCCCACAACTGCCGCCTTTAACGTTTCCTCCTCTGGTTTGAGCCCGAGACGCCCAAGTTTCCCTCTTTAGCTCCCGTGCCCCATTCCAGCCCCACCACAAATCCCGTGCCCACTCTTTCCAGTGGCCCAGGCCCAGCTCGCTACCTTTCTTAGCGCCCCTTTTCGACCACTCTCCCTCCTGTCCCTTCTCATCTCCTCCCCCAACTCCTCATTCTGGTCCTTTCCCCAGGAACCATCCCGAAGTATCTCCCTTCCCTCCTGTGGCTTCTCCCTATTATCAGCCCTCTCCCATCCTAGCCCTCTCGCTATCTCCAGCCATTAGCGCACCTTTCCTTCTCAGATCCGTCCATACATCCCTCCCTCTCCATCTCTGGCTCGACACCCGGGCTCACTATTAGCTCCCTCCCCTACATCCACCCCGCAGCCTGCTCTTAACCTCTTCTCCCCGGCGGCTCAGACCCAATTCTCAGTGTTCTTAGCGCCCCCTTCGGGCCACAGCGTTAAGCCACGCCCCCCGGGCCCCCTCATCTGTTGCCAAGTTCGCTGAGCGTCCGCGTCTGGTTGCCTCTCCGCCCCACAGGGCATGTTCGTGCTGGGCCTACCCTACGCCATCCTGCACGGCGGCTACCTGGGGTTGTTTCTCATCATCTTCGCCGCTGTTGTGTGCTGCTACACCGGCAAGATCCTCATCGCGTGCCTGTACGAGGAGAATGAAGACGGCGAGGTGGTGCGCGTGCGGGACTCTTACGTGGCCATAGCTAACGCCTGCTGCGCCCCGCGCTTCCCAACGCTGGGCGGCCGAGTGGTGAACGTAGCGCAGATCATCGAGCTGGTGATGACATGCATCCTTTACGTGGTGGTGAGTGGCAACCTCATGTACAACAGCTTCCCGGGGCTGCCCGTGTCGCAGAAGTCCTGGTCCATTATCGCCACGGCCGTGCTGCTGCCTTGCGCCTTCCTTAAGAACCTCAAGGCCGTGTCCAAGTTCAGTCTGCTGTGCACTCTGGCCCACTTCGTCATCAATATCCTGGTTATAGCCTACTGTCTATCGCGGGCGCGCGACTGGGCCTGGGAGAAGGTCAAGTTCTACATCGACGTCAAGAAGTTCCCCATCTCCATTGGCATCATCGTGTTCAGCTACACGTCGCAGATCTTCCTGCCTTCGCTGGAGGGCAATATGCAGCAGCCCAGCGAGTTCCACTGCATGATGAACTGGACGCACATCGCAGCCTGCGTGCTCAAGGGCCTCTTCGCGCTCGTCGCCTACCTCACCTGGGCCGACGAGACCAAGGAGGTCATCACGGATAACCTGCCCGGCTCCATCCGCGCCGTGGTCAACATCTTTCTGGTGGCCAAGGCGCTGTTGTCCTATCCTCTGCCATTCTTTGCCGCTGTCGAGGTGCTGGAGAAGTCGCTCTTCCAGGAGGGCAGCCGCGCCTTTTTCCCGGCCTGCTACGGCGGCGACGGGCGCCTGAAGTCCTGGGGGTTGACGCTGCGCTGCGCGCTCGTCGTCTTCACGCTGCTCATGGCCATTTATGTGCCGCACTTCGCGCTGCTCATGGGCCTCACAGGCAGCCTCACGGGCGCCGGCCTCTGTTTCTTGCTGCCCAGCCTCTTTCACCTGCGTCTGCTCTGGCGCAAGCTGCTGTGGCACCAAGTCTTCTTCGACGTCGCCATCTTCGTCATCGGCGGCATCTGCAGCGTGTCCGGCTTCGTGCACTCCCTCGAGGGCCTCATCGAGGCCTACCGAACCAACGCGGAGGACTAGGGCGCAAGGGCGAGCCCCCGCCACGCGTCTGCGCTCTCTCCCTTCTCCCCTCACCCCGCCCCCATCAGCCCAGTGCGCCCTGCCGCCGCGCTTGGGAAGCCAAGCTTTAAACATCTCTGGTTCCTAGTTTCTGATTATTCGGGGATGGGGGAGGGGTGGGAGGGGATAGGGATTCACGATCCATCGCGTCTGCGTTTCTGTTGTCCTTTCTTTTCCACAACACCCTGGTTTTGGGGGGAGGCGGGGTGCATTTGCGGGCAGGCTTCTCTGTCCTTCCAAGTGGGGCCCCGACACTTTGGTTCCAGTCATCGAGGGGGTTGGGAAGGGAGGGAGAGGGGGCGCAGCTCGCAGGCGTGGCAACTTGACCTTGGGGGGACATTTCACATCCATCCAGTGCTCGGAATCTACAGCGTCCAGCCATTTCCAGCAAGAGCGCTTCCCATTCCGGAGACGTTTCAACTCTGCAGCGGGAAAGGCTGACTGGGAAATCCATTTTGGGTGGGCGATTTCCTTCAACGAAGCCGGGAGGCGAGAAGCCGCAGCGGGGCCAGCTTGCCTGCCGGTTTTCAGGAATCTAAACTCTCATCTTGTGCAATTTATCAGGTGTGGAACTGTTCTACTGTACGTGTGGTGTGCTCGTGGTGAATAAGATGAAATGTATATCAGAAAAAAATCTATCTCTAATTTAGAGTGCGGTACATAATTATATCCGCAAATAAAGAAGAGACAAAGGCTTGCGCGGCCCGGTGTCGGGTTTGTGTGTTCGTACCAGCCGGGATCCCCTGGCGCTGGGAGGCGTGGGAACTGGCTCCCGCCGGCTGAAACCGGAGATGGTGAGCAGCTGAGGTTAAAGGGTTCCGGGGAGGGCTCTAGGGAGCACAAAGATTAGTTGGCGGCGAGGAGGCTCCTCAGGTGTGAGGAGGAAGCTGAAGACCGAGAGTGCTGTAGCGGCCCCCTCAGCTGCCAGGTCGAGGTTTGTTCGAATCTCTCCCTCGGGGGCGGGTCCATCTGAGAATTTGGTGGAAGCTCTCAACTTCCAACCTCAAAACAGAGAGGGACAGGGGGAGCTTTTATGTACCAGAGCTTTATAAATTTGTTCAACAAATATTTATAAACAGCCAGTCAGGGCTGGGGCAGTGTTGGAAACCTGGAGAAAGAAACTCAGCCTTGCCCTCCTGGAGCTTACAGTCTAGTGAGGTGGAGACAGGCAATAAACAAGGACAGGCAGGAATCCATACCGTGACTTCAGATTGTGAAGAGGGCTATAAAGGAAGTCAGAAGTGGGCTGGGCCTTTCACCAGGTCCCCAGAGCCACGAGCCAATCTGGCCTGGCAGGAGGCATCTCCCACCCAGGAGAACCCTGCCCTGCAATCCAAGGTGGGGTTTGCACAGCCACAGCAAAGAGATCTGACTCTAGAATCAACAGCCTCAAGCTGTAGGGTCCCAGTCTACCCCTATCTTGCGCAGCCTGTCTGATAAAGTGTTTGCCTGAATTACCCGAAAGATCTAGTCTTTTTTGTGCTGATCCCACTCCAGGCGCAGCACCTGTACTGCCTCCAGAAGGGCCAGTCCAGGGACTGTTGGGAAAGGTCAGAGTCAGACTTTCTGGGTGGGAGCCGGGAGTGCAAGTCGGCTGGGTGGATTCTGGGGTCCGCTCTCACCACGGAGGCAGAGGCTTCGTTAGGAATGACGTCTCCAGGTGCGAATGGTGCACGGGAAAGAAGCCAGGGAGAATGCCTAAGTAGGGTGTGTGTTGCTCCCCGCCCGCTTGTAAGGGGCGTGTGAGAGGCTAGTTGATATGCGTGTGGGGTGGGGCAGGCTGCATCGTGTGTTGTGAGAACCTTGGTAAGTGTGTGTGCGTGTGTGCAGAGCATCCGGGTGGGCGTGCTCCCTAAAGCGCCTGCGACAGAGATGACCTCGCATCACCCTGGTTCTGCGGCCACAGAACTGGAGTGGGAAGGGAGGAGGGATAGGACCCGGTGTCTTCAGCCACCACTGTGGCTCTAATGCTTTAAACGGGCCATCTGAGAGGTCCGCTACCTTCGGCCTAATTCCCCGGTGTCACTATTGTCGCGCGTTCAGGATCCGGGACTGGCTGAAGGGTCCTCAGTTTCTCGTCTTCCCATGACCACTGACGTCTCCCAGGCCTGGGGCGGAGGGGTGGGGTGGGGAGCTGATTGTTCATCCCCCGCCCCAACTCCCAAGGCTTCTCAGCGAGTCCACGGACCCTGGGGTGCGCTCCGAGACAGTGTGTCGCCTTCAGAAAAATCCTGGACTTCTATGGTGGAAGGGAATGTGGGAGCGTCACGCTGCACCATCTCTGTCCTTCCCGTCTTTAAAAGGTCGAAGGAGAAACTAGGCAGGCTCCGGATAGCGGCGCCAACTCTGCGGGCTCGCCTGGATCCGCTCCACTGATCCTGGCTCCAGGTTTTGTGCTCAGCTTGCAGCGTCTCTTGTCCTAGGGGGCGAATGCTGAGGGTAGCCGGGGAGGGAGAACCAGCACCCTAGATGCGCAGGAGTAACCCGAAACCCTGGTCGGTAGGACACCGATCTCCGGACTCGCATCCAGGCTACTGAGAGAAATGAGGAGGAGGAGTGGATGGGACCCGTCTCTGCACCTCTCATCTCCCCAACCCGTCTACCCCCACCTCCACCATCACTAAAGCGGAAAGGTAGACGTTGAAAGGAAGAAGTCCCAGCTTCTCTCGCAGTGGGCTCGCTGTGCAAGTCCAAGAGAGCAGATAGTTCTTCGAAGGCTCATTCTGGGATCGGACTGAGAAGGAGAGGAGGAATCCGCGTCAGCACCACAGGGCTCCCATCAGTTCTTATGGGGCACCCTAGCTAGACTTGCTGCAGACCCTGTAAGCTGTCCCCACCTGGGTCCGCAGCATAAGTGTGTAGGTGTACCTGGCCCCTTGCCTTGGGGCCAGGACCTGGAACCACCAAGACCCACGTGCGCCGGAGGAACCCAGGTTCGCGATCGCAGGGTCTCAAGACCGCCCTGCCTCCCCCTGGAGCAGTGAGAGCGCAAACTGCCAGCCCGCAAGGAGGGTTCTCCACCCTAGTCCTAAATGCTTCTTGTCTCCCCCTACCCCACCTCCTGCTTAGTTGATAAGTATTGCTTCTTTCTAGTGCTTTATTTCAGGTCCTCAACATTACAAGTTTTTAGTCATTTTTCCCCAAACATGGATGGATGCTTATTATTGAACATGTTTTGTTATATGACACGGTCTTATCCCAGGGACTGAGTGTTCCTCACTTAAAGACCTGGTAGGGAGGGAGCCAAACAGGCTCCATGGGGGCCATCCAGGAAGTGGAGAGGATCCAAGCCTTGCTATTCTAGAGGGGACTTCAGGGACAAGAGCCAGAGAGAGGCTTTTGTCAAGGAGGGGACAGGCCCCTAGGTGGGCTCCATCCTCGCCATGAATGAGGGTGTGGTGGGGAACTCAGTCCTGGACAGCCAAGGATTCATGCGTTGCACTTGTTTGACCTCAGAGAGCCAGCCTTGGGTGTCCTTCTCATAGCTCTTTCGTTTTTTCCTTTTCAAGATTATGAAGAATTTCTAATGTATAGAAAAGGTGAAAGAATTCCACACTGAACATACATACGCCCACACCCACTGCCGCCTAGACTGGATGATTAACAGTTTACAACACTGTATCTACCCCATACCTATCCATCTATCCATCCAACAGTCTACCTTTAAAAAAAAAAAAAACAACATTCAAAAGTTGCAGACATCAGTATATTTCCCTCCCAAATAATTATTATCATTTTTGAGACAGGGTCTCGGTCTGTCATCCAGGCTGGAGTGCAGTGGTGAGAACACAGCTCACTGCAGCCTTGACCTCCTGGGCTCAAGTGATCCTCCCACCTCAGCCCCCTGAGCAACTGGCACCACAGGCAAGACATGCGCTACCATTTTCAGCTAATTTTTAAATTTTTTGTAGAGACAGAGTCTTATCATGTTCCCCAGGCTGGTCTCAAACTCTGGGCTCAAGCAATCCCCCTGCCTTAGCCTCCCAAGGTGCTGGGATTATAGGCATGAACCCCTGTGCCCAGCCACCCCTCCCAAATTTTTAAGCGTTCAGGACAAGTAACAGTGACATTCAGATAGCACAGCATCAGCACAGCACTAATCTGAGCCACACTGGAGACCAAGGCAAAAAAAGCAACACCCATCCTTTCTTTACCTCAGCTATTGTTATTTTGCTCACATTATTTTGAACATTATGGTTCACTTTTGCATTAATTTTGATTTTTTGAAAATATTGCATTAAGATATTATTTATATTGCTTTCTGGATTTTTTGCACCCTCTTAAATTTTGCTACCAAAGGAAATGCCTCACTTGCCTCATGCTAATCCTGGTCCTGGATGTGAGGCCAGGCCTGGGAGATGAGCTCTGCCCCCCCGGAGATTTGGATTGAGTTCTTTCAAGAGTCTGACTATAGCTGGTTCCACAGTGATGCTTTGGGCACCATCTCTGCCAGTTGTGGAGTCCAGGAAGGCACAGTGAGGGCAGAGCCTCTGGCCAGGGACACCCAGCAGCATGGTCCAGCAGAGCCACACAGCGGGTGGAGTGGAGGGAGCTTTATGATTCCAGAAGCTTCCAGCAACCCTCTTGGGGCTGGGATGGAAACGGGGTGAAAAGACTGAGGATGCTATAGAGGGGTTGGTGCTGTCTAGAAGGGAAGGAGGTGCAGCTAGAAGGGAGAGCACAATTAAAGGAATTATTAGTGTGATTCAGTTCCTGTTTCAAGGTCTGGTAGTCAAACAAGATGTATTTATCAAATATTTGTTAAGCACCCACTCTAGGCCACACACTAGGCTAAGGTCTAATGTGTGGGAATGCAACAGGAAACAAGACAGACATGGCCTCTCTGGTAGTTGTCAGTGCCCACCCTATGTTCCCTAGATGCGCCTAAGTTTACCTGAAGCTGTGGAACATGAACCACTGCCAGTGCCTCCATCTCTCCTCATCTCCCTGAGGGCTTTCTAGGCTACCTTGGGAGCGTGACTTGGAATCATCGGGGAGCTAACAGCCCATAGTGCTCAATCAATTGGCAATAAATGCCTGTCTTCTATCCTGTGATGGCATCATTTTAGGTCTATTCCACAAGGTATCTTGGAGGGTCCCTAACAGGATTGAACCTCAGGTGTCCACAAGCTCATCAAAGCAATCTTTATTTGGCCTTTCCCCCTCCTTTTCTTCCTTTCCCTACTTTCAAGGTTCACCTCTCACATAAATTGACTGCATCTGAATCTTTGTCTTAGGGTCTACTTTTAGGGAAAGCTAAACGAAGCTCCTGTATTCCCAGTGCTTCTAATGTTTTAGTGGTCCCCAAATTTCTTTCTATAGGCGGGTGCCAGTCTGGGTGAATCAGAATCAAATGGGGAGCTTTCTAGAGATTCCTGCTCCCCATAAAACCCCTAGATTCAGATTCAGAAAGACCTTTCCCCTCCTCCTCTTCTTCCTCCTCAACCCCCTCCTCCTCTTCTTCCTCCTTCTTTCAAGTTCCCGATGTGCCACTGGCTTGGGACCACTAATATTGAGAAGGTTTGGCCAATTGGAGGGTGGGTGGATGGATGGATGAATAGATGGATGGATTAGTAAATGCTTTGAGGTCAAGGGTTGGATGGTTGAGCCAATGAATAGACGAATCAGTGAGTGAAGGAAAAAATGGATTATAGATGAATGGTGGATCAATAAACGGTCCACGGATGAAAGGAAGGAAAGAAGGAAACATAAATAGGTCCATAGCAATAATCTTTAAATATAGTAAACTCCACAAGGGCAGAGATATTCTCTGTTTGGCACCCTACTGCATCTCCACTATTTAACACAGACATGATATACAGAATGTTCTTAATAAATTGTGTTCAATAAATAAATAAACGGATTAATGTATTTTCAAAAAACTATCAACACATTAACAGTACTAAAGTCACAGAAAGTATGAGGTCAACCAGGAGAGTGGATGAACATTTAAAAAGCACTGGGCCAGACTTCGGATAACAGTAATATTTAAAGGTCAGGCAGGCCAGGTGTGGAGGCTCATGCCTGTAATCCCAGCACTTTGGGAGGCCAAGGAGAGCGGATCACCTGAAGTCATGAGTTTGAGACCAGCCTGGCCAACATGGTGTAACCCCATCTCTACTAAAACTACAAAAATTAGCCGAGCATGGTGGCATGCACCTGTAGTCCCAGCTACTTGGGAGGCTGAGGCAGGAGAATCGCTTGAACCCAGGAGGCGGAGGTTGCAGTGAGCCGAGATTGCACCACTGCATTCCAGCCTAGGGGACAAGAGCGAGACTATGTCTAAAAAAAAAAAAAAGTCAAGCAAATGAAGAGGAGGAGGAAAAGAATGAGAAGTCAAGATTGATAAAACATAGTCTGACAGGGAGGGGAAGAATATAAAGAGAATGATATCCTGGAATTGAGGAAGGACAGGTTGCAAGATGGAGAAAATGATAATTTATTTTCTTTCTCTGGACACACATCATCTTGATTTGGGGCAGGCATGGAGATGTGACGATATAGTTTGGATGTTTGTTCCCTCTAAACCTCATGTTGAAATGTGATTCCCAATGTTGGAGGTGGGGCCTGGTGAGAGGTGATTGGATCATGGGGAAGGATCCCTCATGAATGGTTTAGCACCATCCCCTTAGCGATAAGTGAGTTCTCGCTTTGAGTTCACGTGAGATCTGACTGTTTTGTTTAAAAGAGCATGGCACCCCACCGCCCCCCCCCACCCCGTCCCTCACTCTTGCTCTCACCATGTGATGTACTTGCTCCCGCCTCGCCTTCTGCCATGATTGAAAGCTTCCTGAGGCCCCATCAGAAGTGGATGCTGGCACTGTGCTTCCTGTACAGCCTGAAGAACTGTAAGCCAATTAAATCGCTTTTCTTTATAAATTACCCAGCCTCAGGTATTCTTTTATAGTAACGCAAATAGACTAATACATGTGGGTACTCTTTGTTTCCAAATTTTGGAGTAGAAGAAACACACCTAGAAGCTTCTCAAAGAAGAGTGAGATCAGACTTGGAAACAATTCTCACTGAGCCTTTATTCTGAAGAGCTGTTCAAAGTGGGAGAGTTGATGAATACAAGTAAGTAAGGCAGACCAAGAGAAGCTGAAGAGAGAGGAAGCTGACGAACAAAGATGAGGACTTAAAGGAGGCTGCCTTCGGTTAGATTCCCCCAGCAACAGACCTTGACACTAGAGACATATTTGACTGAAGTAGTTCACATGGGAAGTGATACCACGAAGTCCAGTAGCCCAGTGGAGAAGTGAGATGGGGAAGGAAAGGAAGAATGTCAATTCAGAAAACCTTATGGGCAGGGAAGCACCTGTCAATAATGGGAGCTTAATCCATCAGAGATGTCTGGGAGGTGAGAGTTTGCCACCAACAGCCTCTCATTGAAATAACTATCAAAGGATAGACTTCAGGAAGAAAGAAACTCAACCCACAAGGAAGGACTATGTAGGAAGCAAATCTGTGCCCGAGCAAGTACTGCCCATAGAAAACAATATTAACAACAATCAATTCTTGGGATCTAAGGTGGAACTAAAATTTTGGTAAATAACCTCTAAGACGGGAGGGAATGATTGAAGTCTTATCTTCTATGGCTTTCTAATTCAAATACAGGGAGAAATACCAATTAACTTTAGGCTTAATGATAAGCAAGATTGTTACTCATACACCACCACCATCACAACCATCAATGACAAGAACGACAACAAATGGACGGAGAATGTGTAACTTCCAACCTAGTAGAAGGAAAAGAGCAAATAAAGAAAACTTGCACGGGGCTGGGTGCAGTGGCTCATGCCTATAATCCCAGCACTTTGGGAGGCTGAGGTGGGCGGATCATGAGGTCAGGAGTTCGAGACCAGCTTGGCCAACATGGTGAAACCGCGTCTCTACTAAAAATACAAAAATTAGCTGGGTGTGGGGCGTGGTGGCTTACGCTTGTAATCCTAGCACTTTGGGAGGCCGAGGTGGGCGGATCACGAGGTCATGAGATCGAGACCATCCTGGCTAACACAGTGAAACCCCGTCTCTACTAAAAATACAAAAAATTAGCCGAGCATGGTGGTGAGCGCCTGTAGTCCCAGCTACTCGGGAGGCTGAGGCAGGAGAATGACGTGAACGTGGGAGGTGGAGCTTGCATCACGCCACTGCACTCTAGCCTGGGTGACAGAGTGAGACTCCGTCTCAAAAAAAAAAAAAAAAAAAAAAAAAAAAAAAGCCGGGTGTGGTGGCGCTTGCCGGTTGTTCCAGCTGCTTGGGAGGCCGAGGCAGAAGAATCGCTTGAACCTGGGAGGCAGAGGCTGCAGTGAGCCGAGATCGTGCCACTGCACTCCAGTCTGGGTGACAGAGTGATACTCTGTCTCAAAAAAGAGAGGAAGGAAGGAAGGAAGGAAGAAAGAAAGAAAGAAAGAGAGAGAGAGAAAGAGGAAGGAAGGAATGAAGGAAGGAAGGAAGGAAGGGAGAGAGAAAGAGAAAGAGAGAGAGAAAGAGAGAAAGAAAGAAAAGAGAAAGAAAGAGAGAGAGAGAGAAAAAGAAAGAAAGAAAGAAAGAGAAAGAAAGAAAGAAAGAAAAATGTGATCAATGTAGAAGTCAGGGAAAAAGAAATGAAAGAAAAGGAAAAGAAAGAAAAGGAGCAAAATAAAGGCCCTTCCAGTCAATACAGGGTAGTAAAAATAAATGATTCAGTAATAAAGATAAGTGGACTAAACTAGCCAGTCAGAAGACAATGATTCTCAGATTGAAATTTGAAAGTCCATCTATACACTATTTGCAAGGTATGCATCTAAAACAAAAGATGGAGAAAGATTAAAATAAAAAGATGGAAACATTTGCCAGGCTAATACTAATCAAAAGAAAGCTGCCGGCCGGGCACAGTGGCTCACGCCTGTAATCCCAGCACTTTGGGAGGCTGAGGTGGGCGGATCACCTAAGCTCGGGAGTTCGAGACCAGCCTGACCAACATAGAGAAAACCCATCTCTACTGAAAATACAAAGTTAGCAGGGCGTGGTGGCGCATGCCTGTAATCCCAGCTACTCAGGAGGCTGAGGCCAAAGAATCGCTTGAACCCGGGAGGTGGAGGTTGCAGTGAGCCGAGATTGCACCATTGCACTCCAGCCTGGGCAACAAGAGTGAAACTCCATCTCAAAACAAACAAACAAACAAAGGACAAAATATGCCAGGATGATTATTCTAAACTTGGTGTTTTTAATAACACAGATTCCAAATATAGAATGTAGAGAAATGGACTAATTTACAAACATAGTAGGAGAGTTTACTTATTTTTTATTAAAAACAGTTTTTTTGAGATAGTGTCTCACTCTGTTGCCCAGGGTGGAATGCAGTGGTGTGATCATAGCTCATTGCAACCTCAAATTCCTGGACTCAAGTGATCCTCCTGCCTCAGTCTCCTGAGGCTAGGACTGCAGGTGTGCACTGCCGTGCCTGGCTAATTTTTTTATTCTTATTTTTGTGGAAATGAGGTCTCACTATGTTGCTCAGGCTGGTCTTAAACTCCTGGCCTCAGGCGATCCTTGCACCTCAACCTCCCAAAGTATGGGATTACAGGTGTGAGCCACCACGCCCAACCAAGGAGAGTTTAACATACTTTCTCTGATATTCAAATTAAATTGCCTTTTTTTCCCCTTTTGTTTGCTTTTGTTTAATATGTCTTTGCCCATACTTCAATTTTTTAATTTTTATTTTTATTATTTTTTTTTATTTTTGAGACATAGTCTCGCCCTGTCACCCAAGCTGGAGTGCAGTGGCACAATCTCAGCTCACTGCAGCCTCCACCTCCCAGATTCAAGCTATTCTCCTGCCTCAGCCTCCCAAGTAGCTGGGATTACAGGCATGTGCCAAAACACCCAGCTAATTTTTGTACTTTAATAGAGATGGGGTTTCACCATGTTGGCCAGGCTGATTTTGAACTCCTGACCTCAGGTGATCCTATCTTCGATTCCCAAAGTGCTGGGATTACAGCCACTGTACCTGGCCATACTTCAATTTTTTAAGTTTTATTTTTTGCATTACATATACACATAATTTAAAGAATCAATGAATTCTACAAGTTAACACAAACAGCACTCTGTAGCCCCTTCCTCCAATTTCTCTTTCCCCAGAGGCAACTACTTTCAATTCTTACACTTGATCCTTTTATTTTTTTTTTTTTTTGAGACTGAGTTTCACTCTTGTTGCCCAGGCTGGAGTCCAATGGCGAGATCTTGACTCATCGCAACCTCTACTTCCCGGGTTTAAGCGGTTCTCCTGCCTCAGCCTCCCGAGTAGCTGGGATTACAGGCATGTGCCACCACGCCCGGCTAATTTTGTATTTTTAGTAGAGACGGGATTCTCCATGTTGGTCAGGCTGGTCTTGGACTCCTGGCCTCAGATGATCCACCTGCCTTGGCCTCCCAAAGCGCTGGGATTACAGACGTGAGCCACTGCACCCGGCACTTGATCCTTTTAATATTTATCTCCACATCTCCAAATAACATGCTGATATTGGGCCAGGTGTGGTGGCTCACGCCTGTAATCTCAGCACTTTGGGAGGCCGAGGCAAGCAGATCACTTGAGGTCAGGAGTTCAATACCAGCCTGGCCAACATGGCGAAACTCCGTCTTTACTAACAGTACAAAAAATTAGCTTGGCGTCGTGGCGGGCACCTGTAGTCCCAGCTACTCAAGAGGCTGAAGCATAAGAATTGCTTGAACCTGGGAGGTGGAGGTTGCAGTGAGCTGAGAGCTCACCACTGTACTCCAACCTTGGCAACAGAACAAGACTCTGTCCTCCCCCACCCTCTGCCCCCACAAAAAAATGCTTTTATTGCAATTTCTTTATTTTTCATTTTGGACCTTAATTATTGACTCCCACTCAGGAAGGTGAGGTTTTAGTCCTTTTCCTAATTCTTCTCCAGTCTACATCCCCGCCCCTTCAGTTTCCCAGTATAGTTACATGATCATTTTAGTTAGCTTAGTACTCAAGATTTACATTGTATGATATGTGTACTAATTAGAGCTGGGGCATGTAATAAACTATGATTACACTTTCTTTCCTGTACAACTTTTTTTTGTATAAGAAGTTGCCTTTTTGTTTGTTTCAAATTCCTTTTTTTTTTTTTTTTTTGGAGACAGGATCTCACTTTGTCTCCCAGGGTTGGAGTGCGGTGGCGTGATCGTAGCTCACTATAGCCTCAACCTCCTGGGCTCAAGCGATCCTCCCACCTCAGCTTCCTGTGTAGCTGGGACCATAGGCATGCATACACCACCATGCCCAGCTAATTTTTTGATTTTTTTTTTTTTTTTGAGACAAGCTGTTGCCCAGACTGGAGTGCAGTGGTGAGATCACAGCTCACTACAGTCTTGACTTCCCAGGCTCAAGTGACCCTCCCAGCTCAGCCTCTTGAGTAGGTGGGACCACAGGCACACACCAGCATGCTTAGATTATTTTTTTTTCATAGATGAGGTCTCGCTATGTTGCCCAGCCTAGTCTCAAACTCCTGGGCTCAAGTGATCCTTGGCCTCCAGGTGTGAGCCACTGCTCCCAGCCTCAAATACTTTTTAATAACTGAACCCCAAACTCTCCTCCAATTGTCTAAACACCCCTCAATTGTTTCATTCACACAAAACATGGTATCAGTTTCCCTTTCCTGAAGAAGTCTCTCCCAAAGCAGACCCACTCCAACCTGGCCAGCACCCCATGTGCTTGCAGCACAGCCGTCCTCCTGGGATCCAGCTTTTCAATCACCTCGGGGTTCTCTTACTTCACTTGTATGTTGCAGCTCCTGTCTCCTGTCTCACGTGATTTGTCTTTCTTGGTTTACTCCCTTGTTTTGAAGCAGATCCCACAATAGCTGCTGGAATATAAGGGAGGTTATGGAAGGTACATTTTTGAGGCCTTGAATATCTTTAAATGTCTTTATTCTACCCCAGTTCTTGATTGAGGGTTTGGCTGAATTCTAGTTTGGAAACCATTTTTCTTTAGACTTGAAAGCACTTCCCATTTGTTTTCTAGTTTTCGATGTTGCCAAGGAGAAGTTTGAAATTGATCTTTGTTCTTTTGTACGCAAACATTTTCTTTCTCTTTGGAAACTACTGGATGTTCTCTTTGTTTCCAGGGAATCGAAATTTCATGATGTGTGTTCATGTAGATCTCTTTCCTTTCATTGTGGCTCCTTCCCAACACAGCAACTCAAGTGCTTCAATTCTAGGAAGTTGCCTTGAATTGGGATGGCCCTCCGTAAGTTTTCTGCTCTGTCTTTGGAACTTCTATTATTTGTAGATTAGAACTGCTCCTCTAAATTTCTTATTTTTCTTTCCTCTTTCCCTCTTTCTCTACACACACATACTTTATTGGAGATTTTCTCAACTTTATCTTCCATCTACGAAGTTTTTCATTTCTGCTATCTTGTCCCTCACCCCAAGCCCCCGAAACCTTCTTTTGGTTCTCTTAACCTCCCTGTTCTATAGCAAACTTTTCTTGTTTCATGGATACAATATCTTCTTCTATCTCTTTGAAGATACTGTAGTAATAATGAGTATTTTAAGGTTTCTCTTTTTCACGTAGTCTCTATTGCCTCCTAGTTGATTTTCTTCCCTCTTTGTATGCTTTAACCTCTGGCTTTCATGTTAGAAGCATTCCTCATTTTAAAGGCTGGGGTAGTACAGGCTGATTGGGCTAATAGAGGCTGATTGGAGGTGCAGAGTCCATGGGAGAGTCCTACTGACTGTGAGTTTCATCGTAAAATGATCGCGATGGGCTGTTTGAAGGGAGAACATCCAAGACCAATTCACTTAGAGTTTTCCTCTCAGGTTGGATAAGAATCTCAGGGAAGATTCTTCCATTCTTTTGCTGAAGGGTAAAAACTTGGGTACCTATATAGTATCAAGAACCAAGTAGGGGAAGAGACTGGGATCTTAGCATTCATTATGTATATTGACTTCATCATTTTGTTCTCAGTTGATATCCTTGTTTAGAGACTATTTGTTTTACTCTTTGCAAAGAGTCAAACCTCCAGTCTTTTGGGGGAATTCTGGAGGCAGTTAGAAAGAAGAGCACCCAAAGACTTCGGCAGGCTTCTTCATAAAACAGTTTTAACAAGTTCTCCTTATTTTGGCCATTCCACTTTTACTCTCTTTTCTAGAAGAACCTTGTGCCACTAATTCCTGAGACTTTTGAGCATTGTACAGTGTGAAATAGATTAGCGTTCAGCTTTTCCCAGAGCATCTGGGAAATCAGGTTTTCTTAACTAGATACTACTTGCGTGTATACTTTCCAGTTCTTGAAATCTCTCTCTCCCATTCTCCTATTCTTGTAGGGTTTTGCCTTTTAAAAAAATCCCCTTATTGAGGTGTGAACTGTCAGTCCCCTGCCCCCCCTGCTCCATCTATTTATCCTGAGGGCTTAGAGGAGGACATAGCACTAACTTACCTAACATATTCTCACCAACCAAGGCTCTCATCACCTGTGATAAAGGGAACCCGCCGCATAGTAAGCACCTTATGGGACACTCTGCTCTATTCCCCAGGGAAGGAAGACCAAAGTGACATCTGAGCTGGCCCTTAATGAGGATTCTAGAGGCAAATGATGTAGGGCAGAGCATCTCGGTCTGCATCAACAATACATATGTGCAAAGGTACAGGCTACTAAAAGGCCACAGCATGCCCTATATCTGATGATTCCAACCAGTGGGTTAGTAGGATCTGGGATGAAGTTGGAGACCCTGTGTTAAATCACCTGCCCCCAGTCCTAGTCTGCCACCTGTCTCCTCAGTTACATGGATATCCTTTCTCTTTCCCAGGCAGTTGGCCCAACAAGCCCTGAACCAAGCCCAGCACAAGGCCTTGGTCAGCCATGATGAATTAAGGTTCAACAGCCTAATTTGATACCTGTTCTCATCACATCCTCCCCACCAAGCTGCAGGCAGAATGCATGGCACATGGTTTCCTTGGAACAGTTTTCTGAAAGTTTTACCGTCTGAGTCCTGTCATGAAGGCTCTCTAAGGAACAAGACTAGATACATCATATGATCACCTGTGTGTGTGTGTTACTTAGGACAGGAGCCAACATCGCCATAACTTAAGCCAAATAGAAGGTGTATTTAATGTGGGTTCTGATTCACTACACCTGTGAATGTGCCCTCATTTAGAAATATAGTTGTTGCAGATACATAGTACAGATGTAATCAGTGAAGCTCATACTGAAGTAGGGTGGGGCCCTAATCCAATAAGACTGGTGCTCTTAGAAGAAGGGGAAAAGTGGGCTGGGCAAGGTGGCTCACACCTGTAATCCCAAAACTGTGGGAGGTCGAGGCAGGTGGATCACGAGTCAGGAGTTCGAGACCTGCCTGGCCAATATGGTGAAACCCTATCTTTACTAAAAATGCAAAAAAATAGCTGGGCGTGGTGGCGCATGCTTATAATCCCAGCTACTTGGGAGGCAGAGGTTGCAGTGAGCCAAGATGGTGCCACTGCACTCCAGCCTGGGCAACAGAGCAAGACTCCATCTCAAAAAAAATAAAAATAAAAAAATAAAAAGAAGAGGAAAAGAGACAGATACACCCAACGGAAGCACCACATGATGACGGCAGCAGAGACTGGAGAGGCCAAGCAATGCTGAGGATTGCAGGTGTGTTCGTCACTGAGGATTGCAGGTGTGTTCGTCAGGATTCCCCAGAGAAAGAGAACTAATACTATATATGTATACACACTTACACACATTACATGGAATTGGTTTACTCAGTTACAGAGGTAAGCAAGTTCTAAGATCTGCAGGGTGAGTTGGAAAGCTGGAGGCCCAGGAGAGCCAATGGTTTAGTTCTAGTCTGAGTCTGTATTAGTCCGTTCTCACACTGCTATAAAGAACTTCCTGAGACTGTGTAACTTACAAAGAAAAGAGATTTAATTGGCTCATGGTTCTGCGGGTTATACAAGCTTCACTTCTGGGGTGGCCTCAGGAAACTTACAATCATGGTGGAAGGCAAAGGGGAAGCAAGTACTATCCTCACATGGTGGAGCAGGAGAGAGCAAGCGAAGGGAGAAACAACCAGATCTTGTGAGAACTCTACCACAAGACCAGCCAGGGTCATGGTGCTAAACCATTAGAAACCACCCTACGATCCAATCACCTCCCAGCAGGCCCCACCTCCAGCACTGGGAATTATAATTCAACATGAGATCTCCGTGGGGACACAAAGCCAAACCATATCAGAGTCCAAGTCCGAAGGCCTGAGAACTGGCATTGGTAGTGTAGTGCCAGTCTGAAGGTCAGCAGTCTTGAGACCAAGGAAGAGCCTATGTCTCAGTTCAAGTCTAAAGGCAGGAAAGGCAGGGCGGTGGCTCATGCCTGTAATTCCAGCACTTTGGGAGGCCAAGGCGGGTGGATCACCTGAGATCGGGAGTTCAAGACCAGTCTGACCAACATGGAGAAACCCTGTCTGTACTAAAAATACAAAATTAGCAGGGCATGGTGGCACATGCCTGTAACCCCAGCTACGTGGGAGGCCGAGGCAGGAGAACTGCTTGAACCCGGGAGGTAGAGGTTTCTGTGAGCCGAGATCGTGTCATTGCGCTTCAGCCTGGGCAACAAGACTGAAGCTCTGCCTCAAAAAAAAAAAAAGGAAAAAAGCTGATGTCCCAGTCCAAAGCCATTCAGGCAGGGAGAGTCAGCCTGTTTGTTCTATTGAACTGATTGGATGAGGCCCACCCACATTAGGAAGGGAAATCTGCTTTACTCAGTCTACTGATTGAAATGTTCATCTCATCCTAAAGCACTTCATAGAAAACACCCAGAAAAATGTTTGACCAAATATCTGGGCAGCCAGAAAGGCTGACATAAAACCAATCATCATAGCTGACAGCACCAGGAAGCTAAGAGAAAGCTGTGGAACAAATACTACCCTGGAGCCTTCAAGAAGAGCATGGCCATGCCAACACCTTAATTTTTAGCCTTCTGCCTCCAGAAGTGGAAGAAAATAAATTTCTCTGCTTTCAAGTCATCCTAGTTTGTGGTACTATGTTACAGCAGCTAGGAAAATAATACAGCAGGCTTCTAAAGCATTTTTTTTTTTTTGAGACAGAGTCTTGCTCTGTTGCCCAGGCTGGAGTGCAGTGGCACAATCTCAGCTCACTGCAACCTCCACCTTCCAGGTTCAAGTGATCCTTGTGCCTCAGCCTCCTGAGTAGCTGGGACTAAAGGTGTGTACCACCACGCCCAGCTACTTTTTTTTATTTTTAGTAAAGACAGGCTTTCACCATGTTGGCCAGGCTGGTCTCCAACTCCTGACCTCAAGTGATCTGCCCCTCGGCCTCCTAAAGTGCTGGGATTACAGGTGTGAACTGCTGCACCCAGCCTAATGTATTTTTTTCTAGTCATTTCCATGGGTAAATCATTACAGCCCTAGATTTTGTCTAGTGCTACAGTGTGCAATAGAGTAGCCACTAGCTACATGACTATTTAAATTTAAACTAAAATTAAGGCTGGGTGCAATGGCTCACACCTGTAATCCCAGCATTTTAGGAGGCCGAGGTGGGCAGATCACTTGAGGTCAGGAATTCACAACCAGCCTGGCCAACATGGTGCAACCCTGTCTCTAATGAAAATACAAAAATTATTGGGGTGTGGTGGTGCATGCCTATAATCCCAGCTACTCGGGAGGCTGAGGCAGGAGAATCGCTTGAACCTGGGAGGCAGAGGTTACAGTGAGCCGAGATTGTGCCACTTCACTCCAGCCTGGGTGACAAGAGCGAAACTCCATCAACAAAAAAAGAAAGAAAGAAAGAAAGAAAAATTTAAATTAAGAACATTTTAAAAATTCAGTTCTTCAGTTACACTACTCACATTTCAAGTGCTCAACAGCCACATGTGGTTACTGGCCACTGTGTTAGACACAACAGATACTAGATCATCTCCATCAATTTGCACATTTCCAATATACAAAGTTCTGTTGGACAGCATTGGTCTAGTGTATTAGTCGTTTTTCTCCTGCAATAATACTGCATAGCAACTCCAGAATTTCAGTGGTTTATAAGAATAAACATCTTTCTTGTTCAGAGGTCCATGGGGCAGCTCAACTTTAGGTTGCAGGTTGGCTGGACTTGGCTTCAGACTGCAGTTTAGGTTCAGATCTGCTCCATGTATCTCTTATCCTCTTTGGACTCAGGTATGTTCCCCTCATGACTAAAAGCAGGAGTGCAAGAAGGCAGTCTAAACCAATCATATTCAGTTAACAGTCCATTGGCTAAAGCAAATCACATGACCAAGCCTAATATCAGTGTCTGCAAGGAGAGGCTCTACAAAGTTACAAGGCAAATGGTATGGATGTATCATCCTACTATAAAGGAGTGAAGGAAAAAAAAAGTAAAGGAGTGAAGAACTGGGAATAATAATCCAATCTACCTCATGTGCCAAATCCTTACAAAGATCAGCCTGGGCAACGTGGCAAAACTCTGTCTCTATGTGGTGGTGTGCACTTGTAGTCCCAACTACCAGTGAGGTTGAGGCTGGTCTTGAACTTCTGGGCTCAAGCAGTTCTCCCACCTCAGCCTCCCGAAGTGCTGGGCTTATAGGCATGAGCCACCACACTGGCCATCCCCGTTGGAGTTGATATATTATATATATTATATATTTATAAATATATATATTTATATATAAATATATATTATAAATTTTATATTACCTTGGTTCTCAGCCTCCCGAGTAGCTGGGATTACAGACACCTGCCACCACGCCCAGCTAATTTTTGTATTTTTACTAGAGACAGGGTTTCACCATGTTGGCCAGGCTGGTCTCGAACTCCCGACCTCAGGCGATCCGCCAGCCCCGGCCTCCCAAAGTGCTGGGATTACAGGTGTGAGCCACTGCGCCCAGCCAGTGCTCTTAGACATATACATGATTGAGTGACCAGTGTATGCAGAATTGGTGCCACATGGCTTGACCTGGGTTATCTAATTTCCCACTATAATCCTGGAATGGGTTCTAGAGTCACTCTGTCTTGTCTTACACCTGGCTCAGAGAGAGGAATTCACTTGCCCAAGGTTACACAGCACTTAAATTAGGAGAGTCTGGGTGGGAATGTAGGGAGCTTAATGTTATTGCTGTTTTTCAAAGAATAACAGGAAACTGACTTTCAGAAAGAGGGTGTTAACTGCCCATGGTCACACAGCCGAGAGGCAGCAGAGGCACTATCTGAGTCCAAAGCCTGTGCCCTTGATCCTTACTCTGCATTTTAGGGGCTCTTGCATTTGGGTCAAGGAAGGCCAGAGCAAACAGAGTGGTTCCCCTTGGTGCCAGCCTTAGTCGACTTGACAGATGATGCTACATGAGAGAGGAGTGTGGTTAGGACCCATTTTACAGAGGAGGAAACAAACCCAGGGGGAGAAACCACTTCCTCAAGGTCACACAGCTAAAAAGTATCACAGTCGGGGCTGGGCGCGGTGGCTCACACCTATAATCCCAGCACTTTGGGAGTAAACTAACATTCACTAACTTACTGGTTTCTGTGTTCTGCTGGTCCCTCTTAATTAACTTAACGATGGTTACTTCAGATATCTGAACAATGGATGTGTGTTGAAAGACAACACAACCTGATTTTTGCCACTGGGCTGGCTCCCAATCTGGTTTAGGTGTGTTAACAGGCTGGGCCCGTTGTCTCAAGCCTGTAATCCCAGCACTTTGGGAGGCCGAGGCAGACGGATCACTTGAGCCAAGGAGTTCGAGACCAGCCTGGCCAACGTGGCGCAATCCCGTCTGTATTAAAAATAAAAAAATTAGCTCGGTGTTGTGGAGCATGCCTGTAATCACAGCTACTCAGGACGCTGAGGCAGGTGAATTGCTTGAACCGGGGACGTGGAGGTTGCAGTGAGCCAAGATCACACCACTGCACTCCAGCCTGGGTGACAGAGCCAGACTCCGTCTTAAAAGAAACAAACAACAACAACAACAAACACTGTTAATAGAGGTTCTTGAGATAAGTTAGGAGTTTCATTTCTCGCTTATAATATCTTTTGTAACTAATTTGATTTTATCTCTCAAACTGAAGTGTTATAGACCTGGTAGAGTAGATTCAAGGCAGCTGCTCGATTCTTTTTCTTCTTTCAAAATCGTTATAGCCAGCATGGGCAACATGGTGAAATCCCTTCTCTACTAAAAATATAAAAATTAGCTGCGCGTGGTGGTGCATGCCTGTAATCTCAGTTACTCAGGAGGCTGAGGCAGGAGAATCACTTGAGTCCAGGAAGTCGAGGCTGCAGTGAGCCGAGATCGCCCCACTGCACAAAAAAGGTTGTAGTAAAACAACTGCTCTAATTCTTACCCCCTTAGCTAGTGAAAAGATGGAAATGCGACAGGATAGAGCGTGACGAGTGCTTTTAGGGCTAAAACAGAGTGGGTCACACACAAAGCCTCCTCTCCCACCCGCTCCTGGCCAGAATTTAGTCACATGAGCGCATCTAGATCGCAGCCAGACGGATGGCCACGTGGGAGTGGGAGGTGATACCACTAAAAGAGAGGGAATGCTTGGGGAACAATCAGCAGTCTTTTCTCAGTGTTTGAGAGAACACTGTGTCTTAGTGAGAAGACACAGTCTGTGCGAGTTAGTAAAGTGAACAGAACTGCGTAGTCAGCTCCCTAGTCAAGAAATTGCACAGTCGGCAGAGTTTGAGATTTCTTAACGTAAAGGAAGCGTCAAAAGATAAAGGACACTTCTAGCCAGGACGCAAGGCTGAAGGCGAGACAGCCACGCGGAGGCGGGGCCGCGGGCGGTCGAAGGCGCGCGCCTGGCCGACGGTGCGCGCCCGGCGATGGGGCGTGACCAGGCAGAGAGGCGGGGCTCCACCCAGCGAGGCGCGGCAGCTGGCGGCCAGAAAGCGGCGGGGCCTGGTGGCGACACGCTTTGAGGCGGGGCTTCCAAGCCGGGCGTCCCGGCTAGAGCGAAGGGGCGTGGTCACTCATAGGCTATTGGGGGAGAGGCTAAGAAACGTAGAATTTCGCAGCCAGAATGGGTACGTCTCAGCGATCCTGAAAGCAGCCTTGACAGCCAGAGGCGAGTCAAGTGGAAAGGCTGGTCGGGCTTCGAGAAGGGAGGGGGCAAGGAGGTACTTAAAGGCCTGAGTCGCGCAGCGTGACGTCGGGGGCGCGGTTTCGCTGCGTCTGAGCGGACGCTGCGCCGAGGGGCGGGGCTGGGCGCGCGCTCCAAGATGGCGGCGAACGTGTTCCCGTTCCGCGACGCCCGTGCCGCACCGGACCCGGTGCTGGAGGCCGGCCCGGTGGCACACGGGCCACTGCCGGTACCGCTGGTGCTGGACAACGGGTCGTTCCAAGTCCGCGCTGGCTGGGCGTGTCCCGGGCAGGACCCAGGACCCGAGCCGCGCCTGCAGTTCCGCGCGGTGTGCGCCCGCGGTCGTGGCGGGGCACGGGGCGCGTCGGGCCCGCAGGTAGGGAACGCCCTGGGCAGCCTGGAGCCACTGCGCTGGATGCTGCGCTCGCCCTTCGACCGCAACGTGCCGGTCAACCTGGAGCTTCAGGAGTTGCTGCTGGACTACAGCTTCCAGCACCTGGGTGTCTCCTCACAGGTGAAGGGCGGAGTAGGCTGGGCTGGGCTGGGCTGGGTTTGAGGGGATGGGTGCGGTCTCGTCTCCGCTTACTCTGCTCTCGGAGAGGTAACAGTCACTTCAGTAGCTCCGATTGTCTTTTAGTCGACCAGATGCTAGGCGCTGTGGGTATAGCAGCGAATAAAATGCTGCTCCTTGTTATCTTGGAGCATACCTTTGGGCATATATGCTCGTTTGTTAAGCCCATTTATTAACAAATACGTATTGAGCACTTACTCTGTGTCAAGCACTTTTTAGGCATTTGGAGTACATGTGTGAACACACAAAACTTCCTGTGCTTATGGAGCTATTAATACTATGGAAAGGTATTCTAGTATGAAAAGGCAGACAGTAAACATAGAATTAAAGTGTAGTAGATTCTACGCCGCGATAGGAGAGGAGGGAGTTAAATTTTTTTAAGAAGATGGTCAGGGTAGGACTCGTGAAGGTGATGTTTGAGCAAGGACTTGAAGGAGGTGATTCAGGTAGCAAGCCATGTGAATATCTGAAGGAAAAAGGTCCAGGCAGAGGGAACAGCCAGTGAAAAGGCCCTGAGGCAGGAGTGTGCCCTAATCCAAATTGCAAGGCTGCCTGTGTGAGGGGGAGAGTAGTACCTGAAAGAGGATGTCAGAGAGGTAGTGGAGAGGCAGATCACACACCTTATAGGCTTTTACTGAGTGAAATGGGGAGCCATGGCAGGGTGTTGAGCTGAGGAAGGACCTGATTTATGTTTTAAAAGGATCACTATTACTGCTGTATGGAGAATGAATTGTTGTGGGTCATAGGGTGGAAACAGGGACGAGTTAGGAGGCTGTTGGAATAACTCAGGTGAGGGATGATGGTGGCTTAGATGAGGCAGGTAGCAGGGAATGTCATTAGATGCAGTTGGATTCTGGAAATACTTTGAAGATAGAGCCAACACGATTTGCTGACAGTTTGGATGGGACCTTGACTTAATAACTTAAATTGACTCTACTTTCATATTTTCAAGTAAAGATGAGATGAGAGTTTTATAATCGCCTCTGATCAGGTTTTTGATTAAGAAGCCAAAAGCAAATTCAGTCCTGCAATAAGGATTTTGGGTTCTTTTATGCTTCAAAAAGAGTATTCTGTTACCACTCATCTATTTGCCCTTTCCTTTCAAAGTAGGGCTGTGTTGATCATCCCATAGTTTTTACAGAAGCTGTGTGCAACCCACTGTATTCACGGCAAATGATGTCTGAGCTTCTTTTTGAGTGCTACGGGATTCCCAAGGTTGCCTATGGAATAGACAGCCTCTTCAGCTTCTACCACAATAAGCCAAAGAACTCGATGTGCAGTGGGCTCATCATTTCATCTGGATACCAGTGTACGCATGTTTTACCCATCTTAGAAGGGAGGTGAGTTGCACTTGTGACATTTGAGTGCTATTTTGAGAAGCATTCAGGAAACATTTAGTGCGTGTTTTAAAGGCAGAGTAGAAAGAGCAAGTACTAGCCTGTGAACTGAGCCCTTGGGCTTAGCTTTGAACTACCTCACTGTGTGACTATGGGTAAGTCCCTTTGCCTATATTTCTGTCCTTTGTGACCTTCTGGAGGGAGTTGGGGTGGATGATCTCTTAGTTCCACATCCATAATTCTACAATTTTATAATTCTGACATATGGGGAGATAGCTAACATAGTATCTGCAGGTAGTAGACATTCAGTAGAAATGTTTTGAATAAATTTAATCGAGACCATCTTTGTGTTCTGGAGTTTGTTTTTTATTTTATTTTATTTTATTTTTTTGACAGAGTCTTGCTCTGTTGCCCAGGCTGGAGTGCAGTGGGATCTTGGGTCAGGGCAACCTCCGCCTCCTGGGTTCAATTGATTCTCCTGCCTCAGCCTCCCGAGTAGCTGGGACCACAGGCACCCGCCACCATGCCCGGCTAATTTTTTTTGTATTTTTAGTAGAGACAGGGTTTCACCATGTTGGTCAGGCTAGTCTCAAACTCCTGACCTCAAGTGATCCACCCTCCTTGGCCTCCCAACATGCTGGGATTACAGGGGTGAGCCACCGTGCCCAGCCAATTTCAAGTTATTTAATCACTATTGTTTAGACCTTTCAGGTACAGTACCTGGCACGTAATGGACCCTTACTAAATATTTTCAAGTTGAATAAAAGGCAAGGGTAGTTTATGTCATATTTAAAAATCTGTTCCCACTTTATCGTTGAGCTTTCACTGTCTGATAAGAGCCTAGGCCACCACTGTGTTCTCCTGAGAAGGTTTCTCACGTGGCATAAAGAGACCCACGCTTTACAGCTGAATGCCTGGGTTTGCAGCTCTGCTACTTAACTTCCTCACTTCATTTCCTGATATGTAAAATTGGGAAAAACTGATTTCCCAGGGTTACCCTGAGACTGAAATGAGATAAGGTAGGTAATGGCACTTTGTAAACTGTAAAGCAGACTGAACATATAAGGCAAATACCATTGAATTTCTCATGAAGTTTCTGTGAAAATTTTTGAAGATAAAAGTAATTCTTAGGTGTTACCAAACGCTCCTGATGTATGAAGTTCTCCATGTAAACGGAATATGCAGAAATAAAAAGTAACATATTTTATATTGAGAGAAAATTACCTGAAGGCTGGGAAATTATCAGAGTGAATCATACCATGTTCTATGCTGGCATCTGCTGGTGAGGTATGATACAGCAGTGACATTTTAGTTCCCTACAGTAAGTTCCTAGTGCTCTGCCACTTACTTTCTCACATTAGGAAAATAAAATTACTCTGGTTCTTTTACAGTAAGCCAGGATGCGTGTGGTTGCTTAACGTGTTTGCTTCAGTAGATGTGGAGTGTTAAGGGAGGGCTTCTTAAACTCTGGCCTTCAGTCACCTAGGGAGCTCATTAAAATGCAGATCCCCAGGCCCCACCCTAGAGCAGCTGTGTCCTGGGAATTGGCAGTTTAACATTTCCCCCAGCTCATTCTGGGATACTTGGTCCCAGGACTACAGTTTGAGAAATATATGATGAGACTCATTAAGATCTGACTGGAGTGTGTACCTGTTAGGTGGCTGTGTGACTGTATGGGTGAACTAGGAATGCCTGCCTAGATAAGAGATTATACCAGGGGAACTTTAACGTCCCTTCCAACTGTCAGGTTTTGTGTTTCTCCTGCTGGTCTGTTTCTTCTTTATCTGCCTTAAATTATCTTGTTTCTCCCAAGATGCTCCATATTTCTCTTCTCCAGAAATTTCAGTGCTGTTTTCTACTGCTTGGTTATAGATTAGATGCTAAAAACTGCAAGCGCATCAATCTTGGAGGAAGCCAAGCAGCTGGTTACCTCCAGCGTCTCCTCCAGCTGAAGTACCCTGGGCACCTGGCAGCCATCACCCTCAGCCGCATGGAGGAGATTCTGCATGAGCACAGCTACATTGCTGAGGATTATGTGGAAGGTATCCAAGAGAATGTTTGCCTGCAGCTTTTGGGTGTTGTCTACCTTGTATTCCTTAATAATTGCCAGCATGATTCTTTGCTTGCTCACTTTTTAAGCACCTCCTTCCCCTTTTTGTATTGCCTTTCTTAAACTATTCAGTAAACTGATAACTTACGTTGTATAGGTTCCCTTCACAAATGGTAGCTTTTATAACTTGCTTGTAATACAGAACTTGGAATTGTACAACTTTCAGCTTTTTCCAGATATTAAATACTTTTAAGAGTGAGCAGAACATATCAGACTAAAAGTATCTTAAGTTAGAAAACAATTGAAATTGTTTTATTATACCATTACAATAACATCTATGCTGCAGAAACACCTCTTTTTCTTTTCTTTTTTGAGACGGAGTCTTGCTCTGTCGCCCAGGCTGGAGTGCAGTGGCGCAATCTCTGCTCACTGCAAGCTCCGCCTCCCGGGTTCACGCCATTCTCCTGCCTCAGCCTCTCCGAGTAGCTGGGACTACAGGCGCCCACCACGACGCCCGGCTAATTTTTTGTATTTTTAGTAGAGACGGCGTTTCACCGTGGTCTCGATCTCCTGACCTCGTGATTCGCCCACCTCGGCCTCCCAAAGTGCTGGGATTACAAGCTTGAGCCACCGCGCCTGGCCTCTCTTTTTCTTTTCAAACTTGTCTTGGACTTTTGGTTGTATTTTACTTCAAATTAAAGTATGAGTTTTAGTTACTATTGTCACATGAATGTGATGAAAATATCTTCCTCATGAATTTAAATAGTTCATATAAAACCAAAGGACTACGGACAATGCCACTGTGAATACAACTCTATTCCAAGAATGGATTTGCTTGTTGTCATTGAGGGTACTGACCTCAGCTGACCAATAATGAGCTCCTGAAGGACAAAAACTGCATCTTTTTTTTTTTAATTGTGGTGAAAACCATATAACATAAATTTGCCATTTTAACCATTTTTAAGTATACGTTTCATGTGTGAAGAGCTGTGTTTTAATTAACTTTAGAAAGCATTTATTAAACATTTGTTATTCCTGGGATACAAAGAAGTTGGGGAGACAGATAGGGAAATAAGTAATTGATGAGAACACTCAGTCCGGAGAGTTAGAGGCTTGCCAGAAGACACGGCCGAGGCACACAGCTCTCCGTGCTCCCACTTCTCTGTTCTCCAGGTGCTCTGGTATTGACTCTTTTTTTTAGTTAACTTTTTCTTTTACAATTCTATGATATGATTATAAAGAGAGAGCATGAGGGAATTTTTTGGGATGTTGAACTCTTCCGTATCCTGATTGTGGTGTTGGTTACATATGATTTCTCTTTATAATCATATCCTGTTTTTATCCACAATAAACAGGAACAAACTACTGATACAGTCAACAACTTGAATGAATCTCAAAGGCATGATGTTGAGTAAAAAAAAAAAAAGTTTCAAAAGGTACATACTATTTGATTCCATTTACCTGACATTTTGAGAAGATAAAACCATAGTGATAGAGAAGAAGTGAGGGAAAGATTGCCTGGGCTTGGGATAGAGACAAGCTTTTGGGTGAACTTGTTTTCATTTCTCCAGAGTAAATAGATTGCTGGGTCATGTGCTTGCACGGTATGTCTTTCCGTCCTTCTACCTTTAATCTACCTATATCATTATATTCAAGTGAATTTCTTGGTAGTTGGATGATTTTTAAAAAAAATCTATTCAGTCAGCCTCTATTTAATTGTTAGGCTAAACCATTTATAATTAGTTTAATTATTCACATGCTTGGATTTAGGTTCACCATTTTATTATCTGTTTTTGTTCCTTCTGTTTATTGTTCCTCTGTTTCTCTCTCCTGCCTCCTTTTAGGTTATTCGAGCTTTTTTTTGTTTGTTTTTTTAAAGTATTTTATCTGTTGTGTTTTTTACTCTACCTTTTTACTGTAGTTTTTAGTGGTTGCTTTAGAGATTACAGTAAACACAACTTTTCACAGTCTACTTAGATTCTGTATTTACCACTTCAAGGGGAATGTGGAAATGTTAGCACTGTACAGACTCCTTTATTTTGCCCGGTTTGTCTTAAAGTTGTCTTATTTATTTCATCTGTATACATTCGAAACCCATCAGACAGTGTTGTGATTTTTACTTTCAGTTGTCAAATAGGTTTTAAAGAACTCCTAAGGAGATTAGTCTGTTATGTTTAACCAGATTTTTATCATTTCTGTTGCTCTTCCTTCATTCCTGATGCTCCAAGCTTCCTTCTGGTGTTGTTTCTCACTGAAGAACTTACTTAGCAGTTCTTTTAGAACAGGCCTGCTGGCATTATGTCCAGGTTTGGTAGCTGCTTTTAGTTGATTGAGTGGATTCAGCGATTGGATGGAGCGTATTTTCTCCATCTGAGCTATGTCTGAAATGCTGGTATTGACTTTTTAAAAAAAAACAACAAAAAAAAAATATGGAGTTGGCCGGGCACGGTGGCTCACACCTGTAATCCCAGCACTTTGGGAGGCTGAGGCGACCGGATCACGAGGTCAGGAGATCAAGACCATCCTGGCTAACATGGGGAAACCCTGTCTCTACTAAAAATACAAAAAAATTAGCCAGGCATGGTTGCGGGTGCCTGTAGTCCCAGCTACTCAGGAGGCTGAGGCAGGAGAACGGCGTGAACCCAGGAGGCAGAACTTGCAGTGAGCCGAGATCGCACCACTGCACTCCAGCGTAGGTGACAGAGCGAGCCTCCCGAGTAGCTGGGACTGCAGGTGCCCGCCACCACACCTGGCTAATTTTTTTGTATTTTTAGTAGAGATGGGGTTTCACCGTGTTAGCCAGGATGGTCTCGATCTCCTGACCTCGTGATCCACCCACCTCGGCCCCCCAAAGTGCTGGGATTACAGGCGTGAGCCCCTGCACCCGGCTGGTATTGACTTTTAATTGTTGTGTTAATAGTGTTTCCATTTCATAACTTTCAAAATTGTTTCTTTGAAGAATTACACAAATGGCGGTGTCCTGATTATTATGAGAATAATGTCCACAAGATGCAGCTCCCATTTTCCAGCAAGCTCCTGGGCAGCACTCTGACCTCTGAGGAGAAACAAGAAAGGCGGCAGCAGCAATTGCGGCGGCTGCAGGAGCTCAATGCCCGGCGGCGGGAGGAGAAGCTGCAGCTGGATCAGGAGCGTCTGGACCGACTGCTATACGTGCAGGTAATAGCAGACACAGGGACGGGTGCCCTTCCGTGTTAACAAGATGGTCTCAGAAGATTTTCTTGCATATTTTTCCATTGGCCTTAAGATGCTCTGACTGTTTGTCATCTTTGGGGTCAGGAAGGAGTCCAGGGGGGTCATCAGCTAGAATACAGTGTAGAAGCAGCTGTTTCTGAAAGAGCTGTGGACTCCAGTGTTTATTTTCACCTTATAAACTCCTTTATGTTTTTAAACTTTGTAAGTGTAGCATACATGATGCAAAGTGCACAAATCTTTATGTTTCATCTTGATGGATTTTCAAAGTGAAACTCACCCGTGTATCTGCTGTCAGGTTAAGAAACAGCATTGTCAGTATCCCAGAAGGCTCCTTTCATGTCTCCTCTTAGTAACTTTCCCACCTTCCTCCACATCCCCCCCCCACCAAAAAAAAAAGGGTAACAACCTTTTAGACATCTGTCACCATCATTAGTTTTACTAATCAGTTGTTGCTGGAACTGTGATGCAGTGCTAGCCTAGAGACAGTTAGAGAGGTGGGCAGCTGTGTGAAACTGGAGGGAGCTGGAGGTGTGGCTCTGGACAGAGTAGGCCAGGGGAGCTCTGGAAGCCCTCTCCAGCTGTCGTTTTCTCCGTTTGGCTTTGAAGCTACTTTCCTTCCTGTTTGTGACTGCTCTGTTTTCAGGAACTTCTAGAGGATGGCCAGATGGATCAGTTTCACAAAGCTCTGATAGAGCTGAATATGGACTCCCCAGAAGAGCTGCAGTCCTACATCCAGAAGCTCAGTTTAGCAGTGGAGCAGGCTAAGCAGAAAATCCTCCAAGCGGAAGCCAACCTCGAGGTGGATGTGGTAGACAGCAAGCCAGAGGTAACCGAGGGCCTTGGAAGGAGCAGCCCTTCTTGAGGGGAGGAGTGTCCTGAGAGGCCTGACATCAAAGGGGTTGTGCCCAGAGTCAGGAGGAAAAGAGAGCAGAGGGGACGTGGGTGGTGGCAGAGATGGCACTGACCTTGTATCAACTGAAATTCTGTCAGAAGGGATTTCACCCTGTAGATCCCGGGATCCCTGAGCGCAGAAAGTGCATTTAACATAGGAAGAACATTCACACACCAAACCGGTGGTGCTGTCTTGAACCTAAACCAGCTCCACTGATAGTCATTGGCAGTCATACACTTCCTTTAATTTCCTTCTAGTGTTTTATTAAATATATTGTGGTTGATTGTTCACTTACCTCCTTTCCATCTTGATGTTCCCTAAGGACAGGGATCATGCTTCATACATGATTTATGAATTTTTTACAGCTGTTGGTAGTTATGCTCAATAATACATGTAAAGGTTGCCTTTTATTAGTTGCTAAAGACCCTTATATAAGCTCTTTGATTTTCTCTTTTTCTTATTCTTATGTTTCCTCACCCGTGCACTGTTAATAAGTGTTTTTGAGGCCAGGTGTGCTGCTGGCTCACGCTTGTAATCCCAGCACTTTGGAAGGCCCAGGCGGGCAGATGATCTGAGGTGAGGAGTTCAAGACCAGTGTGGCCCACACGGCGAAACCCTGTCTGTACTAAAAATACAAAATTAGCCTAGTGTGGTGGCACACACCTGTGATCCCACCTACTTGGGAGGCTGAGGCAGGAGAATCACTTGAACCCGGGAGGCAGAGGTTGCAGTGAGCCGAGATCGCTCCATTGCACTCCAGCCTGGGCAACAAGCAAAACTCCATCTCAAAAAATAAATAAATAAATAAATAAGTATTTTTGTTTGTTTGAAACAGGGTCTCACTTTGTTGCCTAGTTAGAATGCAGTTACATGTTCATAGCTCATTGTAACCTCAGACTCCTGGGCTTAAGTGGATCCTCCCACCTCAGCCTCCTAAGAAGCTAGGACTACAGGTGAGCGCCAGCATGCCTAAGTCACTTTTACAATTTTTTTAGAGATGGGGTCTCACCAGGTTGTCCAGGCTGGTCTTGAACTCCTGGCCTCAAGTGAACCTCCCACCTCAGCCTCCCAAAGCACTGGGATGACAGGCTTGAGCCACCGTGCTTGGCTGTTAATAAGTGTCGAAGTAGCCAAAAGAGCTTAGGCCCCAGCATCTTAGTTCCTGTATGGCAAAGGGGCAGCCTGCAGGTCACTCCTCAGTCCAGAAGTCGCTGGTTGAGTCGCCTGCCTTGAGAACTGGAACAAAGAGTTAGTAAATGTACATACTATTCCTGGATCTGTCATCCCTAGAATTCCAAAACAAAGGAACTTATTGCCTTGAGACATGTTTTAGGCAGGATAAACCAGACTAGCCTCTTGTTTTTTTTTTTTCTTTTTAAATCAACTTTCATTAAGCTGTTGATTATCCTTTCAGAAAAAAAACGATACTTTGGAAAACTGCAAGTCAGTGCCATTTGATGCTGGGCGTAGCATGGTGCTTATCAGTGATGTCAGAGTTGCCTTTGGCTCAACAGGAAGCTTACTTTTGCAGTGACGGGCTCCCAGCTGGAGGCTCGCTCATAGTTTATCCTCTCACCGTTGCATTCTCTACGTCTCATTCCCAGGCTGTCGATTATATGAGGACAGTATCTGAGTGTATGCTTTATAGAGCAGATCCTGAGATAGGCTTACTAGATACACCTTACCGTATCACTAAGATCTTGTCATAGAAGGGGCCTTTACCATCTTCTTCCAACACAACATCCCAGATCAGCCTCAGTTGAATCAGTGTGTGCCTTTTCCATTTTGCTTCTCTCGGTTTTTCAGATCTTTATTTGAGATTTGAGTTGTTGTTTACTGAAATCTGGAACCGTGTTGTCTTTGTTATGTATTCATCCATATTTAGTTTTTATCATGCTTGACATGTTAGCAGGACATACTTTTCTTTATACCAGAGCAGTGCCACTCAGCCACATGCAGATGAGGGATTTCAGATTTCAAAAAGGGAAAAAAAAACCAAACAGCTGTGAAGATGTGATTCTTCATCAGTGAGGAAACTAGTTTTTCCTTTTCTTTGTTCATTTGTCTGCATTTGTTACATGCTGTGATTCATCACCCATTCCCCTATTCTTTCGGCAGATACTCAGTAGGTACCTACTTCATTTTATGCTCTGTCACACACATTTAAATCTCCTTGGGTTTAGGGGATTTTGAAATGCTGGACTGCAAAAGATTTTTCTATATGCAATAAATTTGATGATCAGTTGGGCCGGGCACGGTGGCTCACGCCTGTAATCCCAGCACTTTGGGAGGCCGAGGTGGGCAGATCACCGGAGGTCAGGAATTCAAGACCAGCCTGACCAACATGGTGAAACCCTGTCTCTACTGAAAATAGAAAAATTAGCCGGGCGTGGGGGCAGGTGCCTGTAATCCCAGCTACTTGGGAGGCTGAGGCAGGAGAATTGCTTGAACCCAGGAGGCGGAGGTTGCAGTGAGCTGAAATTGTGCCATTGCACTCCAGCCTGGGCAACAGAGCAAGACTCCGTCTCAAAAAAAAAAAAAAAAAAAAGTGGTGATCAGTCGCCAAAGTGTTAATGGTTAGTCAGCATTCAGCATTTTAGGGTAATTCTTAATGATCAGAGTCAATTACAGTCACATATGTGGGATAAACTTGACCATGACAACGGCTAGCCAGTTCTACCTTTCAAAAAGTATTTGTAGATTTTCCAATAATATAATTCATTTAGAATGAATTGAATCAATATATGTGAACCAAAATTCATATTGAAATTCCACTTAAGCAGTAATGGCTGAACTGAATTAATACAGCTGGATTTAACTAATAGTGGTCTCGAAAATCTATTTTTTCTTACAGACCAATCTATTCTGACCTTGCTATTCTGCAGTTATTTCTGTGAGGATGTTGTGAAGGAGCAGGCTTTGTTGCGTTCTAACGAAGTATTTAAACCAGAAGATACTTGTTTTTCATAGCTACAAGCACAGCGTAAGAGGGTAGGAGGGGGAGAACACAGGTTTTAAGCATCATCATTTGTTGGAAAACGCATTGGGCCAAATATAGAAAGTTCTCTGGCTTTACTAGCCAAGATCAGGGTTGGCCTCTGCTTCTTCTTATGCTGCTCAAGGCTGTTTTAGGGAACCATGCTGCATCTTCTGTGGTATGCCTTGGCAAACTGTCATTCCATGCAGTTCCAAAAGAACAGTCATATTAGTGTTTCTGAACGCCACATAAGACATGTGGAGACCCTGGCAAACTCTAGCGAGAGAGAAGCCAGCCGTGGCAGAGAAAACTATTCTCTGTTGGATGCCTGTTCTCTGTGTTGAAATTATCAGCTTTGTTCCTCTCTGCGAGTCATATGAATTGGGATAAGTAAATGTCCTTTTTATAATTTTTGTGAAGCTAAGAAGTTATCTTAAGATAGTATGCTTTGGAATGAAGGTAGGTGGAGGTGAATGTTGATATTTTTTTTTTTGGCAGCTGAAGAAACCTCTTGAAACCCAAAGCTTTACAATCATCTCTATTCCAGGGGAATTTGAGGGTGTATCCCAGGGGCCCACCACTCAGTGACAGGCGCAGTATACCAGGGATGCAGAGGTGATTAAGATACAATGCCTGCCTTCCTGGGTACCTCAAAAACAAAAAACGAGGGCTATAGCACTGTGCTTAGCTGACTGTAATGAAGTGTAGCAGGTATGGTGGTAAATGTGTGTGGGAATACACATTTGGTTTTTTGAGAAAGGACTGGATGTTTCAGCTGGGCCTTGAAAGATTATTTGGGCCGGGCACAGTGACTCACATCTGTAATCCCAACACTGAGAGGCTGAGGAGGGAAGACCACTTGTGCCCAGGGGTTTGAGACCAATTCCTGAGTCACATAGACCCCATCTCTAAAAAAAAATTTTTTTTAATTAGCTGGGCATGCATCTGTAGTCTCAGCTGCTTGAGAGGCTGAGGTGGGAGGATCACTTGAGCTTGGGAGTTTGAGGCTGCAGTGAGCCATGGTTGTGCCACTGCGTTCCAACCTGGGCAACAGAACGAGACCCTGTCTAAAAAAAAAAAAAAAAAAAGGAAGATTATTTGATTTCAGTAGGTAGCAAAAGGAGGAGGGAAGGACATTTTAGGTGGAAAGAACCACATATGCAGGTATATAGAGTGAACAAGAAAGGCTGTGGTGGGTGATGAAGTGGAGATGACTATTAAGTTCTTTACCCATCAGGCTTATGAGCCTGCATATTATCCTTCAGACATTCGGAGCCTTCCAGGGATGTTGAGCAAGGGAATGAGACGATGAGATTTTGTTTTGGGAAACTAACTGGTGGCAGTTAGGATGATGGGTTGAAGGGAGGGGTGAGGCTACAGGTGGGAAAACAAAACAGATGTAGGATCCCAAGATCTCACTGCCATTTACAAGCCAAGGTGACAAGAGTAGCAGTGTTGATGACACAGCATGTGGCATGTGCCGACCCCTTGCTGAGCACCTACATAGGTGTCCTCCTGGTTCGTGTTCACAACTCATTGGGTAGGTACTATCATTATCCCCCTTTTACAAACAGGGAAAGATTTGGAGTGAGGTCACATAGCTAGAAGTAGTGCTGGTCAAATTCAAACATAGGCAGTTCAATTCCAGATTCCACTCTTGTAACCCTTAGGCTGTATTGAAAGGCAGTGGGTAGATGGTAGTGCCTTTGACCATAATTGGCTTCGTTTTGAGCACCTTTTTTTTTTTTTTTCTTTTTTTTTAAGAGATTGGATCTTACTCTGTTGCACAGGCTGGAGTACATGGTGTGATGATGGCTCACTGTAACTTCAAACTCCTGGGCTCAATTGATCCTCCCACCTCAGCCTCCCTAGTAGCTAGGACTACAGGAGTGCACTACCATGCCCAGCTAACTTTTTGCTTTTTAATTTTTTGTAGAGATGGGTCTCGCTGTGTTGCCCAGGCTGTTCTCGAACTTCTGGCCTCAAGTAAGCCTCCCACCTTGCCTTTCAAAGTGCAGGGATTACAGGCATGAGTCACCGTGCCTGGCCCTGAGCTCCTTATCTTTAAAATCGCTGTAGGACATCAGGTGGAGCTTTTCAGGACTCTGCAGGACATCAGGTGGAGTCATGGGAGGACAGAATCAAATGGGGAGGAAGAAAGGAAAAATTCCTGGAGAATGCCACCACTTGAGAGTCAGGTGACAGAAGAAAAGCCAGGACGAAGATTGAGCAAGAGCAGTCAGAGATAAAGGAAGCCAGAAGGGTTGATGGGAGAGTTAAGAGCTTGAACGGTCAGCTTAACCTAGGATGAGAATTATTTTTTGAAACAAGGAAGGCTTGAAAGGATAAGAAAATAGGACGTGAGGGTGATCTGGCTGCGATATCTGTCACCCCATTGATTGCCAGGGTTGATTCGGCTGATCTGGCTGGCTAAGCAGGTGTCTCTTTCTGTCCTCACCACTTCGTGTGTGTTTCTCCCGGAGCTGCATGCTTGGTCGAAGAGGGCGACCATCCCCAATAGAGGAGGACCGGTCTTCCATCAAGAGTATATGAGTAGTTGCGCTCCCCTGCTAGAACCTCCAAACAAGCGCTCAAGGACATGAAAATAGATAAGGAAGTAGAATGAAGAATAAAGAGGGAAGTTCATTTTTTGAGGCAACTAAGATAATCTTTTAAGATTCCCAGGGTTGAGAGTCTGTGGAGAAGGGTGTTGGGAAAGGGCGGGCAGAAGGAAGCTGAGAAGTAACCACAGGATTGCCTAAATAGCTCCTGGGACTTTGTGCACTCCTGCCCCCGTGGAGCATATTTAACTTTTCTATTGCTACAAAAACCATTCCAAACTTAGCAGCATAAAACAACAACCATTTTATTGTGCTCATGGATTTGGTGGGTGAGGAATTGAGAGAGGCTACAGCAGGGATCTCTGCTTCAAGTTGCCTGGAGCCACTGCTGGGAAGAATTAAATAGTTGGGGACTGGAATCAGCTGGAGGGTTTTTCACTTACCTGTCTGGTATCTGGGCTGGGAGGACTCAAGGGCTGGGTTCATGGGGGTCTCGACCCAGGCACCTACATAGGGCCTCTTCTTCCATATGTGCCTTGGGCTCCTCCCAGTGCGGCCACTGGTTTCCAAGAGGGAGCTTCCCAAGAGAGCAGCCAGAGAGTGAATGTTTCAAAAGATAAAAGCATTAGCTGTGTGACCTTTCAGGACCTTACCTCAGAAGTCACATGACATCATTTGCACCATACTTTGTTGGTTGTAGTCCTCATTGTCCCCCACTGAGACTCAAGGGGAGGGAACAAAGACCCTCCACTTCTGTATGGGGAGTGTCAAGGTCACATTACAGAAAAGTGTGTGGGATAGAAGTCACTGTTGTGACCTTCTTTTAAAAATATTATCTGCTCCAGAGCCCAAGTGGAAGGAGTACTGGGAGGCATCCTTTAGACTGCAGGCTTACTGGTTGGGTGTAACAGAAGCAGATAGAGTTGGTGGAGGGATGATGGCAAAAGTGATTGGATTCCAGGCTGGGTAGAGAAGGGCGTGTGAATCCACAGGAAAGGTCATCACTTGGATTGAGGGAGGCCAGGGTGGAGGTTAGGATGAAGATGAAGAATAGGGTAAAAATGTGGGGTGTAGAGAGGAAGGACTCCAGTGGAGCCCAGTGCTTGCTTTCACCTGTTACTTGGGGAATCACAGGTTACAGGTTTTGTCTGTAGTTATTTTAAAGACACAGATGACATCTTTGTCTTCAACCCAGTAATACAACAGAATTATTTAAAGGACCAAATTGAGTGTGTGTTTAAAAGGGAAGAGGGAAGCGTTGTTCATTTCTCACCCAATGCTGCCCTAAGTTCACGTCCCACTTTTACATAGATGGACAAGCGGTTCAGAGTGTACTGTTTCCAGCTCTACCACTGTGACCTTTAATATACCTTTGGTTGCCATTCCGAGCTGGATCAGTGTGACTCCAGAGCCTGACCACCTTCTGTTATGTCACACTGCCTCCTGGTTCCTGGTTCCCCCAGATGACAAACCACCAAATGAAAAAGAACTTTGATGATCAATTTCCATTCCTCTCCTGGAACCCCTTTGGGGTCATTCCTGAAGAGCTGGGTTTGGTGCCAAGCCAGAATAGGCACAGACACTCCCGTGGTAGGGCTCCCTTCTCGTGAGGGGAGCTGAGAGTCTTCCAGATCACAAACTGCAGATGGCAAGGGGAATGTTCCTTTACTCCCTCTCTGCTGTTCCTGCTGGGACAGAGGAGCCTGTCATTGCCTCGGCTGGTCTTGCTGCTGCATGTAAAATCTTTCATTCATCTCTTGTATTACCTACTCTGACTTTAGGCTAGATCGTTTCCATGTTCCTAAAGCCCCAATTGTCTTATCCTCAGCCTCATCATTTATAGAACTCCAGCTTAAGGCAAAACAAAGACTTCAGAACTGAGCAGTTCTGCCTCTTCCCATGTGTCCACTGCCTACTAGTGTGATGTGACCTTGGGCAAGTTACTTCACCTCTCTGAGCCATAGCATCCTCACCCATCAAATACAGTATTGTCTGCAGTGAGGATTGTGCAGATAGCAGGTGTCCCTTCCTTCTGTGTCTGATTCAGTATTAGCAGGGACAGCTTTTGCTTCCTTCCCTGAGAGCAAGGTTCTTTAGATTCGTGTCACCCAACCCATCTTTCCTCCTCAGATTACCTCTATAAACCAGCCACCTCCCTCATGCTGTGCACAAGTCTCACATGAAGAAACATTCGCTTTCCTTTCCAGGGTTTATCCTCAAGCCTGGAAAATCCCCCTCAAATATTGTAGAATCATCTATACTGAACAGAATTTAGAGTACATTGTCACCCATCTTGCATGCCATATTTGCCACATGACTTTTGGTGTGTGAATGTGTGTGGGGTATTGAGGGGTATTGCCTTATTTTAATGCCAGTTTACATTTGCAGTATATATGTGTAGGTTCTAGAGAAGTATATTTAAGTCCTCTGAATTATGTTGGTAATTTACATACTTCATAAATTCCGAGAGTAAGGAGAGACTCAAAATGCATACTCAATGGCGCAGTCTCCTCTCAAGCATACTTGGCTTTGGTTACACTCTGCTTGAACCCTCCCAAGACACTACCTCATAAGACAGTCCATTCTGCAGCAGCTGTCATTGTTACAGCATTCTTCCTTGGGATGCAACTAAATATTTCTACCCGGAACTTCTCTCCATTGAGTCCAAGACAGATGGCTAAAGATGTCTTTCAGAACCACCACCATCCCCAACTTATTTTGTACAGTTTAAAATTAAAAGTGCCCTAACTTCTCTTTTGGAAATGATGCCAGCATGTCTAGACCCCATCCAGGTTCATTGTGGTCATAGAGGAGAACTTGTTCTGCAGGACTCCACAAATAGGAAGCGCTCTGCTACCTTAGGGCCTCTAGTCCCATTCCCAGCCCAACGGGACCTGCTATTAAGGGACTGATTGTTGAGCTCATTAGTGTTGGCACATACATTTATTTATATTTCTGAGGCAGAGTCTTGCTCTTTCACCCAGGCTGGATTATAGTGGCATGATCATGGCTCGCTGTAGCCTCAACCTCCCAGGCTCAAGTGATCCTCCCACCTCAGCTTCCCAAGTAGCTGGGGCTATAGGTGCTCACCACCACACCCAGCTAATGTTTGTATTTTTTGTAGAGACGAGGTTTCACCGTGTTGCCCATGCTGGTCTCAAACTCCTGGGCTCAAGCAGCCCACTTGCCTCTGCCTCCCGAAGTGCAGAGGGATTACAGGCGCGAGCCACCGCTCCCTGGCCAGCAGATGTATTTATTAATTATTAAAAGATTGCTTTAACTTTTCTGGTAGTCTAGCTGCCTTGTAGGATAGCAGCTGTCACACCCTTCTCTTAGAGTTGCGTGTGTGGTGGTGTGACTCATGCAAGCAGCAAGTCTTCCACGGGGCCCAGCCATGAGCTGGCACCATCAGAAGGCTTTGGAGAAGGCGGGGGTTGGTGAGGCTTGTATAAAGTAGGAAAGGTAGGAGATCAAAGCAAAGCCCGTTCCTGGCTTTTTAGTCTTCGTGTTCATGTGTGCTTTTTTAAAAATAGCTTAGAAAAATTTTCATAGTTTTTATGTAAGGTTTTAGAACATTGGGCAAGATCCCAGTTCTTTTTTGTGGCACTAAAATGATAGAACTGAGGCCTGCTGAAGGTACAGATTCTGTTTCATTTTGCTTCTTCTCTTAGACCCCTGATCTGGAGCAGCTGGAGCCGTCTTTGGAAGATGTGGAAAGCATGAATGATTTTGATCCCTTGTTTTCAGAGGAAACACCTGGAGTGGAGAAGCCAGTCACCACTGTCCAGGTTTGACTCCTACAGCCCAGAACATGCTTATTCTTTGAAGGTGTTGACCTAAGTGGCTGGGCTAGTGTGTTTCTTTAGGACTTAAAACTTAACGTTTTTTAGGAAATTGGGTACCAATACTTAAAACATCTGAAATCAGGGATTTTTTTCCCCCGGTGATTGATCGATTGGTTCCAGCACCAAGATCTGTGAATCTGTGAGAAACAGTCCACCCGGCAGAAACATTTGGGAAAGTAATTGGGAACTTGAGATCTGAATACTGGCTTGTAATGGTTTCATTTACATTTAAGCCAATGCCAGTACACATAATCCTCTTTGGAGTCTATGTTTCTGTCATTACAATGCCAACCAGATAAACTGTCCTGAGTCTGAGACCTACCTGGCAGAGAGCTTCCTTGCTGTGCAGGGATGGGGCACTAAGCAAGGCACCGAACAGGAGACTTGTCCTCTAGACTGGGCCTTTTGCTGCTGCTCTCCACAAAGCCTCTCCCTGCAACTCGAGGACCATTTCATGATGGAAACATGTACATGTTTATAATACACAGGTTGGAAGAAGGTAGGAAATTGAATTAGCAGGTCAAGAGAGTTGGGAGAAGCTATATTGGCATTAACAAGGGACAGAAACTATTGGGATAAGAAATGCAGTTTGAGGAAATTAGCAACTGGAATGTTTGTCATTTGGCCTAAAAATATCTTTTAAACCTTGGGTTTTTAAAGCCCGTGTTTAACTTGGCAGCATATCATCAGCTGTTTGTTGGGACAGAAAGAATTCGAGCTCCAGAGATTATTTTCCAGCCATCTCTCATAGGAGAAGAACAGGCTGGGATTGCAGAGACTCTTCAGTACATTCTGGACAGGTGAGACAGTGAATCTGCTTTTCCTTCTATTTTCCTGAACCATTTCCTTGGATTTTGCATTGAATGGTAGATTTGATGGTCAGGCACTTGAAAATGCGTCTCACTCTCTTCTTTTCATTGACTTGCTGTGCTTAGATAGTATTCCCTTAATCTCTTACCACAAGGCCTGGCACCTAACTGGGGCTCTGTAGTTGTTTTCTGAACCTGTAAATGCTGGGTTGACTGAGTAGCTTTAAGAGTGTCTTTTAAGTTTGAACAATCCGATAACGTGTACACTGGTTTCCATGTAAACCTTCACATTATTAAAGACTAGTGATTTTAAATCACCCTAAAAATATTGCAGAGCTAATAAAATTTTTTTCCCCTCCTTGCAGGCATTTTACTTATTTAAGAGTTACATTTCCATAAGAATCCAGATGTTTTACCCATTTATGCGGGCATTTTCTTGCAGTGTGAGTTTGATAATTCAAGTTGGGCGAGTAGAGAATAGAATTTTGTAGGACTCTGGCTGCTGTTGGTTATAACGGCAAGGAAACTTGTACCTAACAAGGAAGAAAAAGCTGCTGCTGCTACTTTGAGTGGCTTTGAGCTTTGTCTTGACAGTGGTTGGAAAGTGATCAAATATGTCTTAGATAAAGCTGTTACTAAAAAAGATAAAAAGAAAGCACAGATCGATAGATGGGCCCTCAAAAGGGAGGCATGGCTTTTGGGGATAATGGAAATGTTTTGTGTCTTGATTGTAGTGATGGTTACTGGAATGTATAAATTAGTTAGACTTTATCAAAATGTATGTAAATTTATCCTCAAATTTATTTTTTTAATGTGTTATAAAAGTATAAAAATTCTAATCATGTTAAGGAAATAAGTTGACCATTCAGATTATGGTTTTGTCTGGCTATTTGGAAACATTGGGCTGGCATTCTGTAGACACAAATGAAAAATGAAAGTTTTGATTTTTTTTTTTTTTTAGCTTTTTGTGTAGATGTTTTTCTGTTTTGTACCGAGAGCTTACATCTCTGCATCCGCATTTCGTTCTGATATTTGAGTTAAGGGACTATATTAGGAGTTGTTTCTTTCCTAGGTACCCAAAGGACGTTCAGGAAATGCTGGTTCAGAACGTTTTCCTCACTGGCGGGAACACAATGTATCCTGGCATGAAAGCCAGAATGGAGAAGGAACTGTTGGAGATGAGACCCTTCCAGTCTTCTTTTCAGGTACTGATTGTTCGAGTAGTCAGTTATTTTAAAAATAGCATTACCTGTTTTATGATTGCAAAAGTAATAATCATGCAGAAATATCCACTGTTAACATTTTTGTGGCTTTTCTTCTGGTCTTAAGTCCATGTTTAATTTTTAAAGCAAAATGGGAATCATGTTTTATATACTGTTTTGTGGTTTCTTTAAATTGGAAGATGAAGACATGGGTAGAATTCTAAGAGTGTGAAAGAGTGTACATCAAGAATAAGTCATTCTACCTAGTCCCGGCCCCTGTAGACAGTGTGGGGCATGGGATACATTGGAGAGAGCATTCCAGACAGAAGGACTAGCATGAGCAAGGGCACAGGGGCCAGAAGCTTGTTGAGGGAGTGAGAAGTGGCTGAGTGTTGCTGGAGCACATGGCTGATAAAGAGGAGAGGAGGTGGGTGAGGTAGAGAGGTCAGCAAAGCCCACACTGTGCAGAGCCTGTGCATCCTGCTAAGAAGCTTGGCCTTGGTCTGCTCTGCTGCATGATGTAGTGTACATTTAGCCGGGCGTCTGTGGGCTTTGGTGCTGACTCCATCATCACTTAGCACATTACTGAATTGTGCTAAGCTTTGGCTGTCTCAGTGGTAGGAAGTGGGTAATTGGTACCTGTTGCTGGGATTCAGTGTACTGGTGCACGTCAAGCGCCCGACAATGGGCCTGCATGTAATAAGCTCTTAGACATGAGCTGTTGTGTTGAGGGTCCCTAAGACCATTCCAGGCAGGATGATTCTCTGTGAGGATTCACAGGATTCAGCATGTAATCGTACTTACAGCTGTGACTTACTATGGCAACTCAGCAGAGGGACAAGGTGCCCGGGGTGAAATCTGGGAGCAACCAGGTGTAAGCGTCCGAGGCCTCTCCCTGTGGAGTCACACAGGACATGATTTCCCCAGCAGTGCCTTGTAAGAGCACATTCAGTGTCGCCAACCAGGGAAGCTTGTAGGAGACGCAGTGCCTGGGGTTTTTATTTGGGGGCTGATCACATAGGCACCCCCTGCTTGGAGCATACCCAAATTCCAGGCTCACAGAAGGGAAGCATGTGTTTGGCATAAACCACATTATTTGTGTGAATGGGCTTATTGAGCCACTCTTATCAGGTGGTGGTAGGAACTCTCCCAAAATCCAAGTTCCCAGATGCCTACCAAGGCCCCACCCTTGTAAGTGTGTCCTTCTAAGGTAACAGTAGGGCCGTCCTGTTAACTCTTTTCTGCACAACTCTTATCTTTAGGCCATAGTGATGAACCATGAAGGAGTCTAAGCAGGGAATGTGATCTGATTTACATTTAGTAATATATATTTGACACTGATGTGCAAAATAAGGTATTAAGAGAAATATTGGAAGCAGACCAGTTAGGAGGCAGCTTTCCAGCCTCTAGGAGGAAGTCCTCACTCCACTCGCCAGGATTTGCAGGGTCTCTTGTGTTCTGACCTTGAGAACTGTCCAGGGTTCTCTCATCATTCCCCCTTCCACCCTGCATGTCAGCCACAGCTAACCACTATTAGTTTTCCAGAGTTTTCCTGCCTCAGGGCCTTTGCACATGCTGGCTCTCTTTGCATAGAATACTCTTTCTAGCTCATCCAGCTCTCTTAGTGGCTGGTTTCCTGGAAATCACTTCCTCCAGGAAGCCTTCCCTGTCTTTCCCTATGTTCCTTACGAGATCCACCTCTCGTAAGGGATGAGACAGCCACTGTCTTGTGAAATGTGTCCCAAGCCCTTGGCACAGTGTCACTTGGTAGCTCTGCAGGAAATACGAAAGCAGTGGCAGAGGGAGAAGAAGAGAGGGAGTTGATGTGAAAGAGGCTAAGGCAGTCAAATTGTCAGAGCTTGATAGTAAGTTGGATCTGGGGAGGGAGGTGGGACCTAAGATAACTCCTAAGTTCTAGGTGGAGCAATTAGTTTGCTGAATAACAGATGCACTGAACGAGGAGCCGTGGGAGGGAGGACAGGCTTAAGGGAGAGGATAGTACGTTCCATTTCCAGAGTGGGTTGAGTTTCTAGTGGACACATGGAAAGGTGGCCACAGCTAGCTGGATGAGTGCTCGGTGGGTAAGGGGGAAAGCAAGAGGGTAGTTTCACACCCTCCCACCTGCCACAAGCATAAATGTGCTCTGGGCACTCTTTGAGAGGGTAGGTGATGTTAAGGATGAACCCCTAAAGAACACTAGCATTTAAGGGCTGTAGGACACCCATAAGTCTAAGAAGGAGGTGGAGGAAGAGGAGTGGGGAGCAGGAGAGAGCAGCAGTGCGGAAGCCAAGGGGTGTCAGTAAGGGGCATGAGTATGGGGCTGGGTCACACTGGCAGTGGCAACTTAGGATGAAGTAGTAGAGAAAAAAATCATAGAGGATTTTCAAGATCTATTTCTTGGTAATTTCCAAAGTCTCCCATGAATTACTCTGTAAGCATTGGTTGTAGGAATGCTGCTACCAGCCAGATCTTTTCCCAGCCCTGCTTTTGCTGTTATGGTCTCACCTGGCCTAGCCTCAGCTCCCCCCTCCCCTCCTGTTTCTGCCCCCTTTCACATTGCTAATGTAATGAGTGTGTCACACTGTCACTAAGCCCTGATGTTCCAATTTTAGATTATGTATTCAGCAGTAGCTCAAACATACCAACCACCTAAGGCCCTCCGTGATCATTAGAAGGAAGAGAACCCCAAGATGTGCAAATTTACAACTTTAAGGTCCTGTTTTTTCTTAAACAGTAAAACATTTTTAAATATTACAAAAATATCAGACAATTTAAACCAAAATGAAAACCAAGAAAACTAGTTTCAACCTCTGCGAGCAATGTTCTTTGTATACTTTCCAGTCGTTTTCATCTCATGTATGGTTTTAACCAAAAAGAGATTGTTGATAGCTTATTTTGTAACCTGTATTTTTTTCACTTTCAAATTATTGTGACAATTTTTTTATATCAATAGGTACATTTCCAGAGCATCCTTTTTATGGCAGTATAGTCTGTTAACCATATGTCTTGCTGCATTTTTTATTAGTAATGATGACAGCTATGCTTTATTGAATACTCTGTACCAGGCAGCATCTACCATGTGCCTTACACTCCTGCACTTAAATCCTCTGAAGCCAGGGGTGGGGCCTCTGGTTATCCTACTGACGAGGTCCTCATTCACAGGCCCCTTGCTCACGTGGCAAGCCCACAGCTGGACTCCTGAGCCTGCACTTTCCCATCTCCATTTGTGCATGCTGATTCCACCGTTATGGCCTCTGCCCTTCACTCCTGAATGTTCTGAAATCACCATTCCAGCCTGGAACTCATGGGATTGGTGGAGTGGGGAGGTGAGAGGGAGGTAGGAAGTGAGGTGGGTAACTCCAGAACACAGGAGGCCCGATGGGAGCTGCAGTGTTACCATAATGATCAGATCAGCCTAGCCGAGGGCCTTCTCAGAGTTGCTGAACCCCAGCCCAGCTCCGATGAGAAGCAGGGGAAACTAAGTGCTGGCAGCCTCACAGAGAACGCCCAGGTCACCCCTCTCTGCTGCCATTTCTCCTGAGGCTCTTTTGCTACCCTGGCTAGAGCTGCCTTGCAGCGGCCCCTGTTCCGCTCTGCTCAGAGTGAAGAGCAGGGCCAGGAAGGCCTTTTCCCCAGGTCACGGGCCAGCCTCCACTTCACCTCTCCCTGACAGCTTGTGGTTGACAGCATCGTGCAGCAGGAGGCTGAGCCACTGGACCCTCTCTGACCCCGAGTGTCAGGTCTTATGTTAGTAAAATGTCTGACAGCCGTCTGTTCTGGAGAGTGGGCATTCCAGTTCAGCTTTGTTTACAGGATGTGAAAGTAGCCCCAAACTGTCTTGGAGTGCACTGGGCCCACCTATGTGTATATTTCTGGGGATAAAATATTGGGGGCTGTAGCTGAGCCAGGTGAACATTCACGCCTGGAGCCCTGGTGGAGGTGTCCTGGTGAATCTTCTTTGTGTTTCAGGTTCAACTTGCCTCGAACCCTGTGCTGGATGCCTGGTACGGTGCTCGTGACTGGGCCTTGAGCCACCTAGATGATAATGAAGTTTGGATCACCAAGAAAGAGTATGAAGAAAAGGGAGGAGAGTACCTCAAGGAGCACTGTGCTTCCAACATCTATGTCCCCATCCGCCTGCCGAAGCAGGCCTCCCGCTCCTCAGATGCCCAGGCATCCAGCAAGGGCTCCGCTGCTGGTGGAGGTGGTGCTGGTGAGCAGGTGTAGCAGAGGCCCTCCAGAGAGACTGCCCTGCACGCCATGCCTTGGGCCACGTTGGCAGTGTGACAGGACTGTGATTGTGCTAGATGTACCTGCCCAAGTCTGCTGGTCACATTTGGCAGCAAAATGGATTTCTCCTGGGGAGAACAAAGTTAAGGGACACTGAGACCTGCCCTTCAGAATTCGGTTCACTTGGGGGCTTCTGTGGTGAAGAGACTAACTGGCCTTCTGATGTCTTTGTTCAACTGTGGCCAGCTGTGGCATCAGCTTCATGTAGCAGTAAATGAAGACAGAGTGGAGGACACAAATGTACAAAATGCACAAGACTGATTTCTTACCACATTTTAGTCTTTTTTGTTTTAAAAAAAATTCTTTAAAATTTATCTTGTCCGTGTAGATACTTTATTCTTCTGGATGTATTCAAAAATTGCATGAATGCCTAGCGAGGGGAGGTCTTTCATGCGTATAAAAAGGTAATGTTTATTGCCGGGCACAGTGGCACATGCCTGTTAAGGCCCAGCTATGTGGGAGGCTAAGGCAGGAGGATCGCTGGAGCTCAGGAGATCGAGGCTATCATGTGCTGTGATCGCACCTGTGAATAACCACTGCACTCCAGCCTGGGCAACATAGGAAGACCTTGTCTCTAAAAAGATACATTTTTCATAAAAGGTAATGTTTATTCAATAAAAGCAGTTGCCTCAGGAACCAGAAATATTTCCCTCCTCCCATTTTTTCCCCTTACAGATAAGGAGAAAAGCCCAGAAAGTTACCAGCATGTGAGGTCACTCTGCAAGCCAGGGACTTGCTTGGTGCCAGAGCCAGTGGCCCAACTTTGTTCATACTTTCTCTGCTGGAAACTTTTCCACCATACAAGGCCTACAAATGTTTTATTTCTGTCCTTCTGAGTTTGTTGGCTTCTTAACTTTTTCAGACTTTTTGGAAGAAAGAAATAGACTGGAGGAGGTTTATCCTATAGCCTGTTCAGTTTTTTCATAACCCCCCATTCCCTGTACCTTCCTAGCTCTGTCTTAAATGGACAGATATCCCCTCACTTTTACAGAGATTGCTTGGTGAGAATTTTAACTGAAAGACAACCAATTGTTGATGCCAGAAGGCCCCTGAGCTAATATTGTCACCGAATTTGTACCTTTAAATCTTAATGGAGCCTCTAGCCCACCCCTCTGATGAGGCCACCTTAGAACCTGTTTGCTCATACAGTTTACTAAGGGTCATCACCTGGATCTCCAGCTCTCAAGGGCTTAGAAACTGCAGACCGGAAGGGAAGGGGCAGTGGTGATGGAGAGAGTGGAAGACTACAGCTGACCCTAGACAAAGGAAAAAGGAAAGGTTATCACAAACCTAAATAGAAAATGCACAGGGGGAAGATACTCCATTGAAAAGAAATGAAATAAGAAAGTAATAGATAAGGAAAAGAGGCAAAGGAAATTAAACTGTAGTTGAAGAAGAAAATTTGACTATATTGAGTTTTGTGGTGGTGATGGTAAAAACAACATGACAAACTTTACCTTCTTAACCATTTTTTTTTTTTTTTGAGACAGCCTCACTCCGTCGCCCAGGCTGGAGTGCAGTGGTGCAATCTCAGCTCACTGCACCCTCCGCCTCTCAGGTTCAAGCAGTTCTCCTGCCTCAGCCTCCCGAGTAGCTGGGACTACAGGTCCGTGCCACCAAGCCCAGCTAATTTTTTGTATTTTTAGTAGAGATGGGGTTTCACTGTGTTAGCCAGGATGGTCTTGATCTCCTGACCTCATGATCCACCCGCCTCGGCCTCCCAAAGTGCTGGGATTGCAGGCATGAGCCACTGCGCCCGGCCCATCTTAACCGTTTTTAAGCGTCCAAAACAGGGGTGTTAACTCTGCACATTGTTGGTCAAAAGATCTGCAGAACTTTTTCATCTTGTAAAACCACACTCAATACCCATCAACTCCCTTCCCCCTGCCTCTGTCCATCCCCAACCCTTTGCAACCACCATTCTACATTGTAAGAGTTTTTCTTTAGATACCTCACATAAGAGAAGCCGTACAGTATTTTTTGTTTTGTACCTGGCCTATTTCACTTAGCATAATGTCCTCAGGCTTCCTCCATGTTGTGGCATGTGTCAGAATTTCCTTCCATTTTAAGGCTGAATAATATTCCATCGTATGGATATACCACATTTTCTTTCTTTACCTTCGATGGACATTTAGGCTGCTTCCATTTCTTGGCTATTGCAGGCAATGCTGCAATGAACATGGGAGTGCAGATATCTCTTCGGGATCCTCATTTCAATCCCTTTGGATATATACCCAGAAGTGGGACTGCTGGATCATATGGTAGTTCTATTTTTAATTTTTTGTGGAACACTCGTACTGTTTTCCATAGCAGCTGCACCATTTTCATTCCTACCATCAGTGCATGAGAGTTCCAGTTCCTCCACATCCTCACCAACTCATTATGCTTTTTTTTCTCTTTTTGGTACTTTCCTCATTTACTATCTTTCGGGTCTTTTTGATAATAACCATTCTAACTGGGATAAGTGACACTTCATTGTGGTTTTGATTTGCATTTCTGTGATGACTAGTGATGTGGAGCATCTCTCTGCTTATTGGCCATTTGCATGTCTTCTTTAGAGAAGTCTCTATTCATGTTATTAGCCCCTTTTTTAATCAGGTTATTTCATTTTTTGTTGAGTATAGGAGTTCTTTATATACTCTGGATATTAACCTCTTATTAGATACATGGTTTGCAAATATTTTCTCCCATTCTGTAGGTTACCTTTTCACTCTTGTTTCCTTTACTGTGCAGAAGTTAAGTTTGATATGGTCTCATTCACCTGCTTTTGCTTTCATTGTCAGTTTTTGGTGTCATATCCAAGAAATCATTGCCAAATTCAATGTTGTGACGCTTTTTCCCTAAGTTTTCTTCTAGGAGTTTTACAGTTTCAGGTCTTATATTTAGGTTTTATCAACTACATTAAATTTTATGTTGAAGAAAAAACAATGGAACAGAATTAATGTTTAAACTGGTAATAAAATTTTCTTCCCCCACAATACAAACCACCCTGAATACAAATACTGTAAGGACACTCTGTGTGCTTGGGAAAGTTGACTCAGAAGTGTCAGATCCTAGTGAAACGATTAGATTTTAAAGATAAAAGAAGTCATCTTGGGCCAGGAGTGGTGGCTCATGCCTGTAATCCCAGCACTTTGGGAGGCTGAGGCAGCGGATCATGAGGTCAAGAGATCAAGGCCATCCTGGCCAACATGGTAAAACCCCGTCTCTACTAAAAATACAAAAATTAGCTGAGTGTGGTGGCACATGCCTATAGTCCCAGCTACTCGGGAGGCTGAGGCAGGAGAATCTCTTGAACCCGGGAGGCGGAGGTTGCAGTGAGCCGACTCCAGCCTGGTGACGGAGCGAGACTCCAACTGAAAAAAAATAAAAACTGACCGTGGTGGTGCATGCCTGTAGTCCCAGCTACTCGGGAGGCTGAAGCGGGAGGATTGCTTGAACCTGGGAGGTCAAGGCTGCAGTGAGCCATGATTGCGCCACTGCACTCCAGCCTGGGTGATAGAGGAGCAAGACCCTGTCTCAAAAAAAAAAAAAAAAAAAAAGAAAAAGAGAAAAAAAAGATGGTCTTTAGCACTAACCTGCAAGTTAGCCCTTTCCAGTACAGGAGAGTAGGGATGGAGGGAGGTCATTTCCTTGATGCTAGTCTCTCAGCTTGGACATTCCTCTGAGGAATGCTTAACAGGATGAGGGAGGGGGCTTCGCCTCTGGCCAGTGCCCAGCTTAAGTAGCCTTTTGGAAAAGTTCCAGAGGACATGGAGTGGGGTGGGGTTCTGCAAGCAGCCATTCCTCAGCCTACACAACCCTCTGGTTCCACAAGAATTGGGAGATGAATTTGGCTGCCTGCACTTCCCAGCCTGCATCAGGTTTTTTAATTTTTATTTATTTTTTTGAGATGGAGTCTCACTCTGTCACCTAGACTGGAGTGCAGTGGTGCGATCTTGGCACACTGCAACCTCTACCTCCTGGGTTCAAGCGATTCTCCTGCCTCAGCCTCCCGAGTAGCTTGGACTACAGGCATGTGCCACCATGCCTGGCTAATTTTTTGTATTTTTAGTAGAGACGGGGTTTCACCATGTTAGCCAGGATGGTCTTGATCTCCTGACCTCGTGATCCACCTGCCTTAGCCTCCCAAAGTGCTGAGATTACAGGCGTGAGCCACCGCGCCCGGCCTGCATCAGGTTTTGATGAGCACGTGGCCGGGAGTAGGGTAGTGCTGTCCAGCCGATCCCCTGCCCGGGCAACCTCCTGTGGATTGCTTGGGATTGAGGTTGATCGTACGCCCCAACCTGGGCAAATTTCCGGAAACCCTTTTGCTTTAGTCATGGGGGCAGGGCTTTACCCACTGATACTCCCCAGCTTGCAATGCTTCAGCAATAATCTGGACTGGGTTTCATCACAGGTGGTGTTAAGTCTCCAAGGCTTTACATTTGGACCATTAATAACCATGCCCTGGTCATCAATAGAAAAGGGCATTCCAAGAGTGTGAACTAGGTCCTTGTATTGATGGTGATTCTGCCAGCTTTGCTACAGGCATTCCTTTAGCCATTCAGAGAAGATACACTGAAATGCTACAGTATACTCTAAGATATGAATAAAATGGACCAGGATATTTTCAAAAGGCCCCAAAGGAGAGGATGACTTGCCCTCATTTTCTTGACAACTTTTCTTACATCTGGGCCTGTGCAATAAGAAAGCTCTTACAAAACTGCTGAGACACACTGGGAAATCCAGGGTATACCGATCACATCCAGCCAGTTCTGGCACTCCTTGGTGTGTGCCAAGCTAGGGGCTATGGGAACGGGGTGAGTGGGTAGATCCTTTGATGCCACTCCACACCTTTCTGGGGGAGCACCAAAATGACAGGAATGCAAAATCTCTGAAGGCTCTTTTCTGAATTCCGAGCTGACTCTGCAGAAGAGCCAAACTTAAGCGGCCCGGGCCGAGCACGGTGGCTCACACCTGTAATCCTAGCACTTTGGGAGGCTGAGGTGGGTGGATCGCCTGAGGTCAGGAGTTCGAGACCAGCCTGGCCAACATGGTGAAACCCCATCTCTACTAAAAAATACAAAAATTAGCCAGGCGTGGTGGCGGGTGCCTGTAATTCCAGCTACTTTGGAGGCTGAGGCAGGAGAATCACTTGAACCCACGGGGGCGGAGGTTGCAGCAAGCTGAGATCACGTTACTTCACTCCAGCTTAGGTATAAGAGTGAAACTCCGTCTTGGGGGGTGGTGGTGGGGGTGGGAAGAAGTCACCCGAGGAGCCTGGTAGGGTGATGAAGGTGAGAGCAGAGGTGTAGCTCAGGGCTGTGCAGCACCTCGGCTTTGGCTCTTTGCAGGCTGTAGAAGCAGAATTGTAAGACTTTGGCTCGTTTCTTTCCATTTCTCGATTTGAGTTCTCAGCCTGCTCTTCTGGCTCCCTGCTGTCTAATGGAATTCCAGAGCTTGACCTTGAGAATGCAGATTCTCCCGATTGACAGTTTCTAGAGAAGGGAATCTCAGAAAGAGACAAAGGAGATGTTCCTTCTTCCCCTGCAAGAGTGGGAAAGCAGACACTCTCCTGAGAGCCTCATAAAGCTGGGGAAAGCATGTTCTGATAAAGCACCCAGGAGATCATTCCTCCTGCCCCCTGCTCCCAGGACAGGCACTTAGGTGAGAATGTGGGACTCATCTAGTTCTGATACCTGCTGCAAATGGGATATGAAACAAAGGAATCTTTTAAGCCACCTGGCTTTCAAAGAAATGTAACTGCATACTGTTTTTTGCTTTTTTTTTTTAAATCTGCTTTTAAATTGGTAACCTTGCTTAATTATATGTTGCCCTGGTAATAACCTTGCAATTGACATCTCTTTTTTAAAAATGAAGGTCTACATTGTCTGTATTGGCCAGAAGAGCTTTGCAAGTTTCTTTGTTCATCTTTCTCCTATGACTATGATTTTCTTCAAACAAAGAGTTTGCGAGGCCTTGCTTCATTTTAAATTAACAATACATACTTTGCATATTTGACTTGAGTGTATGTTATACACTATTATAAAACAAACCAATTTCAATAAAAATAAAAGCACAATCCTTAAAATCAAAGCAAAGTGAAACAAATGAACCTCATTATATATCAAGTTGGTGGTTTACTCACACGGAGAGGACTTATTTTAAGTGACTTTAATTAGGTGACTTTATTTTAAGTGACTTTCCATGGTAGTTAGAAAAAAAGAAACCACAGTAGTTGAATGTATATCTTTAATGGGATATATTCTAAGAACAAAAAATAACTGCACAGTAAGAAATCTTACTTTTTTCAGTGATTATGTTGTTAGTAATGGCATTGGTATGATTATTCTGAAGATATAAATATGTGTGTATATATTCAAATAATGTTAACATTGTTAGCAACCAAGATTTTCAGTATAACAAGATATAAAAATATAAGTTAAAAACTGAAAAATCATATAATCCTAAATTTGAATTGCATGTATCCGTATGAACACATGATGTATTTTCTCTTTACAAATATTAATTAATTAGCCTAGAACAACAAACAGCCATAACAAGGAACATACTCCTAGTGACCACCTTGCGGCTTCTCAGTACCATTTCCCATTCAAAGGAACGAGTGCTCCTTGGAGAAATGGCTGTTTCCAGTTCTGGGGCAGGAAATATATAAAATAGGCCTGGAATATCTTTTTTTTTTTTTTGAGACAGGGTCACCCTCTGTTGCCCAGGCTGGAGTGCTGGAGTGCAGTGGCACAATCATGTCTCACTGCAGTCTCGACTTTCTGGGTTCACGTGATCCCCCTGCCTCAGCATCCTAAGTAGTTGGGACTACAGGTGCGCACCACCAGTCCCAGCTGAGCCTGGAATATCTTGTTGCACCAGAAAGCAAGGAAACTATCCAAGATTCCTTAAGACTTTGGGGATCATATCAAAAGAACTCAAGGTCAAGGTGCGGTGGCTCATGCCTGTAACCCCAGAACAATGGGAGGCTGAGGCAGGAAGATCTCCTGAGGAGAGGAGTTAGAGATCAGCCTGGGCAACGTAACAAGCTGGCCTCATCTCTACAAAAAAAATTTTTTTTTTTAATTAGCCAGGTGTGATGGCTGGCACCTGTGGTTCTGGCTACTCAAGAGGCTGAGGTGGGAGGATTGCTTGAGCCTGGGAGGTCGAGGATGCAGTGGTCCATGATTGCACCACTGCACTCAAGCCTGGGCAACAGACTGAGCCTTGTATCTTAAAAAAACAAACAAATGGCTGGGCACAGTGGCTCACACCTGTAATCCCAGCACTTTGGGAGGCCAAGGCGGGCAAATCACCTGAGGTCAGGAGTTCAAAACCAGTCTGACCAACACAGTGAAACCCTGTCTCTACTAAAAATACAAAAAAATTAGCCAGGCATGGTGGCAGGTGCCTGTAATCCCAACTACTAGGGAGACTGAGGCAGGAGAATCGCTTGAACCTGGGAGGCAGAGGTTGCGGTGAGCCGAGATTACACCACTACACTCTAGTCTAGGTGACAGAGTGAGACTCCATCTCAAAAAAAAACAACAACTAAACAACGACAACAACAATAAAACCCTCAAAATTCAGGAGTCTACTTGAAGGGGCTCCCGCTGGCCCAGGAATGGGACAATTTGAGCATGTGAAAAAATAACAATGAAAGGTTAAAACATTAAAATCTATGAATTCATCATGGTCACCTTTGGAGAATGCTAGGGAACCAGTTCATAATTCTGAAACTAGGAAATAAAGGGCAAAAGCAGGCATTGATCTCACCTTTCTTGTAGAAACTGTATCTTATGGCAACTGAACAGATAATAAGGGAATGTTTTTCTTTGTAGAGGATTTCCAGCTAAATAAATGAAAACAGAATGATGAAATACCTACCACCATTTTCCTTCCTTTCTTCCTTCCTTCCTTCCTTTCTTTTCTTTCTTCTTTTTTTTGAGAAGCAGTCTGGCACTGTCATCCAGGCTGGAATGCAGTGGCATGATCTTGGCTCACTGCAACCTCTGCCTCCCAAATACCACCATTTTCTAGCTCCTAATGAAATAAAGGCAAGAAACAAATCTTCATCAATGACAGCTAAAAACCACTTGGTGAAAAGTTGATGGAAGGCTGGGCACAGTGTCTCATGCCTATAATCCCAGCACTTTAGGAGGCCGAGGCAGGTGGATCTACCTGAGGTCAGGAGTTCGTGAACAGCCTGCCAACATGGTGAAACTCCATCTATGAAAATACAAAAATTAGCTAGGCGTGGTGGCACACCCCAGTAGTCCCAGCTACTTGGGAGGCTGAGGCAGGAGAATCACTTGGAGGTTGCAGTGAGCTGAGATCGTACCACTGCACTCCAGCCTGGGTGACGGAGAGAGTTGGTCTCAAACAACAAAAAAAAAAAGAAGGAAAGAAAAAGAGTTGATGGACATCTTTATAATGGATGGATATTATATGCCTCCTGGTGTGATACAATACGACATACTGAACATCATCCATGAAGAATTCTTAGGAAAAAATTTGAACCTGAATGTGGTCAAGCCACTAAGTTTAACTGCCATGTTACTAGAAATTCTGGGGACAGAGAAACATATTATGAATTAGCATCCCAACAGGAAGCAGATGGGATACTCAGGTTAGGAGAATGAGACGTGAAGGCAGGGTGTAAAGATGGTGCAGCATCCTGGGAAGGTCCGCAGAGAAGCCTTTACGATAAGAAAGGAGAGGCTACCCAAATTTGGAAGGAGAAAGAGTTGTATAGAACAGTTGTGTTGAGAGGGACACAGCTTCAGTCAAGAAGCACAGCCAAACCAAGGTAGCCTTGCCAGGAGGGAGACAGGGAAATACACGCCCCAACTGCATTCTCCTCCCTCCTTCCCACACCTGCCAGGGCTCCCTATTGGCCAAACCCATCTGAAGCCAGAGGGCAAGAGAGCACAGCTGATGTAATTCACACATGGCAACTTCCAAGGGCAAATTCGAAGGTCAGAGTGGAGAAGGGTAGTTGCTAAATGGGACAAACGAGCACAGTCTGTCACAAACATGATAACACCACAGGGCTGCAAACAGCAAAATCCAGAATGCAGAAAACTCTCCAGGACAAATAGCATTTTCCCCCCACCAAACAAATTGCAAAGGGGGAAAAAGAGAGGGAGAACATATAAATTAAAAGAAAATTTAGGCCGGTGCAGTGGCTCACGCCTGTAATCCCAACACTTTGGGAGGCCAAAGTGGGCGGATCGCTTGAGGTCAGAAGTTTGAGACCAACCTGGCCAACATGGGGAAACCCTGTCTCTACCAAAACATACAAAAAAAAAAAAAAATTAGCCAAGCGTGATGATGCACACCTGTAGTCCCAGCTACTCAGGAGGCTCAGATGGGAGGATCGCTTGAACCTGGAAGGCAAAGGTTGCAGTGAGGCAAGATCACACCACTGCACTCCAGCCTGGGTGACAGAGCAAGACTGAAAGAAAGAAAAGAAAGAAAGAAAGAAAGAAAGAAAGAAAGAAAGAAAGAAAGAAAAAAGAAAGAAAGAAAGAAAGAAAGAAAGAAAGAAAGAAAGAAAGAAAGAAAGAAAGAAAGAAAAGAAAAGAAAGAAAGAAAGAAGAGAGAAAGAAAAAGAAAGGAAGGAAGGAGAGAGAGAGAGAGAAAGAGAAAAGAAAGAAAGAAAGGAATGAAGAAAGAAAGAAAGAAAAAGGAAGGAAGGAAAGAAAAAAATTTAAAAGCATAACACAAATATAAAGTGTGGACCTTGTTTGGTTCCTAATTCTAATAAGCCATGTTTGATAAAAGAAACTTCTGAGAAAATCTGGGAAATGTGGATATTTAATAATATGAAAGAATTATTGATAGTTTTTAAAGATGTGGTTGTGATTTTTGTAGTTTTATGGAGGGAGAGAGAGAGTGAGTGAGCTTGTCTTATAGAGATGCATACTGAAATGTTGGCAGCTGAAGTCATATTTGGGATTTGCTCCAAAACAGGCAAAGGCCTATAGATAAAACAAGAGTGAGTGACCGTGTGTTGATTGTCACTGGATATGGGGGAATAGGTACACAGGGGCTGGTTATACTTCTCTGTTTTTGTGTGTGTTTAAAATTTTCCATTAAAAAAATTAAAAAGTTGAGCCAGGCACAGTGATTCACGCCTATAATCCCAGCACTTTGGGAGGCTGAGGTGGGGGGATCCCTTGAGCCCAGGAGTTTGAGACTAGCCTGGGCAATGTAGCAAGACCCCTGTCGCTACAAAAGCAAAAAAAATTAGTGAGGCATGGTGACCCCAGCTACTCCGGAAGCTGGGGTGGGAAGATCACTTGAGCCTAGGAGATCCAGGCTGCAGTGTGCAGTGATTGTGCCACTGCCCTTTGGCCTGGGCTACAGTGAGACTGCCTCAAAAAAGAAGATAAAAAGTAATGACACTCCTGTCTAGCCTTGTTTTGTTTATCATATAGCAATATTTCTTGGATGTCACTCAGTAGCAGTGCATAGTGAGCTGCTGCTTAAAAAAAAAAAAGAAACAAAAAACAAAACAAAAAAAAGAAACAGGGGTCTCACTCACTATTGTTTCACAGGATTGTCTCAAACTCCCGGGCTCAAGTGATCCTCTCACCTCGGCCTCCAGAGTAGCTGGGATTACAAGTGGGGAAGCTTCTTCCTTGTCTCTTTATAATGTATGTCTGTATAAATTATGTGTGTCACAAACGTGATAACGCCATGGACATGCAATCAGCATATCCATGACATATAAATTTTACTCAAATGGTAGCATACTACGGCTTAACAATGTGTCTTGAAGATCACTCCATGTCAATACAAACCAAGCTTCTGCTTTTTTCCTTTATCTTAATATTATTTTTCATGGATAATGCATTCATGAGATTCTGAAAATCTACTCTCCAACCTTGGCTTTTTTTTTTTTTTTTTGGAGACAGAGTCTTGCTCTGTCACCTAGGCTGGAGTGCAGTGGCACAATCTTGGCTCACTGCAACCTTCACTTCCCAGGTTCAAGCGATTCTCCTGTCTCAGCCTCCTGAGTAGCTGGGATTACAGGTGCCCACTACCATGCCCAGCTAATTTCTGTATTTTTTTTTTAGTAGAGATGGGGTTTCACCGTGTTGGCCAGGCTGGTCTCGATCTCTTGACCTCAAGTGATCCACCTGCCTCAGCCTCCCAAAGGGCTGGGTTTTCAGACGTGAACCACTGCGCCCGGACTCCTTGGCTCTTTTAAGAAACTGATAGAATTGCAAACATTTTCCCAGGATGGTATTTGTCTTTTAACTTTGTTGGGGTGTTTTTCCACTCAGATTCTTTTCGTGGACTTAAATGAATCTTTCAAATCTTTTAAAATTGCTTTTGGGTTTTATGTCATACTTTAAAAGTCCTCACTCACTTTGAGACAACGAAAAAAAATCCTACGTTTTCTTTTCATATATGTGGTTTTTAAAAAATCTTTTTTGGGCTGGGCACGGTGGCTCATGCCTGTAATCCCAGCACTTTGGGAGGCCAAGGCAGACAGATCCCTTGAGGTGAGGAGTTTGAGACCAGCCTGGTCAATGTGGTGAAACCTCGTCTCTATTAAAAATACAAAAATTAGCCAGGTGTGCTGGCTCAGGCCTGTAGTCCCAGCTATTTGAGAGGCTGAGGCAGAAGAATCGCTTGAACCCAGGAGGTGGAGGTTGCAGTGAGCCAAGATCGTGCTGCTGCACTCCAGCCTGGGCGACAGAGCAAGATTCCGTCTCAAAAAAAAAAAAAATCCTTTTTGGTAATATATACACACATATAATGATATAAAACATAAATGTACACCCAAACAACTGTGGCTAAATGAACACCTGCATGACCACCATCCGCTGTGGTCAAGAAATAGAATACTGCTATCACTCTAGAAGCCTCCAGTGTGATCCACCTTCCCTCATCAAAATCCATTCCTTCCTCCTTAGAAGAGACCATTGTACTAATGTCAATGGTATTCTATTTCATGTTCCTTATCATGTTGCTACCTCATTATGCATCCCTAAACATTATTCTGTTGTTGTTGTTTTGAGACAGAGTCTTACTCTGTCACCCAGGCTGGAGTGCAGTGGCATAATCATGAGTTTGAGGCTCACTGCAGCCTCAAACTCCTGGACTCAAGTGATCCTCCTACCTTAGCCTCCTGAGTGGCCAGGGCTCCTGAGTGGCCAGGGCTGCAGGCACGTGCCATCATGCCCAGCTAATTATTTTATTTTTTGTAGAGACAGGGGCCTCCTTTTGTTACCTAGGTTGGTCTCGAACTCTTGGGCTCAAGCAACCCTCCTGTCTTGGCCTCCCAAAGCTCTGGGATTATAGGCATGAGCCACTGAACCTAGCCCCTAAACATTGTTGTTTGTTTGTTTGTTTTTGAGACAGAGTCTCACTCTGTTGCTCAGACTGGAGTGCAGTGATGTGATCTCTGCAACCTCTGCCTCTCGGATTCAAGTGATTCTCCTGTCTCAGTCTCCCGAGGAGCTGGGACTACATGGGCATGCCACCATGCGCGGCTAATTTTTGTGGGTTTTTTTCGTGTGTGTGTGCAGATAGGGTTTCACCATGTTGGCCAGGCTGGTCTAGAACTCCTGACCTCAGATGATCCACCCACCTCGGCCTCCCAAAGTGCTGGGATTAGAGGTGTGAGCCACTGCACCCGGCCAACATTGTTTTCAAGATCCATTCATATTGTGTGTAGCTGTGGTTCATTTTCACTGCTTTGTAGTATTTTATTGTATGCATGTACCATAATTTATCCAGTTGGAATTTATCCTGGCATAGGTTTGCAGTAAGTCTCCAGCTGAATTTCTTTTCAGACGACTAGCCAGCTGCACCAACAATATTTAGTGAGTAATCCGTCTTTTCTCCACTAATGTAAATGCCACTTTTATTATTTATTAAATGACCTTAAATGTTGTGGTCTACTTCCAGACTTGCTCTTCTGCTCCATTCATCTTTCTATGTCTGAATTTGCAATGAACGGTTGATTATTGTCACTTTATAATATACTTTAAGATCTGGCAGAGTTTGTCTCCCACGTTTCTTCTTTTTTTTTCAGACCTTTTCTTGATTTCCCTGCATGATCTTTGGAATCGGCTTGTCAAGATCCAAAATAATCCTGTTGGTATGTTTGTTTGCATCCCATTAAAATTATAGATGAAAAGATAGAAAGATGGTATCTTTTCTTTAATTGACTCCTCTAGCCAAAAATGGGTATGACTTTTTCCGTTATTCAAGTCTCATGGCACATTAATAGCCTTTGAAAGTTTTAGTCATATAGTTCCTGTACATTCCTTGTGAAGTAACTCATTCATTTAAACATTTGAATAGTATTCTATTATGTTTCATTCCATGGTTTATTTAATCATTCTATCTTTGAATGACATTTGAATAAATCTGTTTCCAAATTTATTCTGTTACAAATAGCACTGCAAAGAGTATCCCTGCAAAAATATGTATTTGGAAATGATGTTACTATAAATGAAGTTGATGGACCAAAGGATTTTAAAAATATAAAATAACAAGATAATAAAGGTCATGCTAGTATAAAAATAAACAAGAAAGTAAAGAACAGTGTGCTATCGGTCGAGTGTGGTGGCTCACACCTGTAATCCCAGCACTTTGGGAGGCTGAGGCGGGTGGATCGCTTGAGGCCAGGAGTTTGAGACCAGCCTGGCCAACATGGCGAAACCCTATCTGTACTAAAAACACAAAAAGTTAGCCAGGCATGGTGGCACACGCCTGTAATCCCAGCTACTCGGGAGGCTGAGGCACGAGAATCGCTTGAACCCGAGATGTGGAGATTGCAGTGAGGTAAGATCGCGTCACTGCACTCCAGCCTGGGCGACAGAGCAAGACTGGTATATAAAATTATATAAAATATATAAAATATATATATACATATATATGTATATATATAGTGTGTGTGTGCTATCATGCAAAAAATAAAAATGAGGATAAACAAAATATACCAAAATAAAGGTAAAATATGTAATATCCTTGTACTAAGTAGAGGATCATAGCAGGAAAGTAAAATGATTATTATAGTACTATTACTATTACACTGGTCTTGACTGCAAAATCATTTCCTGCCTGTTCCCAGGCTGGAGGTCAGAAATGGCAAAGCTGCCACCATTAACTCTGTTGAGGTTCTGCTTCAGGGCTGTTTTTCACTGAGGTAGACACCTGGCAAGCCTCCATTACAGGCCCATAGCCAGGCAAGGGAATGGAAGCTGCCTGAGGGCTCCAGCTGCTCACTGAGTTAACACGTGGGAGGTGGACCACAGCAACTATGTGGGGAAACCCTGTCTGCACGGTGAATCCCAGCAGAATCTAGCAGAGCCAAGAGCTGAGTAACACAGAGCCCCAAGGACATCATGTGAGACCGTGGATCCAGCCTCACCTGAGGATGTTTCAGAGTAGAGTTCTCTAAGGCACAAGCTACGAGTGAGCATGGCTGTAACAGGCCCAAGGGGGCACCAGAACTGGGGAGAGGGGCTTGGTGCCTCACATATTGACTGCTTTGGGAACGGCAGGAGTGCTCAAGCGGTGGACACCGGCAGCAGCAGCGAGGCCCCTGTAGAAGCCTAAGAAGGGCACTGGAGCAGAAGGGGACACACAGCAGGGGATTGGTTATCTATTGCTGCATAACACCCACTCCAAAACTTAGCTGCTTAAAGCAACAACTGTTGAATTTGCTCAGGATTCTGTGGCTCAGCAATTCGTGCTGGGCTCAGCTCGGCAGTTCTTCTGCTGGTCATGCCAGAGTCACTCACATGTCTATAGTCATACGGAACTTAACTGGGGCCGGTGGTCTAAGGTGGCCTCACTCACATGTCTGGGGCATCAGTTGGGATTCCTGGAACAGGTTGAGTGGCTGGATCATTCTGTGCCTGTAGCCTCTCATCCTTAAGGAGTCTACTCCGACTTTATTCACAAGGTGGCAGTGTTCCTAGAGAACCAGGCCCTGTGTATACATGTGTCCCAAGCTCCTGCCTGCCTCATGTTTGCTGATGGCCCACTGGCCAGCGCAAGTCACATGGACAAGACCCAAGTCAGTGTCTAGGGGGCTACGCATAGGCGTGGATGTCAGGAAATGTGGTCCATTGGACTCTATTAATGTCATGACGTTGCCATGTAATATACAATGCATGCTTGGCCCTCAGCCTATTTCTAAGCTCGGGTGAGACCTTCCCTGGGACAGTCCAAGCTAAGCAAGTGAGCCTGGCAGCTGAGACGTGAGACTAGAGCTGGTGCAACCTGCATTAATGAGGGGATTGGTGCTTTGATAGGATTAAACCGGGGGCTAGCATAGCACAGAGGAGGGGGCCTAACCAATGCCAGGGCTTTCAGAGGCCTGGTGGCTAGAGGTGACAAATACAGACTCTCAAGCCAGGCAGACCTGGGTTCAAGTCTTCACTCTGCCATTTCCTTGTTCTGTCGTCCTGGGCTAGTAACTCCCCTACTCTGACTGTCAGTTTCTTCATCTGTGAAATGGACCTTACAGGGTTGCTGTGAGAATTAAAGGAGCTCAAAAAGAGCTTAGCCTGACACAAGGCAGTAGTCTATAAATGGTGGTGCTAGTGATCAATGTGACAAGAGTGGTGGTAAACATCATGGTCCCTGAGATTGGTGACAGGAGGTAGGGTCATGGATGTTCTGGATGAGCAGAGAGCTCTGGATAGGTGACTAGGAGTGGCCTGTTAGAGGAGGGCAGGGAAGGGCATCCCAGGCAGAGAGAGCGGTGCATCCAAAGGCATGGAGGTAGGACTGAGAATGATGTGCATGACCAACTGCGACACCATCGGTGTGTGCGATGTGCCTCAAGACGGGTGCCATGGCAGACTGCATTTTCCCAAGACAGATATCGCCTATATCACATGATCGTCTGACAATGTGGCTGTTAGGAGCAGAATCATGGTCCCACAAATACATACATTGAAGTCCAGTACCTCAGAATGTGACTGCATTTGGAGATAGGGCCTTAAAAGAGGTGATTGTCTGGGTGCGGTGGCTCACACCTGTAATCCCAGCACTTTGGGAGGCTGAGGAAGGCAGATTGCCTGAGCTCAGGAGTTCGAGACCAGCCTGGGCAACACAGTGAAACCCCGTCTCCACTAAAATACAAAAGAAATTAGCCAGGCATGGTGGCGTGTGCCTGTAGTCTCAGCTACTCAGGAGGCTGAGGCAGGAGAATCGCTTGAACCCAGGAGGCAGAGGTTGCAGTGAGCTGAGATCATGCCACTGCACTCTAGCCTGGACAACAGAGCAAGACTCCGTCTCTACAAAAAAAAGAAAAAAAAAAAGGGAGGTGATTAAGTTAAAATGAAGGCATTAGGGTGGGGCTGTAATCCAATATGACTGTGTTCTTATAAGAAGAAAAGGAGACACCAGGGATGTGCCACGCAGAGGAAGAACCATGTGAGGACACAGTGAGAAGACAGCCATCTGCAAGCCCAGGAGGGGGTCCTTAGGAGAAACCCAACTCTGCTCACATCCGATCTTGGATTTCTTGCCTCTACAACTCTGAGGAATAAATTTCTGTTGCTTAAGTCACCCTGACTGTGGTCCTTTGCTATGGCAGCCTTAGCAAACGAATACATTGACTTTGACATCCCTCCCATCAAAGGGTGTGCTATTTCTCCTCTCGTTGAAACTCACACTTGAGCCCAGCCACCATGCTATGAGGAAGCCAGAGCTAGCCCAGCAGCCATGCTGTGCCTGAGCTAGCCCAGCTGCCATGTTTCTCTTGAGCTAGCCTAGCAACCATACTAGGAAGCCGAAGCTGGCCCAGCCGCCATGCTGTGAGGAAGCCCAGGCTAGCCCATGCTGTGAGGAAGGCTGAGCTAGCCTACACAGAGAGACCACACAGCGAGACCCTTGGTAGGGGTTGCAGCTGACAGTCATCATCAATACCCAGACAGGTGAATGAAGACACCTCCGGATGATTCTAGCTCCCAGCTATTGAGTCAACGCCCCACGCCCCCACCCCCAGCTGGTGAGTCGCCCCCAGCCAACAAGTATTTCCACCTGAGGCCCGGGACATGTGGAACAGACAAGCTATCCCTGCTTCACCTTTTCCAAATTTCAGACCCACAGAATTCATGAGCGTAATGAAATGGTTGTTTTACCCCTCTAAGTTTTGGAGTAGTTGGATACAAAGCAATAGCAACTCCCAAGGGCTCTTCTAGATAGAGCAGCTACCCACAGCCTGGTTCTGTCTTTGACATAACAGCATAGATCGCCCCTCTCCCGAGCGCTCCCCAACTTTGAGAGCGATAGCTGATACTGCCACCTGGTGGCCACTAGAAACTATGCAAGACCCGCTGTTCTGTCCCTTTCTTCTTCCTTAAGAGTTTATTCACATTCATTCATTCATTCCACATTCACAATCCCTGATGGTGGTGGATCAAGTGTAGTTTTAAAAAGCATATTCTAACATTACTTTTTTTATATGCTTTCATCTTTCGTCATGAAATTTCATTTACAAGTCTACAATCCCTTACACTCTTCCAAAATCCAAAATTCTCTGCAAACTGAAAGGGTTTGCATCAGTTTATAAAAGCTTACTCAGTAGCTAAATCTAATCTGAACTGGCTTAAGGCTATTTATAGTCTTTCATTAACATTTCACAGTAGGATTTTTATTTATTTATTTATTTATTTTTATTTTTATTTTTTTTGACAGAGTCTCGCTCTGTTGCTCAGGCCGGAGTGCAACGGCACGATTTCGGCTCACTGCAACCTCCACCTCCCGGGTTCAAGTGATTCTCCTGCCTCAGCCTCCCCAGTAGCTGGGATTACAGGCAACTGCCACCACACCCAGCTAATTTTTGTATTTTTAGTAAAGACTGGGTTTCACCATGTTGGCCAGGCTGGTCTCAAACTCCTGACCTCAGGTGATATGCCCGCCTCGGCCTCCCAAAGTGCTGGGATTACAGGTGTGAGCCACCATGCCCAGCCCACAGTAGAAATAATAATATTTGATTTGGGGGTGCTGCTCTAGACCCCTCTGAGGATATCGTAAAATAGCAGTAGTTCTCAAAGTGTGGTTCTGAGACCAGCTGCATCGGCATCAACTGGGAAATGGAAATGGAAATTCTCAGGCCCCACTTCAGACCTACAGAATGAGTGTGGCCCAGCCCTCTGTGCTTTAACAAGCCCTCTTGGAGATTCTGACTCACTCTCACGTATGAGAATCACTGATATAGACTCTATGCACCCACCACATTGCATTTATAAAATTCAAAAAATTCTGAAATTCCTAAGCACATGTAGTCCCATGCTTTATGAAAAAGGATTGCTTTCAGACCTGTATTTTGGAATGTCAAGTAATATTAAGGGAAGCCATGAGATTTTCATGTCTAAAAAGGGGGGACGGGGACAGGCGCGGGGGCTCACGCCTGTATTCCCAGCACTTTGGGAGGCCAAGGCAGGTGGCTCACCTGAGGTCAAGACCAGCCTGACCAGCATGGAGCAACCACATCTCTACTAAAAATACAAAATTAGCCAGCCATGGTGGTGCATGCCTGTAATCCCAGGTACTCAGGAGGCTGAGGCAGGAGAATCGCTTGAACCCAGGAGGAGGAGATTGCAGTGAGCCGAGATTGGGCCATTGCACTCCAGCCTGGGCAACAAGAGCAAAACTCTGTCTCAAAAAGAAAGAGGGGGGCAGTGGGGAAGGAGTTCCTTGTAGGAATGGAGAAAGGGTGTGATTAATAACAATAAAAGCTAACTTTTGTTGAGTTATTTATAACCCACCAGACACTGCACCAAGTGCCTACATTTATCTAGTCCACATAATGCACCTAGGAGATAGTTACTTTTATCATACCCATTTTATGAATGGGGAAACTGAGGCAAGTGGTGTGAGCACCTACCAAAGCCTGAAGAGGGTCAGCAGTAGAAGCTGTGGCCTTCAGTAGAGGGACACAGCCAACTCACATGGCCTCACTTCTGCCCTCTTATCTCCTACAAGAAGCCAGAAGACAAGGGAATTCCTATGGTGTCATCCACAGCAGTGCAGAGCAAGATGAAGGATGCTACTCAGGCCTCCAAATTTCCCTCCAAAACGGCCGCACCAGTGTTTGGTTCCTCCCACCCCAATGGGTTCCACTTACACAGTCTTAGGGCTGTAGGGCTGGTGAAGATAGCCAGCCTATCATTTATTATGCCTCTAGTGCATATCTGGGTATCACAAATGGATGCTATTGTGGTTTTAAAATATAAAAGTATCGGCCAGGCCCAGTGGCTCATGTCTGTAATCCCAGCACTTTGGGAGGCTGAGACGGGTGGATCACCTGAGGTTGGGAGTTCGAGACCAGCCTGGCCAACATGGTGAAACCCCGTCTTTACTAAAAATACAAAAAAAATTAGCTGGGCATGGTGGTGGGTGCCTGTAATCGCAGCTACTCAGGAGGCTGAAGCAAGGGAATCACTTGAACCCGGGAGGCGAAGGTTGCAGTGAGCCGATATTGTGCCCTTGCACTCCAGCCTGGGCAACAAGAGTGAAACTCCATCTCAAAAGTAAATAAATAAATAAATAAATACCACACTGTAAGTGTTCATTTGCAGCTTGCATTTTTTCCCAACTCATTTTGTTTTTCAGATTTATCTATGTTGACACAGGCAGCTTTATTTCTGTTCATTTTCTCTGTTGTTTAGAATTCTGCGATATTAAAGCTCTCCTGAATCCATTTATCCATTCCCCCATTGGTAGGCATTTAGGATGTTGCTAGCCTTTTGCAGATAAAGGCCTAATGAATATCTTTGGACATGTCTTCTACACAGGTGGGAGGTTTTCTCCTAGCTGGATATTCCTAAATGTGGAGCTGCTGTATTACTGGATGTGAGTACCCAACTTTCCCAAATAATGCCCAAATTTCCCTCCAAAACGATTGCACGAGGGTTTGGTTCTTCCCATCCCATGGGGTTCCACTTGCACAGTCTTAGCCCACCGCAGTATTGAGAGACTATTTTATTTATATTTATTTTGCCTTTCTGATGGATGTGACCTTTATCTCCTAGCTGTTTTATTTACATTTCCCTGATAATTCACAAATAGAGCACCTCTTCAACCCATCTGTTGTGTGGGGATAACCATTTTGCCTTTCCACTTCAGGCTTTGCCCATATACAGTTGACCCTTAGGCAACACGGGTTTGAACTGCGCAGGTTCACTTAAACACAGTTTTTTTTTTTTTTTTTTTTTTCAGTAAATACAGTAGGCTGCCCACATGATGGGTTCTGCATCTGCAACCCAATGTGGATGGAAGATACCATATTTGCTGGAATCCTGCAGGACTTCCAAAATTTTATGCACTGATTTGGGGAACCAGAGTCTCTGTAGATACCGAGGGATGACGTATCTTCCAAGACCTGCCCTCTCTTATTCCAGGCAGTAACACATGAAAAGCGCTTCGGCTTTCAGGCTGCCCCCTGGGCCGTGGGTGTTACAGGCTCAATTTTGCCACTCAGGCCTGAGGAACAATTTTGTTTGCTGTCGCTGGCATCTGTCCTTCCCCAGAGGCAAAGAGTGACAATTGCTAGATGGGTGAGAGCTGAGGGCAACCACAGTAGCAGTGCAGCAAAACAAACACGGAAGGGAAGGAAACCTAACCCCCATTTGTAATTTCCAAAATTTTATCTTGCTGCATTTTCAAGCTGTTTATTAAAGCCCTGATGTATGCCAGGAGTATATTTCTCTACCCTCCAAACACTTCCACCAGCCTCCTAAAGCAGGGTCATTTCATCCCTACAACAAATTCTTGCTGCCAGGCACAGCGGCACACACCTGTAATCCCAGCACTTTGGGAGGCCCAAGCAGGAAGGCTTGGGGCTGAGTTAGAAGTCAGCCTGGGCAACATAGTGAGATCCCATCTCTATAAAAAAAATTTGTTTTAATTAGCCAGGTGGCTGGGGGTGCTGGCTCACGCCTGTAATCACAGAACTTTGGGAGGCCGAGGCTGGAAGATCACTTGAGCCCAGGAGTTCAAGACCACCTTGGCCAACATGACAAAACCCCATCTCTACTAAAAATACAAAAATTGGCTGGGCATGGTGGTGCACACCTAATAGTCCCAGCTACTTGGGAGGCTGAAGCGTGAGAATTGCTTGAACCTGGGAGGTGGAGATTGCAGTGAGCTGAGATCATGCCATTGCATGCCAGCCTGGGCAACAGAGCAAGACTGTGCCTTAAAAAAAAAAATTGCCAGGTGTGGTGATGGCACCTGTAGTCCCAGCTACTTGGGAGGCTGAGGCAGGAAGGTCACTGGAGCCCAGGAGTTCAAGGCTGCGGTGAACTATGATGCTATCGTGGCACCATTGCACTCCAGCCCAGATAACAGAGTGAGACCCTATCTCTAAAAAGTAAAATAAAATAAATAAAAATGTCCTTGCTCTTCCTATATGCCAGGCTATGTTAGGCACTGGGAATCCGTGTTAAGCAAAAAGGCCTGGCGTCTTATCAGAGTGCAGGGTGGCACTCAGTGGATCAATGTCCTGGGGCTCCCGTAAGAAAATACAGCAGACTTGGCGGCTCAAACAATCTCCTTACAATTCTGGGGGTTAGGAGTCTGAGATCAAGGTGTCAGCAGTACTGCCTTCTTTTTTCTCTCTCCTGGGCTTGTAGGTGCTGTCTTCCTCCTGTGTCTTCACAGTGTCTTTTATCTGCCTCCAAATCTCCTCTAATAAAGACATTGGTCCTACTTGATTAGGGTCTACCCGTATGAACTCATTTGACCTTAGTCACCTTCTTTTATTCTTTTTTTTTTCTTTTTTTTTCTGAGACGGAATCTCTCTCTGTCGCCCAGACTGAAGTGCAGTGGCACGATCTTGGCTCACTGCAATCTCCACCTCCCAGGTTCAAGTGATTCTCCTGCCTCAGATTCCCGAATAGCTGGGATTACCGGAACCTGCCACCATGCCTGGCTAATTTTTGCATTTTTTAGTAGAGATGGGGTTTTGCCATGTTGGCCAAGTTGGTCTTGAACTCCTGACCTCAAGTGATCCGCCTGCCTCAGCCTCCCAAAGTGCTGGGAATACAGGTGTGAGCCACCACACCCAGCTCCTTAGTCATCTTTTGAAAGACCCTATCTCTGTATGCAGTCTCATGCAGAAATACTGGTGGTTAGGACTTCAACACAGGAATTTGGGAGTGGTGGGACTCAGTTCAGCCCATAACACTGTCTAATGGGAGAAGCAGGATTAATATTCAATGCCACAATGATGTACAAAATGACAACTGTGGTCCCTGGGGTTATGAGAGCTACTACCAGGGGGTTTGGCTGAGTGGATTCTAGGAAACCTTCCCTGAGAAAGTGATGGTTGAGCTGAGACCTGAAAGAGATTGGGGGCTAAGCAGAGGGAGGGAACAGCAGGCCAGGTGGAGGGATAAGATGTGCTGCAGGGCTGGCAATACCCCAGTAGGCACATGAAGACCAAAGGCAGTAAGCGGCACAGGTTGCTCGGGGGGGGACTTCTGGGCACAATGTTAAGAGATGGTGGCAACTTGCCCCAGGTAGAAATCACCTGAGCACTCTAAACAATACAGATCCCAGGCCTCATCCAGGTCTGCTGAATCAGAATCTCCAAGGGGAAGAGCCCAAGAATCTGCATTCCCTCCCAATTTTTCTTATTTTGAAAAATATCAAATTCAGAGAAATGGAAAGAAAAGTACAAGGAACACTTGAACCCCCTTCACCTAGGCTCACCAGTTGTTAACATTTTGGCTCATTTTTACTTTCTCTCTCTCCCTCCCTCACCCTCTCCTCACCAAGCATCTCCTAAAAATAGGGACCTAGGCCAGGTAGGGTGACTCACACCTATCATCTGAACACTTTGGGAGGCCAATGCAGGAGGATCGCTTGAGCCCAGGAGTTCAAGACTAGCCTGGGCAACATAGGGAGACCCTGTCTGTATAAAATTTTTTTTAAATTAGCCAGTTGTGGGCCGGGCATAGTGGCTCATGCTTGTAATCCCAGCACTTTGGGAGACCGAGGCGGACGGATCACAAGGTCAGGAGATCAAGACCATTCTGGCTATCACGATGAAACCCTGTCTTTACTAAAAATACAAAAAATGAGCCGGGCATGGTGGCACGCGCCTGTAGTCCCAGCTACTTCAGAGGCTGAGGCAGGAGAATCACTTGAACCTGGGAGGCGGAGGTTGCAGTGAGCCGAGATTGCCCCACTGCCCTCCAGCCTGGGCAACAAGGCAAGACTCTGTCTCAAAAAAAAAAAAAAAAAATTGGCTCCCAGGTACTTGGGAAGCTGAGGTGGGAGGATTGCTTGAGTCCGGGAGGTTGAGGCTGCAGGGAGTTGTGATAGCACCACTGCCCTCCAGTCTGGGTGACAGTGAGACCCTGTCTCAAAAAACAAACAAGAAAAAAGGACCTTTTCATCCATAACCACAACCACAACACCGTTGTCATATTTAAGAAGAGTAACGTCAATCCAGTAATGTCATCTAATGTACAGATAATATTTAAATTCCCTGTGGTTTACAACATTTCTTTCATAGCTATTTACTTGTTCAGTCCAAAAGCCAATCAAGGTGCACACATTATGCACTTTTTATTGTGTCCCTTTAATCTCTTTCAATCTGGAATAAGTCCCTGCCACTATAAAAAATGATATTAACTTTTAAAAAGAGAGTCTAGGCTTTTAGAATGCCCCACATTCTAGATTTGTCTTAATTTTCCTCATGATTAAAATCAGGTTAAGTATTTTTGGCGAGAATATGACATAGAAGATGTTGAGTACATCTTATTGCATCACAGTGGGGGCGAACAATGTCAGATTGTCCCACTGTGGTGATGCTGTGTGATCTCGCATTTAAGGCAGAGACCACTGGAGCTGTCTGTTGTAAAAGTACCTTTTCCCCTTATAACTAGTAAATGATCTGCGGCATGATGTTTTGAAGAGTGTGACTATTCTGTTACCCAATACCTTTTTTCTCAATGGCTATAACAGCTGTTCGTGGCTATTGTTCCCTCAATTATTATATTGGTGATTGCAAAAAGGAATCTGCATTTTTCTTTCTTTCTTTCTTTTGAGATAGAATCTCGCTCTGTTGCCCAGGCTGGAGTGCAATGGTGCAACCTCAGCTCACTGTAACGTCCACCTCCCAGGTTCAAGCAATTCTCCTGCCTCAGCCTCCCAAGTAGCTGGGATTACAGGCATGTGTCACTATGCCTGGCTACTTTTTGTATTTTTTGTAGAGATGGAGTTTTGTCATGTTGGCCAGGCTGGTCTCAAACTCCTGACCTAAGGTGATCCACCCATCTCGACCTCCCAAACTGCTGAGATTACAGGTGTGAGCCACCATGCCCGGCTGGAATCTGCATTTTTAATAAGTGCCTCAGGTGACTTTTCTTTGCCTGGAATTTTGGAAACCCCGTTTAAGTCAACATAAGGAATATAGGAGAATGAGGCATTGCTACCAAGGCAGCTGAAGGCATTAGCTAAGGCATATTGTTCATTAGAATCTGTTAAAATGCATATTCTGAGGCCCCTACGCCAAAGAATGAGAAAGGGGTGCAAAGGACAGGCCCAGGAAGGAGGATTTTAATACTATCTCTCCCCCACCATCCTGCCATCATGGATATGGTTTGTTTGTTGCCACCAAAATTCATGTTAAAATTTGACCCTCAGAATGAAGGTTTGGGGAGGTGGCACCTAGTGGGGGGTGTTTGAGTAATACAGGCCAATCTCTCAGGAATAACTTGGTGCTGTTCTCCCAGTAGTGAGTGAGTTCTGGCTCTGGAGAGACTGGATTGGTTGTTGCAGGAATGGATTATTTCTCATAAGAGTGGGTTGTTATAAAGCCAGCACAGTCCTCAGGTTTCCCCTTTTTGCACATGTCTGCTTCCCTTTTGACCTTCTCCCTTCTCTACCATGTTGCAATAGAGGAAAACCCTTGCCAGAAGCCTGGGCCGTGCCCTTGAACTTCTCAGCCTGCAGAACCGTGAGCTAAATAAACCTCTTTTCTGTATAAATTACCCAGTCTCAGGTACTCTCTTACAGCCACAGAAAATGGACTAAACCCCCTCTCCCATTCCCTACCCACTTTGTGGTCACCAAAACTTGTGAAACACTGACTTAGGTGGTGATTCTTAATCCTGGCTAAGTTAAGTGAAGTTGCATTTTCAACATGCCTCGGGAGTTCTTTTGATCTGTACGTTATGTTTAAAAATAAACCTCCAGAAATTCTGATTCAAAGGGTCTGGGGTAGAACCCAGCCATCAGAAAAATTTAAAACCTCTTAGTGATTCCAAAGTACCACCAAGACTGAGAGCCACTGCACAAGATTCTCCATAAATTGAATATAAAAATGAAAGCCAGCTGGGCACGGTGGCTCACACCTATAATCCCAGCACTTTGGGAGGCCGAGGCAGGTGGATCACGAGGTCAGGAGATCAAGACCATCCTGGCTAACACTGTGAAACTCCTTCTCTACTAAAAATACAAAAAATTAGCTGGGCGTGGTGGCAGGCACCTGTAGTCCCAGCTACTCGGGAGGCTGAGGCAGGAGAATTGCTTGAACCCAGGAGGTGGAGGTTGCAGTGAGCAGAGATCGCGCCACTGCACTCCAGCCTGGGCGACAGAGCAAGAGTCTTTCTCAAAAAAAAAAAAAAAAAAAAAAATGAAAACCAGTCTGTCCCACTCTTAGTTACCCCTATCCTCACAGCATCACAGGTCGAGCTCACCACTAGCCCTAAATGCCTGGGGCTCCTTCCACCTACTTATGGGGTTCCTACTGCATGCAAACAGCTCTTGGGGAGCTTACAAAAGAGGTAAAACAAAAGTCACTTCCCACAAAAGCATGAGGACGTGGGAAAAAACCACACATACAAACACTTATAAGTATTGTACAATCAGAATTGTACAGACCAGGAAACCGACATTCAGAAGAGGAAATGACCGCCCAGCGAGTTCATTCCAGAGCCAGAACTCTTACCTGGGATGCCTTTCTCCTTCTTGGCTCATTTTTACTTGAACCCAAGTTGAACCCTCTCTGCACTTCCTGCTCTTCTGTTGGTTGGGCCTGGCCTGAAGCTATCATCTTCATCATCAGGAGTAGCAGCATGGGGACAAGGGTGGCCTATCAAGGCTTATTCTGGGTCTAGCATTAGACTAAGTATCTTTTGAATGTATGAATGAATGAATGAATGAATGTAGCCAGCCTAGCACCTGCCCACAGGCTGACATTGAGAACCACAAGTTCAGGCCAGGTGCAGTGGCTCATGCCTGTAATTCCAGCAAGATTGTTTGAGCTCAGGAGTTTAATACCAGCCTGGGCAACATAGCAAGAGCTCATCTGTACTAAAAGTAAAAATAATTGAGTGAAACTCCATCTCAAAAAAAAAAAAAAAAAATTAGCTGGGCGTGGTGGCATGTGACTGTAGTCCCAGCTACCCGGGAGGCTGAGATGGGAGGATCACTTGAGTGCCAGAGGCTGCAGCGAGCTATGCTCATGCCATTGCACTCCAGCCTGGGTGACAGAGTGAGATTCTGTCTCAGAAAAAAACAAAAACAAAAACCTTTGTTCAGGCTGGGCATGATGGCTCACGCTTATAATCCCAGCACTTTGGGCAGACCTCTTGAGGCCAGGAGCTTGAGACCAGCCTGGCCAACACTGAGAAACCCCGTCTCCATTAAAAATACAAAAATTAGTCGGGCATGATGGTGGGTACCTGTAATACAAGCTACTCAAGAGGCTGAGGCAGGAGAATCCCTTGAACCCAGGAGGCAGAGGTTGCAGTGAGCCAAGATCGCACCACTGCACTCCAGCCTGGGTGAGAGAGTGAGACTCTGTCTCAAAAAACAAACAAACAAAAAACCTTGGTTCAGATAACCTCTAGAATGAATCCCTTTAAACGCTAGAATTAGTTCATTTTTCACAAACTCAGGAATCTCTAGACCTTGCCTCATAGCAACTATATAATTCACCCAAATTCTACCTTCTGTATAATTTTTTTTTTTTTTGACAGAGTCTCGCTCTGTCACCCAGGCTGGAGTACAGTGGCGCAATCTCTGCTCACTGCAAGCTCCGCCTCCCAGGTTCACACCATTCCCCTGCCTCAGCCTCACGACTAGCTGAGACTACAGGCACCCACCACCATGCCCAGCTAATTTTTTGTATTTTTAGTAGAGACGGGGTTTCACCGTGTTAGCCAGGATGGTCTTGATCTCCTGACCTCATGATCTGCCTGCCTCAGCCTCCTAAAGTGCTGGTATTACAGGTGTGAGCCACCGCGCCCAGCCTACCTCCTGTATAATTTCTATGTAACTATGAATTTACTTAGTTGCAGTTGACCGGTTGACCTAAAGTTATGTTGACATTTAAGTCTATATTTTTAAACATCAATGTTTAGATTTTGTATGTTGAGCCCATTTATTTATTTGGCGGCCCTCAAACATTTTCCCATAGCCTCGCAGAATATTCAGTGGCCCTGGACTGTCCCTTAATGTCTTACTACAGATGGTACCACAGATGACCTCCAAAATAAAGGAAGAGACTTTCCTGCCTGTGGACAGGAGAGAGAGGTGTGGAGGATGACGGCATAGTTTAACTTTTTTTTTGGAAAAACTTTATTGAGATATAATCCACATGCCATACAATTCACTGGCTTAAAGTATATAATTCAGTGGTTTTTAATATATCCATAGTTGTGTGATCATCACCACAGTCAATTTTAAGATTTTTTATCACCCCCAAAAGAAAAACTGGTACTCTTTTCAGTCACCCCCCATTTGCCTCCAATAACCCCCTCCCAGCTCTAGACAATCACCAATCTGATTTCTGTCTCTATAGATCGGCCTATTCTGGACATTTCATACAAATACAATCATATAATATGTGTATGGCCTTGGAACTGGCTCCTTTCACTCAGCACAAGGTTTTCAAGGTTCATTCACGTTGTGGCATGTGCTTCATTCATTTTGATTGCCAAGTAACAGTGGATTGTACCGTGTTTTATTTATCCATTATCATTTGATGGATATTTGGGTTGTTTCCACTTTTTAGCTGTTATGAATAATGCTACTATGAACATTTGTGTACAAGTTTTAGTGTATGTATGCTTTTATTTCTCCTGAGTATATACCTAGGAGTAGAATTGCTGGGCCATCTGGTAACTCTATGTTTTAAATTTTGAGGAAATGTCATACTGGTTTTCAAAGCAGCGGCACCATTTTACATTTCCACCAGCAACGTATGAAGGATCCAATTTCTCCACATCCTTACCAATGCTGGTTATTGCCTGTCTTTTGTATTATAACCATCTTAGTGGGTATGAAGTGGTATCTCATTGTGGCTTTGTATTTCCTTGATGGCTAATGATGTTGAGCATCTTGGCCATGTGTATATCTCTCTTCTTTGAAGAAATGTCTATCCAGATCCCTTGGCCATTTTTTTGTTTTGTTTCGTTTTGAGATTGGGTCTCACTCTGTCGCCCAGGCTGGAGTGCAGTGGGGTGATCTTGGTTCACCGCAACCTCTGCCTCCCAGGCTCAATCCTCCCACCTCAGCCTCCCCAGTAGCTGGGACTACAGGCCCATGCCATCATGCCCAGCTAACTTTTTGTATTTTTAGTAGAGACAGGGTTTTGCCATGTTGCCCAGGCTCCTTGCCCATTTTTTATTGAGTTATTTGTCTTTTTATTACAGAGTTGTAAGAGTTCCTTATATATTCTAGATATAAGTCCCTTACCAGGAATATGATTTGCAAATATTTCCTCCCATTCTGTGGGATATTGTATTAATTTGCCAAGGCTGCCATAACATAATACTACAGACTTTGTGGCTTAAACAACAGAAATTGGCCGGGCCCAGTGGCTCACACCTGTAATCCCAGCACTTTGGGAGGCCAAGGTGGGTGGATCACTTGAGGTCAGGAGTTTGAGACCAGTCTGGCCAACATGGTGAATCCCTTACTCTACTAAAAATACAAAAATTAGCCGAGCGTGGGGGAACGCACCTGTAATCCCAGCTTCTCAGGAGCCTGAGGCAGGAGAATTGCTTGAACCTGGGAGGCGGAGGTTGCAGTAAGCCAAGATCGTGCCACTGCACTCCAGCCTGGGCAGCAGAGTGAAACTCCATGTCAAACAAACAAACAAACAAACCCCCAGAAATTTACTCCTCACAATTCTGAAGGCTACAATTCTGAGATCAAGGTGTTGGCAGGTCTGGTCCCCCAGCCCTGAGTCCTCTCTCCTTGGCTTGTAGTTAACCTTCTTCTCCCTGTGCCTTCCGCTGGTCTTTCCTCTGTGTGGCGCATCTGTAGTGTCTCTTCTTATGAGGACACCAGTCATTGGATGAGGGCTCCATCCAAGGGCCTCAGTTTAAGTTGATCACCTCTTTAAAGATCTTATCTCCATCCACAGTTACATTCTGAGGTTCTGGGACTGTAACCAGTACAGTTCAGCATATGAATGGGGGAGGGGCACACAATTCAGCTTATAACAGTTATTTTTTCTTTTTGTTCTTTTTATGTGTAATTTTTTTTTTTTTTTAGAGACAAGGTCTTGCTCTGTCACCCAGGCTGGAGTATAGTAGCACCATCATAGCTCACTGCAGCCTTGAACTCCTAGGCATAAGCAATCCTCTTAAATAGCTAGGACTACAGTCATGAACCACTACATCTGCCTAATTTTAAAAGAATTTGTAGAGACAGAGTCTCACTATGTTACCCTGGCTGGTCTTGAGCTCCTGGCCTCAAGTGATCCTCCTATCTCCGCCTCCCAAAATGCTGGGATTATAGGTGTGAGCCACCAGGCCTAGCCCCATCTTTTCACTTTCTTGATGATACCCCTGAAAGCACAAAAGTTTTTAATTTATCTATTTTTTTTCTTCTGTTGCTTGTGCTATAGGTATCAAATCTAAGCAACCACTGTTTAATCCGAAGTCATGAAGATTTAGGCTTATGTTTTCTTCAGAGAGTTTTATAGTTTTAGCTCTTACATTTAGATCTACATGTTGCATAGAGTATGAAGCAGGGATTCAAATTCATTCTTTTGCATGTGGGTATCCAGTTGTCCCAGCACCATTTTTTGAAAACACTATTGTTTCCCCATTAAATTGTCTTGGCACTCTTGTTGAAAATCAATTGGCAGTAAGTGTAAGGACTTCTGCTTGGACTCTCAGTTTTATTCCATTGGTCTGTATGCCCGTCCTTATACCCGTACCACCCTGCCTTGATGACTGAAGTTTCCTAGTAAGTTTTGAAATCAGGACATGGGAGTCCTCCAACTTATTCTGAATTTACTTTAACCTTTGATACCAAACACTGTGTGAGAGGTGAATGAACAGCACGACATTGGAGTTGGGAGCCCCTCCCTCCAAAGGCCTCATTTTAGGAACACAGGCCCCAAATGCCACACAAGCCTTGGAGAGATGGGTTCCCATCCTCTCAGCCCACGGCTCTTCATTATCAATCAATGGAAACATTCTTCGGAAAACAATGATTCCCTTGGGTTATTTTAAACATGGCTTTAAGTCTTCCCCACCTGCTCTACTGTCTAATTGCTTTTCCTGAAACAGTGTCATTCACAACTGGATTATTAATGAACTGAGAGGGATCCAGGGAGCCAATGAAGGGGGCTCGCAGAGTTCCTGGAGAGGGCCTGGGGGCCTGGAACAAGTTCATCCCACAGATTTTCTCTCCCCCAAGAAAGATGACTGAGCAAACAGAAAATCACTAAACTCAGGTGATGCTGGTGGCCTCAAAAGAACATTGCTAGTGAAAAAAGAAGGATTTGGGAGAGTTCCTCAAACATGACAGCTGAGAATTAAATTGACTGGGTACCATCCCCAAACTCCCCAAACTTAAACTCCAAATTTCCCCAGCTGGCTGGCCCTGGGGTGCCTAGGGCTCTCATCTGTAGGCCGGGAAAGCTCAGGAAACAAGGCCTTTGTGGAGAAGAGAAACCTATTGTTCTAAGGCCAGGGTTCAGCAAATGTGGATTCCAGAGAATGTTTGGGGAGGTTTTCTCCGCTTTGTTTATGAACTTTCTCTTCTCTTCCTGGGGTGGTGATGGTGGGGGGTGACTCTCAGCAACTTAAATAGTTAAACCCATTGTGTTGTAAAGAAAGGCTGGTGCACAGAGTGCAAAGGCCTTCAGCCCCAGAAAGAGGCTTGAATGAGGTGACAGAAGCCACCGGGTATGTTTTGCTTTTTATTTTTAGCGTTAAATCTCAGGGAAGCAGCCCCTATCTTCATCCTGCACACCTCAAAGGGAGTCAGACGTCAGCAGAGGTACGACCACTTCCTTCCTCCAGCGCTTCACCTCCCTTCTTTGCAGAAAGAGGAAATGATGCGAGTCCACGCTGCAGGCCACAGCCCTCATGTCTCGGCCCCGGCAGCTGGGGGACCTGGCCCCACAGATCTGTCCCCAGTGCAAGGCCAGGGCCGGCCCCTGGACCTCCTGGGAAGCCTTCAGACTCAGGCCGAGCAGGCCTTCAAGCTAGGAACCCTGAGTTCCTGGCCCTGGCATTCATTGTGTGTGACCTTGAGCAGGTTACCACTCCTCTCTGGGCTTCAGGATTCCCGTCTGTCAAATGGGAGCAGGGATACCGTTCTTGGCTTCCCTCTTTCCAAGGTCGGGGTAGGGGTTAGGAAAACTATTTTGGAGGAGGGGGCAACGTTAGGAAAACTATTCCGAAGCCTGGCCGCGTCCCAACCGGTTTCAACTTCCTGCAGCTCAGAAGAGGGGTCCCTACCCGAGAGCGCCGGGACCCTGTCCCGCGCTGCCTCCCAAGCCGGATGGGGTTGAGTGCGCCCACCCCAGTCCCAGGAGCTCTGGCCCCGCCTTGGGGGAGGAGCCGAGAGGCGGCGCGGAGGCTCGCGGCCGAGCAGAGCCAGCTCTGTCGCCGCTGGAGCAGCTGCGGCTCGGGGACCCACAGACACAGCCGGGGTCGGGAGCCGCCCGGGGCAGGGTTCGGGAGAGCGGGTGAGTTCCCCGGCGGCGCCACCACCCTCCTTGCGCTCTGCGGCTTCGCGGGGCGGGGGATGAGAATGGGGCGGGGAGGTGGTCCCAGCCTGCGATCACCTAGCTGGGGGCCGGGGCGCTTTGGCCAAGGGACGATAGCTTGAGATAAATGGGAGTGTGGGGACTCTGGAAAGGCGGGTACCGCGAGCGCTAGGTCCGGGAGTCGGGCTGGAATGGGGGCGTTCTCCCCGGCCTCGCAATTCCTTGACGAGGCCAGGGGAGGGGGCGCATTGGCAGGTTGTTGGCTGAGGCCGTAGTGGCCCGATCTTGGGGCGGGGAGGTGGGGTCCTCGGTCGGCTCTGGACTCATGGGCCGCCGTCCGCTGGGGGTGCAATGCCGGGCGGCCGGAGCCACAGCGGACACCAAACAACCCCCCCGCGCCCACTCTCCTGGCCGGGCATGGAGGTGCCGCCCCCTCGCGTGGCGGGGCTTGGTCCAGGCGGGCAGCGGCAGGGCGCAGAGAGCGCTCCTGCCTGGGCGGGAAAGGTCCCCAAGGCAGGCGCCTCCACCTGCAGACCCGCCCCGCCTCAGGATCCGGCTGACAGCACCAGCCAGCCCCGGGGAGACCCTGCGCGTGGTAGTTCCCCGGGAGGGGCGCGCCCGGCCTCTCCCAGGGCCCCGTGCGCCGGCGTCTGGGTCCCCCGCGCCAGGAGCGCTCCCCTCTGGGCGACTCCCGCTCATCGATTCCGGCCCAGAGGAGCGCCCCCGGGAGCCGAGGATGGGCGGAGACGTGTAGCCGCCCCGGAGAGGTCGCCCAGAGGGGTCTCCCCAAGGTCACCCGGAGTGCCCAGGCTGAGCTGCCCAGACCGCCCCGGGTGGAGAGCCGGGAGGGGCAGGCGCTCGCTGCCCTCCTCCTTCCCCCATGAAGACTCCCTTCCTCCGCTCCCCCACCCCGGCCCGGCCTCCAGCTTCACTGGAGATGATGATGCAGCTCTCAGCCCTTGGCGGATAATTCAGCCTGGGAGAGCTTTGAATCTGGCCCTCGCGAGACCCCAGGGCTGCGCCGCTGCCGCGCGCCAGGCCTAGGTCTCGGTACTCCCGAGCACCTCAGGAGCAGAGGGAGAGGGATGTGGCTTCATCAACGCTTCTAGGAACCGAAAACCGAGCTGCCTGCGCGCCCATGTGATTGCATTTCACATAAAGGGCCCCTGTTCTCACTGTCAGAAGCTCCCCCCAGCTCTCCGCGGCTCTGGACACCAGGTGCTGCCTCTGAATCACCCTCTGTGGAGGACCCGGGGCCCGGAGGTACCAGGCGCCCTTTCCCTCAGGGCTCTCCCCGAAAAGAGCCTGCCGATGGCGGCCCCAGTCCGCAGGGGTACTTCCCTGTGTACCCTGCCATTTCCTGCGGCTGGTGAAGCACCGGAGAAAAACCCTCCATCTGGGAGGCCTCCTCCAAGTCTGGTAATAAAGCTTCTTAGCTCAGCTGGTGACTAGCTGTCTACTCGTGGGCAAGGTACTTGGCTTCTGGAGTCTCAACTGCCTCTAAGAAACGGGGCTAACAGCCGCCAGGCTGTGGGGAGACGAGGGAGAGGCTGGGTGCAGCAGAGCGGGAGGATGAACACTCCTTGGCCAATACTGGCCGCCCTCGGGATTGGCTTTGAGTGGGGCGTGTCTCTCTTAGACAGGTGCAGAAGTGGAGCCCTGGTGGGTGGTTCTGCAGGGGCTGGGGGAGTTTCCACATCTTCCTCCGCCAGCTCTGTCATAAAAAGCCAGCTTGCAGGAGGCCGGTGGGGGCCAGCAAATCTTTCCAGCCAGCTGCCTGCTCACAGGGCCCTTCCCACACAGATCTCCCATGCCCTTCTCTCCCACCTGTCACCCAAATCCCATCTTCCTGGCTGAGTCCCCAGGATGCTAGGGGCAAGGTGTCAACCAGGCCACCCTGGACCATCAACTCTGTACCTACTTGTCTATTGGGGTCTACCTAACAGTGTCCCCCTGTCCTGGAACCTTCCTGGCTCCAGCTCTTCCCAGCCTCTGGAATGTCTTCTTTCCCCTCTTTTGGTCTCCTACCACTGTGACACTCATTAGTGGCACTGTGGTTCATGTGTCAAGGGCCCCGTGCCATCTGTGTTCTCCAGATCATCCATGGCCTAGAAAGACATGGTAGGCAAGGCCCTGTGCCCACTCAGACTTTGCTCTCTCTGGTAATTGACGGTGGAGCGGAGGTTAAATTCTAATCTAGCTGTTAAGTCATTTCAGGAGCTTGAGCCACAGGGCTAAGAGGATGCTGACGTAGGGAGGTGGTTTTTCCTTAAAGCCAGAACCTTTCTCCTTTCTGCAGAGCCTATTTGAGCCCTTTGGAAACTAGGCCTATGTGTGATGGCCTCACAGAATCCTCACATCCCCATGAAGTAGGCATTACTGATTCCCATTTTGCAGATAGGAAAACGGGCTCAGCTCCTCTCAAAATCAGCTCCATGCCCCAAGTGGAGCAACAGAGGCTGCAGCCAACTTGGTTTAGGAGAAGGCAGAAGGCACATACCTGAATTCGGGTGCTGTGCTTGGACTCTCGGGACCCCATCCCCCCAACCTTTCCCTCCCCTCTCCCAACCTAGCCACCACCCCTCCTGCACCCAGGACACTTGTCACATTTGTTGACCAGTAGGTCCCAACTGGCACTCTTCCAGCAGAGACCAGGAAAACCTTCACTGTCCTGAGTGCATCTTAGCAACTGGGCTTCAAGGAGGGCTTGGACAAGCCTGCCTCTTACAGAAAGCTACGAGTATGAAGAGTGAGGGAGCCAGAGAGGTCTAATTTTAATCAGGGATCTATACCTAAAAGCTCTGTGACCCTGTATACATGACTTAATATCTCTGAGTCTGGTTTTCTCATTTGTAAAATAGGTATCACAGTAATGCCTACTTTGTGGGATTGTAAGGATTCCATGAGACCATTAACACATAGAAAGTGCTCAGTACTAGCGTGGGGTGTAGTGGCTCACACCTGTAATCTCAGCATTTTGGAAGGCCAAGGCGGGAGGATCACGAGACGTCAGGAGTTCAAGACCAGCTGGCCAACATGGTGAAACCCTGTCTCTACTAAAAATACAACAATTAGCGCAGCATGGTGGCGCATGCCTGTAGTTCTAGCTACTTGGGAGGCTGAGGCAGGAGAATTGCTTGAACCCGGGAGGAGGAGGTTGCAATGAGCCGAGATCACATGACTGCACTCCAGCCTGGGTGACACAGCGAGACTCCATCTCAAAAAAAAAAAAAGGAAAAAAAAATGAAAGTGCTCAGTACAGCATCTGGTGTGGGTAGGAATGCAGGAAATGATCATTGTCACCATCACTACTATTTCCTCCTTCGTGTTGGGCTCTCAAAGGTCCCACCTCCTCCAGTGCCAGGGTGGGGAGTGAGTTAGACCCTGTCTCTTCTGCCTGTAGCCATCAGGACAGGGAAAGCCTCTCAGCCTGTCTCCTGGGGCGGGGGTGGGGGCTCACTCCTGGGAACTTGAGTCTAGCACCAGCTTTACCCCGGGGAGTCTGTGAGCAGCCACTTAGCCTTTCTCAGCTGACTGCCATTTTCCAGGATTCATTGATTCATTCAAAAGATGTTTATTCCATCCTAGCCCCCATGCTTAGCAAGGGATTTCAAGATGAATGAGGCAGCTCTCACAGTTCTCCCTCTATGGGGAGAGGCAGGCCTGGAGACAGATAATGAGGACACTGTGGGATAAAGGCTGCAACAGCAAGGAGAGAGAGTGAAGAGCAGATCCACATGGCTCAGGCTGACCCAGGTCTGAATCCTGAAGCTGCCACCTTGTAGCTGGGTGAGGATGGACAGAGGCCTTACCTCTCAAGCAGATAAGCCACCTCCCTAAGATGATGTGAGGAGAGAAGTGAGACACTGTGGGTAAAGAACCTAGCTTGAACCAGGTGCGGTGGCTCACGCCTGTAATCCCAGCACTTTGGGAGGCAGAGGTGGGCAGACTGATCGACTCCAGGAGTTCGAGACTAGCCTGGGCAATATGGCAAAACCCCATCTCTACAAAAAGTACAAAAAATTAGCCAGGCATGGTGGTGTGCACCTGTAGTCCCAGCTACTTGGGAGGCTGAGGTGGGAGAATCACCTGAACCGGGGAAGTGGAGGTTGCTGTGAGCCATGATTACATGCGCCTCTGCACTCTAGCCTGGGCAACAGAGTAAGACCTTGTCTCGAAAAAAAAAACAAAAAACCACACAAAAAAACCAAAACCAAAAACCTTAAAAACCTAGCTTGGGCTTTCTAGATATTAATAAGTGCTCACAGATGTTCGTTGCTATTATTAGTCTATTATTGCCAATAACAGGTGGGCAAAAGTTGCTGTGGGAGCATGTTGAGCCCTTCAGTGACAGTTTTCCAGGTGGTAGGGCAGCCCTAGCCAGGAGAACAGCATGTGCAGAGGCACCGAGGCTTAAAAGTGCTGGATGTTTTTGGAGAGCAGTGGGAGGAGTCGCTGACGGAGCAGAGTCATCAGAAAGTTTGATGGAGGCAGAAGCAAGGCCAGGGAGGTAGCAGAGGCCATCCTCCTGGGAGTCCCGAAGGATTAAACACTCACTGACCCGAGGCAGTCCCTCTGCACCTTCCTTGGAGGGTGGTTCTATAGTGAGGGTTGTCCAAGAAACTTCAGGATTAACTTCTGCATGGGAGGAAGGGCTGGTCTCTGCCCAACTGTCCATACATTCACCATCCTTCCCTCTTCGTTCCACCCAGGAAGCACGAAGAAGAAAAGGTCCACTCCCTCTTCCTGAGATGCTTTTCCCACGTCTGCACTTGTTTCTCTCTTCCTGGGACTCAGTTTCTTATCTGAGAGAAGAGGGTAGAAGTGGAGGAAGCGTCATGACCTGACTCACTTATTGATCATGATATAGCACCAAGTGCATTTCTGGATGCTGGTCACTGTCAAAGGTCTTTATTTGCATCGCCATTGAATTCTCATACCAATCTGTTTAAATGAATGCACTTATCCCCCACTGCACAGAGGGAGAAACTGAGGCACAGAGGGTGAGACAATTTGCTAAAGGGCATGCAGCTTGTAAGTGACAGGAACTCACGTCTTGGGGGGTATCTCAAAGTTGCCATGTGCTATCCTGCACCACCTTCTTCACACACTTTGTAAATCTAAGGCTGACTGCAGAATATCTGGCCTCTTTTGCTTCGTGTACCTTTGGGTGCTGGGCAGTAGGCATTTTGGAGATGGGTCACAGTGAGGTGTGCTCTGGGTATGTACCCCGACTTTGGGGAAATTCCTGGGTGCAGGCGCTTTGCAGGGAGGTGTTCTTGGATGTCTCAGAATCTAGAATGGCATTCCTTTGCCCATAGATGTGCCTTGATGCAGGCAATGTGCAGCTTGATTGATGTGGCAGATGGTGGCTGAGCCCCACGGTGGCCCCAAGAAGGAATGAATCTTTTAGGATGGCTGGTCAGAGCATCACATGACCACAGACCCTCCCTGTTTCAGAGGACATCCAAACACAGGCTTACATTTCCTTTTACATGGGGGCAAAGTTTGGGGCCAGGGTTCAAATCCTGGCTCTGCCTTCCACTGGCTTTGGGGCCTAGGGAAATTTTTTCACTTCCTTGAACCTTACTTTCTTCATCTGGAAATAAAGATGAAGAAATAAGTTGCTATTTTTAGCATCTCCAATAAGTTGCTAAATAGTGACTAACAAACAATTCTGAATTGTCATAAGGATTTGTAATCATATGTAAAATGCTTGACTTCCAAGCTGTAGATAATATTGATATAATATCCAGCAGATTTTTCTCTGCAGTACTTATCATAATTGTGATTATATGGTTAAATGTGAGCATTACTCTTTTAGTCTTCTGTTTCATCCACTAGACCTGTGGTTCTCAACTTGGGGCAGTTTGACCCTCCCCAGGGGATATTTGGCAATGTCTAAAGACATTTTTGGTTGTTACAGCTTTGCAGGGGATAGTGGGGGAGAGGAGTTACTGACATCCAGTGAGTAGATACCGGGGATGCTGCTAAATATCCTATGGTGCACAGCACAGCACCCCCACAACAAAAAATTATCTGATCCCAAATATCAATAGTGCTGAGGTTAAGAAAGACTACAGTGGACTATGAGCCCCATAAGGTGAGTGACCATGTCCAATTCATTCAGCTGTGTGTCTCCAGTTGGCCAGCATGATCAGCATGATGTCCAGCACACAGGAGACAATCAATACGCATTAAAGGAATGAATGAGGACTTGGAAGGCCTTATGTCCCCTGGAGTCCCAGGGGTTTAGCTTGTGGAACATTTTGAATAGGCAGAAGAGATTTAGATGAACTTGAATGATGAACAGCCAATTAGTAACTCAGGCCAAAGACATTCAGACCGAGCTCTCTGTTTTCCTTTCCAGGCAGGTGCTTGGGGGCCCAGATTATCTGAATTGTTCCTGCCATCACCAACTGCATTTTACTCATGTAGATACACGACCCGTCTTTATCTGGAAAGTAGGCTGGGGCAGAGGACCATAGGTGCTGTCAGCTGGGCCCTTGGGATTTGCCAAGCTGGGGCACAGCTGCTTGTCAGCTTCCTGTTTTGTCCCTTTCTAGTGGAATGAAGGAAACCCACTGAATGGCTATTTTCCACTGACATTTACAGCAATGTGATAGGCCTTGGATTAATGAGGTCAAGCTGCAGTGTGAAATCTGCCTGATAACTTGAAGCTTGGCCAACAGGAAGACATTGCTTGTTTTCTTTGGACTGTTTGATGTCCCTGGATGGCTTTAGGCAGGAAAGCAGGGGTCTCAATTCTGTACAAAAGAGGAGGGTGTTTTACGTCCTGGAATTATAGAGGCCAGAGGTGTCTCTTTTTCAATTTATTGGGAAGGTTTATTTTAATGTGGACTTAAAAATACATAACTTATTAAAGTGAAGGTTCACCTGGAGCCTTAGGCTGGCTGCTAAGTGTGAGTCTGGGCTGTTGGAGGGACTGTGCTGTTTTTCTGGGTCTCTGTAGGAGTTTGAAGGAGAAGACTGGCCCCAAAGGGTGTTTGAACAGGTTAGATGTGCCCATTGGCTAGAACTTACTTGGATAGGGAGAAGGGGTCTAGGGTGTATCCACAAACTTGCATATGGATCCCCTTTGGTTTCCTGCTAAAATGCAGAAACTGACTCAGTAGGGCTGGGTATGGAGTTTTCTGCATTTCTACCAAGCTCCCAGGGGGTGTCAAGCTGCCAGTGTGTGAACTGCGCTTTGAGGAGCAAGCGTATGGGAGACCCCAAGTCTACAAGTGAGGGTTCCCTGGTGCAAACCACTTAAGCACAAAAACAAATGCAGCCTGTTGTGCCTGTTCACACAGCCATCTGCTGTGCTGGCTGGCTTGCGGAGTCACAGATGTTCACTGTGCCCCTTCTCTGTGTGCCCAGGCCTGGGACCAGATTTGACAAAGAGGATGCTTGGTCTCAAGGAGCAACTCAGACAGCCAGAATGTCAGCTAGAATGATGAGCTTTGAGTACTTCCAAAAACATGTATCCAGGTACATGCTGTTACTGGGTCATCTGGTCACCTGGGATTTGTGAGAAGTACAGGTGCCTGGGCCCTAGTCCAGTCCACCTGTGTTAGAATCGGCCAAGGTAGGGCCCTGAAAGTCTGTATTTTTTCAAAGTGTGCCAGGTGATTCTGATTCAGTCAGACTGATGGAAGGTGGGAGGAATAACTGCCAGTACATGTAGGTTAATTGCTTAGCAGGACCTATGTAAGGTTGTAGAGTTGTGTATTGCTGATGGGCACAGTGGCACTCAGCTAAAGGAGAGGCTGAAATCTAGCCTGTGATCCACTTGCCAAGCTCTGCACCCTGCAGGGCTGCATCTGCTTAGAGGGAAGGGCACCTTTTTCTTAATATTCATCATAATCACTTGGTACTTATTATGAGCCAGGTGCTATCTATTTAACTCCTTTAGTCCTCCTAACAACTCTAAGAGGTGACATTATTATTATTATTATTATTATTATTATTATTATTATTATTATTATTTTGAGACAGAGTCTCACTCTGTCATCCAGGCCGGAGGGCAGTGGTGCCATCTCGGCTCACTGCAACTTCTGCTTCCCGGGTTCAAGCGATTCTCCTGCCTCAGACTCCTGAGTAGCTGAGATTACAGGTGCCTGCCACCACTCCTGGCTACCTTTTGTATTTTTAGTAGAGAAGGGGTTTCACCATGTTGGCCAGGCTGGTCTCGAACTCCTGACCTCAAGTGATCCACCCGGCTCGGCCTCCCAAGGTGTTGGGATTACAGGCACGAGCCACTGTGTCTGGCCAGGGGTGACTTTATTGCTACTGTGATTTTACTGTTCGGGAAAGTGAAGCAGAGAGATTCAATGACTTACTCAAGGTCACACAGCCAGTAAATGGAAAAGTCAGGATTCCAATTCAGGACATCCGGCTTCAAAGTCCTTGCACTGAATCATTACACTCTCTGGCCCTTTCTTTGCGTAAAAATGCTGTCTTCTCTTCATGGTGCTGGCCCTACTCTGAGGGAGTGCCTTTTTTCTTGTCCTTCCTTCAGAGGGGGGAAGGCTAGCAATGACCTTGGCTGGCTTTAGAGTCAGATATGGGTTTGATTCCTACCTCCAGCACCTATTGCAACCTTGAGTAAGTTACATGCGTATATTTGCTGAGCCACAATTTCCCCATATGTAAAACAGGAATAATAATAGTATAACATAAATTGATATGATTAGGCATTTAGCCTCTGCTTGGCAGGTAGGAGGTACCTGATACATGCCAACTATTCTTATGGTGTTATTATCATTAGAGTTAGTCCCTAGGAGTATTCAGGGGCTAGGGAAAGAGGTGAGCAGAGCACTGTGTCATTATGTCCCCAGGAGCTGGGTCATTCGTTTTGCTCACTAGGTTACTTATGGCCATTACTTACCTGGGCATCCCTAGTCTCTGCTTCTTGGCCCCAGAGTCTGTGCCAGCCTGGAGAGTTCTCAGAATGTCTTAGTTCAGACTGTCAGTCAGAACTGGCTTTATTTCCTCACATCCAAGAACAAGTAAAATGTACAAATTTTGACACTTAATATTCTCTTTAGAGCTCTTGACTCTTTCTGGTGACTTTCTCTGTCTCCTGTTTTCTTTCTGGAACTATTGCTGTCATTGGCTATCCCGTGGACTGGATAGAGAGGAACTGTTGCCTTATAAACATTGCCTATTACCTTATAAAAATATAAGGAAGATTTTCACCAAAATGTCATTCATTTTTTTTCTTTTATATATAAACTTAAGATTTTGTTTTCCTATGGCTGTATGTCATGCTTTTTAATTATACAGAGTATATAAGTGTATCATAAGTAAACTTTCCCCATCTTCCCAGCCACTCATCCCTTTTCCCCGGAATAAATCTATGAATGTTTTATGTATTTTTCCATAAATTTCATATGCATATATAAACCCATATTCATTTACATGTTTATCCATTTTTCTTTTTAACACAACTATACAAAACTCTTCTGAGATCTTCTTTTTCAGCTAATTTATCTGAGCACATGCCAACACACAGATATATCTGGATCTTTAAGGCTATCTGATAGTCCAGTGATAAAAATGTACCATCATTTATTTTCTAGTTTCTTGATGATGGCTAAGATAGTTTCCAGTTTTTTTCCTCCTACAAATGTATAATGTTGCAACATCCTTGTTTGAACAGTGTATATATTTTTGTATACGCTATATACTGATGATTTTATTCATAAGGAAAATTCCTGGCAGTTTCAACTATGATAGACATTGCTAACCTGTTCTCCAAAGAGGCTGAACCAATTTCTGTTTCCTCAACAGTGTATGACTGTTTTCCCCATCTATTCTCCAGCACTGAGGATTAAGTAACTTTCATTTTTGTCAGTCTGATAGATATAAAACAGAACATTTCTGCATCAGGTTCTACAGTAATTTTTAGATTTTATGACCCTTTGGATTATGCCTACTTAATGATGATCAAATATTCAGAAACTACATTGTACCTGGCCTTATGCTTGGAATTGGATACAAAATTAAATGAAACCAGCTTTTGCCTTCAGGTTGATCCCATCTCCTGGAGTTGGCAGACACATGAACAAATAAAATGAGAGCAAAACAGTATGGTTCACATTGTGCTAGAGAAATGCATAAGCTTAGCTAACTTTTGTTTGATAAACTCTATATTCATTAATATCACAAATTATTTCATAAAATACCGTATGCACTATGTCCCAGGATGTGAGGAGGCTTGAAATTCTCAAAAGAAAACAACTTGATTAGAAGCAAAAAGAAAAAAAATAATAATGGAGCTTATCCTTAGTGGGGGCAGCAGAAGAAGTGGGAAGTTAGGAAGGGGTGAGTAATTTTAAAATAGTCTCTTTGGTAGTTTCCATGTTTACAAATAGGGTTTGTTTGAGGGAGCCTGTGGGGAAGCCCAGCTGAGTTTGCAGCTGGCACTGATTACCTATCACTCAAACCCGGGCAGATCTGTATATTCGTCCAGACAGAGTGGGAGCAAGGAAACAGGAGGCTGGCTTTAAAAATCAGCAAGCTTGAAGCTCATAGAGGTTGGATGTGGGTGGCATAAATAGGCTGTTTACCACAGGGATTACAAGCAGGTGTGCTCTGAACAGACCTGTGGTACAGTGGATCCATAGAATGGTTTTCAATCAATGAGTGAACATCAAACATCTGTCTATGTCTTGTAAAGGGGCCTCCTCAAAAACAATAGGTCCATGTAGAAAGGGGTATGATCATCTGGTCGACCCACCTGGGGGGAACCAAGCCTTAGCTATATACATTTTCTTTGGGCCCACCTGTCCTAGATAGCTCTTCATTCACTTGAGACATATTAAAAGCAACACAACACAAGGAGCAGTTGAGAAAATCAACTGAATCAGCGCTGTGGAATGAACCTAACCATCGTTTTACAACAAATCCCCTCAGCAGGGATATATAGAGCCAATTGCAAAGCATGCAGAGTGGAAAAGAGACTGTGAAGACCAGCACAATCTTAGTCCACCCTCTTACAGGAGGCAAAGGGCAGGGGCCAGGCAAGGTATGTCCTGGTTCTGGTCCCAGGGCCCACCCTCCTCCCCCATTAGCCAAATCTGTTTTGCCCAGTTTGATGTTACAGCTCTTGTTCTAAGTCAAAGGACCACTCTCTTATGGCAGAACAGAAATTCTTCGTGAATTTTCAGTCTCTTGGCCAGCCCGCTGTCCGCCCTCTCCCACGTATTGAATACCTACTATGTGCTGGGTGGTGTTATCATGGGATGTAAAGGTGAACAATACATATCCCTTGTCTTCTGAGAGCATCCAGAACAACTGAAGAGGCAGATCTGAAACCAGCAATTACCACAGTGCTGAGTGCCACAGAAGAGATGCGGTCAAATGCTTTGGGACTAGAGAGGGGAACGAAGCCCATTTGGCACAGGAGAGATAAAGAACAATTCAGAGGCAATATTAAAACATTGAGGCTGGGTGCGGTGGCTCACAGCTACAATCCCAGCACTTTGGGAGGCCAAGGCGGGTGGATCACCTTAGGTCAGGAGTTCAAGACCGGCCTAGCCAACGTGGTGAAACGCTTTCTCTACTAAAAATACAAAAAAATTAGCCAGGCATGGTTGTGTGTGCCTCTAATCCCAGTTACTTAGGAGGCTGAGGCAAGAGAATCACTTGAACCTGGGAGCCGTAAGCTTTAGTGAGCCGAGATCGCACCACTGCACTCCAGCCTGGGCGACGAGATCGAAACTCCATCTCAAAAAAAAAAAAAAAAAAAAAAAAGAAAAAAAAGACATTGAGACAATATTTCCTAAATGGGACAAGGCAAGTGCTGAGCACAGTGCCTGGAAAGCCCTTACGAGATGATAGCTATTGTCATTTTAGCACTTGAGCTACCTCTCAAAGAACAACAGGAGTTTGCCAGGTGGAGAGAAAGAAGGGTACTGCCACTCATAAAACAGCGTGTGTGGGTCGTGCGTAGTGGCTCAGGCCTGTAATCCCAGCACTTTGGGAGGCCGAGGCAGGCGGATCAACAGGTCAGGAGATCGAGACCATCCTGGCTAACACGGTGAAACCCCGTCTCCACTAAAAATACAAAAAATGAGCCGGGCCTGGTGGCGGGCACCTGTACTCCCAGCTGCTCCGGAGGCTGAGGCAGGAGAAAGGCGTGAACCTGGGAGGTGGAGCCTGCAGTGAGCCGAGGTTGTGCCACTGCACTCCAGCCTGGGTGACAGAGCGAGACTCTGTCTCAAAAACAAAACAAAACAAAACAAAACAAAACAAAACAAAACCAGCGTGTGTGAAAGTGAGGAGGTGAGTTGTGGTGTAGTGAAAATTGCATGGGCTTTGTAGCAGATACATCTTGGTTCAAATCTTAGCCCTGCCACTTCCTAGTTGTGACTTTGGGCATGTCAAGAGGAGCCTCCTTTTACTAACGTATCCAGTGGGGGTAATGACGCCTGTTTCTAAGACTCATTGCGGGGATTAAAGTCAATTTATGCATAGTACCTGGCACACAGTAGAGTCTCAGCAAATGGTGAGTACCACTGGGGAGGAGTGAATCATCAGTCCTGTTCGGTGCAGCTGGAAAATTGGGTATTTAGTGAGTTGGGGGTGGGGAGGGAAGTTAGGCTGGCCAGAGAGAAAGCTAAAATGTCAAGGTCCAGATATTGGACGGTTTAGGCTGAGAGCTTAAAACTGGACAGCATAGGCAGTGGGAGCCATCAGATGCTTCCCTCCAAGGGAAATACAGGATCAAACTTGGTTTAAGAGTGAAAACTCCACCAGCGTTGTGGATGGCGGGTTGGAAGGTAAGCGGTGGAGGCAAGGAAACCACTTTGCGAACTGCTGCATTCAATATTCTTGTCTTGTCAACTCACAGCTCAGATTAGCATAGCAAAGGCTCAGTTAACTCCTGCAGTCAAGTGCTGTCTGGACAGGCAGTTTAGGGCAGTAGTCGAGTGTGTAGGCTTCACTGATTGTCCTCTGTTTTGTTTTTTTTTTTCTTGAGACAAGATCTCACTCTGTTGCCCAGGCTAGAGTGCAGTGATCTGTGATCATGCAGTGGTGCAATCACAGTTCACTGCAGCCTCAACCTCCTGGGCTTAGGCGATCCTCCCACCTCAGCCTCCTGAGTTGCTGGGACTACAGGTGGGAGCCACCACACCCAGCTAATTTTTTAATGTTTTGAGATGAAGTCTCACTGTGTTGTCCAGGCTACTCTCAACCTCCTGGGCTCAAGCCATCCTTCCGTCTTGGCCTCCCAAAATCCCTGGGATTCAGGCATGAACCACTGTACCTGACCCCTTGTAATTCTTGAAAGAAAAAGGAAAAAATAAAAAAGAGCATGGGCTTCAGTGTCAAAGCCAATCTGGATTTGAATCCCACCCCCATTGCTTACTGGACATTGGGCAATTACTTAACCCTACCGAGCTTAGTTTGCCCTTCTATAAAACAGGGATTAATAGTACCTTTCTCATAGGCTTGCTGTGAAGATTACATGAGATAATATGAGTAGCTAAAACACATAGCTTAGCTCTAGGAATGCAGTGAGTGTTCAATACAAGTTGATAATTGTAATGAAACATATTACTAGCTGGGCATGATGGTAGCTATAATCCCAGCTGCTTAGGAGGCTGAGGCAGGAGGATTGTTTGAATCCAGGAGTTTGAGACCAGCCCAGGGAGCATACTGAGACCCTAACTCAAAAAAGATAAACTAAAAAATAAATATATTACGTATATGACTATAGAAGACTTTTTTCATGTAACTCCTATTAATATCCTCTGGCGCTACTAGTGTTCTACCAAAAACATCCTGCTTTTAGACTTCCTGGAGAAGCAGCAGCACTTTCTGCTCCAAGAAATAGTAAGGAGAGTTGCCAGGTTCTGACACAGTGGTTCTTGGGTGCACATGAGACCCACCTGGGGAGCTTTTAAAAATGTCAATTTCTGGCTGCATTCCAGACCGATTAAACTAGAATCTGTTGAGGTGGGACCCAGACAGCAGTATTTTTAAAAAAAAATTGTGATGATTTCTTAAGGAAAAACAAATACACAAAAGTACACAAATCTTAAATGAATCAATTTATCACAAACTGAACCTGTCTATTTAACCCATATCCTGCTTGGAGTGCTACCAGCACTCCGGAAGCCCCCTCTCCAACCCCGTATGTCCCTTTCCAGTCACTCCCTACACCCTGAAACTGCATAGATTAGTTTTGCCTGTTGTTGAATTTTACATAAATGCAATCATATAGTATGCATTTTTGTGTGTTTGGGTTATTTTGGTTAACATTGTTTGCGAGAGTCATCCATATTGTTGAGTGTAATTGTATATTGTTCATTCTCATTGCTGTACAATGTTCCATTGTGTGAACAAACCATATTTTTTCTCCAAACTACTGTTGGGGGCATTTTGGGTTGTTTATACTTTGTGTCTATTAGAAATAGTGCAATTAACATTCTTGTGAATGCCTTTTAGCGAATATATACAGAAATTGCTGGCCGGGCGCAGTGGCTCATGCCTGTAATCCCAGCACTTTGGGAGGCCAAGGCAAGCAGATCACCTCAGGTCAGGAGTTCAAGACTAGCCTGACCAACATGGAGAAACCCCTTCTCTACTAAAAATACAAAATTAGCCGGGCATGGTGGCACATGCCTGTAATCCCAGCTACTCAGGAGGCTGAGGCAGGAGAATTGCTTGAACCAGGGAGGCGGAGGTTGCAGTGAGCCGAGATTGTGCCATTGCACTCCATCGTGGGCAACAAGAGCGAAACTTAATCTAAAAAAAAAAAACAAATTTCTGTTGGGTGTATTCCTAGGAATTCAATTGCAGGATTATAGGACATGCCTGTGTTTAATTTTACAAGACATTGCTGAACAGTTTTAAAAAGTGGTTGTACCAATTTATATTCCCACTCAGTGTGTAAGAATTTTTGCCGACAGTTGGCATTTTCTGTCTTAAAAAAAAAAAATTGAGCCAGGCGCGGTGGCTCATGCCTGTAATCCCAGCACTTCGGGAGGCCGAGGCTGGTGGATCATGAGGTCAGGAGATCGAGACCATCCTGGCTAACACAGTGAAACCTCATCTCTACTAAAAAATATATATATATATATATATATATATATAAATTAGCTAGGCGTGGTGGCAGGCACCTGTAGTCCCAGCTACTCAGGAGGCTGAGGCAGGAGAATGGCATGAACCCGGGAGGCAGAGCTTACAGTGAGCTGAGATCACGCCACTGCACTCCAGCCTGGGCGACAGAGAAAGACTCTGTCTCAAAAAAAAAAAAAAAAAAAATTGGCCATTCTGATAGATTTGTAGTGGTCTTTCTCTGTGATCTTCATGTATATTCCCAGCATCTCCAAGTGATTCCAATGCCAAGTTTGAGAACGTCTTTCCTAACAGATTTTGCAAAAGCAGAGTAGAACTGGAGAAAGAGAAGTTGTAGTGGTGAGTGCCTCCCCATGGATTCCCTGTGGTGTCCCAGAGTTTTTGGTAGAACTGACCTGGCTATCAGCCAGTGGAGGGACGATGTTCACATGTGTCAAACCTGACAGCCTGCCTCTCATTCCTATGTGCTTTATTTGGAGCAAATGGCTCCACCAGGAGTGATCTGGAAGCTAAGGGGGAAGCACTATGAAGCTCTGGAAAGATGCCACAGCAGGACTTTAATCTCTTTTTATAATTTAAGACCTGAATGAGAAGGGAAGATATGAGAAGTGACTAGTGGGCTATATAGACATTGTCAGAGAAGAAGATCTGGTCTTTGTGACATATTTTTGTGCCCCAAAGGCTGCCTAGACCCTGGCACTTGGAAGATGCTAAAAAATGGTCATTGAAATAAATATATTAGAACTTTGTAACTGTCCCTAGTGAGAGACACCACTCAAATAGGTGCAGAGGAAGGTACTGTTGGGAATTTAGTGGAATTGATGCTTTGGGTTCTTTTCTTTGTAATTTCTATGTTGCTGCTCAGATTTCCTATCTGTTCTTTTATTACAAGCATAATTTCCTTTACATTCTTGAGCAAAGGTATAACTGCTTTAACAATCTTTATTATTTCCAACACCTGGGTCACCTTGAGATTGGTCTCCATTGATTGCCTTTTCTCTTGAGTTTGAGTCACATTTTCCTGTTTGTTTTTAATTTGCCTAGTAATTTTGGATTACAACCTAAATGTTGTGAATGAGACCTGAAGAGACTCTGAATTCTATTCCTCAGAAATATATATATATTTTAATATATATAATATATAATATATATAAAATATAATATATAAATAATGTATATAATATATAATATACATAAATAATATATTATATTTACATTATATAACATATATTATTTATAATATAAGTATAATTATATATATATATTTTTTAATCAGGCAATTAACTTGACCAAACTCAAACTCAGTCTTTCTTGGGTGGACAACATCTGAAATCTTTGCTCAATTCATTTAGCTTTAGTTGAACTACTTGAAGTCTGCCCTGTATGTACATCATTCAGTGAGATTTGGGCACTGTTTATACTCAGAATTTGGGGCTACTGTTCTGTGATTCTTTTCTGGGACATTTCTCCTTATTTTCCAGCTGTGGTTACTTGAACTCTGCCTTTAAACTCCTCAAATAGTAAGAGAGTGGTTTTCTGTCCAAGTTTTAGCTAGTAAGTACGGCATTGACTGCGCGCTTCCTGCAAATAAAAAGCCATAAAAACATGAAAGTCATCTAGTGCCATTTCTTTCTTTCAGGTGTTGCCTCCTCTCCAGTTTCTACTTGCTTGTAGCTGAACACATTTAGTGCCTTCCAATCTTTTTTTGTTTTTTTTTTTTTGTTGTTGTTGTTGTTGTTTTCTGTCTAGAGTTCGTAATAGTTTTGTGTGGGAAGTTTGGTCCAGAAAGAGCTACTTTGCCCTTACTAGAAGCAGGACCTCTCTGATCAGTAGCTTTTTTCATTTAGGGATCGTTAGAGCCACCCTACTTTATTGCCTACCTCATATAGATGGCAATAAATATTTGTTTATTGGCTAAATAAATAGGATTTAAATTAAAAATGGAAGTGAATTTTCAGAGAAAATTGCCAGAAGAAAACCCTGAAACTAGTAGTTACTCATTGTTGGCATCAAGTATGAAACAGAGTGTTCAGGAATTTGCTGAGTAGAAGGATGGGTGTGGTAGTAGAGCTCCAGACATTTGAGTGTAGACCAAAGCAGTTAACAAAGTGAACATGAGATTTTAACATGAGGAGATAAATTCAACTGTGTTAGCAACACCACTTTTGTGGGGTGAAACTATGGCTTATAGAGAAGTCACATGTTCAAAGGAAATACAACCGGTGAGAGGGAAGCGGAGGTATGCTTGGAGTTCTGTATACCCAAGAGGAGGGAATCAAAGTGGAGGAACTTTGGCTGGAGATCAAAGAGGGGAGGAACAGAAGTAATGCTCTAAAGGCAGAATACTACAGCCTGCTTCTCTGCATGGTGACCTGGAAGGTCATAGATCCAGTATTGAGACTTCAAAACCTGCCTATTGGATGGAAACTTCACTTACCAAAATGTAGAGCATCTGGAAACTTTCTGTTTTATTGTACTAACAGTTTCATCTCTCAGAAAGGAGAGGAGAGAGGCCAGTTGCTGTTATGAATCTGGTTTGGGAGTTACCAGGTGAAGTGAAAGTGCTCACTGAGGCCAGGCATGGTGGCTCACACCTGTAATCCCAGCACTTTGGGAGGCCAAGGCCAGCGGATCACTTGAGGTCAGGAGTTCGAGACCAGCCTGGCCAACATGGTAAAACCCTGTCTCTGCTAAAAATACAAAAATTAGCCAGGTGGAATGGCACTTGCCTGTAGTCCCAGCCACTCAGGAGGGTGAGGCAGGAGAATCACTTGAACCTGGGAGGCTGAGGTTGCAGTGAGCCGAGATAGCGCCACTGCACTCCAGCCTGGGTGACAGAGACTTTGTCTCAAAAAAAAAAAAGAACAAAACAAACCCCAAAAACACACAAAAATGCTCACTGAAAAAAGGAGCACCCATAGGGGGTTAAGCCTACAGGGGTTTGGAAGGCAGATTTTATGAAATTTAGGATGAGATATATTTCCTACCCAAGCCTCCAAAAGTGATGACAGTTCCAACAGTAAGGGAAGTTATTACTTTAATCAGTTATCCTTACTCGGCATAGATTTCATTTATTTTCCTTCAAGGACTCCTCTTATAGTCATGCCTCCGTGGCTTATCTTTCCTGTCTGACATTTTTTTTTTTATTTTTAAGGAGAGAGGATATTAAAAATACTTAACTAATGGCATAGAGACTGACCAATCAAAACAGATGCCAGACTAATCAGAAGAGATGCCAACCACACACAACTGGAACATCAGCCCTAGTTACGAGTTCCCTAACCTCTCTGAGTCCCAGTTTTCTCCTCTCTGAAATGGGAGCAATACCTACATTGCAGAGTTGGTGCAGTGATTCCCAGAAAGGTTACATGCAAAGAACTTGGCAGGTGGAAGGTGTGCTGGATACAGAAGCTGCCATGATTACCTGGCATTCTTTGTTTCTAGGTTCATTTCATGTATCCAGTTTATCAGTTCTGCAATGTTAGCCTTTAGTTTCATTAAGCATATGTTTTACTCCACACTGGCTTCAGCAAGTATTTGTTCTATTACCAGTTGGTCTCTCTGGTTTTTTGGCCAAAATGTCCCCATCTCCCTGATCATGAATACTGTGGATTTTCTGAAATCTTCTTGAAATTCATGAGAAAGATCTGTTAAAGCACTTATGGTTCCTTTAGAGATTTTCCCAGTTCCTTCTTCTCCTTCTGCTTTTTATGGGTGTAGGCTTTGGAGTTAGGCAGACCTGGGTTCGAATGTCAGTTCCATCCCGCACTGGCTATGCACTTAATTGGAATCTGCTCTCTGTGTTGCCCTCTGTCTTCCTCTTCTCATTCTTTTGTCCCCCAGGGTAGGACTTTTTCCTTCAAGTTCAATTCTATGCTTTTAATCATCCCTGTTTCCTTGGAATTATTCTCTGAGCTTCAGTGAACAAACTATATGAAAAGTTTTTAAAAATTCCCATCCCAGGCTAGGCATGGTGGCTCACGTCTGTAATCCCAGCACTTTGGGAGGCAAAGATGGATGGAATCACTGGAAGTCAGGAGTTCAAGACCAGCCTGGCCAACATGGTGAAACCCTGTCTCTGCTACAAATACAAAAATTAGCTGGGAGGCCTGAAGCAGGAGAATCACTTGAACCCAGGAGGCGGAGGTTGTAGTGAGCCAAGATCATACTAACACACTCCAGCCTGGGCAGCACAGCGAGACTCTGTATCCAAAAAAAAAATTCTATCCCAACTACTTCCTAACTGGCTAAGAATATCCCTGGCTAAAGGAGAGGAGATAGCTTGTTAGGGATATTTGAGGTTTCTGAAATGGAGAGAGTGGTTTTATAAGGCAGCAAATTATGTTCCCCTTCCTCTCTTATGCTGGTAATGGTGTGGAGCCCAAGATGCTTGGAATGGACAAGACAGTGATCCCCAGACCTGGATGAGGAAGGGTGTCAGTGGCAACAGTGCCTTGGTCCTTTTCCATCCTGAATGGACCCTATCCAATTACCAACAGCATGCTGTCTCCCCACATTCCAGGGCCAGCCTTGGGAGGGGGAAGTAGGAACTAGAAAAAAACTGTAAAAGAGCCGCAAGTACTTTAGAAGATCTTCCTGGTAAAATGCAAGAAGATATCAGAAAATCCATTGTATTAGTGATCAGGGAGATAAGGGGACATTTTGGTTAACAAACAAGATAGACAAATTTGTAATAGAACAAGTAGTTGCTAACGTCCAGATGGAGTAAAACAGGGGCTGCCCTCCTTTGCTTGAGTTCCTAGAGTCTGGATCTAGTCACCTTAACGGGGTGGAGTACAGTTCTTCCTTTGTCCCCTAGGGTGGGTTATTGGAAAAATTCCTACGTGAACCTGAGATTTTCTTGATGCTTATCTACCACGGATGCCACGGTGAGTTGTTGCTGTTGTTTGGATGATATTCTGGGATTTGAGGGGCCTTTCCACTCATATCTGATAACTTTCTAGATCCTTGGCCTCCCAAAGTGCTGGGATTACAGGCATAAACTACCATGCCCAGCCAAGGATTTTAATCCGTGGACACAAAGGCAACTATTGGATGCCAAGCTCTTAGGCAGCATGATGTAGAACAGAATTGCGTACTCAGTGTGCATGCAGCCACTTCCCACCTCTTCAGCCGTGGCAGGCTTTGCTAATTGATCACAACATACATTTTCCCTGTTATTACACATGGCTTCGTAATCCGTCTCCTCACAGTGCACCAAGTAGCCACCACCAACCTAAGTGGTGGCACAAGAGAGGAAAGTTTGATCATGAGTGTCGTGCTGGGAGAGAAAGGCAGGGATTAGAGGCCACCCCCAGCCTACCCGATGTGAAGGGCCATCCCCAGTTTAATAACTGTGTAACCCAGGAGTGTGTTCCGTAGCCACAGGTAGCCTCCTTTGGAAAATGATCCCCTCAGCTGCAAAGGGAGTTTTTATCTCCCTGTGAAGGGAGGGGGTGGACCACACTCCCTCAAGCCTGGAGAAACTGTTTGTAATTTGACTCCCGTTTCCCCAAGCTTAGCTATTACATAAGCTTCTTCAGAAGACAGGCTGTTTGGTTTAGCACTGTGACTGTGACTGACTAATGTGTTTGTAGACATCATGTCAGCTTTGTGTGTGCCCCTGTCCTTGGCACCCTTGTTCCTGTCCCCTACGGCCTTCACCACACTGCTGTACTTACCTACAAGTGTGTGGGCTTCCCCGGGTTCAAGTTCTTGCAGGGAAGCTCAGCATGGAAGACAGGTGTGTTCATGGGTATTCCTTTACCTGTTTGAGCTGTGGCCTCCTTTGAAGTTTTCTTGGAGCTGAGCCTGAGAGAGCAGCTTCACCCTGACAGGCAGAACCAATCCAAATCATCAATCAGTATCTGCTTAAAATGGGCCTTGCAAGTTGTGTAGCCTGGTGGTTACCAAATGCTGGGTGCAGATATGCATGATAGAGTGCTTAGTCCCAATACGATGCCATCCCCTGCAGGCCAGGATTGGGGCTCATGGGCCTTCACGGGGCCAGTCCCATCTACCACCCACCATAGACCTCTAAAGGCCATGGAATTCCTGGTAGTGGGGACTCCAGCATCATGCCATGGCTGGACTTTGTTGAATTATCACTGTTAGACAGTTTATCCTCATGCCAGACTGATCCTAGCTGTTCTTTTTAAAAAATTATTCATGTATTTATTTTTTAAATGATTTATTTTTATTTTTTATTTTTATTTTTTAGAGACAGGGTCTTGTTCTGTCACCCAGGCTGGAATGGAGTGGTGTCATCATAGCTCACTGCAGCCTCGAACCCCTGGGCTCAAGTGATCCTCCCACCTCAGCCTCCCAAGTAGCTGGGACTAGAGGCACATACCACCACACCTGGCTAATTTTAATTTATTTGTGTAGAGAGAGGGTCTTGCTATGTTGCCCAGGCTGTGAATCCCACTTCTTCATATTACCATGCCTGAGCCTCACTCTGCCCTCCAGAAGCCTGGAACAAAGCCGATCCTTTCTTGTTGCCTTTTGTTAACACCTGGTCCTCTGCTCCCAATATGGCCCAGCCAGCTCAGACAGAGGTCAGCAGGTCTGTTATTGTTCCACTGCTGGACATGATGACATGATTCTTTTCCTGGGAAAGCTCAAGATGCATGAGTTGTCTCATCACTCTTTGTTCTTGTTGAATGTGTGGTTTTTGAATCCTGCCTCCTCTACCTTCAGCCTCCCCAGTACACACAAAGTCCTGCTAAATGGGGTTATGGTCAATGGGCTTCAGGGGACAGTGACAAGTCAGAGATCTGAATGAAGGAGCACAGCTGGGAGAATTGGAGTTACGGAGCCGACCTGTGGGGATCTGAGTTTCACGACTGATTTAAAACCAGGAGATCTGTCTATGATGACAATGCCCAAAGTCTAGAAGGTTCATCCTAGCAGGAGTAAGACAGTCAGTCCACAAAAATCCCATGGGAATGAGATTAGGGGAGTGATTTCTAATTCAGGTATTTGGAGCTCCAAGGGCCCCAGAAGCCTCTTTGCTCATGAGTTAAAGCATCTTTATGCTGGAAAAAAAAATGATGCTATTATTCAAAGAAATGTGTTGTGGGAGGGTGGGGGTGTACATCCTTTAGGAGAGAAAGTAGGTCCCGAGTGAGATCCCAGGAGTAGGAAAGCCAGCACTGTTTGTTTTGTTTTCTTCTTTCCCTCGTGCTCAATGGTACAGGAAACACAAGGAGAAAAGGACCCATCGCCTTCCTCCAGGCTACTGCCAATATTGTGTAGAGAAGAATAGCTGAAGAACATGAAAACAAATCTTCACACTTCCTTTTAACAGTGTGAACTTTGAAACACTTTCTGACTCATATTTTAAAATCTCTTAAATTTGAATTCACCTTCCTTCGTGTTGTTTTTCTCGAGGCACTAGGCTCGAGTCCAAAAATGTGTCAACGAACTGCTCCCCCAGAATTAAGCAGTCACAAAGCCTGGGCCCCCTTCTCCCAGCTGAGTGGGCAGGGAAACCTGGCTTTGACCTTCCTACCCTTCCTCAAAGCTGGGCCTCACCTTAGGCCTGAAGAGCCAAGAAATAACCGTTGTAAGGGGAAGAGGAGTCCTGAGACCCCTTAGTTAAAGGACCCTGTTTCCCTCTGGTGAAGTCCTGAGACCCCTTAGTTAAAGGACCCTGTTTCCCTCTGGTGACCGCCAAGCACTGGCTTCATCCAAAAGCCAGCTTCCTGCAGGGATGGCGGCAAGATGGCTTCCAGGAGCAACTGTGTGTTGTGCTTCCAGTTCGCAGCTTGTGAAAAGAGAGAGCTTCTGATTGGGCCAACTCAGGACACATGCCTAGCCCCAGCCACTCACTGCGGCTGGGCTCAGGCCGATGCTGACAGGCTCTGGCCCATCAGGACCCAGCACTGAGTAATAATGTGGGAATACACAGATCACCACCAAACCAGTGCCTCTGTAGTTTTCCCAGAGGTATATTTATTCCCCCAAATAACACTCTTGTAATAGTCTTCTTTCTTTTTTGAAGGTGGGGAGTATGAGGAGTTCTGTAGTACATCCTGCCCACTCCCCTGCCATACTTTGGGTGATGCTATTATTCAAAGAAGTGTGTTGTGGGATGGCGGGGGTGTACCCTGCCATACTTTCTTGCCTTTCCCTTAAAGGGTCAGCCCTCTGGAGCTGAGTCTCTGCTTCCCCAGATATGCACTGACTCTGTCTCTCCCTTTGGGGTCAACAAGAGGAATGAAGTTCAGACTTCGTCAGACAACAGGGGCTGAGTTAAGGCTCTGGGGGAAGAGGTGAACACACCTCAGTGGCCTGTTCCTGCTTCCCCAAGGGTCAAGTGCCTTGGTCTCAGACTTCCTTCTGGCCACAATCAAACTATTTTGGTTCATCCACCCAGATGTTAGAAAAATTAAGTACCCTGCCCTATTTCCCCTTGCTTCTGATTTCTCTTCTCATATCACACATACTTCCTGGATGACCTCACCCGACCTGGCCTCCACAGATCCCTCCCACTGATATCTTGCCAGTCCTGGACACTCTGTTGACTTGTGGGCCCATGTATCCCATTCTCTGCAGGATGTTCCGTCTGGATTTTCCAATGCTGGGCTTGCTATGTCTCCATGGAGCTGGTTTTCCTCCAAATGAGGTCTTCCTTGGGGATCCCCTTTAAGTCTTGATGATAACCATTGCTTTCCCACATCCTGGCAGTTTGTGCTGTGTTCCCATCACCCTCTAGGGCTTCCTCTGGAAGCGTGGATAGGTGAGCCCAGTCTGCAGCCCACTGGAGCCATGGCTGCTGTGGGCTGCCCCAGCACCCAGGCCAGTGCCCTGTCTTGGGGCCACCCTGCTGCTGTGTTTGCAGCACCATGGCAGTTCTTTAATTAGACCAAGCAGGGTTTTCTCAGACGGGGGTGGGAGGAGGTGTGTGGGTCTATTGGGGGAAACTAGGTCACCTGAAAACCAGTAATCAAGAGGGAGCTGTCCTCGAGCCCCAGCTCCAAGGAACCCAGAGGGGCGAGGTGGGAGGGGCTGGCGGGGAGGGCCAAATCAGAGAAAATGTGCCTCTGGCCCCTTTTACTGGCCCTTGGGAGATATTGTTCTCACCTTTCTCCAGGGGGGCTGGGTAACTGCCCTTAATTCCTTTGCTGGGAGTAGGGAGGACACTGCAGTGGTTCCTTCTGTCTGCCTGGGGCCTGCCACCCTGGGGCCCATGGAGGGAGCACTGTGCTGTGAGTCAGGCCCCAGGTTTAGTTACTGCTCAGCCTCTGTATCCTTGGAGCATGTCACCCACTCTCATGTGTCTGTGCCATCCATCCACTGCACAGGAACTGTGTCTGCCTTTACCGTGCTGCCTCTCTAGCCCTGAGCACAGGCTTGGCATGTGGTAGATGCCCCCTAAATATTTGTCAAACAAAATAATGAGTTTATATGAGTGCTTCTCTTGTAAGATTATTGCCACGAAGATCAATGGCAAGACGGGTTTCCCAAATGTCAGTCACTTATAAGTTTTGCCAACACTAAACGCCATTGTCATTAAATTTTTCTTTACTATCAACTTGCTATTTCCAACTGAAATAGATTTGTTTAAAAAGGAAATTTTATATCACAACCATAAACAAACAGTAACTGTGAAAACAAATCCACAGGAAACAAAACAATGTTATTACATTCTATCCTAGATACAGTGGCTTGCCCAGGCCAGGAGCTGAGGCCTGCTTTCTCTGTGTTTACAAGGAGGATTGGCATAGTTATAAAGATGTTAAGGGTCTGTTAGCATCGGACTGACACTTTTCTCTGGAGAAAGTCTGAAAGATTAAAAGAGAAGTGAAAAGCGTATATACCCTTCTCTCTGTGTGGGTCCATGCTATGTCAAGACTTGTTCCTGTACTTTTGAAAATTTCCTTGGAATGGATTCTCCTTCCACACTTAGGGAAGCACTTGGCTGAGATGATGGCTGGGGAAGTTCTTTGAAAGGGATAAAGTGCTGTAACAGCGTAAGTGATTGGTACCATTACTCTTATCTTTACTTTTAGCATGTTTTTGGTACCTTCCACTCAGAGGTGATAAGTCATAATAATGAAGAAATGAGTAACTGTGTACAGGATCTTAGGGCTGAAAGACATCTCACAGAATACTTAGGCCAATCTGACACGGGTGGAAATTTTATCCTCCAGTGAGTGATGAGGAACTTGCCACTTCCTGAGACAGCCATTGACCACAAGCACCTTTGTCAAATTGCTTGTTGGACAGCTCTGGAGGCCGGCATCTGTTCTTGGGGTGCACACAACTGCTTCCTTGTACTTCCTTGTCCCTCCAAATGAGGTCTTCCTTGGGGATCCCCTTTAAGTGTTGATGATAACCATTGCTCTCCCAGGTCCTGGCATTTGGGCTGTGTTCCCATCATCCTCTGGGGCTTTCTCTGGAAGTGTGGACAGGTGAGCCCAGGTCTCACGAGGAGGCCAGTCTGCAGCCCATTGGAGCCTGGCTGCCGTGGGATGCCCCAGCACCCAGGCTAGTGCCCTGTCTTGGGGCCGCCTAGCTGCTGTGTTCACCCTGCTGTGTGTTGGGGAGACTCACAGGCCCTCTTTCCTTTCTTGTGCAGATTGGAGCTCTGGTTATTTGGAAACTGCTGTCTCATTCTGCCTAAGACAGAGCTTGCAAACTCAAATGACATTGGAGCTGGCAAGTGATGTCAGTTAGTGAGGGCAGTCAGGCGGGAGTAATGGGGAGCATTGGGGACTATGGTAATGGAGAGGGTATGTGCCCTATCTAAAGGGGACAGCCCGACTCTACACCAGTTGATGGTGATGCCGTGTGAGCCCACTGTGGCCCCATACCAAGATGTTCTAAGAAAAGCTGAACCCCTGATGTTGGATATAAAATCTCCAAGTTGTAAATGTCAGAAGTGAATTAAAATATTTTAAAACATGGTGTGGACTTCGACCAAACAAACCAACAAACACGACGTGGATCACAGGAGGCTTTCTGGTTAGGCCTGGCCCACAGCCACAAGTGGCTCATCACTGCCAGCAAGACTTCTCTGGGCAGCCACGTCCTCTTCGGGCCATGTTTGTGCATGTTGGTTTCCAGAGTTCCCTCCATTGTGGTCAGCCACTCTGTACACCTTTGAACGCTGCCTAACTCCCTCTCAGCTGTGTCTGCTCCTTTCAACTGGTGAAATCCTACTTCTGCCCTGAGATTCAAATCCGTTGTCTTGTATTCTGGAAAGCCTTCCTTGAGAACCCCGGGTGGACTGGCTCTTCCATTATCTAGCTGTGGTTTGTTATGTAAATGACTTAATCACTCTGTGCCTTAGTTTTCTCATCTGGAAAATAGGCATGATAGTACCTAGTACGACTATTTTATTAGGTTACTGGGATAATTAAATGGATTTATAAGATAAATTGACAGACAGAAGGCAGAGCTGGTCTACATCCATCTCTGAATCAGGGCTCGTCACAGAGCAGGACTTCATTAAATGTTTACTCACTCGAGGAAGTGGAGTGAAATAAACTTGTGGTCTGCTAGCTCTCAGACAGGTCTGACTATAATAATGATATTGTGTGGTTGTGAATTGAACTCTTTTGAACTCCTTGCTTCTAAAAAAGTGACCAAAACATCTATCTAAGTGGCTAAAATAGAAAGCAGTGACAATCCCAAATGCTGGCAGGGAACTGGATCACTCATACATTGCTGGAGGGCATGAAACCAGCACAGCCATTCTGGAGAACAGTTGGGCAGTTTTCTTTTAAAAGTAAACATGGCGCCAGTCTCTGGGCTCACGCCTGTAATCCTAGCACTTTGGGAGGCCGAGGTGGGCAGATTACCTGAGGTCAGGGGTTTGAGACCAGCCTGGCCAACTCCGTCTCTACAAAAATACAAAAATTAGCTGGGCATGATGGTGGGTACCTGTAATCTCAGCTACTTGGGAGGCTGAGGCGGGAGAATTGCTTGAACTTGGGAGGCAGAGGTTGCAGTGAGCCGAGATCACGCCATTGCACTCCAGTCTGGGTGACAGAGCGAGATCTCGAAAAAAAAAAAGTAAACGTGCAATTACCATGTGCCTTATCACTTGTACTCTTGGGGATTTGCTCCTGAGAAACAAAAACTTATGTTTACACAATCTGTAGATGAATGGAACAGCCTTAAACTGGAAACAATGCAGATGTTTCTCAATAGGTAAATGGTTAAACAAATTTGGGCCATCCATAAAATGGAATACTCCCCAGCAACAAGAAGAAATGCACTATTGATGCATGCAGCAATGTAGATGAATCTCAAAGGAATGATGCTGGGTGAAAAAAGCCAATCCTCAAAGGTTACCTGCTATCTGATTCTATTTATATAACATCTTTTGAAATGACAAAATTCTAGAGATGGGGAACAGATTAGTAATTGCCAAGGCAGGGACAGGAGTGGGTTGGAGGGGGAGCTTAGAGAAGGAGATAGGTGTGGTTATGAACTGAGGTGGTAGATACATTGTTACAATTGCAAAAAACAAAACACATCCAAATAAGTATATGGAAAACTAGGGAAATCGGCATAAGATTGGTGGGTTGTATCACTGTCAGGTTTCTGGCTGTGATATTGTATAGTAGTTTTCAAGATGCTACCACTGGGATAAACTGGGTGAAATGTACACAGGTTCTCTCTGTACTATTTGTTATGCTCCCTGTGAATCTACAATGATCTAAAATAAAAAGTTTAATTACTTGAAAGTGCATTGCAAGTGTATTCAAAACAGAAATCAAAACAAAACAAACAAAAGGCAACCAAAACCAGCTACCTTGTCTCCCGTTGAGCCTTGCCATTGGCTTATTTATGCTGGAGGTCACACCCACTCAGACCCTGGAACTTTTGCCCTTTGGGCATTGCCAAGCCAACCCCTTCCCCATTCTGCCTGTTTACTCTCCGGTCTCTGAGCTGGGAGAGACATGAAGAATGACCTGGATCTGACCCAACCTGAGCACCTGAGGATTTAGCCTGAACCCTGCTCTTCAGCTTCCGTAGAAAGGGCTTTTGGAGGGGTGGGTGATGCGGGCAACCCAGGAGATTAACAACGCTTCCTGAAACCAACCAGGGGCTAACCCAATACTCTTTGAGACAGTGGGCCACATCACACAGATGTAGACTCCTGCCATTCTTTCCTGTTACCCAACAACCCCAAACCAGCCTTGCCTGCTGGTTCACAGACATGCTGCATTTACATCTCCCTACCATTCCTCCTCCAAGCTTGTGTCTCATTGCTTAAGTGTCTTAACGTTTTGGGCCAGCTCTTTTTAAAAAAATTATTTTAATTTTTTTGTAGAGATAAGGGTCTCACTATGTTCCCCAGGCTGGTCTGGAACTCCTGGCCTCAAGCTATCTTCCCACCCTGGACTCCCAAAATGTTGAGATTGCAGGCATTGAGCCAGTGCATCCAGCCCCAGCTCTTTTTATTCCTTGCACCTGTAACTTCTGGGAGGTGGATAGGACACTTTGTAGGTGGAGGAACAAGCTTAGAGGATCAAGTGATTGTCCTAAGACCCTTTCCCTCTGTGTCTGAAAGTTCATAGAGTCTGTGCTGAAGACCAGCTGGCTTTAGACTCTGAAATTTTGTTGACCTCATGTTATTTGAGACTCATGAGAGCAAGAGATGTAATTTTTTTAAAAGGTCATTCAAAGAGAGAAACTTTGAGATTTTCTATGTCCCAGTAGTTCAGCAGTTTTCAAACTTTTTTGTCTTAGGATTTCTTTAGTTCCCTAAATTGAGCATCCCAAAGAGCTTTTGTTTATGTGGATTATATCTGTCAATATTTATCATAATATAAATGAATATTGAGAAATTTTTAAGAATGGCATTAATTCCTTTAAAATAAAACCATAAACCCATGATATATTATAACAATATAATAATCTATAACATTTTTATTAGACTGCTATAAAAGCATAACATATAATATATAACATTTTGATGAAAAATAGCTATTTTTCAAAACAAAAAAAATTTAGCAAGAAAAGTGATGTTTAAAAATTTTGCAAAATTCTTTGTGTTGAGCTTAGCGGCTGGATTCTTGTATCTACTTCTGCATTTAGTCTGCTGCAATATCACTTTTCATATAGCTTTGGGAACCACTGTATACTCATAAGATAATGAGTGGAAAAGGTTAGTAACATCTTAGTATAGTTGCGAAAATAGTTTTGACCTATGGACTTCTCGAAATGGTTTCAGGGGTTCCCTATGGGGTTCCCAGACCACACTTTGAGAAGCACTGCAATAGTATATTGTTTCTTCTGTTCTCTTTCTGGTCCTGTCCATCCCATCTCCAGAACAACTTGCATCCCATAGTGATCAGAACAAAAGAGGCTTGGGCAGAAGTGTCAGATACTCATAATTCTGAGGCCTTGGACGTTTGTATAGTCTCCAGATTTTTGGGGGTCTGCAACCCCCATCATGTCCTGACCCTCCCTGCACCCCTTCTGGTTCCAGCACCCAGATACCCAAATCCTTAAAGTAGGGTGACTCTATACAAGAAAACTAAAATGGCATGGTTCCTGTTAAATGGCTGTGGCTAGAGAGGCAGTCAACCAAGCTATCTAATAGAGCTCTCTGCAGTGATGGAAATATTCTTTATTTGCATTGTCCAGTATGAAGCATGTGGCGATTGTGCACTTGAAATGTGGATAGTGCAACCAAGGAATTAAATTATTTTACTTTATTCTAATTAATTTAAATTTAAATAGCCACAGGTGGCTACTGGCTGCTGCATTAGACAGCACAGCCAGACCTTGCTGATACTTACAGGGCCACTGTAAGGATTTGCACTTCTCTCGAGGAGCAATGGAAGGAAAACCTCAAAAGCGTTTTGAACACGGGGCGTTGGGGAACATATCAGATCTGAGTTGTGGAGTCTGACACATGTGTTCATCTGTGTCTCCCTCCCTGCCACAGGCCACACCATGAGGCCCCAGCCCCACCAGAGGCCCCGCGCTGCCCTGGCCCCCGGTGCACCGTGCTAGCCCCCAGCCAGGGCGTTGGGGAGGGCGGTGGCCATGGCCAGCCACGTGGACCTGCTGACAGAGCTGCAGCTGCTGGAGAAGGTGCCCACGCTGGAGCGGCTGCGGGCCGCCCAGAAGCGCCGGGCCCAGCAGCTGAAGAAATGGGCACAGTACGAGCAGGACTTGCAGCACCGCAAGCGAAAGCATGAGCGGAAGCGCAGCACGGGCGGCCGCCGCAAGAAAGTGTCTTTCGAGGCCAGCGTGGCCCTGCTGGAGGCCTCGCTGAGGAACGACGCCGAGGAAGGTAGGCCCCTCTGTGCCTTGGCGGCCACGCAGCTGTCTTGGCCTCTGATCAGGGTTTGGAATCCACGTTCTGTGCAGTAGACGTGTGGGCAAGGCAGGTCTGCAGACCCACTTCCAAGTTCCAGCAGCCCCATTCCTCTTAGGAGGTGGACGTTCCTAGGAACTTCGAATTTATCTTAGACTTCTTTTTTTTTCCAAAGACAGGGTCTCGCTCTGTCTCCCAGGCTGGAGTATAGTGGCGCGATCTCAGCTCGCTGCAACCTCTGTCACCAGGCTCAAGTGATCCTTCCACCTCAGCTTCCCTAGTAGCTGGGATCACAGGTGTACTGCCACCATACCCAGCTAATTAAAACAAAAAAAATTTGTAGAGATGGGGGTCTCATTTTGTTGCCCTGGCTGGCTCGAATTCCTGAGCTCAAGTGATCTGCCCACCATTGGTCTCCCAAAGTGCTGGGATTACAGGCATGAGCCGCAGCGCCAGGCCTAGACTTTTTGTTTAAACATCTTCATTCATTTGTTTTTATTTATTTATTTATTTAGACATAGGGTCTTACTGTGTTGCCCAGGCTGGTCTCAAACTCCCAGCTTAAAGGGATCCTCATGCCTCAGCCTCCCAAGTAGCTAGGATTATAGGCAGGCCACCTTGCCCAGCTGTATTTTTTTGGGAACAAGGATTCCAGCCTTTGGCTAAGGAATACCATAATAACTTTCTTTCCCTCCCACAAATATTTACAGACAACCACAAATATTTACAGACAACTTCTTTTGCATTACTTTCCTAGATATAGTGGTGAACAAGTTGGATCTGGTTTCTCCCCACCAAAAGCTCAATACTCACAGGATCTTGCATTTCATAAAGCTCTCCTCTGTGCCAGACCCCATGCCTGGCACCCTCTGAATGCTGTTCCGTGTATTCCGTGTATGTAGCCTTTGCTGCAGTCATAAATGGTGTAGAGGGATGGACTCTGAAGTGAGACTGCCTGAATCTAAAACTGACTTTCTCAGTTCCCTACGTGAGCATGACAAGTAGACAAGTCTCTTCCACTCTCTATACTTCGTTTACACCTCTGTAAAATGGGGCTAATAAGAAAATCCACTTTAAGGGCTTGCTGTGAACATTAAGTTAGAAAATCCCTGTGAAGTTCCTAAACATGGTCCCTTATGCTGAGGAAGTGATTATTACTGTTTTATTTTATTATATTAGTATATTTTATTTACATTATCAGAGGATGTCCATAAAGTCTGAAAACAGATATAGACAATGCTGTCTAGGACATTTTCACTCTGTAAAGTGAATAAGTAAATAAATGTAAACAAACTTGTATACACATTCATATAATCTATGTTTCCAGATTTTTTTCTTTTCTTTTTTTTTTTCTTTTTGAGATGGAGTCTCGCTCTGTTGCCCAGGCTGGGCAGAATGCAGTGGTGTGATCTTGGCTCACTGCAAACTCTGCCTCCCAGGTTCCAGCAATTCTTCTGCCTTAGCCTCCCAAGTATCTGGGATTACAGGCGTACACCTCCATGCCCTGGCTATTTTTTTAAATTTTTAGTAGAGATGGGATTTCGCCATGTTGGCCAACCTGGTCTTGAACTCTTGACCTCAGGTGATTCACCTGCCTCGGCCTCCCAAAATGCTGGGATTACAGGCATGAGTCACTGCGCCTGGCCTATGTTTCCAGATTTTATGGATACCTTGTACTGGTCATATTTAATTTAATTATATTATTTTTGTGTCTCATGAGCTAGATATCATGATCTGTACTGTGTACAGTGCTTTAAGAGCCATGTATGATAACACCCATTTTACAGATGGGGGAACTGAAACTCAGAGAGGTTCAGAACCTTGACCAAGGTGGCAGAGCGGGATCAGAACCACCGGCATCCGACTCTTGTCACTGCCCTCATGGCCTTATAGGTTTGCTTCCCGTTGTCGGAATGAATGGAGGATCCATGATTTAACCACAGCCCCCTTCCCTGGGCTTGTTCAGAGGCGGTCTCGCCTGCTCATTGTGAGCCAAGGTCTGTGCACCTGCCTGTTCCCCTTGGCACCTCTGGCCCATCCCTGTATAATAAGCCTTCCTGGCTGTCCCTGGAGAGGCCGAGCCATGCTTCCTGGGTCCCTGCACACACCTTCCAGCCAATGAAAGAGCAGAGAGGTGTGGCACTTCTGGCCCAAGAGGGTGCTGGGTTTTAGTCACCTTGCTCTTCAGGTTCTAGAACCCTCTGAGAAGTGTAATTCCACTTCCACCTGGCTGCAGAGGGCTCTAGGAAATGAGCCTAGAGGCATCCCTGGAACCACTCTGCTGGGAGCTGCTCCGCTGAGAGCCCGGGGTGAGCAGCCCGGGTGAGAAAAGAGGTGGAATCTCGGGCTTGGGGACATGGCCCGGAGGCTCCTTCCCACGTGCAGTTTGCCGAGTGACGCGGCAGCCCCATCCCCACGCAGTGGGTGGCTTGTCATGATGTCTAATTTTTGTTGGGGGCGGAAGTTCATCAGCTCTTCTCTCACCCCTCGTTATTGACTGCCTTCTTCCCTGACAAAGTCCCATTGCCCCTCCCTGAGGGGCTCTGTGCATGGGCTGCAGGCTTCAGACCATCCTCCCAGCCCCCTGCCCAGCCCCTACCGCTTGCTGATGTCTTGTTTCCTGGTTAGAAGGAGCACTGGGCTGGGTGTGGAGGGATCAGTGCCCCGCAGCCCTGCCTGTGACTTTGAGCAGCTTGTTTCACCTCTGTGGGTCCAGTTTTTTTGTTTTATTTTGTTTTGTTTTTGAGATGAAGTCTCGCTCTGTCGCCCAGGCTGGAGTGCAGTGGTGCAATCTCGGCTCACGGCAACCTCTGCCTCCCGGGTTCAAGCGATTCTCCTGCCTCAGCCTCTCGAGTAGCTGAGACTACAGGCACGCACCACCACACCCAGCTAATTTTTGTATTTTTAGTAGAGTTGGGGTTTCGCCATGTTGGCCAGGCTGGTCTCAAACTCCTGACCTCAAAGTGATCCGCCCACCTCGGCCTCCCAAAGTGCTGGGATTACAGGCGTGAGCCACCACATTCAGTTTTTTAATCTGTAAAATCAGGTTTTGAAAGCTTGCCCTCAAGAGGGTGTGGCAAGACTTAGACAAGGTCCTGGCTCTGACAGTTCTTTGAAAGGTTACCCTGAGACCTGTACCAGCATGGTGATAACACACTTTATTTTGTTTTGTTTTTTACAGACTTTAATGTTTTTCAGAACCTAAACATGCACAAATACATTCTTCTTGTAAAAATCAATCAACATAGAAGTGTACAAAGTAAAGACTCCTTTCTGTCCCTCCCTTCCTCCCTCTCTCCTTCCTCCCCTCCTTTGCTTCTTTTTGTCCATCCATCACTACTGTTGTTAGTTTGATGTTTCTTTTCCAGGTATTTTTTTCATTTGCCTATGAATTTGTGGACTTAAGAGAAATATAGAGCCAGGTTTCTTTTTTAAAAAGTTTTTGCATAAGTGATGGTATCCTGGATACATTATTCTGCAATTTTCTTTTTTTTCCCATCCAACGGTGTATCTTGGAGACGTTTTCATGCCAGAACATGTACAGTACAGATCTGTGCCATTATTTTTATCTGCTGTGTAGTATTCCATAGTATGGATTACCAGAATTTTTGAACTAGCTCCTTACTGATGCAGGTTTTTCCAGTAGCTTTGCTTTTGCCACAGTGAATGTTTTATTTCCATGTGCAAATGTTTATCGAGGACAGATGTGGTGAAACGAAGGAGATGGATCTGAAGGTATTAAATTTGAATGAGAAAAGTGCTAGACCCCATGGGCTGGTACCGCTGTCTCTATGGAGCAGCCAAGTGAGGGGAAGGGGCCAGAACACTGTGCTCTGTGGCAGGTTCTGGGATTGGTTTTGGGGTCCACAGGTGCCTGGGTTTGGATGAGGGGTGTGAGGCTGCCATCAGTCAGCCCTTGACCTCACTGGGCTATGCTCAGCTTCCTGACAGCACTACAGAGCCTGCTGCTTCCAGCAGGCTGGGAACGGCTGCTTCTTGCTGGTGGAGCTGGTGTTTGGGAGGCTGCCGGGGTGTTAGCTCACAGTGGCGTGGGAGCGTGGGGTGGCAGCTCCCCCGCTCCCCTGAGCTCACAGCAGCCTCTGAGTCAACCTCCCCCACCTGCCTAGGGAATGTGAGTTGTTTCTAGAGAAAGGCAGGCTGGGAACTCACTGAGTTTCATCCTCTGGTCCCATATTGCCTTTAGGCTAGTGTCCTTGTCCTTGGACCTGCCTGAGCCCCATGCTCAGTGCTCTCACTGCCATCACCCTCTGCCCCAGGCAACGCCAGCTCCACCGAGATCCTCCCATATTCCCTGCATTATCTTACCTCCACACCTTTGTATATGCAATTCCCTCTGTCTAGGACACTCTTCCTGTGACTAACTCCTGTAACCCTCAGCTTTGAGTCTGGCGTGACCTCTGGGGAGCCATCTGTGAGCCTTTTCTGCACTCCCGCCCCTTCACTGGTTAAAGTAGCAACTCAATACGTAGCTGATGTTTACTGAGAGACAGTGTAGTGTCATGGCTAGGAGCACAGACCCTGCAGTTTGTCCTCCAGGATTCAAATCCCAGCTGTACCGTTTACTAGCTGTGCATCCTTGGGAAAGTTACTTTACTTCTCAGTGCCTCCATCTCTCCATCGGTAAAAATGAGGATGATGATGTACCTGCTTCGTAAAGTTGTTAGGGGGGTTAAATTTAGTTGATAAATGTTGAAGTGGTATGGTAAGAGCTATATAAGTGATATAAATTGTTGTTATTCTACACTATTATTCTACATTTACGTAATCTATTATTACAACATATTCTGATTGTCATCATTGTTATTATTTATCAGGTACTTTGTACCAGGCAGCTTGCCTTATGTGTGTTATCTCGGTTAATCTTCACAGCAACTCTCTGGGGTTAGAGAGTCAAACCCCATTTTAAAAAAATAGCTTGGGGTTCAGTTTGCATATTATAAAATTTGCCCACTTTAAGTGTACTATTCAATGATTTTCAGTAAATTTACAGAATCATGCATCCATCAGCCACAATCCAGTTGTAAAACATTGCCATCGCTGGATGGGGTGGCTCACACCTGTTATCCCAGCACTTTGGGAGGCCAAGGTAGAGGATCGCTTATGCCCAGGAGTTCTAGACTGGCCTGGAGAGCCTGTCTGTACTGAAAAAAAAAAAAAAAGAAGCCAGGCGTGGTGGCACTTGCCAGTGGTCCCAGCTACTTGGAAGGCTTAGGCAGGAGGATCGCTTGAATCTGGGAGGTTAAAGCTGCAGTGAGCCATGATTGAACCACTGCACTCTAGCCTGGGTGACAGAGCAAGACCCCATCTCAAAAACAAACAGAAAGCATTCTTATCATCCCAAAAAGAAGCATCATGCCCATTTTCAGTGACTCCCGGTTCCCAGACCCAGGCAACTATAATCTACTTTCTGTCTGTATAGATTTGCCTTTTCTGGACATATTATTTACATGGAATCATACAGTATATGATCTTTGTGATTGGCTTCTTTCATTCAGAATACTGCTTTCAAGGTTCATCCTTGGTGTGACATCATATATCAGGGCTTCATTCCTTTTCATTGCCCTGTAGTATTCCATTGTATAGATATGCCACCTTTTGTTTATCCATTCACCAATAGGTGAACATTTGGATTATTTCTATTTTGGGGTAGGATGAAGAATGCTGGTAAGCAAATTTGGGTACAAGCCTTTGTGTGGATATATGTTTTCATTTCTCTTGGGTCGTCACCTAGGAATAGAATTGCTGGGTAATATGGTAAATTATGTTTAACTTTTTAAGAAACTGCTGTGCTGTCTTGGAAAATGGCTTCACTGTGTGAATTCTCATCCCCCATTTTACAGATGAGAAATTTGAGGCTCAGAGAGACTAAGTCACCTGCCAAGGTCTCAGGTTTTAAGTGTCAGACTCAATCCCAGGATTCAAACCCAGATCAGTTTCTCCGAAGCCCATGTATTTAACCACCAGGCAGTCCTGTACTTCCTGCTTTTGTTTTCACTAGAAAACTAGAGAACTCTCAGTTGCTGTTCTGATCTGTGTTTGTTTTGGCCTTAGGCATCCTGGTGTTTCTGCTGGCATCTTGGGCCCTTTGATTTGGGGGCCCCAAGATAAACTCTTTAGCCCCAGATATAACTTCCTTCTAGGGCCACAATAGCCCAGCCTCCCTTGAAACCATCGAATGTATGTTAAGTTGTTAGAGACTTCTGTTTTTCTCTCAGAATGTGTAGGGTTTTCTTTATGGAAATTCTCATTCAAAAAATGTTTGAGTGATTCTTCTGTACTCTAAATTTAACTCTTATTAAATTTAATGATTTTTCTCACTGTAAAGGTTTTCAAACTCTTTTTTAAGCAGTGGAAACTTTTCTTTAAATGAGATATTATGCAGAAACCCAATATGTAAAACAAAGGAAGGAGCTGTTCTGACTGGGGTCAGGTGGGTGGGGTGCTCAGTCATCCCTGCCACCTGCAACCCCCTCCCCCACCCCCAGGCACAGTGCTGGACACCTGGGCCCTGCCGCCCCCGTCTTAAACCATTGGCTCATCTACAGGAACTAGCTCAAACTTTCACTTTTGGTGATTTTGAAAAGGGAAGTTTCTTTTCTTCTAATTATTAAAAAAAAAACCTGTTATTGTTATAGAAACTTTTAGAAGTACAGAAAAAAAGAAGCATTAAGAAGAAGATAAAATCACCCATATACCCCCTGAACAGCAACAACCATTGACAATATTTTGGTATTGTTGTGTCAGGAAGCATCCTGGGAGGAAACAAATGGTGATTTTATATGGGGTGATTTGTGGAAAGTTTGATAAAGGGGCAATTTGTAAAGGGTCTAGGGAAGTGGTCCTCAAACTTTTTGGTCTCAGAGGCCCTTTCTATTCTTAAAACCTGAGAACTTCTAAAAGCTTTGGTTTAATTGGGTTCTATCTACCCATATTTACTGTATTTGAAATTTAAATGGAGGTATTAAATATTTATTCATTCATTAAGTCAGAATGATAAACACATTATCTGTTGACTATCTGCTTCTGCATAGCAGATGAGCTCAAAATTTGCAGCTTGAAACAATAAACATTTACTGCCTCACACAATTTCTGTGGCTCAGGGATCCAGAGCAGTTCAACTGGGCGGTTCTAGTTCAGGATATCTCATAAGGTTGCAGTCACTTCAGGATTTACCTGGGGCTGGAGAATCCACTTCCAAGATGGCTCACTGGCATGGCTCTTGGCAGGAGGCCTCAGTTCCCTGCCATGTGACCCTCTCTATAGGACAGCTCGAGTGTTCTCTCAGCATGACAGGTGGCTTTTTTCAGAGTGAGTGATCCAAGAGATAGAGGAATCTACAACGCCTTTATGACCTCATGTTGGAAATCATGTACCATCACTTCTACCATCTTCTATTCATGAGAAATGACTCACTAGGTCCAGCCCACACTCAAAGGGTGGGGAATTAAGCTTCATCTTTTGAAGAGAGAATTTGTGGACATGTTTTAAAACCACCACATGTTAACATAAATATTTTTATGAAAAATTATATTTTTCAAAAAAAAAAGCAATGAGGAGAGTAGCCTTGTTTTGTATTTTTGCAAATCTTTTTAAGATCTGGCTTAATGGAAGACAGTTGGAGTATCTTATCTGCTTCTGCCTTCAATCTGTTGTGATATGTTATTTTGGTTGAAGTAAATAAAGAAAATCTTATGTAGTTGGAAAAGGGAGGAAATATTTTAATTGCTTTTTCAGATATTGTGGATATTCTTTGATACTACATCTAAACTCAACAAGTAGTAGTTTCTTAAAGGTTAGTTGCAGTGCGGAATCTGAAGCCATATCAATTTACATCAAAATCCATTGGTCTGTCTTGCATCTTGAATGGTTCTTTTACCCATGTGTACTTTTTTTTAAATGTCATATATTGGATCTGTTAGAAAATATTGGTTCACTGAGTTATACAGAGCTTCCAAATGTTGACACATTGCTTTATACAATATAAGAAAATGTATAGTTTCAATAACAATCTTGCCATACAATTATTCAAGTACTGGGAAACTGTAAGTTCGTGGTAGCTATAAAAGTTTTCTAAAATTTGGATTTTTGCTTAAAAGTTCAAATTCTATCATTGGTAACAAATGCTGTCAGTTGTGAGGAGATCCATTTGCCCTTTTTAGGAAAAAAACACTGCCTGTTAAATACTCAAGTCTGAATAACCATTGTTTGCTAGACATACTTTTTTTTTTAAATTATAATTTAGGTTTTAGGGTACATGTACACAATGTGCGGGTTTGTTACATATGTATCCATGTGCCATGTTGGTTTGCTGCACCCATTAACTTGTCATTTAGCATTAGGTATATCTCCTAATGCTGTCCCTCCCCCCTGCCCCCACCCCACAACAGCCCCCAGAGTGTGATGTTCCCCTTCCTGTGTCCATGAGTTCTCATTGTTCAATTCCACCTATGAGTGAAACATGCGGTGTTTGGTTTTTTGTCCTTGTGATAGTTTACTGAGAATGATGTTTTCCAGTTTCATCCATGTCCCTACAAAGGACATGAACTCATCATTTTTTATGGCTGCATAGTATTCCATGGTGTATATGTGCCACATTTTCTTAATCCAGTCTATTGTTGTTGGACATTTGGGTTGGTTCCAAGTCTTTGCTATTGTGAATAGTGCCGCAATAAACATACGTGTGCATGTGTCTTTATAGCAGCATGATTTATAGTCCTTTGGGTATATACCCAGTAATGGGATGGCTGGGCCAAATGGTATCAAAAAGTGGGCGAAGGACATGAACAGACACTTCTCAAAAGAAGACATTTATGCAGCAAAAAAACACATGAAAAAATGCTCATCATCACTGGCCATCAGAGAAATGCAAATCAAAGCCACAGTGAGATACCATCTCACATCAGTTAGAATGGCCATCATTAAAAAGTCAGGAAGCAACAGGTGCTGGAGAGGACGTGGAGAAATAGGAACACTTTTACACTGTTGGTGGGACTGTAAACTAGTTCAACCATTGTGGAAGTCAGTGTGGCGATTCCTCAGGGATCTAGAACTAGACATCCTTTAAGTAAAACTAGTGCTCCATGAGAGAAGAAGCTAGCTTAGCACACAGCTTAAAAAATGGCTCAAGTAATGCAGCTGGAGACAATGATTATTCTTTTGCTGAACTTCCCATTTTGTCACGTGGAATATTAAAAGGACATGAACTTAAGGATTAAGGTTTCATAAACTTAATACATTTTACTGCTTTATCAAGGATATTTTTGAGGGAAACTGGTATTGATTTTTTTTCTTTTGATTGCACATACAAAACAATGAAGATGGTGATTGCTAGTACAGCTTGGTGCCACTAAGTTAATCTGTTAAAACAACAGTAGTTTTACCTACCATTGCTTTTACAACATCAGTGCAAATGTCAACACAGTGGAAAATGCAAGTAATTTCTTAGTGTTACTATGAAAATTGTTTTGATCTCTTAATACCCTGAAAGAGCCTAGGGACCACTTTCAGAACCACTGGTTTATGGGGGTCAACAAGGAATGGGGCAATAACCTGGGATAGCAAAAGTTGGGAGATCTTACCCACCCCACCCCACTCCCTGGGCCTGAAGGAGACAAGGAAATGGAACCTACTGGAACCTAAGGAAGGTACCTTACGGAGAGGGCTGCCTAAAGGAGCGGTGGCTGCCACTCCATGCCCCTGCCATTCTGGTGCTTTCGGTGACAAACCTAACCAGAAAGCGGAATGCAAGGAAGCCTTTGATGCAGTGCAAGTCAACTGGCTTCCTCAGGCACGGAGAGGGGAAGATCTGGAGGGACAGATGGGGCGGAGAGTGAGCCCAGCTGTCTTCAACCCTTCTGATCTACACACAAACAAGGAGTGAGTTTGTGCACATTTAAAAAACAACTTTTAGGGCCAAATGTGGTGGCTCATGCCTGTAATCCCAGAGCTTTGGGAGGCTGAGGTGGGAGGATGGCTTGAGCCCAGGAGTTCAAGACTGCAATGAGCTGTGATGGTGCCACTACACTCCAGCCTAAGTGACAGAGGAAGACTGTGTCCCTAAAAAATAAACAAACAAATAAATAAAAATATAAAAGTAAAAACAACTTTTACCCTAACATTCACTTGTGAATTCAGCAAAATTAGTCATCTGCTAGAGCTGTGGTGTCAGGGAGAGCCTGTCTGAGGAGGTGATTTGGGCTCAGACCTGAATGTGGAGGAGTCTGGAGGAAATGTACAAAGGATGTGTGATGGGAACAGGGTTGGCGTGTTTGAAGACAGGAGAAAGATGGGAGGTGGAAGAGTAGGGGGAGGAGGTGGTTGGGGGAGAGCATACTGACCTTAGAAGACTAGAGTAGGAACTGAACAGTTGATTTCGATGAAAAGCCACTGGTGGTTTTGAAAGGGGAATCATATGATGAGACATAGATTTTGAATTAGGGATGGATTTTCCTGGTTGCTGAGTGCACAACGGGCTGTAGGAATCTATTTTCACAGGGCCATGAGGGGAGCAGGGAGGCTCATGAGAAGCCCTCACAGTAGCGTAGGTGAGAGCCTATGGTGGTCACTGGGCGATGCAGAAATCAGGAGGTGGAGCCCACAGGGCTTCTGTGTCAAGTGATGGAGGAGGGACTCAGTGATGACTTTTGGGTTTTTGGCTTGAACACCTAGGTGGATGACAGTGCCACATTTTGAGACTGGGAAGATCGGAGTAGGAGGGAGGAGGGGATTTGGAGAGAATTGAGTTCTATAGGTCTGTCCAAGTTGACACGTCCTTTTAACATCCACATGGAGATCTTGAAGAGGCAGATGAATATGTGAGTCTGGAGCTCAGGGGAGATATCAGGGATGGTTATAATACTTGGGAAGTCATCAGCATGATACAAGTGCAGTATTTTCAAAAATGCAGGACTGTAGGAGGTCATCTAGGAAGCAAGCGTAGTTGGAGCAGAGAAGGGATCGCAGAGAAGGGATCACTAGAGAAAGCTCTGGGACACCTCAATAGCTGCATGTTGACCCAAAAAGAAGAGAACAAAGGAGACCAGAATCATCTACTCAGAAGGTACAAAGAAAACGAGGAATAGTGTGGCTTCTCAGAAGCCTGGAAGAAAGGACTGTCAGCTCAGTCAAATGCTGTTGAGGGGTTGAATATTTTGTCTTATCTTTATATACTCTTTGGAAAAAGAGATTTCTAACGATGACCTCATATATCCTGTCATGGATGTTCCATAATTTATGCAACTACTCCCTTATTATTGCATTTTGAGGCCATTCCCAATTTTTGCTACTATAAATTATGCCATGGTGAATATCAATGTATGAAAGTATTTGGTTGGCCAGGCGCAGTGGCTCATGCCTGTAAATCCTAGCACTTTGAGAGGCCAAGGCAGGAGGATCACTTGAGCCCAGGAGTCCAAGACCAGCCTAGGCAACATAGTGAGACCCTATATCTACACAAAATTTAAAAAATTATCCAGGTGTGGTGACGTGTACCTGTGGTCTTAGCAACTTGCGGGGTGGAGGTGGGAGGAACTCTTGAGCCCAGGAGGTCAAGGTTGCAGTAAGCTGTGATTGTGCCACTGCACTCCAGCCCAGGTAACAGATTGAGACCCTGTCTCCAAAAAACTAAATAAATAAAATAAAAATAAAAAGTATTTGGCCATAGCTTTGATTATTTACTAGATAGATTCCTAGATGTTCATTGGCTTTGAGGTCTCGATATAAACCACTCATTTGACTACCAGAGAGGTTGTATCAGCTGTGTGTATCCATCCCTACTGTCTCCCCACCTCATCACTACCTGCCACATCAATGCTGGATGATGACATTGAAAACACACCTTTGCTGATATATTTGATATATGGAAAATAGTCCTGTTGTCTTAATTTGCATAAAATCGAGACAGTTAAGGTTGAATACCTATTCATAAGCTTACTGGTCATCTCTCTCCTTCTTTGAGTTGTCTAGTTTGTTTGTCTTTTTTTTGTTGTTGTTTTGAGATGGGGTCTCACTCTGTCCCCAGGCTGGAGTGCAGTGGCACAATCTTGGCTCACTGCAACCTCCGCCTCCTGGATTCAAGCGATTCTCCTGTCTCAGCCTCCCTAGTAGCTAAGATTACAGGTACCCACCACCACACCTGGATAATTTTTGTATTTTTAGTAGAGATGGGGTTTCACCATGTTGGCCAGGCTGGTCTCAAACTCCTGACCTCAGGTGATCTGCCTGCCTCTGCCTCCCAAAGTGCTGGGATTACAGGCATGAGCCACTGCACCCGGACTATTTGTCCATTTTTTCTACTAGTGTGCTTCTTACTGGTTTCAATGATTGTGTACGTTTATGTTTGTGTGTGTGAGAGGAGACAGGGAGAATGCAAGAAAGGGGGAGAATGACATTGGAGGGAGAGATGCCAACTCTTTGTTGTCATGTATGGTTCGTATATTTTCTGCAGTGTGTGTATGTGTTTGCTTTAACGTTTTGTTTATAGTAATTTTTATGCCTTGGAGTTCTTATTTTTTATATTGTCAAACCTAATGATACTTTATTTCTTTTTTTAAAATCATTTTATTTTTTGTTTTTATCCCTTTAAAGCAGGGACCAGAAAACTATGGCCCGAAGTCCAAATATTCCCACTCTCTGTTTTTGTAAATAAAGTTTTATTGGAACACAGCCATGCCCATTCATTTACATATTATCTGTGGCTGCTTTCACATTACAATGGCAGAGTTGAGTTGTAACAGCAACCATGTAGCCTGCAAAGATTAAAATATTTACTTTCTGGCCCTTTACGGAAATACTTTATGGGCTCTTGCACTAAAATGTTTCCTCATCTAGTGATGTATATTAAACCTATGTTTTCTTCTAGGGCTTTTTGGCCTTATTTAAATAAATAGGTAGTATTTCTGGACTTCATTTTAGTATAGAGTACTAAATGAAAATCTGTCTATATTTTGTGTCCAAAGCATCATCAATTGTCCCAACATCCCTTCCTTCCCTATGAGTTTGTGAGGCCACCCTCATCTGTAATGAAGGGTAACTCTTCAACCTGTCTATTCTGTTCCAGCAACCTATTTTGGTACCAGTTACATACCGCTTTCATCCTTGTAGGTTTACATTGTGGCTTAATATGTGATAAAACAAGTTTTTCCTCAGATTACTCTTCTTTTTCAAAATGTTCCTGGTTATTTTCAGCTGTTCACATAGTATTTAGGACTGTTTGGTCAAGTTTTCCCTCCAAACCTCAAAAATAGATTTCTCCAAAGCTTTGCAGGGACATGGATGGAGCTGGAGGCCATTGTCCTTAGCAAACTAACACAAGGACAGAAAACCAAATACAGCATGTTCTCACTTATAAGTGGGAGCTAAATGATGAAAACACATGGACACATAGAAGGGAACAACACATACTGGGTCCCTATTGGAGGGTGGATTGTGGGAGGAGGGAGGAGATCAGGAAAAATAACTAATGGGTACTAGGCTTAATACCTGGGGGATGAAATAATCTGTACAACAAACTCCCATGACACAAGTTTACCTATGTAACACACCTGCACTTGTACTCCTGAACTTAAAAGTTTTTTAAAAATTAAAATAATTAATTTGGACCAAAGTGATACGTTTATCATACTGAGTTTTTCTAAGCAGGCAAATGGCACATGTCTCTGTTAAACATATATTCTTTCTTGTCCTTTAGGAAAGCTGTAGGGTTTTTTGTTTGTTTGTTTTTGTTGTTGTTGTTGTTGTTTTCATATAAGTCCTGTTTAACGTCTTAAAAGGAGGGCTTTGGGTTTTGTACATTAACGTTATACCAAGCGAATTTACTGAATTCACCTTAGTCTCAGTTTTTCAGTGAGTTATCTTCGGGGTTTCTATTTAGAAAAGAACATTATTTGCAGATGATAAGGTTGTCTGATCATTCCAGTGTTTCAGTGAGCCTGGAGATCTGAGTCCTATCCAGATTCTATCGTCTCTCCTCTTCTCTCCAGGCTAACTACTTCTGTTCCTTTTCATATTCTTTTATGACATGTGGCTTTGAGATTTGTGAACAGGCTCTACTCTGTCTACGTTCTTCCCAAAGTCTGATCTGGCTCACTCTAGAGTGAATGGAACTGTCACTTTCCTCGTTCTGGTTGGTTTTGCCTGTTAGTATGACTTAAGTTTCCATTAGCTTTTTGGGTAGCTGCTGTTGACTCATATTGAATTTATAAGAAAACAAAACCCCCAAGTCAATTTCCCATTAATGAAGCTACATTTTCCCCATCCTGATTTAAAACAAAAAACAAAACAAAACAAAAAAACAAAAAACTGTTTGTTGAAGCACAATCATCAGACACAAAAGGGTAAAACTGGTTGTATTTTCATGTGCTGAGCATACCCATGTAACTAATCAGCACTCAGATCATGAAACAGAACGTTACCAGTACCCCAAAAGTCTTCCTGGACACACAGTTGATTTTTAACATTGAGGTCAAGCTCTACATATATCTTGTTGAGTTTTGAGCCCAATTATCTACCTGTTCAGATAATTTTGGATTCCTGAATGATACGTTAGGACTTTTGTGTCACCAGTGACAAAACTCAAGCTAACAAGGTTAACAAAACAGTGTTCATGTAGTGGAGAGTTCAAAGATAGCACAGCTTCAGGCACATGTGGATGCACGAGACTACCAAGAAATGTCTCTGAGAAGACGACTATCAGCAGCTTGAAATATATATCCTAAATCCTTTTGGCAACCTCAATAAGAATAATTTCTTGTCCCAGAAGTGTCCCAGGCTCAACAAGTCCCAGAATGGAACCTCATTGGCTATGAGGTCAATTCCTGAGTCAGTTGTAATGGCTAGATAAGGGAAGCAACGCTGTGATTGGTCTGATTGGAGCCATATGCCCACTCCTGGAGTCTGCTTCTCCCAAACACATGGACTGACGCTTGGTATTATGTTGTACCTATCCACTCCTCCAGAAATACTGGGATGCTGTTTCCAGAAGGAGGGAGAATGGATGCTGGTCAGGCCATAATTAAATATATTCACCTCAAATGAAATATTCACCAGCAGTTTCTACTCCATATCATTCATAATTGCAATAAGGATTTGCCTTCTAGACCAGAATTGTGCAATAGAATTTTTTTCTGATGATTGAAATGTGCTGTCCAATACAACAGCTGCTAAATTTTTGATTGTATTTAGTTAGAAATAATGTAATTAGTCAACTGTGGCTAAGCTAGAGGCTGCTGACTTAGAAGCACAGTCATAGGCCATTATCCAAATCCCTGATAAAAATGTTGAATAGGGCCCAGCGTGGTGCTCACGCCTGTTAATCCCAGCACTTTGGGAGGCCGAGGTGGGCGGATCACCTGAGGTCAGGAGTTCGAGACCAGCCTGGCCAACATGGTGAAACCCTGTCTCTACTAAAAAATACAAAAAATAACCAGGTGTGGTGGTGGGCACCTGTAGTCCCAGGTACTCGGGAGGCTGAGGCAGGAGAATTGCTTGAACACGGGAGGTGGAGGTTGCAGTGAGCCGAGATCATGCCACTACACTCCAGCCTGGGCAAAAGTACAAGACTCCATCTCAAAAAAAAAAAAAATTTGTGGAATAGGTCATGGGCCACACCCCTGGAGACCTTTTCCAGATTAATGTACCAAAGTCAACTATTACCCACTGGGAATAATTGTGCAACTGAAATGAACTTAACTACATTGTTATTTGCAGTTGGTATGTGGGAACAGTAGCAGGAGTCTCTACAATTAAAAAAAAAAGAGCTGGCTGGGCGTAGTGGCTCATGCCTGTAATTCCAGCACTTTGGGAGGCCAAGGTGGGCAGATCACCAGAGGTCAGGAGTTCGAGACCAGCCTGGCCAACATGGCGAAATCTAGTCTCTACTAAAAATACAAAAATTAGCTGGGCATGGTGGCGCATGCCTATAATCCCAGCTACTCAGGAGGCTGAGGCAGGAGAATTGCTTGAATACAGGAGGCGGAGGTTGCAGTGAGTTGAGATTGCACCACTGCACTCCAGCCTGGGTGACAGAGTGAGACTCCGTCTCAAAAAAAAAAAAAAAATCCATCTTTTCCTACAAAACTTGGAAGATGATTTCTCTCTGAGGGTTAAATTACAAGAAAATGTGATGGATCAGAGTAGCGATTCATGCACAGATATTTATGGAACATAGTCTGGACATCATCAGGCTGGTATTGGTGGTTCAGTAGTGAACAGAACAAAATGGGCCAGGCCACCTTAGAGCTCAGAGTCTAGCAAAGTCATTGTGAAGAGAGCATAGTATTAACATGCTTAACAATGGATGGTGTTATTATAAAGAAGGCCTTGCCGGGCATGGTGGCTCACACCTGTAATCCCAGCACTTTGGGAGGCCAAGACAGGAGGATCACTTGAGGCCAAGAGTTTGAGACCAGCCTGGGCAACATAGTGAGACTGTATCTCTACTAAAAACAAAAACAAAAGCCAGGCATGGTGGTGTGGGCCTGTAGTCCTAGCTGCTTGGGAGGCTGAGGCTGGAGAATTGCTTAAGCCCACGTGGGCAAGGCTGCAGTAAGTCACCATTGTGCCACTGCACTCCAGCCTGGGTGACAGAGCAAGGCCCTGTATCTCGGGTGGGGGGGGAGGGGGGAAGCCCTTGTCAAGAACAGATGCCAGAAAAAGGGGGCTAGGAGATCATTTATGAACAATTTTATTTAAATATCATTCAGGGAAGAGGACACTGTGTGCAACAACTTTGATGATTACCATTCCATTGCTAAGGACATCTGATTATGGAAAAAGGGGACTTCAACCCATCTTGGTGATCTTGGTGTAAGCATTAAACATGATGATTATGTACTTCCTTACAACCTTCTGATTATAATTTGGCATCCCAGCCAGGTCTGCCTACAAGCACAGAATGAGTTGACTGTGCTTAACTGAATTTCAGACATGCAAGGCAATTATTCTCCTGTGATTGTGGCATTGTGTTTTAATGCAGCAGCCTCATAAACTTGGATAGTATGAGACTGCTCTTGGGAGAAGAAACTGCTGTTGGTAGGCTGGTCAACCATGGTCGGTCACCAAGGTGATACCATCCTAGGGATCTTGGGGATATTTAACCAGTTGGAACTCCCTTGGAACCTCCCCCAAATCAAACCACAATGACACTCAACAAGCATTTCCCCAGGGTGTTAATAAGGAGATATATGAGAGGCTTGTCAAGTGCTCAATGGAGTCTAGACATTTTCTATCTTTGAAATTTCTCAGTCTAGTGAACCCATTGAGAAGATAGATGAGGCATTGCTGGCATGATTGATTCTTGCTTGGCTTCTAGGGACCACTGTTACCTTTTTTTTTTTGTGGGGGGGGGGGGTAGCATGGGGGGATAGAGTCTCGCTCTGTTGCCCAGGCTGGAGTGCAGTGGCATGATCTCGGCTCACTGCAACCTCCGCCTCCCAGTTTCAAGTGATTTTCCTGTCTCAGTCTCCTGAGTAGCTGGGATTACAGGTGCCAACCACCATGCCCAGCTAATTTTTGTAGTTTTAGTGGAGACAGGGTTTCACCATGTTGGCCAGGCTGGTCTCAAACTCCTGCCCTCAGTTGATCCCTTCCCCTCAGTCTCCCAAAGTGCTGGAATTACAGGCATGAATCATCGCACCTGGCCCCACTGTTTCCTTTCTAATGGAGTGAGAAAATGGTCAGTATTTCTGTCAACGAAACTCATGAGGCTCTTTGTACGCACGGACTTCAGGCCCTTCTCTCAACAACTGCCAAAGCTGGAGCATCACGTGGAGGAATACTGGGGTTTGAAAAACAGGAATGTTTCAGAATCTTCTCAGAGTATTACATTTTCCAAAATGTCCATCCCGTATTTGTACCAACAAACAGAGCTGGTCCCACTGCCCTCATCCTTTGTCTACCATGTTAGGCTGAGGAAGTTGCATGCAGAGCAGAGGTGAAGACTAAGAAAGAAGATACAAGAAACCTGCTGAGTAGGGGAGAGGGAAATGGTACCTCTGCCAGTTATGCTGGAAAAGCTAAATGAAACCCAAATCTTGATGGAGGTGTTAGGGTTTTCAGTCTTTCAAGAGAAGCTCAAGACACAGGCTTTTTGGCTTAAGGACCCCAAATTTCCTGGGCACCACAAAACTAGTAGTGGCAGTCCTCCAGGTGAATCAATGTCAAGAGCTAGACTGTAATCACTTGCCTTTTGTTGCATTACAAACCACTCTTGAAACACTTAGTGGATTGAAACAACAACTTCTTATTTCTCAATGATTCTTTGGCTTGACTGGGCACTCTTTCTGCTGGTCTTCCCTGGGCACTTCTTCTGCTGGTTCTGCCTGGGCTCACTCATGAGGCTACAGGTAGCTGCTGGGTCAGCCAGTGGCTGGGGCTCAGCTGGGATGACCTGGCCTCTCTCTGCATGTGGTCCTTTATCCAGCATGATGGTCTCAGGGTTCCAAGCAGGTAAGCTCCAATGCACAAGTATTTATCCAGCCTTTGCCTGCATCGTGCTTGCTCATGTCTCATTGGCTAAAATGGATCACATGGCCAAACTCAGAGTCAGTGTGGGAAGAGTCTGTCAAGCGCTTGGGTACTGAAAGGCATGATTCATTGGGGGCCATTGTTATAATCTACCACACATTCTAGACTTTGCTTTGCTTTAGATCCGAATTCTAGCAACTTGATGTGATAACCCTGGGCACGTCATGTTGCTCGAACACTGTAATTGGCTATTGATGTCCCTGGAATGTCTGAGATGTATGGGGTGGACCAAACACTGCCTCTCTCTGGGAACCCCAGACTTTGGGTTGAGAATGCCTAGTGTTTAGTTGGCATTGACTCTAAAACCATGTGGCATTCAGAATTCAGCACTGGGCAATGGCGCATATGCTGATTTAATTTTATTAGCCTATTAGTTGCATAGACACAACAGTGATTTATGTGATTTTATAATATTATGTTGAACCTTCAGTAATTGGGGTTAACAATTGTAACAGAAACAGGAGTCGAAACAGGAGTAGAAAAATAATCATCAGCCAGATGGAAGAAATTATTAGTTCACAAATGCAGTGTGCTCAGTAATAAAATCTTTCAAAATGTGGATGACATAGGTGCACTAGAATATAAAGAGGCCTTCAGTGGAAAGCTTGGGAAGCTCTGCAGAGATGCAGTGGACCTTGAAGGCTAAGAATATGGAGTCAGACAAAACTAAATTTTAATCTCTATTTTGTGACCTTGGGCAAGTTACATAACCTCTTTTGGACTCAGATTCCTCATCTGTAAAGTGGAGAGAATGATGCAGGGAAGGGAGGGGAGTGGGTTACCGTGAAGATTCATAGAAATCAAGGATGGACAGTGGACATGGTCGGTGTAGCTGTTACCACCATCTGCCAGTAGCCTCAGTTACAATAAGCCAGAGGCAAGATTACCATCTCTTCCTTTCTCTTTCTAATTCTTCTGCTCCCCACATTGCCATAACTACTCCCATTTTCTCTATCTCTGTTTACTCAATGGTGGCCTTCTATCAGTCAGTCACGTAAGAGTATTCTTATTGCGGTCACTTACACTTTAGTATGAGTGAGTCGGCACTTTTTTGCAGCAATTTTCACTGGAAGCCAGTGGGAAGTGAAAGGCTTTGGCCACTCCACATAATATATGACTTAAAGCCTGCTTGCAATAGAGAGCCCTTGCAGAGTCTCTAAAAGAAAAGGACCTGCTCCCTGAAGAACTTCTGAGACCATAGACCTCATGGTGCCCGGCTTTTCCTGGTTCCCATTTGTCACCTCTAAGGATGGCCATGAATATCTGTTTTGGTTGACTTGAGCCATTTGAATGTCTAAAACCCATCTTAATAACAAAAGCTCTTTGGAGGGACCTTAATTAACTTCTTTAAATTGCTTTCTCTAACCTTTTGGAATTAATGCAATCTGTTCCCTTGTTATTAAAACAAAAAAACAAAAAACAAAAAAACTCTAGGATACTTCGCAAAACTTCTCCCAAGTTACTTGGCACCTAACATTTTGTCAAGGAGACATGGTGGCCAACCTTCCCCTGAATGGGCTCAGTTTCTATATAGTCATTCCTTCCGGCTCATGACTTTCTTCTCCATTTGCTGCCCACGGACGCTGAAAATAACTTGTTTTCTGGCAAGCTTGGGATGAGATTCCTTATGATTTAATCAGATCCATAATGAAGCTCTCCCAGCTTTCAGGAGAAAACATCCTGAACTGCAGGGCTGGTTAAGGGCAGGGCCCTGGTGAAGAGGAGGAGCCCCCTGCCTGAGCAGCACACTTGGAGCCAGGAGAGCTGCAACAGGGCCATGCCACCCACCCAGTGGGGTGCCCCCATTATGGCTGAGACTCCTGGCAGTGCTCCAAGGTGTGTACCATGTGAGCTGTGCCTTCCCACTCCCTGCAGCCCAGACTAAAGGCCTCAAAGATAATAGGCAGGACATCCCATCTGTAAATACCAGCTGCTTGGTCCAGGAAGAGACAGTTTCCTACACACATATATATATATATATATATATAGAGAGAGAGAGAGAGAGAGAGAGAGAGAGAGGAGGAGGAGGAGGAGGAGGAGGAGGAGGAGAAGGAGGAGGAGGAGGAGAGAGACCAGGACAGACTTGCCCTGGCTGAAACCAGGATTCCCTTGATAGTTCCAAACTGATGTTAAATTAGAGGATAACTCCAGATACGGTAACAAGCTGGGGGTGGCAAAGTAGCTGGGTAATGAGGGAGCATCTGAGTAGGTGACAGAGAATTGGATAATGAAGAAGCAGGTAAGGTGATGGGAAGTAGCTGGGGCGAGAGGGAGTAGCCAGGCAATAAGGCAAAGTAGCTGGAGAATGGGAGAGTAACTTGATGATGAAGGCCAGGCACAAAGTGGGAGTTACTGCAGTGGGGCAACAGAAGACAGCCCCAGACCTGGGGTAGAGGCTACCCTGACCTGTTCCAGTTGCCTTCATTTTGCCACTTCCTTAGGTCTTGCTGCTGAGAGGTAAACTCAGCCTAAGTCTGTACCAGTTAGCTGGAATCTGGGCTGTTGTAAACTCTTGTGGTGAAGCTCCCTGGGAGTGAGGCTGAGGTTGTAGCAGTAGCAGGTAGGTGCGGTGAGTCTATTTCCTTGAGGGAGGGGCTCTCTCTTATCTCATCCTCTCAAAAGATGGGTGAGGTTTCCTGCCAGAGGTCCTGGCACAACTCACACCTGAGCCCCCAGTTTCCCCATCATCACCTTCATCCTTCTCTCAACCAGATTTTTATTGGATAACTTAAGCACCAGGCATTGTGCTAAAAATCTCTCTATGCATCAACTCATTGCATCCTCTCAACAACTCTATAAAATAGGAACCATTAGTAACCCCATCTTACAGGTGGATAAACTGAGCCTTAAAAAGTCTAACAACTTGCCCACATAAGAGGCGTAGCCAGGGCTGTCTGACTTCAGAATCTGTCCTCTAAGCCTTATGCCACAGTCATGGTTACTTCTACATGGAGCATTTCTCCTTCAAAAGCTCACCCCTACCCACTCACTATTTAAGAGCACTTAACAAGGTCTGGTTTGGGAGTGAAAGCTCAGGTAGGGTGTCCTGGTTGGGCAAGGAGCCTGAGAAACAATTCAAATGCTCATGGTCCCCACCTACGGTGGGCACGGCCACCCGGCTGCCCTTTTCCAAACCCATTGCCCGTGAGGCCTGTTGGATAAAGTCACAGTTTAGAATCAGTCTTCCCCAGGGTGCACCCACCACTGGCAATCAGACCTCATTTGCACTGAGACATTTATAGTCCACAGTGAATTTCCATTATCTATATAGAATGAGACAAAGAAACAGAAGGCTCCTGGCTTTAGGAAGTTTCTTCTTCTCTCTTCTGTCTGACAGCCATCCTTTCCAGCATGTCTTGGGACAGATGCCATGTCAAGGATCATCTAGGTACTTGGAAAATATTGTATAATTCCAGGCTTTATAATTTTTTAAGTAAAAAATTATGTTTGGATCCTGAAGAGCCTAACTATATTCCTTATTTAATGAAAGCAATGCAATCGCATTGTCATTGATGACGTGGTCCCTCATTTAATAAGCTGCTGGCTCCAAGATAAGCCATCCATTCCAGGAGGTTCTTGATTGGTAAAATTGTTTTGCACTAAAAGGAGCTTAAGGTTAAGCACTAATTAATGGAAGGGGGTTGGATTTTATATAGATAGATCAGTAGGTAGGTTTCAGGACATGTCAAATACACCATCTTTGTCTCTGCAGCTGAAAATATATATTTAAAGCCCACACAACTCCATAGATTTCTTAAAGCTCCATTTTTGGCAAGTATATTCCAGTCCTGGTGTGCTCTGGTTAATAAGCAGCTTCTGACTCAGGGCAGTCAGTGACTGATGGTTGCATTGACCCAAGTATCTCTCAGGACACAACTGATGTGGTCGAAATCCCCCAGGTAGTTTGAGCCCACCAGTCTTTCTTGGTGGACATGGCTTGAGAACCTCAGTTGGGCACTAGGACACTACCTTATCTCAGGCGGCCAGAAAAAAATATTATAGACTGGGTGGCATAAATAATAGAAACATATTTCCTTACAGTTCTGGAAGCCAGAAATCCAAGATCAAGGTGCCAGAATGGCTGGTTTCTCATGAGGGCTCTCTTCCTGGCTTTCCACCTTCTCTCTGTTTCCTCACCTGGTGGTGGTTTGGGGGAAAAGAGACTCTCTGGTGTCTCTTTTAAGGACACTAATCCCATCATGGGGGCCCCACCATCATGACATCATCTAAAACTATCTCCCAAAAGTCCCATCTCCAAATTCCATCGTACTGGGGCTAGGGCTTCGATGTATGAATTTGCGGGGAACACAGTGTAGTCTATAGCAGGCACTTTCTGTGGCTGGGCAAGACAGCTGGCTTCTCTGATGTCCCTGGGGTTCTCTGTGATGCTAGAGAAACTGATGGGGGATTCTCTGGAAGGCTTGGGGTGGACACAAAGGCCTCAAAAAGCTAGAAGCCCATTCCCACGGCCTGGCTGCATTGAAGGAAAGTTTACTGCTGATTGGAAGAGCTATGGGGTATTCAGATCCTGCCAGAACACAGGACATACCATTTTGTAGGGGAGAGCCCTAGTCTTTGAAAACTTCCTGGTGGAAAGGAAAGGAAAGGAGGCAGAGGAAAGGACCAAACCTGATTTATTGGGTAAATATTAATAAATGAATGTACCTAGTGGCTGCCATGCTCTTCTGGCGATGAGATTGGAGGAAGGGGATATGATTCAGACCCTTAAACTCTGGAGAGAGCAGTGAGCTTGTTTACCAAATCCCTGATGCTACCCAGAGAGGTGCCCAGGAACTGGAAGCAAGTAGGGATGTAGAAGGAACCTGTATTATTAGGGAGGTATCCTGGTTCTCTATTGTCACATAGAAAAACTATTCTAAAATTTAGCTGCTTAAATTACCTTACATGGGTCAGGGGTTCAGATGGAGCACAAAGGGGAAAATTTGTCTCCGCTCCACAATGTCCAGAGCCTCAGCTAGGATGACTGAAACAGTCATCCTGTAGTCCCAGGGCCTCCCCACATAGCCTCTCTACCTTGGTGGCCTTGGCAGAGTCAGACTTCTTAGATGATGGCTCAGAGCTCCAAGAGCAAATGTTCCAGCATCCAGGAAGCCGCCAGTTTCTTGAGACCTTGGAACAGCTACCAAGCCGACCCCGACTTAAGTGGAAGGGACAAAGACCCCACCTTCTGATGGCAGGAGTTTGATGGTCACAACTGGGGCTGTCTTTAAACTGCCACGGGAGGCTACCTGCTACAGCATTTTGAAGTTTATCTCTTGCTCATGTGACAGCCCAGCACGGGTATTCATGCTTACTTCAGCCTGTGGGTGGGGAATAGGGAGTGACTGCTAGTTTGGGTTCCTTTTTTTTTGGTGGTGAGGGGGGAGTGTATGAAATGTTCTGAAATTAACTGTGGTGATGGTTGCAACTCTGTGCAACCATCCCTCTTAGGCAGCTCTCTTCAACACAGTGACCCTATACCCAGGCTCCTTCCATCCTATGGCTCTGCCCACTAGATCAGAGCTGTCCAATAGAAAAAGAATTCAAGCCACATGTAACTTTATTTATTTATTTAGAGCCAGGTTCTTACTCTGTTGCCCAGGCTAGGGTGCAGTGGCAAAATCATGGCTCATTGCAGCCTCAGACTCCTGGCCTCAAGCTGTCTTCCCACCTCAGCCTCCCAAGTAGCTAGGACTACAGGCACATGCCATCATACCTGGCTGATTTTTAAATTTTTTGTAGAGACAGGGTCTTGATATGTTGCCCAGGCTGGTTTGAACTCCTGGCCTCAAGCAGTCCTATCACCTCAGCCTCCCAAGGTGTTGGGATTATAGGCATGAGCCACTGTGCCTGGCTAGTAATTCTTAAATGCACTAGTAGCTACATTTTTAAAAGGTAAAAAGATAAACAGGTGAAATTAATTTTAATAATATATTTTACTTAATCCAATATATCCAAAATATCGTTTCAACATGCAATCAATATAAAACTTATTAATGAGAGATTTTACATTCTGATTTTTTTCATATTTTTTACATTTATTTATTTATTTATTTAGAGATGGAGTTTCACTCCTGTCACCCAGGCTTGAGTGCAATGATGTGATCTTGGCTCACTGCAACCTCCACCCTCCGGGTTCAAGTGACTCTCCTGCCTCAGTCTCCCAAGTAGCTGCGATTATAGGCATGTGCCACCATGCCCGGCTAACTTTGTATTTTTAGTAGAGATGGGGTTTCACCATGTTGGTCAGGCTGGTCTCAAACTTCTGACCTCCGGTGATCCTCCCGCGAGGCCGAGTGCTGGGATTACAGGTGTGAGCCACTGTGCCTGGCCTTTTTGTATGTTTTTGAAATCTGAAATTGATGCATCATATGTTGATTCAGATTAGCCACATTTCAAGTGTCGTGGCCACACGTGGCTTGTAGTCACCCTACGGGGTAGTATAGCCCTGGATCCTCAGAGTCCCCTCACTCAGGTTGGAGGTGGGGATTGCAGGGGAGGGATCTGCAGGCCAGATCTGGAAGTGGCAAGTTCTGCCCGCATTCCACTGACCAGAACCCAGACGGTGGTCGCACCTTTGCAAGGGAGACTGGAACAGCATCTAGCTTTGTGCCCAGGAGGATAAGGAAGCAAGGTCTAGCAAACACACTCAGCAGAGTCTCTCCCAGCAGCCAGCAATTTTCTGTGCATCTACTATGAGCTAGTCAGCCTGGTTGGCAGGCTGTACCTAGGTTTTGAGTAAGGTGGAAGAAGTTTTGCTTTATATACTGGTTTCCTTTAGCTCATAGTTCATACTCGTTAAAGTGGCTTCCAGGGGTCTTCCATGCTAACTTGTTTCCCAGTGCTCCCAGGGGCCCCCTGCAGGTCCCATTTGCACACTGTTACTCATGCTCTTCCTCCCACTGGGAGTATCTGTGTTCTCCTCCAGTCCTGTGCCCATCTTCCCTGATTCTCCCCGTTCCCTGGGTCCTCTTCAGTCTCTTACGCTCCCCTTTTATGCCCTGCACTATGTACAGACATACAGGCAGCATGAGTGGAGAAACATGCAGTTCAGAAGCAGTGGGCCTGGATTCCAGCCCCAGTTCTATGACACACCTGCTGTGTGACCCTGAGGAAAGTCACTCAACCTCTCTGAGTCTTATCTGTCCCCTCTGTAAAACGGGAATAACCAGAGCTACCTGGTGGGATGTTGGCCCCTGCCTGTCCCAGTGCTGCACAGCTGCAGGCCAAAGCCCAACTTGGTATTTGAGCTGGTTCTGACCTGGGCAGGCCCTAGAAGAGGGCGAAACTCCTTCCCACTGAGGGAGGTAGATTTGATCTTGCGATGAGATGTCCTTGTCTATGAGATGCCTGGGATAGCCAAGACTCCTGGGTCCCTTCAAAGTGATGGCTCCACCTGGAGGGCTAGGCTCTGCCTCAGAGTCACCATCCAGCTTTTGAAACATTTTTCTAGAAGAATCTCAGCATGGTTATGATAGGACCCTGACCTGTCAGTTTTCACCCTGGGATGGGACATCTTCTTACCCCCACCCTTCAGCCAGCCTGCATCAATCTCCTGTTGCCACTTGAGAATCTGGATGGTGGCCCCTGGCCTGCTGCAGTCCTTCTTCTTTTTTGTTTTTTTTTTTTGAGACGGAGTCTTGCTCTGTCGCCCAGACTAGAGTGCAGTGGTGCAATCTTGGCTCACTGCAACCTCTGCCTCCCGGGTTCAAGCGATTCTCTTGCCTCAGCCTCCCAAGTAGCTGGGATTACAGGAGCCTGCCACCGTGCCCGGCTAATTTTTGTATTTTTAGTAGAGACGGGGTTTCACCATCTTGGCCAGGCTCGTCTCAAACTCCTCACCTTGTGATCCACCTACCTCGGCCTTCCAAAGTGCTAGGATTACAGGCGTGAGCCACCGTGCCTGGCCTACAGCTCTTCTTTTGCTTCTGGTCTCTTACTGGACTCTTGGGAGGCTGACACTAGCCCTGACCAAGCCCAGTCTCCTTGGAGGAGAGGCCCAAGTCCAGCCCACAGCTGTGTAGGGACCCCCAGCCTTGTTGCCTCCCATGCCTGGCTTCTTGCCCTCTCTCTAGGGGCAGGGCATGCTAGGCTGGCTTCCTGAAGCACCCAGAAAAGTTATGAGGAGGGGACAGTTAATGCCAGGTGACCAGTGACCCTGAGCCAGTTCTCATTGCTATGTTCAGAAGAGACAAAGGCAATGTTAGCATAGTGAATGTTGAACTGGGCTGGGTGCCATGAAAATGATATAAGGCAGAAACTATAAGGCGGAGGATACTATTATACACCCATTTTACGGAAGAGGAAACTGAGGTGCAGAGAGGTTCAGAGACTCGCTCAGGTCTCACAGCTCCAAGTGCTCAAGTTGAATTTTGACTCGATGTCAAATGAATGCCCCCGACACAACCCTACCACCTAAAAACTAAAAGGGAGATATGAAAGCAAATGTAAGGAGAATATAGCTAGTAGCTAGAGGTAAAGTGAAGAGTCCCAAAGACTCAGAAATAAAATCACTGTCTGACCCTTTGTCCAGAAAATTCCTGATGTAATGGATGGGTCTCATCATCCCAAGAAATCCAGAGTCAGAGTCAGGAATAAGCAGGTCCTTGAGGAAATGAGGAATGGGATGAAGAAGAATGTTCAGGAGGGAGAGCATGGCCACAAGGGTGACTGTGGCCTGCCCTAGGGTGGGGAGTGCAAAAGCAAGATCTTGGAGCTCTTGGCGATTCCTTCCCTGCTCTCCTGCCCACCCCAGATTCCATCAGTTATGGCCTTTGGAGGCTGTCTGATCTCTGCCCTGCTTCCTGGCTCACCCAGCCACTGCTTGTCACCAGTTCAGCTTCCTGGGTGTTCTGACGTTCGAAAGAGGGTGTGTGGATGGTGGATGAGAACATCGTGGTCTATAGGAAGGAGTGGGCTTCGGGGTCAGTAGATGCAATGGTCCCCCTACTTAGTTCCCTGGTGCTTGGAGACCATCGTGGTGCTGGGTCATGAAGCCGAGAGAACATTTGTGGGCTCTCCCAGCCCAGAACTGAAGCTTCTGAACCATGGTGACTCTAGGAAGCCCACCATCCAGGAGTCAGCCTGCCTCCCTGGATGCAAGCTGCCTCTGGTGCTTACAAACCACAGCACAAACCACAAAAAATGTGGAAATGGGGACGTTCCCAGAAGGCAACTTCCTGGGGCTCAGATAACCCTGGTCTGACCGCAGAGACCTGATGCACCTCGTACTTCCCCTCCCGTCTGTGAAGCATGAACTTGGCTGGTTTCATGCTGCTGTGGCTCAAAGATCCCTGCTGACAGGTTTAACTCCCTGCATGACTGAGCTCCTGCAGAGCCCAGGACCGCTCCACTAGGCTGAAGTGAGGGATAATGGAAATGAAAACTTTCCACGTTTCCATGTCTGTCTCCCCATAGCCTGAGCCCACACCATCTGCCTCCTTTTACTCTGGCATGGATGATGGGAAGGACCAGGCTCTTTCCAGGTTCCTGTTCTGGCTCCTCTGTACAGCAGCTGTGTGACCCTGGGCCAGTAGCTTTGCCTATCTGCACCCCAGGTTTTTCATCTGGACAGTGACGGTCACAGTAACAGCCACCTCAAGGGAATTGTGAGAATTAAATGACCTGTGGATGTCATCCTAGAACAGTGACTTGTATATAGTAGGTGCTCAATAGAGGTTAATTCCCATCTTTTCTGCTGGGGGACCCAGATGAGATGAAAGTTTTCTGTTTAATGAAAACGTGCACAAAAGCCCAGCAGCACTATTCCTAGATATAGTCCCCCAAGAGAAATGACATGTGTCTACATAAACACTTGTCTACAAATGTTCATAGCCACGTTTCTCACAATCACTCCAAAGTGGAAACAACCCAAATGTCCATCAACTGATGAGGGGATACATGGAATGCGGTCTAGCCATACAATGGAATATCATTCTGCCATAAAAAGAAATGAAGGACTGACACATGCTATGCCATGAATGAACTTTGAAAACACTGTGTTAAGTGAAAGAAGCCAGACACAGAAGTCCACGTGTTCTAGAACTCCACTGGTATGAAATGTCCAGAATAGACAAATCTATGGAGACAGAAAGTAGATTAAGAGTTACCTACAGCTTGGGGTGTGGTGGGGAATGAGGAGTGACTGCTAATGGGTATGGGGTTTCTTTCTGGGGTGTTCAGATGTTCTAAAACTGATTGTGGTGATGATTGTACAATTTTGAATATAATTTAAAAAAACTGAAATGTACATTTTTAATAGGCGAATTGTGTGGCATATGAATTATGTCTCAATAAAGCTATTTAAAAATGAAAAGTCAGGGAGAGGAAGAGAAACTTACTAGCACTTGCTAGTGCCACTGACTTAAATTGCTTCCTAAATATTCACCCATTTCATTCTCACAACAACCTTTTGGGAGGTCCTTTTATCACCCCATTTTTGCAGTTGTGGAAATAGAAGCACAGAAAAGGTGAAGTAACATGGCCAGTCACACAGCTAGTTAGCAGACCTGGAATTTGAACTCAAGCAGTGGTGGTTTAGGACTGAACCACCACCATAAGCTGCCCCTCACTGCAACCAGAGGTCAGACTGCGTGTGTAACAGAGGGAGTCACAGGACCTCATTCACCCAGAAAGATCACTGGAGTCCCCCACCTCTCACAAAGGGATCTGCCAGGACTTGGGTGCAGAGGGTGTGGGGCCTAGGTACCAGCAGAGAGTCAGGCTCTGAGAGGCAGACAAGAAGTGGGTGTTTCTGGGTGACACTATGGGACTAACACGTCTCTGACCCAGTTTGAGAGTGCCTGGCCCTCCTGGAGCTGGAGCTGCAGAAATCGATTTGCAGACTGCCAGTTTCCACTTAATTAGCGTGGCCTCCTTCTGGCTGGGAAAACACCATTAAATGGGCTGGGTTGGCCTGGAATCATGCCGGTGGCCTCGGCCCTGGTTCTCTGGGGCTATCTGTCTCTTGGGCTCTGTCCCCTTAGCCAGGCTGGAATTCAGAATGGCCCGAGTTTCTGGTTTGGAGTATGAGGCAAATTCTACCTATGTCCAAGTCCAAGTGTGAGACGATCCTGGGGCCCAGGTTGAGGGCACTGGAAGAAGTAGAGGCTTCACTCTTCATACTCTGCCTCCTTGGGCCCCTTGGTCCGTGTCCTGGCACACAGACCTCTGAGTTGCACAGGGCACCTACCCTGTGCCATGTACACTGCTGCATTCTTTTTTTTTTCTTTTTTTTTTAAGACAGAGTCTCACCCTGTCGCCCAGGCTGGAGTGCAGTGGCGTGATCTCAGCTCACTGCAAGCTCTGCCTCCTGGGTTCACGCCATTCTCCTGCCTCAGCCTCCCGAGTAGCTGGGACTACAGGTGCCCGCCACCACGCCCAGCTAATTTTTTTGTATTTTTAGTAGAAATGGGGTATCACCATGTTAGCCAGGTTGGTCTCGATCTCCTGACCTTGTGATCCACCTGCCTCGGCCTCCCAAAGTGCTGGGATTATAGGCATGAGCCACCTCACCTGGCCTGCTGCATTCTTTAGATGCGTCGCCTGGTACACCTTTCGCTCACATCCTGCACAGGTGTGCTCCACTTCACAGATGAGGAGACTGAGGTGCAGAGGGGTTGTCACTCACTGAATGTTCCCACGGCAGTAGGTGGCAGGGCCGGATTCCTACCTCCGGGTCTCCTGCTTCTGGTGTAATCCCAGCTGCCCCTGCAGAGCCTGCCTCTGTTTTGAGGGCACCACCTATCACCTGGGCTTTAAAAACTCGAAAAGTGGCGAGGGGCGGTGCCTCACGCCTGTAATCCCAGCACTTTGAGAGGCCGAATTGGGCAGATCACAAGGTTACGAGTTCGAGACCAGCCTGGCCAACATGGTGAAACCCCGCCTCTACTAAAAATACAAAAATTAGCCAGGCGTGGTGGCGGGTGCCAGTAATCCCAGCTACTCAGGAGGCTGGGGCAGGAGAATTGCTTGAACCCCGGAGGGAGAGTTTGCAGTAAGGTGAGATCGTGCCACTGCACTCCAGCCTGGGCGACAGAGTAAGACTCTGTCTCGGAGAAAAAAAAAATAATAAATAAATAAATAAATAAATAAATAATAAAAATTCGAGAGGTTTGATTTCTGCTTCTGGTTTCAGAGGGAGGATAATCACTTAGGCAATGGGCCCCCAGGGAACAGAATAGCTCCTAAATCTGGGGTGTGCTGTCCTCTGTGGGCTGAGTGTCTGTGCAGCGGGAAGAAGGGGCACCTCTGGGTTCTATCCCAGACTTGCTGCATGACCTTCAGCTACTGACTTGATTTCTCTGAGTCTCTTTCCCTCATCTGTAGAACGGGGCACAGTAACAGCCTCCTTTGCAATGTGGATGACACAGAATGCCCTGGAAGGTGCGTTGACATGTGGTCAGCGTCCCGTAGCAGCTGCCTGTTATCTCGCCAGCACTCTTGTGGTTAGCCCTTCAGAAACGAACCCAAAGAAGGCCTGCTTGCTTTTTCTCACACCGTGGATGTCTGGGGTGTGAGGCAAGGCACGTCTTTTTCCCCTGGAGGGGATACAGCCCACCATGCAGGAGATGGCCTGGGATGGAGGGTGGGCCTCCTGGGCCTGGAGCTCAGCCTCTGTCTGGTGATGTCAGGAATCAGGCACGCACTGTGGAGCAGAGCCACCCTGCAGTGTGCAAAGTACTGGTGTTTTCTTTTAAATTGAGGTAAAATTCACAAAACACAAAATTAACCATTTAAAAGTGTACAATTTAGTGGCATTTAGGTACCCTCACAAAGCTGTATAGTCATGACCTCCGCTTAGTTTCAGAACATTTTCATTGTCCCAAAAGGAAACCCTGGACTCATTAGCAGTTACTCCCCAGTTTCCTCTTCCCCCTAGCCCCTGGCAACCGCTAATCTACTTTCTGTCTCTATGGATTTATCTGTTCTGGATATTTCATATAATACGTGACTTTTCGTGTCTGGCTTCTTTCACTTGGCATAATGTTTTTCGGGTTCATCCACGTTGTAGCATGTGTCAGTACATTATTCCTTTTACGTCTGGATCATATTACATTGTGTGGATAGACCCCCCGCTCCCCGCGCCAACCACACATACCCAGGCTGGAGACACCCTAAGGTCCACCTTTGCAGTGATGTCCCCAAAGGGCACTGTGGTCTTGGCTCCTTGATCTCACCAGCCATTCATGTCCAAACATCAGCCTGGTGCTGATGGAGACAAGGTGGGGAGTGACTCTGGGGGATGGGGATAGTTAAAGATCCACCAGGGACAGATGAGCTTCCTGTGTGGTCCAACTCAGGAGTCACCAGGGTGCATGGTTCAGACTCTGGGATCTGGAGCGAGACCATCTAGGCTCAGATCGTAGCTCTGTTGCCTATTGGGTGAACTTGGGCAAACCATTCAATCTGTCTGTGCCTCAGTTTTTCTTTTGGTTAAATAGAATAACAATACATACCTACTTAAAAGGGTTGTACCAGAGCTAAATGAAGCCTTGCTTTAGCACAGTGCCTGGCACAGAGGAAAGTTTCCAAAATATGTTAGTTGTCCAAAATGTGTTAGCATTTCCAAAATGTGTTAGCTTTCAGCTCTTGTGATTCCTTGATTCTCTTTTTTTTCCCCCCGAGATGGAGTCTTGCTCTGTTGCCTAGGCTGGAGTGCCATGGCGTGAACTTGGCTCACTGCAACCTCCGCCTCCTGGGTTCAAGCAATTCTCCTACCTCAGCCTCCCGAGTAGCTGGGATTACAGGTGCCTGCCACCACACCCGGCTAATTTTTGTATTTTTAGTAGAGACGGGGTTTCACCATGTTGGCCAGGCTGGCCTCGAACTCCCGACCTCGGGTGATCCGCCCATCTCGGCCTCCCAAAGTGCCAGGATTACAGGTGTGAGCCACCACACCTGGCCGTGATTCTTTGATGCTATCAGTTGGTGTTTCCCCTTAAAATTGCAGTCCTGTGACTGTGCTGAGGCCTTGCCTGGGCACTATGCACCCTCACAGCATGGGTTGCCTTTTCTTACTGCTCCTCCCCTGGGCTGTTTTCCATCTATTTCAGGGCTTTCTTGTTACTGTGCATCATTATGAGCTCCACAGAGCAAAGGCTCACTCTGGTTTGCTCAGCACAGTGTACATGCCGGGCACAGTCCATCTGAACAACTGCATGCCCACACCACTCCTGCGTTTCATCTCAGGACCCCATAGCCCACCCCAGTGAGGTAAGCTCATGCCTTTTTACTTTGAGATAATTATAGATTTACATGCAGTTAAAAAAATACGAAGAGATCCCTTCTATTCTACACCCAGTTTACCCAAATGGTAACTTTTTTTTTTTTGGAGACAGGATCTCACTCTGTCACCCAGGCTGGAGTGCAGTGGCGTGATCTCAGCTCACTGCAACCTCTGTCCTCTGGGTTCAAGTGATTCTTCTGCCTCAGCCTCCTGAGTAGCTGGGATTACAGGCACATGCCACCTCGCCCGGCTGGTTTTTGTTTTTAGTAGAGACGGGGTTTCCCTATGTTGGTCAGGCTGGTCTTGAACTCCTAGCCTCAAGTGATCCTCCCACCTCGGCCTCCCAAATGGTAACATTTTGCAAAACTAATATGTGTTATCACAACCAGTAAATTGACATTGATAAGGTTCACCAATTCGATCCAGATTTTGCCCGTTTTATATGCATTCATTTGTGTATGTATGTGTGTATTTGGCTCTGTGACATCTTTGATGGCAGAAGCAGATTTGTGTGACCAGCACTGCAGTCAAGAGGCAGAATTATGAAATACTGGTTACATAATAAAATTATAATATTTTGGACATATGGATTAGGTAAAATATATCATTAAAATATCACCTGTTTTTATGTTTTAAATGTTGCTAACAAAACATTTCAAATCACATATGTGGCCTATGTTATATTTCTCTAGGACAGTGCCATCAGTCCAAAAAGTTCCCTTGTGTCCCCTCCCAGTCAATCCCCTACGCTCTTCCAGGCAGCTATTGTTCTGATGGTTTTTTTCCCCACTAAAGGCTATTTTTTTTCTTTTTGTCTTTTTTTTGAGGTGATATGCACATAAAAAATTAGCCATTTTATTTTTATTTATTTATTTATTTTTGAGACAGTCTTGACGTGTCACCCAGGCTGAATGCGGTGGCATGATCTTGGCTCACTGCAACCTCCACCTCCTGGGTTCAAGTGATTCTCGTGCCTCAGCTTCCCGAGTAGCTGGAATTACAGGCGTGCACCACCATGCCCAGCCAATTTTTGTATTTTTAGTAGAGCTGGAATTTCACCATGTTGGCCAAACTGGTCTCGAACTCCTGACCTCAGGTGATCCACCCACCTCAGCCTCCCAAAGTTTTGGGATTACAGGCGTGAGCCGCCGCACCTGGCCTATTTTTAACTTTTTGGAGAACTGCCAAACTGTTTTCCACAGTAGCTACACACCATTTTATATCCTCACTAGCAGCGTACAAGGGTTCCAGTTTCTCCACACCCTTATCAACACTTGTTATTATCTGTTTTTAAAGAAATTATAGTCATCTTAGTGGGTGTGAAGTATATTGTTAGTTTGCTTTTTCTGGAAAGTCACACAAGTGGAGTCACATAGTATGGACTCTGTGTGAGCCTTCATTTGCTCAACTTATATGCGAAGATTTTTTAGATATGTGGTTTGAGGGCCTGGAAAGTCATGTGCTGGTCTATGGAATATATTAAAGGGGAAGATGGGATTCCTTAAGGCAAAAGTGGCAGTTCACTAACCCCCTCCCCTGCAAATCCCTGCCCCACCCCCATCCCGCTGCCACATAGAGATAGACCTGTCTGCCTGCCTTCACTGCAGAGCAAAAATTTTATGTTATTTATTTATTTATTTATTTATTTATTTATTTATTTATTTATTTATTTTTTAAGACAGGGTCTCTCTCTGTCACCCAAGCTGGAGCACAGTGACATGATCCCAGCTCACTGCAACCGCCACCTCCTGGGTTCAAGCAATTCTCCTTCCTCAGTCTCCTGAGTAGCTGGGATTACAGGCACCCACCAACATACCTGGCTAATTTTTGTATTTTTAGTAGAGACAGGGTCTTACCATGTTGGCCAGGCTGGTCTTGAATTCCTGACCTCAAGTGATCCATCCGCTTTGGCCTCCCAAAGTGCTGGGATTACAGGTGTGAGCAACCGTGCCCGGCCTGCAGAGCAAAAATTTATTGAGCACCTGTGGTGTGCCAGGACTCATTTGTAAGTAAACAGAAAAGGTCCCTGTCCTTGTAGGGTTTATGATCTATAGGGGGAAACTACAAGTCCACAAGCACATAACCTACCATTTAAAAGTCTGACTAAATGCTATGAAGGAATAAGCAAGGTGCTTTGATAGGGAACAGAGGGACAGTGTGTGTATAGGAAGGCCAATCAGGTGAGTACCTCTGAGGAGGTGACACTTAGGAGACCCGAAGGATGGGAACTGAGCCAGCCATGCAGAAGGATAGGGAAGGCTGGGCTAGAGGAGAGTGTTCTAGGCAGAACAAAATAGTACGAGCAAGGGCCCTGGGGCAGGGAAAGCCTCTGGTGGTTCAGTCCAAAGTTAGGAAGGTGTGAAACAGTGGGAAGGGAAGGGACAGGGATGCTCCTGCTGGCTGATGGCCCATAGTGTAGGGGCCATGACTTTGTCTTAGCTGCAAGCAGGACCGGAGACATGAAGGGCCAGGCTCTGGGCCAATTTCCTTGCTGCATTCTCAGCTCCAAGAGGCAGCTCAGCGGGGATATTGTGGCTCATTCTAGTGTCTTGCAGCCTCTCAAACTGGAGGGCTGGAGGGTTGGGACGTGGTTAGTGGCAGCTGTGACAGAGACCACCAGGAAACAGGCATGTAATTCCTGCAGTGATTCGCACCCAGTCCCCAGTTTACCGCAGTCCTGCAGTGATTCACACCTGGGCCCCAGTTTACTGCAGCTGCACCCTTAAACAGGGCTCGGATGCCTGCATCTCCCTGACCCGTGTGTACCCTCATCATCCCAGGACCTTGGGGGTGTGGGTGGGGCAGCACATAGCTCAGCCTGGTGCCCTCCTCTCACTGGAAAGCTTGACCCTAATGCCTCAAGCTCAAGCCCACGCCCTGGCCAGCCTCCTGGAGCTTTGAGAACAAGGTGTCCTGTACACGGAGTCCTGGCCCCGGTACCTGAGCGCACATGAACCCTGTATGCAAGAAGAAAACTGACCCCAGCCCCATGTTACATAAGAACATCTTTGGAATTTGGCTCCTTTTGAAATGAAATGGGAAACCTGCACTCAAAACAAGCAGGTATGGGGAATTCAGTAGGAGGCAAATGCCCCCAGGGTCACCTCTGGGCCAGTGTGCATTCTGAGGATTGGTTTATTCATTCAGCAAACATTGTGGACACCTGCTTTGTGCCAAGCTTCATGGGGGGGGATACAAGAACATATGTTCAATCAATGTCTGTGGGAAGAAGGAGAGAGGAGGGGGATGAAAGGGAAGGATTGAGAAGGAGGAGTGTAGGGAGGTAGAGAGTAAGGAAGAGAGGAAGGAAAGAAGGAAGGAGGGAAGGAAGGAAGGAAGGGAGGGAAGGAAGGAAGGAAGGAAGGAGAGAAGGAAAGAAAGGGGAGGGAGGGAGGGAGGGAAGGAAGGAAGGAAGGAAGGAGGGAAGGAAAGAAAGGGGAGGGAGGGAGGGAGGGAGGGAAAGCCTCCCTACTCGGTAGGCTGAAGCAGGAGGATCACTTGGGTCTGGGAGATCTGGGCTGCAGTGCGCTATGCCGATCGGGTGTCCGCACTAAGTTTGGCATGAATATGATGACCTCCCGGGAGCGGAGGACCGCCAGGGTGCCTAAGGAGGGGTGAAGTGGCCCAGGTCGGAAAGAAAGGGGAAGGAAGGGAGGGAGGGAGGGAAGATAAATGGGCAGAAATGCCCTCACAGAGCTCATCGTCATGTGACTATGGGTGCAGCTGTGCCCATGGTAATGTAACTAAGTATTTACAATCTAGCTCAGCTCTGATCAATGGAAAAATAATGTAAGCCACGTATGTAATTTTAAATGTTCTAATAGTTCCGGTAAAGCAGGCAAGAAACAGGTGAAATTAATTTGAATAATTATTTAACTCAACATCATTTCAATATGTATTTAGTATAAAAATATTAATGGGTATGTTACATATCTTTTTCACACTAAATCTTCAAAGTCACCCCCAGCACGTCTCAATCTGGATTATGCACATTTCAAGTGCTCCCCAGCCCTGGACACCGTGGAGGGTGGCAGGCACTCTGACTGAGGTGCACAGAGCCTGCCGAGGGCACTTAACTCGGGGTCAAGGAAGACTTCACCGGGTGGTGCCTTCAGTCATTTAATCATTTGCTCATTTACTGTTCAGCTAATGTTTATTGAATGCCTCCTGCACTGGGTGTGACGCCTGGGCAGAGACTGCTTGGAGGAAGGAGGGAAGGGCATTCCAGACTAGGGAAGCAGATTGCAAGCTCTGAGAGGGCAGATTGGTATCTGTCTGGTTCGCTGCTGTAGCCCTGCACCTGGTGCAGAGTTGGTGCCTGGCGAGTATTTGCGGAGCGGGAAAGGAGGGAGAGAGGAGTTGGGCACTTCTAGAGCGCAGGAGGCAGAGGAGACTGGTTAGAGAGGAAGCTGCAGACACCGTTCTCAAACTTGACGGTGCACTGGAATCACTGGCAGGGTTTGTTAAAGCATAGATTGTTAGACACCCCCCCTCCCGCAGGGTTCCTGATCCAGTAGGGCTGGGGTAGGGCCACAGGATTTGCATTGCCAGCAGATTCCCAGGTGCTGCTGCTGCTGCTCGTCCAGGGATCACTGAGAACCACTGAGCTAGACCACGAACCCTGTGAAGGCAGAGAAGAGCCAGGAGAGGTTTCTGAGCAGGAGAGAGGGGCGCACTTAGGTTTGTGATTTACAAAACTGTGGGTGTGGGGCACGGTGGCGCATGCCTGTACTCCCAGCTACTCGGTAGGCTGAAGCAGGAGGATCACTTGGGTCTGGGAGATCTGGGCTGTAGTGCGCTATGCCGATCGGGTGTCTGCACTAAGTTTGGCATGAATACGGTGACCTCCCGGGAGCAGAGGACCACCAGGGTGCCTAAGGAGGGGTGAAGTGGCCCAGGTCGGAAACAGAGCAGGTCAAAACTCCCCTGCTGATCAGAAAACTGTGCATGGCTGCTGAGGACAGGGGTTTCCACCTCCGTCCCACCTCTCCTGCCAGGGCAGTGGCACCCTTAGCTCAGGAGGGTGCGTCAGGACCCAGTTCCATCCTCACACAGTGGGGAAGCCTGGGCTGTGCTCCCAGAACAAGAAACAGACCCGGGTGATGAGTGACAAATGTGGACGGTTTTCTGCACTGTGGGCGGAAATAGAAACCCTTAGTCAGCTGTGGGGTTCAGCGAAGAATTTCCCTGGTTAACGGAAACTTGACTGGCTGTGGGTGAGGGGGTGGTTGGGTTCTGAGGCGTCTGGGAGGCCTGGGCTCTTCGGTCCTCGTGGTGCCCAGCTCATCGTGATGCCTTCAGGTTTGAGACCACTTCCTCCTGTTGAGCCTCTTCTCTGGGGGCACTTATTATGTATCCTGCATAACAAATCACCCCAAAAGGTGGTAAGTGAAAGTAACAACAGATGTCTGTGTTCTCACAGTTTCTGTGAGTCAGGAACCCGGGGTCGCTGAGTGGTTTGGGCTCAGGGTCTCTCAGGAGGCTGTCGTCAATATGTGGGCCAAGGCCTGACTGGGTTAGGGGATCTGATTCTAAGATGGCGCCCACACGCTGTTGGCAGGAGGCCTCACTCCCTCACTGGTGGTCTTTTCACAGGACTGCTAAGTCTTCACACTATGACAGCTGGCTTTCCCAGAACAGGTGATCCAAGGGGCAAGATGGAAGCTGAAACAGCTTTTTTTTTTTTTTTGAGATGGAGTCTCACTTTGTTGCCCAGGCTGGCGTGATCTCAGCTCACTGCAGCCTCCGCCTCCTGGGTTCAAGCGATTCTCCTACCTCAGCCTCCCAGGTAGCTGGGATTACAGGCATGTGCCACCACACTCGGCTAATTTTTGTATTTTTAGTAGACACGGGGTTTCACCATGTTGGCCAGGATGGTCTCGAACTCCTGACCTCAGGTCATCTGCCCGCCTCAGCCTCCCAAAGTGCTGGGATTACAGGCGTGAACCACCGTGCCTGGCCAGCTGAAACATCTTTTATGACCCAGACTCACAAGGCACACTCCATCCTATTGGTGACATGTTAGCCCTGTTTACTGGGGGAGGGAACTGGACAAGAACGTGAATCCTAGGAGGCTGGGGTACTTGGGTGGCATCTTGGAGACTGACCACAATGCCCAAACTGTCCTTTGGCCTTATCTTGTAGTCAGTCCACAGATCTCCAAAGATAACTCTATATGGTGCTGCTATTTGTTGTCTTGGAGCTTGAAGACTGGGCCCCACATTCCTAAGGGGTGCCTGCTGGGGCCAGGAGGTGGGGTAGGGGAGAGCCAGCTAGTAGCTAAACACCTTACTCATTCCAGACACTGTGGTCAGCACTTTATAATCTAATTCTCAGACAACCTTATGAGATTATAGTCACCATTCTACAGATGAGGAAACTGAGGCTCAGACAGAGGAGATGGCACATCTGAGATCAAACCACTGGGAAATGGTGGGGTCTGAATTCTGAACCACTACACCTGTGTTTTCATACCAGGTGCAATGCTTAGGTAGACTGCATGTTCCCCAACAGTGTGCTTTGATGGCTTCTCTCCAGGGTGGAAGTGGTTGGAGCAAAGGTCAGACTGGCCCTTTCATACCTTGGGCTCAGAGCCTGGCACTAGGCATGCTGGCAGAAGAGGAAACAGGAAGGCTTTGGGCTGCCTGCAGATCCCCAACTCTTAAAACCTGGGGCCAAGTTTGGCTCTTTCGTACATTCTCATGGTGGAGCAAGCATGGGTCAAGTGTGGGGGCATTGGAGCCTCTTACCAGCTGAGTAGATTGGGGCAAGTTAATTAAACTCACTGTGCCTCAGTATCCCCAATTGTAAAATAGGAGCTCATTAGAGCCTGCCTCACATTTGCCTTGGGCTGTTGTAAGCGTTAAATGAGATCATTTCCTACACGTGCTAGACTCAGGGCTGGGCACACAGCAAGTGCTCAGTAAACGTGAACTCTTCTTATCACTGGCTTGTTAGATGCTGATATGCATCTGCTGTCTGTTCGCACATCTGGCTGAGCTGTGAGGATACGAGGGTTGAAGACCATGGCATTTTTGTCTATTGCTGGGAGCATCAGCAAATGATCCATCCTGCAGGTCCCAGAGCTCAGGACATTTTCAGCAAATGGCTCCCAAGTCCCATACATCACTCTACCTACATTCTGTCCTGGTCCTCTCTGAGCCAGGAACAGAGGGTTCCAGAAGCCCTGAAAAACTTGCAGCTTGCTCCCCTCCGGGCCCAGCCAGCTCCTCTCTAGCTGTTCCTGTCTGATAAGAGAGTGGATTTTTCCATTTCCTGCAGCAGAAATGCTCCTGTTTCCTCTCTGCCCACCCAGCTGCCCTGGTTTCTGCTGCTGCACGGGCAGAAGATGGGTATCTGGAAGTCGCAGGAGATTGTGCAGCATGCACGGAGGGTAGCAGGACAGGGCCCCCCGGGCAGGTGGGGCTGCAAGGCAGTCAGCATACCTTGCAGGAGCCAGACTTCTCTGTTCTGTTATGACATGGGAACCGAGTCTGTATCAGAAATGACAAAATCAAACACCCGCAAACAAAACCCTCCAGCCAAGCAAACAGGAAGCAGGGTCTGGATAAAAATACCATCCTTTTTGCAGCTGCAGCCTCCACCATGCAGGTTTCAGAAGGTCACGCTCTTGACAGGAAATGTGGCTGCTTTCAGAGGGAAGAAGTGGCTGAGTTGGGGCCGGGGGTAGAGCCAGAAGCAACAGCAGGCTCTTGGGGGAGGTTCGTGCACCCTTCACTTCTTGATAGGTGAAGGAACTGGGCCCGATCTGTCTGTTCCCTTCCTGGCCACAATCCCAGGGTTCACCTTGGACTTATATTTGTTTCTTCCTCTCCTACCAGGGACCAGGAGACTTTTATTGTGAGGGTGAAATGAGACTGTGGTTTTGAACTTTTTTTTTTTTGAGATGGAATTTCGCTCTTGTTGCCCAGGCTGGAGTGCAATGATGCGATCTTAACTCACTGTAACTCCGCCTCCCGGGTTTGGGCTATTCTCCTGTTTCAGCCTCCTGAGTAGCTGAGATTACAGGTGCCTACCACCATGCCCGGCTGATTTTTTGTATTTTTAGTAGAGACAGGTTTCACCATGTTGGCCAGGCTGGTCTCGAACTCCTGACGTCAGGTGATCTGCCCACCTTGGCCTCCCAAAGTGCTGGGATTATAAGCATAAGCCACCGCGCCCAGCCATTGAACATATTTTGTTAGCTGAAAAGCACTACCCTGGGGATCAGCGAAGTTTTTCTGCAAAGGGCTAGATAAGAAATATTTTCGGCTGTGTGGCCATATGGTCTCTGTCTAACTCCTCAGCTGTGCTGCTGGAGCCTCAAAACAGCCATAGGCAATGCATAACAAGGGAGCATGTGTTCCAATTAGTTTTTGGACACTGATATGCCACTTTCATATAATGTTCATGTATTGCCAAATATTACTCTTCTTTGATTTTTTTCAACCATAAAAAAAATAGAAGCCATTCTTAGCTTGCAAGCAGCATAAAATAAAGCAGATTTGGTTTGTAGACCGCAGTGTGCCAACCCCTGCACTCTCCAAACAAAATGGTTTGTATTATTGTTGCTATTTAACTTCCTACTCAATACAGGAATCCCAGCTTTAGCACTTCCTTCATGGGGTCAGCCAGGTTGAGACTTTGTTTCTGCGCTAGCTACTTTGAGCAGAAATACAGTTCTTACCACTTGGCTATTATTCTTTGGAAGGTTTTTGTTTTTTAGTGAAATTGAGAGGTTCTGATTATAAAGGTAGTACATATGGATTTTAAAATGCTTGGGAAATACTGGCAAACATAAAATAAAAATCCCTGATAAATCATAGCTACTGTATTTTTTTTTCCAATGAAAAGGGTGTGGATGTATGGAATACATTTTTTTCTTTCCAGTTGAGATTCCATTGAATGTAAAGTTTTGACTCCTTGTTTTTCCATTCTATGTTACATATCAAGCATTTTCCCATGTCATTAGAAATTCCTCAAAGATACCAGCTGCAGAATATTCCATTATATGGATGTTTCATCATTTACTAAATCAACCTCCAATTGTTTAGGCATTTGGGTTGCTTCCAGGATTTCTCACTTATGAACGACATGCATATAAACAATGCTGCTGTGAACATTCTTGTTCGTAAATCTTTGTCTGCCCTCTGATCTTTTCTTTAGGGAGTATTTGTGCTGAAAATTCCTAGGAAAACTGTGCTTCTGACTTATAACTTCTATACTAACCTTTTTTTTTTTTTTTTTGAGTTGGAGTCTTGCTCTTGTTGCCCACTCTGGAGTGCAATGGTGCGACCTTGGCCCACTGCAACCTCCACCTCCCAGGTTCAAGCAATTCTCTGCCTCAGCCTCCTAAGTAGCTGGGATCACAGGCGCCCACCACCACACCTGGCTATTTTTTTTGTATTTTTAGTAGAGATGGGGTTTCACCATGTTGGCCAGGCTGGTCTCGAAATCCTGACCTCAGGTGATCCATCCGCCTCAGGCTCCCAAAGTGCTGGGATTACAGGCGTGAGCCACTGCACCCAGCCTATACTAACCATTTTTGCTTTACTGAATTTGACTTTGCTGATTATGCAATTCATAAGGTTTCCTCACTGATAATGACTTCATTCTCCCCTCCTGCACCACTAGCCCCAGGCAACCACTGATCTGCTTTCTGTTTATAATTTCATTTTGAAGTATCTCATTTTTGATCAGCCTAAAGTTGATTACCTCCTTATTTGCTCAGAATTCCATTCTTCATAATAGTAACGCTGCCACCTCCACTTTCTTTGTGTTTGTGTTTGCCTGTTTTATATTTGAACGTTCCTTTATTTTTAGTCTCCCTGTTATTTTGTTTGGAATATATCTCTTGTAAGCAGCACACAGTTGATTTTTTTTTTTGGCAACCAAATCATTGCTGCTTTATGGGAAGGATACATTATTCAATTTATTCATCTGGTACATGTTTGGATGTCAGTCATCTTGCTTCGTGATTTGTGGCATTTGTTTCTTTATTATTTCTTTCATTTTGTGACTTTAACGAATACTATGTTGATTTGCATTTATCTTTTCCATTGATAATATGGAAGATACAAGTAGTGACTTTCTCATGTGGTTACCTTTAAAATTTTCAGAAATCTTGTTTTATTTCCCCAGGCAGACACTTGTTCATGTCCTATGTAATACAGGGCTGAGGCAGAGTAGCATCTTTAGGAAAGACCAAAATTGAAAGCCAAGGCAGAGACAGGGGAGGTAGTTTTGGGACAGCAGAACAGGACGAGGGAAATCAGAGGGAAGCTTCAAAGTGGACAGGTGTGAGCTGAAGGAACTTCCCCCTTCATACACAGCTTGTTGCCTTTTCCTAAACATTGATAGGAATGAATTTTATTCTTGGCTATATTTGAGTGAGGGTCCCTTGTAATTAGTCGTGCCTGAAATACCAGTTATGTATGGAATCAACCAGACTAGAATATGAGTCTCAGCGCTTACTAGCTAAATAATCTTGGGCAAATCATATAAGTTCTCTGTCAAATGGTCTAATAATAGCACCTAAGTCACGTGGTTGTTGTGGGGATTGAGGCATCCCAGGGATCTGGGATAATACATATAACATCCTGGTACAGTGCCTTATACTCAGAAAATAGTCAATGAATGTTAGATGCTATTCTGATGGCTGTGAAGCTATTACAGTGTCATATGCATGTATCTCCTACCTGCAGGGCTGGAAATATTTTTATCTATTACTTGCCTGGAGATAGAAAGTAATTGGACTATTTTTAAAAATTCAGGATTGATAGCTGGAAGGAGAAGTGAGGTGAGAGAGATGGGTTTTGGAAGAGCAAGTCAGAAAGAGGCATTCAGGGCATCTGGGGAGAGGGGAATTGGGATAAGAGCAGATACCTTGGAGAGCTCCCGGGCGGCCAGTGCGTGTTTAGGCAGGCCGGGCTCTGTGGAGTGGAAGGGAGATCAGGTCCCTAGGTCTGCAGTGAAGCTGTAAGGAGAGGTGCCGGGAGAATTCTGGAGGTAGAATCAGTACAGAACAGGGGCCTGGTGCAGTGGGGCTCTGATGTATTTATGAATAGAATGGGGAAGTTCCAAGATCTTGTTCCTGGATAAGGGGGACCCTTGCCTTCAGTCTCTGAGATTAAGCACTGTGAGGGGTAAGAGAAGGGGAAGGAAGGGAGAAGAAGAGAGAGGGAAGGGTCCAAGGCACACAGTCTTTGCAGCTTTGGTGGAGAAACCTTACAGGCCCATATCATCTTCACGGTAGCTGAGTTAAATGCAGTTCTCCCTCCCTTTGAGGAAATCGAATACACAAATGTCCCCTCACACATTAGGAAGTGATTCCCCACCTCACCCCAACCTCCATGTCTCAGAAAGACTATAAATATTGAAAAAGATTAACTGCAGGCCTACTTTGTACATCAGTTTTCTGGGTATCTTTAGTTTTTTATTCTTAGAATTTAAAAAAATATTTTTAATTTGTTCATTCAGTCAACAAATAGTTGTTGAGTGCTTTCTCTAGGAGCTGCATGCCCCACATAAGACAGACACGAGTTGCCTGCATAGAGCTTATATCCTAAAGGGTGTGCTGTCACTTTTCCTGCATACACCCAATGCCAGATGTAAGTTACATGTGCAGAGGCATCTGGGTAGCTGATGTGAATCTCTGTCAACCCCTTCTGTCTAGCAGAGACATATGTCCTGGGCACAGAGGTTCTAGAAGGGAGGAGGTTTATAGCTACGTGTCTGGGGTCCCCTTGGCCATCTTGTCCTGGTGATGCTAAGGGTATCAGAGATGCTAGGAGAGGAACTGGTCTCTTTTTTCAAGCCAAAGGGTGAAGATTCTCTCTGACAAGGAAAAGTCTGTGGCCCAGCCTTGGAATGCTCTTGTCCAAAGGAAGAAGCATAGAGTAGCTCAAGAACAGATGTTCTGGCTGGTTCTGAGGCTTGGGTAGAGGCCAGGTAAGCTCCATTCATTTCTGTGGTCATCTGAAATTGACTGGGGGCCTGAACTACATCACAGGAGCAGCACAGTAGCCAAAAGATGGTCCTACTCACCCTATCCCTCCAGAACTTTAGTGTCGTAAAGACACAGACAAATCCATACATAACTACAAAATAGTGTTAAGTCTTTTTGGAGTTTGGGAGGCACAGCAATCATATGAGAAGGGTGCCTGGCCCAGCCTGGGAGACCTGCAAGAGGCTTTGCAGAGGAAATGACATTGAAGCTGGGACTTGGAATCTAAGTAAGAATTAACCAGGTGAAGGGAAGACAGAGAAAGACAGGCAGGGCTGGGCTTGGTGGCTTACGCCAGTAATCCCAGACCTTTGGGAGGCTAAGGCAGGAGGATCACTTGAGCTCAGGAGTTCGAGACCAGCCTGGACAACATGGCAAAACACCATCTCTACAAAAATGCAGAAAAAATTAGCTGGGCATGGTGGTGCACACCTGTACTCCCAGCTACTTAGGAGACTGAGGTGAGAGGATTGCTTGAGCCCTGGGGGTTGAGGCTGCAGTGAGCTTGATCACACCACTGTACTCCAGCCTGGGTGACAGAGCGACCTTGTCTGAAAAAAAAAAAAAAAATACTATTCCATTGTATGGAATTTTGTTTATCCATACATTAGTTGATGGAAATTTGAGTATTACTTTAGAGATATCGCGACTAATGCTATAAAAACATTCATATGCAAAGTTTTGTGTGGACATATATGTTCCTTCCTCTTAAATATATACCTAGGAGTAGAATTGCTGGGTGGGGTGGTAATGCTGTTTAACTTTTTAAGGACCTGTCAGTCTGTTTTCCACAGTGCTGTGCCATCTTACATTCCCACCAGCAGGGCCCGAGGGCTCTGACTTCCGCGCGTCTTCACACGGTTGTCCAACCCCTCCTCTTCTTGAATGGGCCAAGAGTGATACTTTCTATCTGGGGAAGAGCAAGGGGCTGGCGTCTGGGGCCTGAGGCTTGGTCCTGGGGATGTGACTTTGAGGGAAGCCCGTGTCTTTCTGGTCCACCAGGGTGAGTAATCACCCAGGATCCCGGGGGAGCTGCCTGGCAGAGGGGCGGGCTGCACCAGCCACTGCAGAAACCACCATGCGACTTGACTGAGTCTCCGCCCTCAGCTCCAGGCAGCCGGGCTTCCCTGGGAGCAGCTATTTCTGGCTATTTCTGCTCCAGGGAGGAGCAGTGGTGGGTGGAAAGGTTTCGATTGCTCAGTGGGGTGATTTTTGGAAGCGCAGTGCCTTGGGGGCACAGGACAGCTTTGACTTGGGAGGAGAGCAGAGGGGCTGCTCTGAGAGTGCTGGCCCTTTGGCCTTATCAGAGCAGAGGGCTGGGCTCACAGCAGTCCTGACAGCACCTTGAAGAGGGGGAAATAAGTCAGTGCGGACTGGGCTGTTCATGCAGGAGGTGCAACCCAGTGGGCAGGATGTGGCGACATGAGGCAGGCCACCAGGGTTCTTGGAAGCAGGGGCAGGCTGGGGTCTACCTACAATGGAGATGCAGCAGGAAGACCGACAGAGGTGGCGCCGGATCTCAGGCTCAGTGTTCACTTCTGTGCCTCAGTGACTTCATTTGCAAATATAGTAACCACAAAGGCTGCAGTAATGCCTGTTGGCAACTGTCTTCTCTATCACATGATGTTCTGGAACACTGACCTTTATTGGCAATGGTCTTGACCTTTCTCTTAGCTTTTTGCCATCCCTGTGGGCTCTCTTCATGATAACATCTGCGTCCATCCTTTTCCTCTCTCCGCTGTATATGTTTCCTTCCCTGGGTCCTTGTTTGCTACCATTTTAGCAAAGTGGTTAAGGGTTCACTCTTTGGAGCTGGCTGGGCCTGGGTGAAAATCCCAGCTCTACCATTCCCAGCCAGGTGTCTTTGGGCAAATCATTTCATGTATTCAAACCCGAGCCTCAGTTTTCCCATCTGTAAACTGGAGCAATAATCGCAGGGAGTTATTTAATAACAGCAGGTTACTTATCCTCGTAACTGGATTATTAGGACTAATTGACCTGATGGATATGAAGGGCTTAACACAATGCCTGGCACACAGTTAGTGCTGGGCTGTAGAAAGAGCAAGGGCATAGGGCAGAGAGAATGAGGAGTGGGGTCCTGGACAGAGGGACATGCTGAGTCCCCTGTATCCAGCCTACGGAGGGGACAGTGTTGGATGGGGCTGAAGGACTCCTGTGGTCAGCCTCCAGGTCTGGCGGTGTTGATGAGGGAGGCTCAAGGAAGAATGTCTGTTCACTCATTTTTTTAAAAAGTTTGTTGTTGTTGTTGTTTTTAAGAGACAGTATTCTGCCCTGTCATCCAGGCTGGAGTGCAGTGGTACAATCACAGCTCACTGCAGCCTCGAACTCCTGGCCTTAAGTGATCCTACGGCCTCAGCCTCCCAAAGCATTGGGATTACAGGTGTGAGCCACTACATCTGGCCTCACTCGATTTTGTACAAAAGTCACAATCATTGCTTTTTATTCCTAGTCATACTCCTGCTGTGCCCCATGTCTGTGGGACCACACCGACAGATAGTTTCATGGCCTCAGGAAAAGGTAGCTCCATGGGCAATGAAGTAAGTGCTGCTGTAAAGGACAAAAGCAGAAATGCAGGGTAGCGTGGAGAGAATAGATGGGGAAGTTCAATGGAGATTGGGGCAATCAGGGAAGGCCTCCCAGAGGAGGTGACATTTTGGCTAAAATCTGAAGGATGAAGAAGAGTTTGCTGGCCCAAGAGTGGGAAGAAAGAGGGCTCCGGGCATAGGAAATAGTGTGTGTAAAGGCCTGGAGGATCGGAGCTCGGTTTTTGTTTTGGTTTGCTTTGTTTTGCTTTGCTTTGTTTTGTTTTGTTGTGTTTTGTTTTGTTTTGTTTTGTTTTGTTTTAGGAAATGAGAGGCCAGTGTGGCTGAACCAGTGAGGGATTCAGGGAGGGATTTCCAGGTGAGGCAGGTGTGGAGCAGGCAGGGACTAGATCATGCAATGCCTTGGAGGCAGTGGGAGGATGAGGCCTCATTGCTGGGCACTGGGCAGGAAAGGAAGGAAGACAGATAGGAGGGCAGGCCTTGTGAGTGAACCTGACACTGCGACTCACATGGCCAGGTGGCAGCAGCTCAGCCCCAGGGCACCCCCCAGGGAGATGCAGATTGCCCAAGGTCCACTTCCACTGGGCAGACGCCTCTGCCTGGCTGTCCCATTTCCCCAGAGGAGGAGCAGGAGCCACGCCTATGGTCGCATATCGCTAACCATCTCGAGGTCAGGAAGACGCTCTGTGAGACGGAGTGGGTCAGATGCCAAAGAAAACACAAGCTTGTCAGCGGTGATGTCTCCCTGCAAAGGCAGCCGCCACCAGCTTCCTGCCGAGATGGGCCGGCTCAGCCTCACTTGCTGCAGCTGGAGATGGAGAGGACCAGATGGCCCTGTTTGGCCCAGATTCCAGCCAGATTGCCAGGGAGGTGTGGGCGGAGCGGCGGGGTCGGCGCCAGGAGCAGGGATACGTGAGTGAGGAGGGCGGGAGCCACCTCTTTGCCATCTCAGTAGGGTCCTGCCTGTGTAGGGGGTGGCGGGGCACCCACTGTGGCCTTACAGTGGTCCATGAACCAGCATATGCTCAGAGCTCCTTGGAGGGAGACTGCCTCTGTCTTTTACCACCAGCTCTAAAGCTCTTGAGAGGTGCAAGATGTTGATGGTTGTATTCCCAGCACCCAGCACAGGACGGGACACAAGCAAGAGCTCACTGGTTGATTTTTGTTTTATTTTTAAAATAAATGCTAACAGTAGCCGGGGCCTTGTCTTCCCTAACCCCACAGCAATGCCATGAGGGAGCACTGTTGTGATCCCCATTTTGCAGATGAGGACGTGGAAGCAGAGAAGGGGAATAACTTGCCTAGAGCCGCAGCTAAGCAAATGCATGAGAATAAATGGGTCACTCTGACAAACTGATGGCAGAGCCTAGGACTTAGGGCTTTGTGGGCAGGAAGCTGCCCTGAGTGTGGGCAACTGAGAGAAGGTGTGGACACTCCTGGCCGAAGGGAAGAAGCATGTCTTTCTCGTCTTTGTGCTCCCTGAGCTCCAGGCAACACCTTAGACCCAAGCCAGCTTCCTCCACTGTTCCAGGTGCTCCAGAGAGCAAGAGATGAGCCGGGAGAGGTAGGGAGACAGGACCCCTGGGCATGGCTGAGCAGGCTGCACACTGCGTAATTCCAGGGCACTCTATTCACACAGACTATGATGAGAACAGTGCAAGGTACTGTTATGCAAGCGTATTTGCATATTGCCTTGGAATTATGCAAGGCAGTAGCTCTGTAGGCGGAACCACACCATACAGGACTTTGAAGACCAGGGGTCTGCAAACCTTTTCTGCAAAGGGCCAGATAGTAAATATCATAGGCCACGTGAGCCATACAGTCTCTGTTGTACCTACTCAAATCTGCTGTTGTAGGGTGAAAGCAGTCATAGGTGATATGTAAATGAATGAGTGTGGATGTGTTCCAATAAAACTTTATTTACAGAAACAGGCTGCCTGCCAGATTTGGCCCACAGGCCATAGTTTGCCAATCCCAATGAAGGTCATGGAAGGATTTTGAACTTCATCCCAAGGGCACTGTAGGGGCTGGACATGGTTGTGCGTGCGTCTGGAGTCTCAACTACTCAGAAGGCTGAGGTGGGAGGATTGCTTGAGTGTAAGAGTTTGAGGCCAGCCTGGGCAACATAGTGAGGCCCTGTCTCTTAAAAAAAGAAGGCGGCGGCCAGGCACAGTGGCTCACACCTGTAATCCCAGGACTTTGGGAGGCCGAGGCGGGCAGATCATGAGGTCAGGAGATTGAGACTATCCTGGCTAACACGGTGAAACCCCATCTCTACTAAAAATACAAAAAATTAGCTGAGCGTGGTGGCACGTGCCTGTAGTCCCAGGTACTTGGGAGGCTGAGGTAGGAGAGCTGAGATCGCACCACTGCACTACAGCCTGGGCAACAGAGCGAGACTCTGTCTCAAAAAAAAAAAAAAGAAGAAGAAGAAGAAGAAGAAAGAAAGCTGAGCATGGTGGCTCATGCCTTAAATCCCAGCACTTTGAGAGGCTGAGATGGGAGGATTGCTTGAGGCCAGGAGTTTGAGACCAGCCTGTTCAACATAGTGAGACCCCCATCTCTATATTAAAAAAATAATAATAATAAAAGAGGAAGAAGAAGAAAAGAGCAAAATGAAGCCATTAGAAGGTTTTAAGCAGAGAGTCAGGGGAGGCAGGTTTACATTTTAAATGGCCCTGAAAGAGGTAATCCCTCAGCAGGGCAACACCATTTCTTCTGTCCCATTTGTGGATCCTTGAACTCTTCTGTCTTCAAGAAGAGGCTTAGCCTGGGATTGCAGGGCCTCTGATACATAGACAGTTCCAGAAGCAAAGGTCACTGCTATCTATTTCCCATTACCAAATCAGCTGTCAGCGCAGGTCTCAACATGGCAGAAATCCAGAAATGCTGGTTCCCATTCCTGGCCTTAGGGCAGAGTAGAATGGTCCACTGGCCACCAGCCTGGGCTTTGAAATCAGAGAGGCCTGGTGCCAAATCCCTGCTCCTTAATTTGGCCACGTGTGACTAAGCTACACCTTCCTGGCCCTCTGTCTCTTCTTCTGCGTAAGAGGAATAATTATAGATGTGAACTCATAAAATAAAGTGGTTCTGAATTGACCGAGGTGCAAATGAAAGGCTTAGTAAGAAAACATTATTTTTATTTATTTATATATATTTTTTGAGACAGAGTCTTGCTCCGTCGCCCAGGCTGGAGTGCAATGGTGCAGTCTCGGCTCACTGCAACCTCTGCCTCCTAAATTCAAGTGATTCTCCTGCCTTAGCCTCCTGAGTAGCTAGGATTACAGGCGCGTGTGCCACCACGCCCAGCTAATTTTTGTATTTTTAGTAGAGACAGGGTTTCGCCATGTTGGCCAGGCTGGTCTTGAACTCCTGATCCCAAGTGATCCACATGCCTTGGCATCCCAAAGTGCTGGAATTACAGGCATGAGCCACCGTGCCTGGCCGAAAACATTATTAATACAATAATCATTTTCTTACTGAACTCTAGAGGCAGGGAGCCTGGTTGTGCACTGGGTGGCGAGGAATTTGCTCCTGTGAGTAGGTGCAGAGCCAGGCCTTGGGCTCCTAGGTACATTGGAAGTAGCACTGCTGAGGCAGCCTTGGCTCATGAGTACTAAGGGCTTCCTAGAGATGGGAATGATTTGTCCCACCTCTTGGGCTGAAAATAACTGCCCAACATCGGGGTAATTACATGACTTGGATTCCTGCACCGCACGGAGAACACCCCAATAATTACTGTGCACAAACACTGCTTTTGGCAGCTGATGCTTATTTTCTGCCTCAAAGAGTATCTCCTGGACAGGAGGCTTATTCTGCTACCCACCCCATGGGATTTGAACCCCTAGCTAATGTGAGCAGAACCATCCAGAAACCCATCCTAGTCAGGGACATTGGCCACTGCTTCTCTCCCAAAGGCCATCTGTAATGCCCAGGGCACCCCCACTCACCCGTGTGCAGGTTGGGCCTTGGTGATCAGTGGCTTTGCCATAATCTCCTACATGGTCCTGAGGCTAACACTGGGCACTGGGTCTATAGGAGACTCCTGCAAGCAGAGAACTGCCTGCTACAGACATGAGTCTTCTGGAGTCAGCCCTTGAGGGTGATCTGCTTTGCTCAGAGGTGGACAGGCTTTGTCTTTGGACTGAATTAGAGGGCTGCCAATTGGGTCAAGGTCCTAGAGGAGTTCTTGAGGACTCACTGTGTACCAGGCTTTAGGGATAGAGCCATAAGTACCAGGTCATGGTTCTGCCCTCGTAGGGCTTAGTGTCCAATAGGCAGATACACTCAAAGCCCATAGTTAGTTATATAATTGTAGTTGTGACAAGGCTGTAAATAAGATGTATAGGAGCTATGGGTATATATACCAGGAGCCTGGGGAGTTTCAGCTGAGACCTAAAGGATGAGGAGTGGGGCAAAGGTGTGTGTGTGTATGTTAATGTTAGAGGGAGATGCGTGGATGATGGTGGTTGGATGGATGAATGGATGCTGGTAGATGGATGAATGGATGCTGGTGGATGGATGGATGAATGATTGAGTCTTCCAGGCAATGGGAACAGACTATGCAAAATCTCAGAGGCCACAAGAAGTGGTGTGACTCTGTAACTGACAAAAGACTATTGTGGAAAGTGTTTGGAGTTTAAGAAATGAGAGTGGAGAGGTTAGCAGGTAGGATGATTGTGCACAGCTGAGCAAGTTGTGTACTGGACAGCTCCAGAAGACGCCAGTCTTATAAACCATGATGTGGATGGTGCCCCCTAGAATTGTGCAAGCTGGAGGCCTGCAGACAGGGCTCACATCATGCAAGAACTTGTATGCCATAGCAAGAGTTTTGGACTTTATTCCCAGAGCAGTGGGGAGCCATGGAAGGATTTTAACAATTTGTGATAGAGCTAATTTTCATTTATAATGCCCCAAAGCAGCACTGTCCAATAGAACTTTCCAGGAAGATGAAAATGGTCTATGGCTACACTTTCCATTATGGTAGCCACCAACCACTTGAAACTGAGCACAGCATGCCTGAGAAACTAAATTTTGAATGTTAATTCGTTCAGGCAGCCATAATAGCCAGATGTAGCTAGTGGCACCATGTTGGTCAGGACAGCGCCAAAGGATCTGACCTTACTGGCCAAGGTCCTGTCATGCTTAACCCATACTGGCTATGCATACTGGGCAGGTCTACTGGAGATGCCACCTCTTGCTGGGTGGTGACCTCAATCTCCCCTTCACGCAGGGCCTCGGTTCACATGGAGGCCTAGGGTGCAACTGGGACTGTGGTTTGGGAGCTGGGCCTCATGAGGATGGAGCTGAGGGGCTGTACCCCCACCCCATCCACTGCTCCTGAGCCCTTGAGGACTCCTCCCTTGCCTACCAGCTTCTTTTTCCCCTGGCACCCCCTGAAGTTGCTGACTGGGTTTTTTGTCCTGCAGAAGGGATAGTCTTCTCTTCACCCTGCCCAGCTCACTTCTAATTTGTTTCCCCACAGCAGAAATCAACGAGGAAACCACCTCAGCCCTGCCCTATGGCATGAACCATAGTGTGGAGATAGTGTCCACGGTGGGGATTAGGGGGTGTGGACTTTGGCTTCTGTTTCACAGGGAGCCAGACTTGGCTGGGGGTGGGAGGAGGCTCAGAGGGCTCAGGGCCAGCCTATGTATCCTATCTGCAGTGCCTGGGCCACCACGCCTGGCTTCATCAGCACGATGGCACGAGGGCCACCCACACAAGCCAGCTTGTGTATTCAAGTTCGTCCACTTGCCCCACAAACAGCCACCCTCTGTTCACCCCTCTGGCCTAGAGGTCCGCTTGCCCAGTAACTGCACAGTCTACCTTTGGGAAGCTGGATCCAGGGAAGATCCTGTTGAGGCCCTGCAAGCAGGCTCGGAGCCATTTGGACAGGGACAGTAGAGGTGTGGCCTGGAAGGGGAGCCAGGGGCTTGGGTGGACTCATTCCACTGGCCCCCTGGACCCCTCATCCACGGGGAGAGGCAAAGCTGGAGGGCCTGAGATCACCCTGCTAAAGCCAGAGCTGGGGTCTCAGTTGCCAAGCCTGGGAAGGGGCCTGCCGGGCTGCTAGGAGAGCTCCTCTCTTCTCTGCCTTTGCACTTGGGTTCAGGGGAGAATTAGGGCCTGAATGGGGCAGAGGAGGAGGGAGGAGGGTCACAGTGATAAGGGGAGGGGGCTTATCCTAAGCAAGAAGGATTCCAGGCTGTCAATGCTGTTCACTCTGGCCTCCCTGCCCACCCAGAATCCCTGAAAACACCCACCCACACACACACACACACACACACACACACACCCCTAGACAAAATTCTAGGGATTGGAGATGGTTAAAACCTCTGCTACCCTCCTTCCCCAGGGCTCAGTAGGGCCAAAGAAGGGGCATTTGACACCCATAGGTGAGCCATCACCTGCTGTGGGGACCCACAGTTTTAATAAAAATCATCACAGCTGCCAGAGCAGGAGTTCACCTTCAAACCACATGCTGGCCACTGTGCTGAGCCCCTGGCATGGCTCATCTCGATGACCACTCACACTGCCACTGTGAGGAGGATGAACATCATCCCCATTTTGCAGATGAGAAAACTAAGGCACAGAGAAAGGAGTGTCTTGACCAAGGTTGCACAGCCAATGAGAATGGTGCCCAAATTTGAACCTCCAGAGTGTATGCTTTCAGTGACTAGAATGTGCACCCTCTGGACAACAAATGTAAATTGCTTAGCTCAGTGCCTGGCATACAGGAAGTGCTGAATAATTGTTAGTTCTTGTTATTGTTATCCATAATAAGATAGGCAGTGGCATCCACCTTTTGGAAATTCTGGGCCTCAGTTGTCTCATCTGTAAAATGGGGAGGTGTTACTACATTCTTCATAGGCCTGGGGGAGAGTGGGTCTTACCTGGGCCCCTGCATGCCTGCACACCGAGTGTGCAATGGGAAGCTCACTCCTGTACCCTCCTATTGCAGTACGCTACTTCCTGAAGAATAAGGTCAGCCCTGATTTGTGCAATGAGGATGGACTCACAGCCCTACACCAGGTAAGGCCGGGCTCACTGGGGCTCCCGGGCTCCCTGCCCCTCACCTGGACAGGTACCCTGTTTCTCGGCACTTTCCTGCTCAGAACCCACAGGGAGGAGGGAATGAGGGAGGGAGGAGGAGCTGCAGCTGGCCTGTCTGAAAGGCTCTTGTCTACTTTGGAGACACGCGTGTCTGTTACTGCCATCCCACAGAGCCCCATGTGCCCCCGCAGACGCGCCTGCACATGCAGGCTCTAAGGACAGGGAGCCTTTGTTCACTGCATCCCTCCTGCCCATGGAAGCAAGTGTGTTTGGAGCTTGTGTACGAAGCACATTCACACTTATCAGGACATCCCATCCACCCTGGCAACAGAGGCAGTTGGCGGGACTTATGTGACCTGCCTAAGGTCACATGGTCTTGATTTATGGTCTTGAGCCATGTGCTATCATGACATGTCCTTTCCAAGGCAGAGCGATGGGTCCAGCCCTCCCTGCTGGGGATGGCTTCTCTGGCTGTCACCTTTCACGTGGATGCCGCTACAGCCTCGTAACTGGTCCCCAGCATTCAGTCTGGCTCTGCCATAATTCTCTGTCCACGCAGCAGCCATGGGGATGCTGAAGACAAAAATCTCTTCGTGTTACTCAGAGTTCTCTGGTGTCTTCCCATAATCTGGGGGATAAAGAACAAACTACGCCACAGTGCACAAGGCCCCACGAGGCTGGGCTCGTGCCCAGTCTTCTAAGCCTCCTGGCTCTCTGGGCTCCAGCCACCCAACTTCTCAGATCCTTGTATCCAATGGGCTCCTCCCCACCACACTTCCCACAGCACTTGGTGCTTTCACCCATTAGCTGCCGTCCACAGCAAGAGCCTGGGAGCTGTGCTGTGATAGACATACCCTTTGTCTTCTGAAGGCCCTCTTCCTTTTTAATTAGTCATTTTAGCCATTGATGTCATCACTTGATGTTGACTTCTGCGCTACTCAGACGCTGAGCTGCCGAAGGGCACAGCCCATGCCTCTTGCTTATGAGTGTGTCCTAGCATCTTTCCCCATGCTGGCATACAGTAGGTGCTCAATATGTGCATGCTGAATTAATGCATGAACACACCAAAGCCTCCCTGTGCCCGAGTTTCTAAGCAGATGGACTTGAGTGAGAGGCCAGGCAACCAGAACCCTGGGCTGGTGAGGGCCTCTCCACCTCTGTACAAGGGCAGGGGTGGGATGGACAGAGACTGGCCACGCCCTGCCCATAAGCCCCAGGGGCAGATCCCTGTGTGTCCTCTTGGCCTCTCTCTCACAGGGCCTCAGGCATCTCTCAGGCAGCTGCCTCAGTACCCCTACTCCATCTGCCCTTGGAAACTCCCAGACTCCCAGCTCCATGAACTCTAGAGGGCCTGGGACTCCACTAGGGAGCGGAGAGTGGGCGGCTGCTGTAGCTTGCCCTGAAATGGAGACCCAAATGCCAATTCCCAAGGCTGGGCAGCACCCACCAGCCATGGGCATGAGGATCAAATGTGTGGGCTACCTCCTACTGCGTGCCAGAAAGGTGAGGATGTTAGGACTGAGAGTCAGACTTGTGGCCCGGAGCTGTCACCCACTAGCTGTGTGACTGTGGGGAAGTTACTTAAGCTCTCTGTGCCTCAGTTTGCTCATCTCTAAAAGAGGAATAACAAGTACCCATCTCATTGGGTGGTTGTGAGGATTAAATGAACACATGTAAAACTCCTTCAAGTAGCACTCTATACTGGATAAATATTATTATTATCTATTAAAAGTTATTATTATTAAAATGTATCATGTGACCACTTCCCTGCAAATTACTTCAGTTATATATTTCATTTTGATCCTTACAACAAACTTCAGAAATATTATCATCCCCAGGCCAGGTGTGGTGGCTCACGCCTGTAATCCCAGCACTTTGGGAGGCCAAGGCAGGCGGATCACCTGAGGTCAGGAATTCAAGACCAGCCTGGCCAACATGGCAAAACCCTGTCTTTACTAAAAATACAAAAATTAGCTGGAATTTGGTGGTGAGTGTCTGTAATCCCAGCTACTAGGGAGGCTGAGGTAGGGAGATTTGCTTGAACCCGGGAGACAGAAGTTGTAGTGAGCCGAGATCATGCCACTGCCCTCCAGCCTGGGTGACAGAGTGAGACTCTGTCTCAAAAAGAAAAGAAAAGAAAAGAAAAGAAATATTATCATCCCTATTTTATGACTCAGGAAACTGAGGCAGCCTATTCAATAGAACTTTCTACAATGATGGTGGTAATGTTCTGTGTTTCTGCAGTGCACAGTACAATAGCCACCAGCCACACGCGGATCTACAGCACTCGAAATGTGGCTGATGTGACTGAGGAAATGGATTTTGAATTTTATTTAATTTTACTGGATTTAAAGAAACAGTGGCTGTCGTATTACACCGTGCAGCTTGGGGAGGTGAAATCTCCTTGTCCAAGGTCAAGCAGTGATTGAGTGTTGAAGTCAGGATTTGAAACAAGGCAGTCTTCACTGCTCTGTGGACATCACAGCCGCAATTCTCTGAGCCCCAGGTCCCCCATCGCGTTGCCATCCCTGCTGCAATTAACTCTCAAGTGGCGCCCTTTTTTTTAGCTTGGGGTTCCCGCCACCTCACATAGTGCCTCAACTTCTTCCTTGTTGGTCACATTGCTTTCTCAGGACCAGTTTCTCCTGTGGGTTCCTGGGCGCCTGGGGATGCATGGTCAGGGAGGCGGGAACTCGCCAGGCTCCGAGTTTAGCTGCATGAGGCTCATGGCTGACCAGCTGAAACCCACACCCCACCCCAACCACCACATGTGCCTTGGGCCCCATGTTGCCTCCCTTTCAGGGAGACATCCACCCTCATCAGCCTGTGGGCTTCCATTTATTTTTTCAACAAATACCTATTGTGTACCCACTCCATGCCAGGTATCTTCTAGGGACAGGGCCCCAGAAGTAAGTTAGGCAGAGTCCCTACTCTCAGAGTTCAGAGTGTGCTGTGGCCACAGGCACATAAATAATAATAGAGGTAGTGCAGTGTGGTCAGCCCTCGCATGGAGATAGGCAGGGGCTCAGTGGCAGCTTAAAGCTGGGAACCGATGACTTGCCTCAAAGGGGAACTGAGAAAGGCTTCTAAGAGGAAGGGATATCTGAGCTGGGTCTTGAAGGATGAGTAGGAGCTTGCCAGCTAGAAAAGAATAAGGCAGAACATTCAAATCCAAGGGAATAGCATGTGCAAAGCCTTGAGAAAGGGGCTCAGCATTTCAAATTTGGAGTCTGGAGGGTTCTGTGTGGCACAATTAGAGAGCAGGGAGCCTCAGGGAGAGGTGCAGGTGGTGAGACTGAGAGGGTTGAGAACAGGGCCTTTGGAGTCAGACTGCTTGGATTTCAATTCATCTCTTACTCCATGTGGCCTTGTACCACCAGGCCTCCTTGAGCCAGTTTCCCCATCCATAAAAGGGGCCATTTCCCCGTCTGTAAAAAGAGCAATCCTCATAGGCTTGTTTTGAAGATTAAATGAGGCAATGCATGGCCAAAGCTTAGCAAGCTGCTTGACTCTTGTAAGTCCTCAAAAAGCATTAGACGTTGTTATTGACAATGTGATGTGACATGTTATTACTGTTGTTGCCGGGGCTGTTGTTATTGTTATCACTGTTATTGTCACTGTTGCTCCAGTGCAACAAAGGAGATGGGGGCACATTAAGAAGAGCTTCCCATGCCTGGCAAAGGAGTGTGGATTTTCTTCTCTTGGCAACAGGGAGCCCTCAGAGGTTTGTAAACGGAGAGCAACATGATTACGTTAATGAAGAAGCTCTCTCTGGTCGAGGGTGTTAGGAAGGGGAATGACAGGGAGGTAGGGAAAGATGACGAAACTTCATCCAGGGCAGAGGGTGGGGACAGCGATTTAGGAGATGTGCAATTCATACCTGGTGATAGATTGAAGCTGGGAAGGGAGGAAGTGGGAGGAGGCGGGAGGAGGCGGTTGACTGCCAGGTGCCATTTCCCACCTCGGCCACTGCAGAGGAGGAGGCCCGCCCACTCCACCAGTTACCACCCACTCCATGTGCGCCTCTGCACCCAGCCCCTCACGCAGCCCTTACTCAGGCCGGCTCTCCCAGGTGTAGACTGGTCCAGCCCCTGGACATCTGTCTCACAAGACTCTGCCATCTGGGCACACAGTCCCCTCCCCCTTCAACCAGAGGCTTCCACTCCACCCCCTATGTTTCCTGCGGTCTCTAGGGGTTGGATTTCTGGCCCTCCTGCCCCTGACCCCGGGGGCTCCTCAGCGGCATCTCCCAGTGAAGGCCTGGAGATGCCCACCTTCCACCGCAGCCTCGCTTCGTTGCCTTTGGCGCCCTCTGCCGGCCGCGCCGTGCTGCTGCGTGGTTCTCCCGCCCACCTGAGGCAGCACCTACCCGCCACAGGGTCACATCTTTCCCTGCCTGTCCAGAGAGATGTCCTCAGACCTAGCCACCGTCCCCCCGCACCCCCGCCCCGCAAAGACCGGCTGGCGCAGAAAGAACCTGGGTCTCTGGCGCCATCTGTGCAAACGGCTGCTCCTTTCCCACATGTCCTGGCGCTGAGCCCTGGCTTCCCTGGGGATAGGGGTGGGGCTGTGGTGCCGCCCCATCCCACGCCTACACCCACGCCCACACCCACCTGGGGCCGTGGGCTTCCACAGCTGCCCCTGCTCCTTCTGTTGGCATCTGGACTCTTCTCTCTATCCCTGTGGTCGTTTCTGGAGGCCAGGCCACCATCATCTCTTAACTGGGTGGCTTCAACACAGCTCCTCACTGTCGCCTCCCAACGTGCACACATGTGCGTGGGCGTGCACGCGCACACACACCATCTGTTCTCCACGTGCAATCAGAGGAGCAGTTGTTTTTAAAAGCAAGTCTGATCATGCTCCCTTTCTTAGCGTAACTCAGTGTCTCCCACTGCACTGAGGACCAAGCCCCAAGCCCTTATCTGGATGCGCAGGGCTGAGCCTGTGAGCCCTGCTGTGTCCCCTGCTGGCTTTCGCAGAGGTCACCTCTAGGGAAGAGTTTCATCCTGCAGTCTGTAAAGTGGCTCCCTGTCTTTCTCCTCTCTCTCGGCCTCTCCCATCCTGATGCCTAGCTTGACACCCCTCTGTCTCCTTGGGATCTTTTCCTCCCTGTCCCTGGAGCCTGGGGGCCACCTGTGTTGGAGCCTGTGTTCTCTCTAGGAGGCTGCAGGCTGCTGGCCCTTCCCCCTTACTGGGGCTGCCCCACGTGCAATCACTGCAGCATACAGGCAGGAACACAACCATGGCTGTCTCCTCACAGGGACTATCAGGACCCCTAGAACGCTCACGTGGAGCTGGATTATTTCAGGGGGAGTCTTGGTTACTTGAAGGCTTCCCTAAGATCTGAGCTACCTGGTCAGAGGTTCCTAGGTCAGAGGTTTCAAGTTATGATCTTGAAACCACTTTGGAGGCCACTGCCAGGAAAGGGGACACCCTCCCAACACACATACCCCTGCCTCAACCCAAGCAATCCTGCTTGAATTTACTGGTCATCTAAGTGAGAGTTCTCCATACAACTTTCTTTGGAGAAAGCCTTCTGGGATTAAAAAATAAGTTTTAAAACCTCATTCAAAATTTTGTCCCTTTTCACTGATACTTGCAAAGCACTTTATAGCTGACAGAGTGTTTTTTACCTGTATATTTTTATCTTATATATTATTAACTTCATTTTTACTCACAAGGAGACGGAGGCCCAGAGAGGTTAAGTGACTTGCTCAAGGTCAAGGGCAATGATTACAGTGTGAACGTCATGGAGCTGGATTCAAACTTAGGCCTTCCACAGTCTTCCTCGTGGCCTCTTGGGGGGAACCTGGCGTGTCCTGACCAGGGCCCAGGGCCCAGTGCCCTGCCTGGAGCTGACTCTGCCTGTGTGTCTCTCCCAGTGCTGCATCGACAACTTTGAGGAAATTGTGAAGCTGCTCCTCTCCCATGGTGCCAATGTGAACGCCAAGGACAACGAGCTGTGGACACCTCTCCATGCTGCAGCCACCTGCGGCCACATCAACCTGGTGAAGATCCTCGTTCAGTAGTACGTGCCCCTCCCTGCCCCAGAGCAGCCTCCCTCCACCTCTTGTCTTTTTCTAACTTCCTTCTTTCTCCCCTCCCTTCCTCCCTTCCTTCTTTCTCCCCTCCCTTCCTCCCTCCCTTCTTTCTCCCTTCCCCTCCTCCCTTCCTTCTTTCTTCCCTCTCTCCCTCCTTCCTTCTTTCTTCCCTCCCTTCCTCCCTTCCTTCTTTCTTCCCTCCCTTCCCCCTTTCCTTCTTTCTTCCCTCCTTCTCTCCCTCCCTTTCTTTTCCCTACCTGCCTCCCTCCCTCTCTCCCTCCCTTCCTTTCTTCTTTCTTCCCTTCCTCCTTCCCTCCTTTTCTGCTTTTCTTCCTTCCTCTCTCTTCTCTTTTTTTCTCTCTCTCTGTCACTCTTTCTCAGTCTCTCTTGGTGCTTGTCACTTTCTTTCTCCCCACATCCTCTCTTCATCTCTCTCTCTCTCTCTGCTTCTACCTCTCACCCTCTCCTCCCCTCAGTTCCCCTTTACTCTCCCCATCTCTGTGTGCCTGTTCTTTTCTTCTTGTATCTCTATCTCTCCTTCACTCTTGGTCTCTCTGTATTTTCCAGTCTCTTTTTATTTTCTCTCTTCTCCTTTCATTCTCCCTTTCCCCCCAATTTTTTGTAGTGATAAAACACATATAACATAAAATACCATCTTACCCATTTTAAGTGTGCAGGTTAGTGGTATTAAGTACATTCATATTGTTGTGCAGCCATCACCACTCTCCATCTTCAGAATGACTTTCGTCTCGCAAAACTGAAACTCTGTACCCATTAAACAGTAATTCCCATTCCCTGCCCACCCCTGGCTCCTGGCGACCACCATTCTACTTTCTGTCTCTATGAATTTGACTACTGTAAGCACTTTATAGAAGTGGATTCGGAAAGGCCAGGCACAGTGGCTCATGCCTGTAATCTCAGCACTTTGGGAGGCTGAGGCAGGCGGATCACCTGAGGTCGGGAGTTTGAGACCAGCCTGACCAACATGGTGAAGTCCCATCTCTACTAAAAATACAAAATTAGCTGGGCGTGGTGGCGCATGCCTGTAATCCCAGCTACTTGGGAGGCTGAGGCAGGAGAATCTCTTGAACCCAGGAGGCGGAGTTTGCGATGAGCTGAGATCATGCCATTGCACTCCAGCCTGGGCAACAAGAGCAAAACTCCACCTCAAATAAATAAATAAATAAATAAATAAATAAATAAATGAAAAGTGGATTCAGCTCGGTGTGGTGGCTCACGCCTGTAATCCCAGCTACTCAGGAGGTGGAGGCAGGAGAATCACTTGAACTCGGGAGACTGAGGTTGCAGTGAGCTGAGATTGTACCACTGCAATCCAGCCTGGGCGACAGAGCAAGACACCATCTTAAAAAAAGAAGAAGTGGATTCATACAGTATTTGTCTTTTTTTGATTGGCATATTTCACTTAGCATAATGTCCTCAATGTTCATCTATGTTGTAGTATGTGTCAGAGTTTCCTTCCTTTTTAAGGCTGTATGTACTCCATTGTATGTCTACACCACATTTCACTTATGCATCCATTCGTTGATGGACACTTGGGTTGCCTCCATGTTTTAGCTATTGTGAATCATGCTGTGATGAACATGGGTGTACAAGTATCTCTTGAAATCCTGCTTCCAATTCCTTTTGTTATACACCCAGAAGTGGAATTGCTGGATTGTATGGTAATGCTATTTTAAATTTTTTAGGAGCTGCTGTACTGTTTTCCACAACATTTTACATTCCCACCAACAGTACACAAGGGTTCTAGTTTCTCCACATCCTCACCAACACTTGTTATTTTCTGATTTTTCTTTTTTGTTAGTAGCCATACTAGTAGGTATGAGGTGGTCTCTCACTGTGGTTTTGATTTGCATTTTTCTAGTGATGAGTGATGTTGAGCATCTTTTCATGTGCCCGTTGTCCATCTGTATATCTTCTTTGGAGAAATGTCTATTCAAGTCCTTTGTCCGTGTTTGAACTGGGTTGGGTTTTTGTCATTGAATTTTAGGATTTCTCTATGTATTCTGGAGATGAATCCCTTATCAGATAGATGTACTATTTTCTCCCATTCTATAGGTTGTCTTTGAAATCACTGCCAAATCCACTGTCATGGAGGTTTTGTTCTATGTTTTCTCCTAAGAGTTTTATAGTTTTAGGTCTTTCATTTAGGTCATGGATCCAATTTGAATTAAATTTTATATATGGTCTTGGGTAAGGATCTAACTTCATTCTTTTGCATGCAGATATCCAATTTTCCTACACTATCTGTTGGAAAGATGATTGGTCTTTTCTCCATTGAATGGCCTTGGTACCCTGTCTAAAATCATTTAACTGTATATATGAGGGTTTGTTTCTGGACTCTATTCTATTGGTCTATATATTTGTCTTTATGCCAGTCCCACACTGTTTTGATGCTAGAGTTTTGGAGTTCGTTTTGAAATCAGGAAGTGTGAATCCACCAGCTTTGTTCTTCTTTTTCAGGGTTGTGTTGGCTATTCAGGTTCCTTGAGATTTCCTATGAATTTTAGAATAAGCTATTCTGGTCTGCAAAAAACATCATTGGAGATTACAGGTGGCTGACACCTGTAATCCTAGCACTTTGGGAGGCCAAGGTGGGTGGACCACTTGAGGTCAGGAGTTTGAGGCCAGCCTGGCCAACATAGTGAAACCCTATCTCTACTAAAAATACAAAAACTAGCTGGGTGTGGTGGTGCATGTCTGTAATCCCAGCTACTCAGGAGGCTGAGGCAGGAGAATTCCTTGAACCTGGGAGGCGGAGGTTGCAGTGAGCTGAGTTCGAGCCACTGCACACCAGCCTGGGTGATGGAGCAAGACCTTGTCTCAAAGCAACAACAACAAAAAAAATCATTGTGATTCTTAAAAGTAATGGCAAAAACCACAATTACTTTTGCACCAAACTAAATAATAATTGGTATCACCCAGAGCTGGGCACTGGGCACACAAGGATGCAGAAGTCCTGGGGAGCCAGGAAGAAAGCCAGAGGTTTTAAGTACCAGAGCTGAGACAGAGCCAGACCAGGGGGCTGATCATCTGAGGGCAGGGAGTCAGAGAGAGTGGCCCAGGGCAGGTAACATTTTGCACTGGTCTTGGCAGAGCAGCAGGAGCTCATCGTTGGCTCCTGGGGGGATGGATATGACAGTACTGCTGCCCCAGATCAGAGAGCTAGATGAACTTGCTCTGGGGTGTATGAGAGCTCAGAGAAGTCACAGTGGAGGGCTGTTAGGCCAAAGGACTGGATGGTGGCCCATGCCTACATCTCTAATGGAAACCTGAGTATGGCTAATTGTGCTAGGAGCATCAGGTGGCCACAGCCTGATCAGTGATGGTGCCAAGAGGACAAGGAAAGTGGTGCCAGCCTGGGTCAGTGGGTCCCAAAGCTGATCGGTATTACAATCACCTGGGGCATGGGTTTAAAACACAGATTCCCATGCCCTATCCCAAGGACTCTTTCAGGAGGGCTGGAGTGAAGCCCACCCAAGATGCTGCATTTTATTCCCATGGTCCCCAGGTAATTCTGCCACAGGGCATCCAGGGCCATTCTTAGGAACCACTGGCCCAAAGGGCAAATTCTTCCAGGGAGTCCCAAGTCTCCGTTCTTCTACCTATGTCCTATCAGCCTTTTGAGTAGGGACTTGGAGGAGGTGGAATATAACTGAGGGTGTTTCTGCATATGGGCAAAAAATGAAATAGAACATGGAGAAGTAAAAAGAACTAATATGAGGGACCTGGGTTTGAGTCTGGACTCTACTGTATCCAAGCTGTGTGACCTTAGACAAGTGACCGAACCTGTCTGAGTCTTTAAAAAAAAAAAAAAAAACTTGCTGTAGTCTTGCTCTATCACCCAGGCTGGAATGCAGTGGCGTGATCTTGGCTCACTGCAACCTCCGCCTCCCGGTTTCAAGCAATTCTCATGCCTCAGCCTCCCAAATAGCTGGGATTATAGGCTCCCACACCACGCCCCGCTAATTTTTGTATTTTTAGTAGAGACAGCGTTTCTATGTCGGCTAGGCTGGTCTCGAACTCCTGACCTCAGGTGATCCGCCCACCTCAGCCTCCCAAAATGCTGGGATTACAGGCTTGAGTCACTGTGCCCGGTCATATCTGAGTCTTTGTTTCCCCTTGCGTGAGATGGGGCCAACAGTATTAACCTGAGCTATTATGAGGGTTAAATAAAAGGATGCCTGCAAAAGGGGCTTAGATCAGGCTTGGCTCTAAGCAAGTGCCTGGTAAGTAGTGCTGCTGCCATTAATGTGATTTTTGTTATTGTCACCAGGAGGACTTTTATATCTGTCTCTAAGTCCCTGCCTGCTGGTTCAACTGCGTGAAAGGCTTAGGGAGTTCTCCTGGGATAGCTGTCCTGGGACTTTGGTCTCTTCCCACCTGGGACCCTGGGATCCTGAAGCTGTCGTGCTCTTGGGCTGTGTGTCAGGCAGATCCAAGCATCATCTTGCTGGGGTACACCTTGGTGGGGTTTTGAGTGCCGGGTTGTACAGTAGGATTGCAGGTGAGAGGCCAGAGGGCAGAGGCAGCTAGACCAACCCCAGCCACACCTACTTGGCCCTCACCCTGCCTCTTTCTCTGCAGTGGGGCCGACTTGCTTGCTGTCAACTCGGATGGGAACATGCCATATGACCTCTGCGAGGATGAACCCACCCTGGATGTCATCGAGACCTGCATGGCATACCAGGGTAAGGGAGGGCAGCCTGCTATGAAGTGAGCACAGCACAGAGTTGTGGAGAGCGTCCCTTAAATCAATGCAGGCAAACAGATTAGCTACGCATGGGCCTGCCTCGTGCGCCGCGCTTGATGAATAGGATGGGTCCTCATTCGTATCCTTATCTGTGTGATTATCAAGAGCAGGACATGAGAGGGCCCTGGAAAACGTGCTGCGCAGAAGGGAGGTATTGATCTCATTCGTGTCACCCACACATGCGGGTGGCCGCAGCTGGCCTTGTCTTGTCTTCATCAGCTGTGACAATTTGATTCAATAAACGTTCACCATAAAGATATATTCCTACGTGGGACAATAATAAAGTCAAGAACACTGGAGAGTGCCTGCTCTGTGCCAGGCACCACGCTGGCTGCCAGGGGCCCAGATAAACAAGATGTGGGCTGTTCTCAACTCACAAATGAGGTTCAGAGAGGAAATAAATGCAGCAATGAGAGACCTTCGTGCCCCCAGCACCCCCACAGAGAGGCCTCTGAAGCGCCACCTCCTTGGAAATATGTCACATCCCCAGATCTTCAGCTGCAGCTGCAGTCCTGCCCCAGCCCTGCCCTTGTGTACCCCACAGAGCTGCAGTAACCGTGATTGAATCTCCTGTTCCTTGCACCCAGCTCTTCCTATTCATCTCCTGCAGAGGTTCTTAACCATTTTTGTGCCAATCTGGTGACTCTATGGACCCCTTCTCAGAATAATGTTTTTATTTTTTTGACATGGAGTCTTGCTGTGTCCCCCAGGCTAGAGTGCAATGGCACAATCTTGGCTCACTGCAACCTCTGCCTCCCAGGTTCAAGTGATTCTCCTGCCTCGGCCTCCCAAGTAGCTGGGATTACAGGCATGCACCATCATGCCCAGCTAATTCTTGTATTTTTAGTAGAGACAGGGTTTCACCATGTTGGCCAGGCTGGTCTCAAACTCCTGACCTCAGGTGATCCGCCTGCCTCAGCCTCCCAAAGTGCTGGGATTACAGGTGTGAGCCCCAGCGCCCAGCCAGAATAATGTTTTTAAATGCAGCTATAAAATTACAGGATTATAAAGGAAGCCAATTGTATTAAAGCTTAACTACCAAAACATTTTTCAATGTTAGTTAGAAACTTCATTAATTTATTAAACAATAAGATAACAGGATATGAAAATAGCTATACTATCTGTTGGTGACAAAGTCACAGGCACTGCTAACACTATTATGGGTTTTGCTTACATTCTAATGGTAGGGAATGCTCAATTCCGTTTAAAGCTTAGTCAAAAGAAACGTGTGATTTTATTTCCTCCTTTTGTAGACCTCTCCTGAATTTGATCGAAGAGTGCTTGGTCTAATGGATCTTTTTATGGAGCATGTCATCCTCTCCTTAAATACTATTTGTAGCTGTCAGTAACACACTTTTAAGACAGGAATGGGATTCGGGCTATGCAATGTCTCTCTGGGCCCCCTACCTCAATTGACTCAGCTCTCTGCTTGAAAGTAATATATTCATTCATTCAGTCCTTCTGCAACTAAAATTGATTGAGCATTGTGCCAGGTGCTACAGACACAACCATGGTTAAGATGAAGGAAACTAACAGAGACCCTGGTCAGATAGGGTGGTCGGCGGAGGCCAGCTTGGGAGATGATCCAGTCCAGGACCTAAAGAACGAGGCAGAGGCAGCCATCTGAGCAGTTGGAGGTGTGTAGGTGGATGGTAGGGACTTTCAGGTAGGAGAACAGCATATGCAAAGTGACCGACATGAATCCAGTGCCTAATGGGTGCCAGGCAGGAATGCCCTTGCTCTGTGGGCCAATGCATGGTGTCTCATCAGGCCTGAGGACAATGATCTATGGGCATGTCTGCATGCCCCCTTGACTGGCGTACCCTAGGGAACAAGAGTCATGCTTCCCTCATCTGCCTTCCCCTCCCCTCTGGGGTCGTAGGCCTGAGGGTGCTAAATAAATCCCCTCTTTCCCACTGCAGGCATCACCCAAGAGAAAATCAATGAGATGCGGGCAGCTCCTGAGCAGCAGATGATTGCGGACATCCACTGCATGATCGCAGCGGGCCAGGACCTGGACTGGATAGATGCCCAGGGTGCCACACTGGTGAGGAGATGGGCCAGTACCAAAACCAAGACCAGCTAGGTCAAAAGTGGGCCAGCACCTGGTGGGGACCAACCCTGTACCCTTGGGTCCTGTGACCTTGGACCTCCTCAAGAATCCTTTTGGGCCAGGATTGCCCCTGGATAGGGAGGGTTATCAGAGCAGGGCTCAGCCTCTTTGAGAACCTGGCCTCTCTCTGGGCTGGGCTTGGTGGCTCACACCTCTAGTCCCAGCTACTTGGGAGGCTGAGGTGGGAGGATCACTTGAGCCCGGGAGTTTGAGTTTGAGCTGTGATTGCACCAATGCACTCTAGCCTGGGTGACAGAAAGACTTTGTCTTTAATAAACAAACAAACAAAAAAGAATCCAGCCACTCTCAAGTGGGGCTTGGAGTTAGGAGCCTGGGTGGGAGGCCTGGCTCCCACCTGTTCACCAACTGCTCTGTCTCCAAGATCTTCCTTCACCCCAGGCTTCAGGTGTCCATCTTGAGCTCCTTATTTCCCTCTCCTCTAATGATGTCCTCCATTAAGGACTGGTGTCACCATTCACACACTCACCCATGCTTTCTTGCTTTCCACTGTCCATTCTGCTGCCTTAGTGTCACCTCTCCCACCCTAGCACCCCACTGCCTTGCCTCATCAGCTCCCCTGATATTACTGCAACAGCCTCTCCTTTGGGTTCCCTGACTTCAGAGTCTGCCCACCACTCCCAGTCATCCATTCATCCATTGGTCCATCCAACCATCCATCCGTCCATCCGTCTGTCCATCCGTCCATCCGTCCATCCATCCGTCCAGTCAACACACAGTTATGAGCACCTCCTCTGTGCCACATACTTTACTAGACCCTGGAGATAGAGAACAATGGGACCTTCTTTTCTCTCAAATCCGCCTGGTTAATTCCACTCACCCTTGCAGCTCAAGTGTCAGTGACTTAGGAAAACCTCCCTGGCCACTCCTATAGGCTCTCAGAGCACACTGCAGCCTAATATTGGGGAGGTCTGCTTCTGCAGCCTGTAAATCAAAATTCAGAGCATGGCTATGGCAGATTGGGGGGCAGGTGCCCTGTCCCTGGCTGAGGTTCCATGCTGGTCATAAACACTCAGCAGTCTCGGGATCTCAAGCTCGTTAGGTAGGGCTCAGCAGTACCAGATATCCTCACTGCCCCTCAGGCCTGACCTGGCAGCCCAGGTGTGATAAGGGGGCTTCTCCCACCTGCTTCCTGAGCTTTCCCATCTGTTTTGTGGCCATTTCTATTACTTGGGTCCCTGCTTGGATCACCTGCTCAGCCTAGCACTCAAGAATGGGGTCAGGTAGGAAGACTGACTATTTCTGTCTGAAGTCAAGGCCAGGCTGCACTAGGGCATTACCCACCCTCATTGCAGCTCCACTGGGGCTGTCACTGGGTCCTCTAGACACAGAAATCTTGTCTTCCTGGGCTGGGGCTGGCCTCAGGGTGGCACCACCTCCATGGGCCGGGCATATACTAGGTCTCAGGTCTTCCCAGTAAACCGGAGATCATAGTGTCTTCCTCACAGTGTTGCTGGGAGCATTAAATGAGATTCTGTGTGAAAGTGCTTAGCACAGTCTTTAAATTCTCAATAGATGTTAGCAATGACCATTATTTTTACTAACAATGCCACTATTCCACTCATACCTTTTCATTTCCAGCCAAGTAGTGAGGTTTGTAATGTCGGACTGGCCAGCAGGTGTCATTCTCTACAACTGGCAAGCATCAGACATTTATAAATCAGATAATTATACTAATTTTCACATCATACCCTTGCTTTTTCAAGTTGGAAAAAAAAAACAAAAACAAAAAAACAGAGCTTCCAGCAACCTTCTCCCAGGATGAGGTAGCATCTGACCATCAGGGCTGTGTTCAGAAGGATCACTTCCTGAGGCCCTGCCTTCTTTGTCTCACTGACTCTCCGGCCCCAAGACCTCAGGCCCCCTGAGGTTCTCTGGCTTCCTCCCAACTAGTCTTCTGCTGGCTGCCTTGGACTTTCACTTCTATCTCTCATCTTGGCTGGAAAGTTGATATCTTTTTGCCTTATTTCTTTCTCTCTCCTTCATTCATTCTCATGGACATCACTTAGGGCTCTCTAAGAATGTGAATCCCTTACTGAGTGTTCATTATGGGCTAAGCTATTGCTGTATTTTGGGGGCAAATTGAACAAGCATGACGACTGAGGTCTGCGAGGCAATGGCCATGACTGAAGGCCTTGAATGGGATCACAGTCCCTTATTGGATGTATTATCTATTGCTGCATAACAAACTACCCCACAATGTAGCGTCTTAAAACAATAATAAGTATTTATTGTCTCACATGGTTTCTTTGGGTCAGAGAGTTAGGAACAGCTTAACTGGGTGGCTCTGGCTTGGTGGCTGTCATGATATTGCAACCAAGATGTTGCAAAATTGTTGAGACTACTGGGGCTGCAGTCTCATCTGAAGGCTTGACTGGTACTGGAGGATCCACTTCCAAGGCAGCTCACTCACATGGCTGGTAAGTTAGTGCTGGCTGTTGGCAGGAAGCCTCAGTTTCTCACCTCCTTAGGACCTCTCCTTGAGGCTTCTTGAGGGTCCTCACAACATAGTGTCTGCCTCCTTCTAGAATAATTGATCCAAGACAACATAAAGTAGAAGCAGCAATGCCTTTTATGCCCTAGCCTCAGAAATCACACATTGCCACTTCACAATATCCTATTTGTTAGAAGTGAGTCACTCAGTGTGGCCCACATTCAAGGTGGTAACAGTCGGGCTTCATCTTTTAAAGGAAGATGTGTCAAATAATTTGTGGACATATTTAAAAATCACCATATTGAACCTCAGAGACCCCTCCTTCAGGGCTCAGTGCACAGTAGGGGCTCAGTAAATGCTGTTGCTTTAACCACATGGATGCTAAGACCAACCACAAGGGAGAAGAATTCAGCTCTCTACCTTTCCTTCTAGGTCCGTATTTCAGACTTAATAATCCTCTGCAATGTGACTGGTATTTCCGTCTCATTCTATTCCATTCTACTGGCCCCAAGGATGCTGTGGGACTTGGGTGAAGGTGAGAGCTAGCCTACCTTCAATGTGGGGCTGATCCCCTGGGGAATGCTCACTTCTTTCCTCTCCTCCAGCTGCACATAGCTGGAGCCAATGGATACCTGCGGGCAGCTGAGCTCCTCCTGGACCATGGAGTGCGTGTGGATGTGAAGGACTGGGATGGCTGGGAGCCCCTGCATGCAGCTGCCTTCTGGGGACAGGTAGTTCTCACCCACAGGGCTGTGGGGGAGGCCGGCACAGGGCTAACCTGCTGACACCAAGTTTTTTGGGCTGGCAATTGGTTTCAAAGAACATAAGACTTTAAGGCTTAAGGTGTTAACTATAGCTCATATGTGAGATATGAAAAGGCCTAGGGAGTTTGCAAAAAACATTGGACAAGACAAGTTGTTTTGTTGTTGTTGTTGTTGTTGTTGTTGTTTTTGAGACGGAGTCTTGCTCTGTCACCCAGGCTGGAGTACAGTGGTGCAACCTCATCTCACTGCAACCTCCATCTCCTGGATTCAAGCAATTCTCCTGCCTCAGCCTCCTGAGTAGCTGGGATTACAGGCATGTGCCACCATGCCCAGCTAATTTTTTGTATTTTTAGTAGAGATGGTGTTTCACCATGTTGGCCAGGCTGGTCTCAAACTCCTGACCTCAGGTGATCTGCCCGCCTCAGCCTCCCAAAGTGCTGGGATGCCACCATGCCCGGCTGACAAATTGTATTCTAATAGGATGGTAAGCAAATTTGCCAAATAAGAAAATTACCAGCATTTTTGCTCCCAGTAGTTTCTCCATTTGTTTCCAGATACAAAACTCTGATTGTCACTTACACCTAGTCCCTCCTTAGATATATGCCAGCTCTAGAGTTACAGCCAACTCTTTCTTCTCCTTCTTCTTGGTGTGGCCCAGGCATGTGGAGGAGATGCTGAGCTCATTGCCTCTGTCTGGATTCCCCCCATGGATCTAGTGTGCAGGCCTTCCCTGGAAATCAACTTTGTCCCACCATTCTTTGGGTCACATCCTAAGAGGCCTTGGGCACTCTCTCTACCTCCTAGGCTTTCTGAGCTGTGGGCAGGGGGACACATGAGCTTCTTCCTGTGTTTCAGATGCAGATGGCAGAGCTATTGGTGTCCCATGGAGCTAGTCTCAGTGCAAGGACATCCATGGATGAGATGCCAATAGGTAAGTCCAGCACAGCAGCTGGTGTGCACAAATAGGTAGTTATCAATGTTTTGATGGGTAGAGGGAGAAATAGATAAATATATGGTTGTATAGATTGATGGATTGGTGTGTAGATAGATAGATGGATTAATTAATGGATGGTAGATGAATGGACAGATGAATGGATAGATGGATAAATGGATGAATGGATGGATGAGAGGGGTAGATGGGTAGATATTATGAAGTCTGGTTGAATGGATGGGTGGGTGGGTGGATGGATGAATGGATAGATAGAAGAATAAGTGGATGAGTGGGTAAAGGATGAATCTATGAATAGATGGCTCAGTCAGCAATAGGTAGATAGATGGATGAAGGAGTTAGGTAGAATAGATGGGAGTATGTAGCTTTCTTAGCATCTTTGCATAATTTATTGCTTGGGCTATGTGGGGTACCTTCTTGTTTCCCTCACTACTTCTCATATCAGTGAAGACTTGAGGACTCTTCTTGGAAACTATCAAAGAGGAACATGAATCCCTTGGTCATAGCTGGGAACCTTAGGAATTGTGACTGTGCCCAGAACCTGGGTTTCCCATTCTTATAATCCTCTAAGGTTTGGGTTGCAGCCCAGGAACTTTGGCTGGCATTGTTTTCTTCCCTCGCTGCATGCCCCAAAAGATGCTTGGAGTTTTCAGTGGGTTGGGGTGGCAGCTCCTCTGGTCTGGAGCACCCTCTTGCGCCACAGGTCCTGGCCCCGTCCCCCACAACAGACTCCTCTGCCCCTTCAGACCTGTGCGAGGAGGAAGAGTTCAAGGTCCTGCTGCTGGAGCTAAAACACAAGCATGATGTGATCATGAAGTCACAGCTGAGGCACAAGTCATCCTTGAGCCGGAGGACATCCAGCGCAGGCAGCCGTGGGTGAGTCCGGGGCAGGGCAGCCAGGGGTCCCTGTGCGTGCTCCTGCCTGTGGCGCCTGGGTGCAGCCTCCAGCACCCACTTTGTCCTCTCAGGAAGGTGGTGCGGCGAGCCAGCCTGTCGGACAGGACCAACCTGTATAGGAAGGAGTATGAGGGAGAGGCCATCCTGTGGCAGCAGCGGAGTGCAGCCGAGGATCAGCGGACCTCCACCTACAACGGGGACATCAGGGAGACCAGGACAGACCAAGAGAATAAGGACCCTGTGAGTGGCCTCACGCCCTGCCCTAGTGTCAGTCACTGCAATGGGAGGAGAACAGGGTCCAGCCTGGCCTTGCCTTCAACTGAGAGCCTTCAGAGGGAAGTAGCCAGGCACTGCCCTTAAACTAGCATATCCAGTCTGATGGTGATGGCTACTGTAGTTAAACCAGCAGATTCAGTCTGATGGTGGTGGCTGCTGTAGCTAAGGAGGTGATCAGGGAGCGTGTTAGAGACTGAGCTGGGTGCTTTGGCACACAGGTGGGTCTCCTAATTGACAGGGGGTGTGTGTCCGCTATGCGCCTAGCTGTGCTCCAGCACACCTAGCAGTGGACTTCCTAGAAAAGAGCTTCAGTAGGGCAGTCACCCAGGAGCTGATGGTGCTACAACTTCTTTTTCAGGAAATATAACAAGATATTGAGAATTGTGTTTATCAGAACATGCTTTTTGAAAAATGGAGTAGAATCCTATTAGGACCTCTGAGAAGCCTGCTCCTGTAGCAGCCAATGGTCCTTTAAGCTTTAAGCTGCTTTCCTTAGGGGACACACATTCATTTCTGATGGCTGCTTTAAGAAATTATCACAAACTGGATGGCTTAACATGGTGGAAATTTATTCTCTCTCAGTTCTGAAGGCCAGAAGTCTAAAATCGAGGTGACACCAGCATTGGTTCCCTCTGGGGGCTCTCAAGGGGATTCTGTTCCATGCCTCTGCGAGCTTCTGGTGGCTCAGGCGTTCTTTGGCTCTTGCTAGCAACGATTCTAGTCTCTGCTTCTATCTCCACATGACCTTTTTCTATGTGTGTGTGTGTGTTTTCTTTTTGTATTTTTATTTTATTGGATTTTTTTTGAGACAGGGTCTTGCTCTGTCACTCAGGCTGGAGTGCAGTGGCATGATTATAGATCACTGAAGACTCCAGCTCATGGGCTTAAGCTATCCTCCCACCTCAGCCTCTCAAGTAGCTGGGACTATAGGTGGGGGCCATCACGACTGGCTAATTTTTAAATTTCTTGTAGAGATGAGGTCTTGCTGTGTTGCCCAGGCTGGACTCAAACTTAGCCTCAAGCAATCCTCCCACCTTGGCTTCCCAAAGTACTGAGATTACAGGTTCGAGCCACCATACCTAGCCTGTTTTTTCCTCTTATAAGGACACCAGTCATTGGATTGGAGCCCATGCCAATCCAGTATGACCTAATCTTAATTTAATTTATTACACCTGCAAATACCTATTTCCAGATAAAGTCACATTCAGAGATTCCAGGTAGACATGAATTTTTGAGGGACACTACTTGACCCAGAACCAACATACTCACTCAGCATGGCTGCTTTCTTGCTGAGTGGAGTGAACAAGTTTGGGGCTGGAGTGGAATTGCTGAGAACAAGGGAGAAGCTAACTATACTGGAGGTGGTCTGCCATTTTCGTTCTTCCACCACACGATGAACAGATCAAAACATGCCTAGAGAGTTTAGCCTTGGTGGGATGAAATTGATTAACTACTGAGCATGCCCATGTGTCTCAGAGGGACCCTGCTTCCCAGCATGAACAGTGAGGTCACCTACTGCCTGTCTCACCAGGAGGCGTGAAGGTGCCTGCCCAAGGGGAGGCCACATCAAAGCCACCAGCTGGTGATGGAGAGGGCATGTAGGGAAGCTTTGTTCTGCCTGGCCCCTTAGTCTGAGGATTGGTGAGAAAAGAGATGTAGATCAATATCAAATCACATTTCAGATGTCTCCCAGTTGTGCTTTATTTATTTTTCCTTTGTGATTGTGGTATAACTTAAGTATGGTAAAGCAGACAAATCTTTTTTTATTCTTTTACTTTTTTGTGATATGGAGCCTCACTCCATTACCCAGGCTGGAGTGCAGTGGTGTGATTTCAGCTCACTGCAACCTCTGCTCCCAGGTTCAAGCAATCCTCTCACCTCAGCCTCCTGAGTAGTTGGGATTACTAGTGCCCGCCATGACACCTGGTGGATTTTTGTGTTTTTAGTACAGATGGGGTTTCACCATGTTGGCCAGGCTGGTGTTGAAGTTGTGACCTCAAGCAATCCTTACCCACTTGGACCTCCCAAAGTGCTGGGCTTACAGGTGTGAGCCACCATGCCTGGCCAAGTAGACAAATCTTAAATGAGATTTTCAACAACCTTTTACAAATGTACACACTTAGATGAATTCATAGAGCCTTTTCATCATCCATGTTCTCTCTCCGTCCTTTCCCCCACTCCAAATGTAGTCACTATTTAACTTTGAGTTCTAAAGATTAATTTTGTATATGCATATGAATGACCCTGTTGTTTCTTTTGTGTCTGGCTTTTTTTACATCTGTGAGAGTCACCCACGTTGTGGCATATAGCAGTAGTTCTTTTTTTTTTTTTTTTTTGAGACAGGAGTTCACTCTGTTGCCTGGGCTGGAGTGCAGTGGTGTGATCCTAGCTCACTGCAGCCTTGACTTCTTGGGATCAAGCGATCCTTCCACCTCAGCCCCTTGGGTAGCTGGGACTATAGGCATGCACCACCATGCCTGGCTAATTAAAAATAATTTTTTTTGGTCAGGTGCCGTGGCTCATGCCTGTAATCCCAGCACTTTGGGAGGCCGAGGTGGGTGGATCACGAGGTCAAGAGATCGAGACCATCCTAGCCACATGGTGAAACCCCATCTCTACTAAAAATACAAAAATTAGCTGGGCGTGGTGGCGCACGCCTGTAGTCCCAGCTACTCAGGAGGCTGAGGCAGGAGAATCACTTGAACCCGGGAGGTAGAGTTTGCAGTGAGCCAAGATAGAGCCACTGCACTCCAGCCTGGGGACAGAGAAAGACTCTGTCTCAAAACAAAACAAAACAAAATTTTTTAGAGATGGGATCTTGCTATGTTGCCCAGGCTGGAGTGCATTGGCACGATCTTGGCTCGCTGCAACCTCCACCTCCCAGATTCATGCCATTCTCCTGCCTCAGCCTCCCTAGAAGCTGGGACTATAGGTGCCTGCCATCACACCCAGCTAATTTTTTGTATTTTCAGTAGAGACAGGGTTTCACCGTGTTAGCCAGATGGTCTCGATCTCCTGACCTTGTGATCCACCCGCCTCAGTCTCCCAAAGTGCTGGGATTACAGACGTGAGCCACCACGCCCGGCTGCCTCATTCTTTTTTATTGCTTTCTAGAATTCAATTGTTTGAATATTAAAATTTACATATCCATGCTCCTTTTTTTTTTTTAATTGAGACAGAGCGTTGCTTTGTCACCCAAGCTAGAGTGCAGTGGCATGCTCTTGGCTCACTACAACCTCTGCCTCCCAGGTTCAAGCGATTCTCCTACCTCAGCCTCCTGAGTAGCTGGGATTACAGGTGCGTGCCACCATGCCCGGCTAATTTTTGTATTTTTAGTAGAGACGGGGTTTCACCATATTGGCCAGGCTGGTCTTGAATTCCTGACCTCAAACAATCCACCCTCCTCGGCCTCCCAAAGTGTTGGTATTACAGGGATGAGCCACTGCTCCTGGCCTCCATTCTCCTTTTGGTGGACATTTGGGTTTCTTGTTTCTGGCTCCTGTGAATAAATCTGCTATAAACATTTTTGTACATGTCTTTTGGTGGACATAAGCACTATTTTGTGTTGGGAATATACCCAGGAAAGCAGTGGGAGTCACGGGTAGGCATATGTTTAGCTTTAGTGGATACTACCAAGCAGTTTTCCAAGGTGCCTTGTACCTGTCTGCTTTCCCATGGCAGAGTGTTTCTTGCCAACCCTTGGTATAGTCAGTCTTTTTTTTTTTTTTGATACAGAGTTTCACTCTTGTTGCCCAGTCTGGAGTGCAATGGCGCCATCTCGGCTCACTGCAATCTCCGCCTCCCGTGTTCAAGTGATTCTCCTGTCTCAGCCTCCCGAGTAGCTGAGATTACAGGCACCTGCCACCATGCCCAGCTAATTTTTGTGTTTTAGTAGAGATGGGGTTTCACCATGTTAAGGTGGGAATTCTCAAAGCATGGTCCCTGGACCGGCAACATCAGCATCACCTGGGAACTTGTTAGAAATGCAGACTTTGGCTGGGCACTGTGGCTCACAAATCCTGTAATCCCAAAACTGAGGGAGGCTGAGGTGGGAGGATCTCCTGTGCCTAGGAGTTACTGGATAACATGGCAAGACCCTATCTCTACCCCCCACCAAAAAAAAAAAACAAAACAATTAGCTGGGTGTGGTGGTGTGTACCTGTAGTCTTAGGTCTTGTGAGGCTGAGGCAGGAGGATTGCTTGAGTCAAGGAATTCGAGGCTGCAGTGAGCTATGATAGCACCACTGAACTCCAGCCTGGGTGACAGAATGAGGCCTGGTCTCTAAAAAATAAATAAATAAATAAATAAATAAATAAATAAATAAATAAATAAATGTAGATTCTCAGGACCCACCCCAGATGTGGCGATACTGCTGCACACAAGAATTTCAGAACCACTTATTTGAGGAATAATTTGTTCAGCCTGACCCCCAAATCACATTTCTTCCAAGGCTGTGCCCTGTTAGCCTTCAAGGCTGACTTTGGTTCACTGTTTTTTGTTTTTGTTTTTGTTTTTTTCCTCTGAAACAAGGTCTCACTCTGTTGCCCATGCTGGACTGGAGTGCAGTGGTGCAATCTTGGTTCACTATAGCCTCTGCCTCCCAGATTCAGGCAATTCTCCCACCTCAGCCTCCTGATTAGCTGGGACTACAGGCACCCGCCACCACGCCCGGCTAATTTTTGTGTTTTTTGGTAGAGATGGGGTTTCCCCATGTTGGCCAGGCTGGTCTCAAACTCCTGACCTTAAGTGATCCGCCTGCCTTCGCCTCCCGGAGTGCTGGGATTACGGGCATGAGCCACCGTGCCCCATGTTTTTTAATCTGATGTTTAAGTAGCAGTACAGACAGACTAAATGAGAATCTCAGGAGTTGGGACCTCGGCATTGTATATATTTGTCATTGGTGTTTTTTTTTTTTTTTTAGATGGAGTCTTGCTCTGTCGCCAGGCTGGAGTGCAGTGGCTCAATCTTGGCTCACTGCAACCTCTGCCTCCCAGGTTCAAGCGATTCTCCTGCCTTAGCCTCCTGAGTAGCTGGAACTACAGGTGCACGCCACCATGCCTAGCTAATTTTTGTATTTTTAGTAGAGACGGGGTTTCACCATGCTGTCCAGGATGGTCTTGATCCCTTGACCTCGTGATCCACCCGCCTCGACCTCCCGAAGTGCTGGGATTACAGGCATGAGCCACTGTGCCCGGCCATGTCGTTGTGTTTTAAAGCTAAAGAGAAATGGTTTTTGAAGTGATTGCAGCAGTAAGTAGAATGCTTCGACCACAGAATTGGCAAGATCTCGGAGGTCAGGGAGAAAGGAGTTTGTTTCCTAGGGAGGAAGACAGAGGCTGCAAGGACTGAGGGTTGGGAGTGGGACGAGCAGGTGGTGTAATTGGACAGTTGACCAGGAATGTGTGTCCCGTGGTCAGCCCATTTCCAGAAGGGTCTTCAGGAGAGTTTTTCTGCATTGCAGTGCTTGTTTACCCTCAGGGTGAGTCAAAGTCCAGGACCCTGTAGGGAGGGGAGCAGCTTAACTAAAATTTGGTTAAATCATTTACCGCTGGACGTGGCGGCTCATGCCTGTAGTCTCAGCACTTTGAGAGGCCCAGGCAGGTGGATCATCTGAGGTCAGGAGTTCGAGACCAGCCTGGCCAACATGGTGAAACCCTGTTGCTACCTAAAATAGCCAGGTGTGGTGGCAGGTGCCTGTAATGCCAGCTACTTGGGAGGCTGAGGCAGGAGAATCACTTGAACCTGGGAGGCAGAGGTTGCAGTGAGCCAAGATTGCACCACTGCACTCCAGCCTGGGCAACAGAGTGAGACTCTATCTCAAAAAAAAAAAAAAATCATTTAGCAAGCCTTAATTTCAGTTGATAAATTGACAGTTTAGCTAATCATTTCAGAGAAAAAGAATGAGAATTTGGGGGACTGTGTTTGGGTTGTCCTAGGAAAAGGAGGGATCATCTGAGCGTTCTGGAAATCCTATGGGGAAGGGTGATTCTGTGCAGTCAGCCATTCCCCAGAACACAAAAGGTGGGGGTTTTGTTTAACCTTCCTGTTTTCCAGTACCTCAGTTCAACATTGCCAAGATGATGGCGCCTACCGCAAAGGGTGTTCTAGGGTCAATTGTGTTCTTATTTATATAGAACTCAGCCCATAACTTGTACCTTATTAAGCATTAGGCAGATAAATACATTTAGAAGTTCCCTGCATCATGAGAAAACCTCTTTCATCTAACCCGCATGCTTGAGGCTGGAGTTAATTCCTCTTCCTTCAATGCTCTGATTTCTGACACTGGAGGTGGATATAGGTGGGTTTTGTTTTGTTTTGTTTTGTTTTGTTGAGACAGGGTCTTATTCTGTCACTCAGGTTAGACTGCAGTGGTGCAAACATGGCTCACTGCAGCCTCACCCTCCTGGGCTCAAGTGATCCTCCTGCCCAGCCTCCCACGTAGCTGAGCCACAGGCATGCACCACCATGCCCAGCTAATTTTTAAATATTTTTGTAGTGATGAGGTCTCACTATGTTGCCCAGGCTGGTCTCCAACTCTTAGGCTGAAGCCATCCTCCCACCTCAGCCTACCAAAGTGCTGGGATTACAGGCATGAGCCACTGCACCCAGCAGGGATTTTTTTCTTTTTAAACTAATAGATTTTTTTTTCGAGCAGTTTTAGAACTCTAGAAAAATGAGTGGAAAGTACAGATATTTCCCATATACACCCCCCTCCACCCTGGTTTCCCCTGTTATTAACAACTCGCATTAGTGTGGTACATATGTTATCACTGATGAGCCAATATTGATACATTATTATGAACTAAAGCCCATGGTTTACATCGGGTTTGCTCTTTGTGTTGTAACTCCTATGGGTTTTGACAAATGCATAATGTCATGTGTCCGTCATGATAGTGTCACACAGAATGCTCTCGCCACTTGGTTTAGGTGGTTATATTAGACGGTTGAGATTGTGAACAACTGGTAAAAGAGACCAGGGCTGTCCCACTAAACAGCCCTGGTATTCTACTTACGCTTCCTCCCCAAACTCTAGCAATCACTGATCTTCTACTGTTTTCATAGTCTTGCTTTTCCGAAATGTTATATACTTGGAATTATATAATATGTGATGCTTTCAGATTGGTGTTCTATATGGTTTTTTTTGAGACGGAGTCTCACTCTGTTGCCCAGGCTGGAGTGCAGTTGTGCAATCTCGGTTCACTGCAACCTCTGCCTCCTGGTTCAAACAATTATCCTGCCTCAGCCTCCTGAGTAGTTGCGATTAGAGGCATGCGTCACCGCGCCTGTCTAATTTTTGTGTTTTTCTTTTAGTAGAGACAAGGTTTCACCATGTTGGCCAGGCAGGTCTCGAACTCCTGACCTCAAGTGATCTGTCCACCTCAGCCTCCCAAAGTGCTGGGATTATAAGCGTGAGTCACCACGCTCGGCCTGTACATATGTTTTTTTAACTGTCTAGATGATGCCAATGTGCATCCAAGATGGGATCAGTGTCTCAGATCTTTGCCACTCTAAACATCAGCAGGAAATTCTTAGAAGTACCGAATTGCAGGCCCCAACCCAGACCTATTGAATCAGAATATGGATTTTAACAATATCCCTAGGGCAACTCACATACACATTAAAGTTTGAGAAGCACTGACTAGGACCACCAAGAAATGGTCTCTCCATGACATGGCATCAGTCTGCCTGCATAGTTCAGAAGGAGCCATTAAAAACAAAAAAAGGTTGGACTTGGTGGCTCATGCCTGTAATCCCAGGGCTTTGGGAAGCTGAGGTGGGAGGATCACTTGAGACCAGGAGTTCAAGACCAGCCTGTGCAACATAGTGAGGCCCTGACTCTAAAAGGAGAAAGCGAAGAAATACACACTCATAAATGGAAACTTACTATGGAAAGTGTTCTTTGCCTTATCACATGTTACCATATATACATAACATATATGTTAGATGTATGTATGTTATATATATATGTTAGAAAACTAGATTATAAACTAGATTGTATATATATACATATCTTGGACATCTTTCCTTGCCAGCTCGTGGAGACTTCCTTCATTCTTTTTACCAGCTACAGAGCATGCCAGTAGAAGTACTGGCCACAATTTCCTGCTTGCCCAGTGATGACTTTCAGGCTTTGCACTAATGAGAGAGAAAATCTGTGAAATGGGCTTGCTGGTGCAAAGTATACAATCCTTTCTAAAAATTTTTATCATTATTATTGTTTCTATTTTTTACTGAAGAGCTGGGGAGAGAAGAAAGGAAAAAAAGAAAAAAATATCACTGAAGGATGATGCAAAACTGTCCACCAAAGAGACTGTAGCAATTTACATTCTCACTTATTTCCCCATATCCCTGCCAACACCGAGTAATAACACACTTTAAACGTATTTGTCAATGTGATATCTAAAAGTGGTATTTTGTTGTTTTAATTTTTATATTATTAACGATTAGTGAGGAGGAATATTATTCCAATGCCATGTATATCTATATATTTTGCTGTGGGCTGCATATTAGTATCCTCTGCCTACTATTTTTATTAGGTAGGTAGGCCTTTAAAAATTGACTTTTGGCTGGGCTCGGTGGCTCATGCCTGCAATCTCAGCACTTTGGGAAGCTGAGGAGTGTGGATCACTTGAGGCCAGGAATTCAAGATCAGCCTGGCCAGCATGGTGAAACCCCATCTCTACAAAAATACAAAAATTAGCTGGGTGTGGTGGTGCGTGCCTGTAATCCCAGCTACTCGGGAGGCTGAGGCAGGAGAATTGTTTGAACCCGGGAGGCAGAGGCTGCGGTGAGCGGAGAGTGCGCCACTGCACTCCAGCCTGAGAGACAGAGCAAGACTCCGTCTCAAAAAAAAAAAGGACTTTTAAGAGCTCTTTATACTTTTAGAAAATTAGTCTCTTTTCTGTCATATATGTTGAAAATATTTTCCTAGTTTCTTCATGTGTCTTTTGACCTTGTTTCCTGTTCATGGTGAGTTTTTGCTGTGCTTTAAATGTTGTTGCATGTATCTTTTTTTTAGTTTATAGTTTTTAGGAAGCAGCTACTTTTCAAACTCTTGTTATCCAAGGATTATTAGGTGTACAGGATCCCTGGGTAAGAATCTTTGTGAGATATGCTTCAAATACAGAGGAAGGATTACAAGTGACTGAAAAACCCAACTCAAATGGACTAACACACAAGGAATTTATTGGCTTGTGCAACTGAAAAGTCTGGGCCTGGAAGGATCCTGGGCTTCAAATGTGTCATTGGGATGCAGTCTCTGTTAGCCTTTCTTCATGCCAACTTCACTTGCAAGCAGACCTTTCAACATAATATCTCCCCAGCCCTCAGCTTACTTCATTCTTACTACCCACAGTTCCTACAGAAACTTCTCTTTCCCAATTGTTCTAGCAAAAATCCCAGGGTCGCTTCACTGAGGCAATTTCAGTTAAGAACTCACCCCTGGGCCAATCCCTGTAGTGAAATATGTTGACTGGCTAGGCCTTGGGTCATGATCCGGGCCCTGGAGCAAGGCCAGGGATCAGTCAACTCTACGAAAATTCATAGATTGGGGGTTCCCCAAAGGAAAAACCTGGCCCAAATACCCAGGGAGAGAAAACAGATAGAGGAAAAGTCCAAAGAATAATACCCTCAGCAGAGAGACAGGTGGATAGTAGGTTCAGATCTTCCAGCCAGCTGGTAATGTTGTCCCTCTCACTCGCAGAACCCCAGGCTGGAGAAGCCCGTGCTACTCTCCGAATTTCCTACCAAGATCCCACGAGGTGAACTGGACATGCCTGTTGAGAACGGCCTCCGGGCTCCGGTCAGTGCCTACCAGTATGCACTGGCTAACGGGGATGTCTGGAAGGTGCATGAGGTGCCCGACTACAGCATGGCCTATGGCAACCCTGGCGTGGCCGACGCCACCCCGCCCTGGAGCAGCTACAAGGAACAGAGTCCTCAGACGCTTCTGGAGCTGAAGCGGCAGCGGGCTGCAGCCAAGCTGCTCAGCCACCCCTTCCTTAGCACCCACCTGGGCAGCAGCATGGCCAGGACGGGCGAGAGTAGCAGTGAAGGCAAGGCCCCCTTGATCGGAGGCAGAACTTCACCATACAGCAGCAATGGGACCTCGGTATATTACACGGTCACCAGCGGAGATCCCCCACTCTTAAAGTTCAAGGCCCCCATAGAGGAGATGGAGGAGAAGGTGCATGGCTGTTGCCGTATCTCCTAGTCTCCGTGTGATGGAGGAGGGAGATGCCTGGGGAGGGGCTCCTGGAATCCAGGCCAGCCCAACAGCCTTGGCTGGGGAGGTGTCAGAGGGCAGCTGGGGAGAGGTGGGCTCTGCTTTTCAGAGGAACTCAGACCCCAGCCCTCACCTGGCTGCCCATAGCATCCCATGTCCCACGTCCCGTGGTTCTGCTTCCTGCTGCATCGTCTGCCATCTGACACAAGGCCTGTCGTGGCCTCCTGGCTCACTCTGCTGTCTGATCTTGGGAGGGTGGGCTTGAGATCCCAGCTCTATTCTTGGTATAAAGGCTTCTCCGGATCAGTACATGCATGTCACATTAACACACACACACATATACACGCACACACAAGCTCAATCATTGTGTGTAGGAATGACATACCTGGGCTCAGGGGAAGCAAGGGGGCTTAGAATTTGTGGGGTATTCCCAAAAGGATGGAAGTTAAGACTCAGAGTCTCATTACCACTGCCATCATGGCTTTAGCAGGGGAGGGGACCTGCTAAGCTGAGACCCATAGTCCTGCTCAGAGTCATCCCAAGGTCTGAGCCACCAGCCACACCTGACAGGGGCGAGAAGTCCTCGCTGTGTTCAGAGGGAGCCAGGAATCTACATGGGTAGATGAGATAGACACAGACTTGCTCCCCACAGCCTTGTTGAGAGCCATACTTCTGCCCATGCCGGGAGCCAGCTGTGTGACTTTCCAGGGGTGGAGGGGGAAAACCAGGCAATTTCATTCCTGGAATCAACCAAATCATGTTTTCCTCTTGGATGGAAGTGTCAAAGGCAGAAGGGTGTGGGAGGGGGACAAGGCCAGTATTTACAAAAGTGTATCTGATTTAAAAAATTCCTTTAGTCTGTAAAACTCCTAGAGGGAGGGAGGTAACTGAATTCACTTCTTTTTGTGGATCGTATCACGGTCACTGGGTTTTACTGGCTGGTGCTGGGAAAATGAAGCTAAGGGAGGAGCTTCCATTGGAATGCTTTTCCAGGGAGAGAGGCCAGTTAATTAAAAAAAAAAAACAAAAAACAGTCGCTAGTTAACAGCGACAGAGCCCAGCACCCTGGGGTCTTTGTAAATATCCAGACTGTTTCAGCCCAGCCCATCTCAGCCAGCCCTCCTCAGACTGAGCTGTCAGAGCACGCAATTAGGGGCCAGCCTGCCTCCACCTCCCACCCCCATCCACCCCCATCAGTCATGTGTGCGGAGTCAGTGCTCAGGATCCTGGGCCCAGCTTTTGCCTTTTTGGAGATCCTTGGTGAGACAGATTTGCCAGTCAGCCCTTTTGAGTTCCTGCCTCGCCCAGTGGCTCCCAGCCTGCACTTGCAGGAGTGGTGATGCCCCAAGTCTGCAAATCCAGGGTGCACGTGGTCAATATCCCATCCTGCATTCAGGAGAGCCATGGTAGGGCTGGAGTTAGGCCTTGCCCAGCTCTGCAGTTTCATAGTCCCAGCTTTCCTGGTGCTGGGGAGGGAGGACTGTGAATGGCTGTTCTCCCCTCACTGCTGATTCTCCCAGGACCCCCTTTGGAGTTGCCCATTGGCATGGGCACTGCCCACAGGCTCAGCCAGAACCTTTTGGTGTAACCGACAAGCTGCAGGTTGTCCCCTGCTCTGTGCGCCTTTTATTTGTCCTTAAACTACCTCCTTAGAGCTCTGAAGGGGTCTCTTAGTTCCAGATTTGAATTTGGGGAACAGATCTGGGTTCTTTTTAACCCTCTTCTTTCTCAGTCTATGAGAAAATTTCCCTGAGGGGCACCTGGGCTAGGGGCTTGGGGCTGGAAGACCATCCCCGCCTTGTGCCACAACTTTAGTCGTGGGATCTGCTCTTTGTCATTCTCAGCCCCCTACTGTGGCCCCCATGGCCCCATAACCCAGAGAGGGAGCTGGACTTCAGGGAGCCTGAGTGATGCTTTCCCAGGAGCAGGGCAGCTGGCTGGACCAGAAAGTAGAGGGCCCATGGGAGTGACTGTGCCCTCCGTGGCTGCTGGAAGGGGAGAGGTTCTCGGCATCAGGCCACCTCCACCCCAATGCCAGGACAGATGTATTCTAGAGTAGGGGTGGAGGCGGCCCAGGAGGCTGAAGACAGGTGCATAGATGCTTCCCATGACCCTGCCATTTGGGGTGGGCTCTTCAACATCTCAGGCTGTGGCTGGAACAGGACAGGATGATCTAAAACACACATACCATTGGCTGTAAAACAGTATGAGCCCAGACTGATGCTGAAATCCCTCGTGAGCTGACCTTAGCTACAAGGTAGGGAGTTCTGAGGGAAGCTGCGTGCTCCTCAGGAGAGAGCTGTGCAGGTTTTCCGATCTTTTTGCTCAGGGGCCAAACACTGAAGGCACGTACTGCCCAACCCACTGAGCGCCTGAGGCCATTCCCTCCTTTTCCGCATGCCTCCTGCCTCCTGGGCTATTCCTCTGCACCCAGAAGGCTGGGAATCCCAGCTGATTCCCTGACAGGAGCCGACTTCACACACAGGTGACTCTCAAGCATTGGCTCATGTTTTCAGCCAGGGATAAACCATCCCCTCTCGGGGCTTTAAGTCCCTGGGGAGCTTTCCCTGTAGGTCTCCTGGGTGTTGAGAGACAAGTTGGAGACCAACCTCCAATGAATGAGCCGCGGTCATTCATTAATTCACTCACGTAATTTACTGAGTAGCTGCAACAGGCCAGCCTCTATGTTAGGTTCTGCGGATAAAGGAGGAATAAGACAGAGTCAGGAGAACTGTTCTTTGTGGTTTCCGCCCCTTGGGGACCACAGGCATCAGCAGTCCCATTCAAGTCACCTGACACAAAATGTCTGCATCTTGGTCCAGCGACCCTTTGCTTTTCAGCTCCTAGAATCCTTACAGTCTGAATTCCTTTAGCTGGGAACAGCTGTCATGGCCACCCCTGGATAACATTTGCCACCAAGTATAGATGCTGGATCTTGGGTTCCAGGCAGGCATCATCCAGGTGCATCTGGAACTTTCAGTGATAGCTGCCTTCAGCCAGCATCTTTGGGGGACTCTATAATAGCAGCTTGAGATCAGTGTCTAGAAGACTGTTCTGCAATTTGCTGCCAAATGCATCTCAGGTTTTTAAAGTCATTGTTTCTTGCTCATGGTGGCTCATTTATTACATAGTCCCCTCACCCCACTAATGGATAATGGGAGGAAAAGTTGCTGCTTCCTTCAGCATCAAAGCCTTTCCTTGGGAATCTGCCTCCCTCCATGGCAGGGGTGGATTCGGGAGCTGGGAGTAACCAGGCAAAGTCAACCAGATGCCTAGCTCCTGCTGAGACCCAGGTCCTGTGGCAGCTCCTCATTAGATTAAAGGAGACCACTTCCAAAGCAGGTGCTGCGTGGCTAACCATCATATGCCCCAAACAATTGAAAGTTGGCGGTTATCACCAGACTGTGAGTTTCTGGCAAGTAGCTTAGGGAAGCCAAATAAACTCTAGGCTCAGGGCTACTGAAGACTTCAGGATAGAATTCTCCATCAAATATACAGCATAAATAAAACTGCTCTGCACTGTTTGATCCATTTCCAAGGAGCTTAGAAAGGTTAACAAGGGTGTGTCCCCTGTCCTGCCCCACTGGTTTGCTGGCTTTGTGATAACATGAGACCATTGTGGTTGTTGGTGTCGAATACCTTCCCATCCTGAGCTCTCTCACCTACCTGCTCTCTCTCCTAGAGCAGGATACTGGGGTACTTTCAAGAAGGGTGCTCCTTTTAAGATGCCCAGAAAGGCTGTATTTAACTCTTGCTATTTGTAACTTGGGGATGGTCTCCCCTGCCCCAGGGCACATAAGAGCAAAGGGTCCAATGGTCAGTGGATGACTCTGCAAAAGTGACCCCCTGTGCCAGAAGCTATAGCCCTCTCCCCGACAGGTCTCTCTTGTTGGCCAGAGGGGCTGCTTCCCATGGGCATTGCAAGTGCCACTGTGCGGGGCCTGGCTCTGCACACCCAGGAAAAGTCTGCAGACCCCCAGCCCTCCGCAATAATTCACCAGACCAGAAGCCACTGATGTACAGAGAACACTTAAAAAAATGTATTTTATGTGAAAAAAAGTTAAAACTCTGTATACTGTATCAGCAGCTTTGTGTAAAAATGGCAATCAAGAGAGTCTAATATATTTAAAACTTTTTTAAAAAAAAATCTTCGCGGATCTTTGATATCGTATTGAGGTAACTTCCAGGTAGCCCCTTGCCACGCAGCACCGGTGGGCCTCGGGTCCAAAACCGTGGCTCAGCCACATCCCAAAGGGGGCACATGTCCCTGGAGTTGCTTCCAGCTGCCAAGGCCTGTGACGGAATTCGCTGTTAAGAGTTTTTAATTAAAATTATTAAATTCCTTTTAATAACACCTGCTAGTGTGAGTGATTATTGCTGTGAGCTCACTTGAACAGTGCTGACTTGAATTCACAAAGAGGAGGTTCCTAGAATAGAGGGTGGGTGAGGGCTCCTAGTCTCTTCCCCCTTACCCCACCGCTTTCCCATAGAGGGCTTCCCCATGAGGACCCTGAAATAGAGAGAGCTCTAGGGGCTCAGACCTGGAGCAGATGTCTCCTCAGACTAGGAGATGGTGAAAACCGATGAATTCAAGAAAAGGTGGGTGGTTGGGAACGACCTTCATTCTGTCGAATAAGCTCTTTGAAATTAACATGAGGCCCTGTAGTAGCATATATTTATTCCATACATTTTCAAAGTTTTTCCTGATATTTATTTATCTTTTTTTTTTTTTTTTTTTTAAAGACGGAGCCTCACTCTTTCACCCAGGCTGGAGTGCAGTGGCGCGATCTCAGCTCACTGCAACTTCTGTCTCCCGGGTTCCAGCAATTCTGCCTCAGCCTCCCGAGTAGCTGAGATTACAGGCACTCGCCATGATATCCAGCTAATTTTTTGTATTTTTAGTCGAGACAGAGTTTCACCATGTTGGCCAGGCTGATCTCCAACTCCTGACCTCAAGTGATCCTCCCGCCTCGAGCTCCCAAAGTGCTGGGATTATAGGCGTGAGCCACCGCGCCTGGCCTCTCATGACATTTATATGTAACAAGGGTGCCCCTTTCCTCTGTCCCATTCTTGGAGTGAACTGACGTGTCCTGTCCTCTTCCCCCTGCCCCATTCCACTCTTTCCCCTTGTGTGCTTATTGTGGGGAAGTACAATACTATAAAGTACTTCACCTTATGACAGCAATACAGCAGCTAAGGCCCCGGCCATTCTCATTTTTTACCTCAAGCGTTAGAGGCACAGAGAAGCTATGTGGTTGCACAGCCTCAGACCACAGTCCTTGGTCCTTGTCCCACACAGAACTTTGTTGGTGTTTTTCTTGAAAGAGGATGAAAAGGGTGTCGGATCACAACGTCAGTGGTTCGAGACCAGCCTGGCCAACGTGGTGAAACCCCCATCCTACTAAAGATGCAGAAAATTAGCCAGGCGTGGTGGCATGAGCCTGTAATCCCAGCTACTCAGGAGGCTGAGGCAGGAGAATCATTTGAACCCGGGAGGTGGAGGTTGCAGTGAGCTGAGATCATGCCATTGCACTCCAGCCTGGGCGACAGGAGAAGACTCTGTCTCAAAAAAAAAAAAAGAAGGTGCTCTCTTGTAGCCTCCCGGGTCCTGGATACCAGAGCAGGGACACATGGAAGGCTCCACACTTATTCTTGAGAAACTTCACAAAGGGATGGGGATGGGGAGAGGAGGGGAAGAGAGGGAGAGGCGTCCGAACAGCAGCAGGCATTCATCCATTTAAAAAGGTTGTTGGCTGCTAAATAATAATAATGGTAACATCTCACATTTATGACCCACTTTTCATTTACATAAAAAGGATGAGGACTGAAAATTGACTGTTGGATTTAGCTCTGTGGAACTCATGATGAACCTGACAAGAGGTTTTGGTAAAGCAGTGGGGGTTTTAGCCTGATTGAAGAGGGCTGGAAGGGAACTGGAGACAGCAGGTATAGACAACTGGTGTAAGGGTTTCTTTTTCTTTTCTTTTTTTTTTTTTTTTGAGACAGAGTCTTACTCTGTCACCCAGGCTGGAGTGCAGTGGTGTGATCATAGTTCACTACAGCCTCAAACTCCTGGGCTTAAGTGATCTCTTGCCTCAGCCTTCCTAGTGGCTGGGACCACCATGAGCACTGCCATGCACTAAAAGTCAGGTGCACCACCATGCCCAGTTAACTTTTGTATTTTTTTGTAGAGACATGGTCTCACTATGTTGCCCAGGCTGGTCTCAAACTCCTGGGCTCAAGTGATCCTCTTCCCTTGGCCTCCCACAGTGCTGGGATTACAGGTGCAAGTCACCATGGCCAGCCACATCTGAGATTTTATGCTGCAAAAGTAAGAAGACAGATGGGGAGCTTTAGAGGAATGTAGGGTCAAGAGAGGGTTGTTTTAAGATGAAAAATATTTCAGCATGCTTGTAGGCTGATAGAAATGAATCAGTAAAGAGGGAAGCTGATGTTCCAGGAGAAAGAAGAAGATTGCTAGAGCGATGCTGGTGAGTAGTAGAGAGGCTGGAAGTGCCCAGGCAGAGGGGTTGGTGTTGGATGGGCACAGGCGCAGTTCATAAATGCCCAGTATATGGGCAGAGATGCAGACAGGAAGATAGACTAGATGGGTGCACGTGGACGTTCCCTTCTCACTGCTTCTGTGTTCTCGGTGACATAGGAGGCAAGCTGTCAGAGAGGAAAAGGTAGAGAGAATGAGGGAAATGTGGCCTACCAGGCAGTTTTTTTGTTTTTGTTTTGTTTTGTTTTGTTTTTAGATGGAGTTTCGGTCTTGTCGCCCAGGCTGGAGTGCGGTGGTGCCATCTTGACTCACTGCAACCTCCCCTCCCGTGTTCAAGTGATTCTCCTGCCTCAGCCTCCCGAGTATCTGGGGTTACACCAAGTAACCAGGGTCTGGTTATTAGACACCCGGCTAATTTTTGTATTTTTAGTAGAGACGGGGTTTCACTGTGTTGGTCAGGCTGATCTCAAACGCCTGATCTCAGGTGATCCGCCCTCCTCGGCCTCCTAAAGTGCTGGGATTACAGGCATGAGCCACTGCTCCCGGCCTCCTAGCATGCAGTCTTACGGATTATGAATTTAAAACATGACCAGTCAGTAAGCATGGTTATGCCCTTTTTGTTTTTTCTCCAGCCCTGTAGTGCTGCCGGGGTGCAGGTGGAAAGTAGGGTATAACCAGGGTTTGTTGGGGTTTTACAAGGCAAAAACCTATGAAATGAGAGAAGACTACCGGAGGGTGTAATCAAAGGAGTAGTCCTAATATGATGAGCCGGTATTTTTTGAATGAATGAATACATGGTTAAAGGCAGGTGATAAAGGCGATATCCTTGGCCATGCCAAAGCTCTGAGCGCCTAGGAGCAGCGTGGCCAGAGTCTCTGGGAGTCTGGCACCTGCCTCTCCTCATTGCCTAGGCCTGACTGTCACCGGCCTTGTAGGGCCGCGCCGTGGGGCGGCCGGCAGGGGGCGCGCTGGGATGGCCAGGAGCTCGGCCCTCCCTGCTCTGTCCCTGCTCTGCTGCCCGCCTCGCCCCTGCAAGTTTAAATTCAGTTTAGCAATCCCAGCATCGCCTCCAATAACGCATCAGGGGGCGGAGCCGTAGCGGCTTGCGCCCCGCCTCGCTCCACTATTGGAAGGAAAGCAGCCAATGGGAGAGCCGAGGCGGGGAGGTGCGGCCAATGGCGCGGGCCCGTTTGATTCAAAGGTTGCTTATAAAGTAGGCCCGCACGCTGGTTCTTGTCCGAGGGCTGTCGAGTCCGAGCGCCGCTATGCCTCTGGTGTCCGAGGGCCTGGACGAGCTGCCTGCCGCCTGCCTGTCGCCATGCGGGCCGCCCAACCCGACCGAGCTGTTCAGCGAGTCACGGCGCCTGGCTCTGGAGGAGCTGGTGGCGGGCGGCCCCGAAGCCTTCACGGCCTTCCTGCAACGCGAGCGCCTGGCTCGTTTCCTGAACCCCGATGAGGTGCACGCCATCCTGCGCGCGGCGGAGAGGCCGGGAGAGGAGGGCGCGGCGGCGGCGGCCGAGGACTCGTTCGGCTCCTCGCACGACTGCTCGTCGGGCACCTACTTCCCCGAGCAGTCGGACCTGGAGCCGCCGCTGCTGGAGCTTGGCTGGCCCTCCTTCTACCAGGGCGCCTACCGCGGCGCCACGCGCGTCGAGACGCACTTCCAGCCCCGCGGCGCGGGCGAAGGCGGCCCCTACGGCTGCAAGGACGCTCTGCGCCAGCAGCTCCGCTCGGCGCGAGAGGTGAGCGGCCCTCCAGGGCCCTGAGTCGCCCGGGAGACCCCCTTCAAGAATGGGATATTGCGGCCTGCTGGGAGTACGGGCCGGGGCCACTACCTCCTCTGCGCCCTACCGGAAGCGCGGGCTAGGTGGTCCCAGGGTCCCTGACTCACACCCCACTCTGAGTGTCTCCCCCGGATCCCCCGGGCCGCTCCTCGTGGCAGGGGATAGTGGGAAAGCCTCGGTTCCCAAGGATGCGAATTGTGCCCGGGTTCCATCTCCTAACGTTCATATCCCTGAAGGAAGGACCTGAAGTACTCTGAGTTCCAAATTTCAGTTAAAATCAAACTTGGAAAATTGCCGATTTCCCTGGCTGTCAGCCAACGCTAGATTCCACTTTCAGGAGCTTCTTAGGAGACTCATTACCAAAGAACTTACGTAGGGAAAGTTCCAGAAAGATGGTCTCCAGAGACAACTACGGGGCATTAGGAATCAATTATTATCGCTAATTACTTTCACGCATCTTATGTTGTAAAAAGCAGATAAACACAAGAGTGGCAAAGTGAGAGCTCTGCCGCTTTTTCTTTCTTGTCTTTTTTTTTTTTTGAGACAGATTTTCTCTCTTTTGCCCAGAATGAAGTGGCGGGATCTCAGTTCACTGCAACCTCCTTCTCCCGGGTTCAAGTGACTCTCCTGCCTCAGTCTCCCAAGTAGCTGGGATTACCGGTGCCCGCCACCACGCCCGGCTAATTTTTGTGTTTTTAGTAGAGATGGGGTTTCGCCATGTTGGCCAAGCTGGTCTCGAACTCCTAACCTCAGGTGATCCACCCGCCTCGGCCTCCCAGAGTGTTAGGATTACAGGCGTGAGCCACCGCGCCCGGCCCCCTGCCGCTTTTTCTACTGCCAGAGACGGGAGGGGAAACTGGGGCAAGGGGTTTGTTTTCCATAGGCTGGGTCTGTGCCAGATTGCAGTGGTCTCCTAAAATGCAGATACATTTGCATTAGATCGGCCTCCGTATTCATAGTGGGTTTTGGTCCTACTGTCTGACTTAGTATGGCATGGTCATGTGTGCAATGGAGGTCTTGTCTGCTTGCCAGCCTCGATGAAGCTGCAGGAGGGTGCTGGGGATCAAGGAGGAAGAAGGCAGCCTGCAGGTGGGTGTCACACATAGAGTGTCGTGGCAGACACCTTGGTTTGGAGCCATGGTCAGGTTGCTTGCTGACTGGCAGTGCCCAGCTCCCTGGCTATCTGCCTGTGCCAGGGACATGGCAGATAAAGCCCCAGCCATGGTAAGACTTGTTAGGGCTGGTACCTGAGTGTGTCTGACTGTGGGTGAAGATACCAGTGCACTGTCAGGTTGACATGTCCAAGCCCCAACTCTCACCAATGTTCTTAATGTTCTTTCCCTGACTGGTGGGGTTGCAGTGGTAGTGGATACAGTGACCTAGTGCCTTGCCTTTGAGGGAGTGGTTGTGGGCTGCAGCTAGGCTCTTACCAGCCCTGAGGTGCTTTGGGTGGGCTGAGGGTTTTTGGATGCAGCAGACATTTTCCTTGTGGGTTCAGTGAGAAGATTAAAAAGATGGAAAAGGCAGACTTGTGTAGGTATGCATTCCCAAAGCTCACCTCCAGTAGAACTTGAGCACTTGGAACCTGAAAAATGTAAAGAACTGGTCTGTATAGTGAGAGCTGTGGATTGTTCTAGTCTTTTGCCCAGCCCCAAATTTTAGTGATAGCAAAAGGGCACTGGAACCAGAGGCCAGAGGGAAACTATTAAACTCACGTGCTAGCGTGAGGAGAGGGGATGGAGCCGGGAGCTCAGACTCTCCCTCATCCCACGGGCATTTTGTAACACTGACATTTCCAGATAGAACCTGCTGCCCTAGTCTAGTTACCCACAGTTCCCTCTGAGATGCTGTATTTGGAACCTGGGCAGTTTTAACTGAGAAAGGTGGTACATTACCTTTAAATCCAATGAGTATTGGCTGGGCACAGTGGCTCAAGCCTGTAATCCCAGCACTTTGGGAGGCTGAGGCAGGCAGATCATGAGGTCAGGAGTTCGAGACCAGCCTGGCCAACATGGTGAAACCCTGTCTCTACTAAAAATACAAAAATTAGCTGGACATGGTGGTGCGCGCCTGTAATCCCAGCTACTTGGGAGGCTGAGGCAGGAGAATCACTTGAACCTGGGAGGTGGAGGTTGTAGTGAGCTGAGATCACGCCACTGGACTCCAGCTCTGGGCGACAGAGCAAGACTCCGTCTCGGAAAAAAAAAAAAAAATCCGATGAGTATTTTCAGTGTGTGTGATAGATGCCAAATTATTTGCTTACTCATTGCCTGCTGTGTTTCAGACTCTACCATGGCTGGGGCCACAGGGGAAGGCATCATCCTTGCCAACACTTGAGTGTGGACAGTGTGTGATGGGAAGCAGTGAGGAGTTTGCTGCAGGTACTGCAGAAAGGGCTAAAGAAAGAAAGTCTCCGGAGTGGCAGTGACCTCAGAGCTGGGTGGGGCTTGCCAGACCTAGGGTATGGGGGCTGGCCTGCAAGTGTTTAAGGACCTGGAATGTTTGGGGGCAGCCAAATTCCCCACAGTGGGTTAGTGGTAGGAGAGGAAGCTGAGGTAAGGGATGCTGAAATGAATTGGGTTTGAGACAGTGCTGAATTTGAGGTGCCAGAGCCTGTCTCTTTTGTTTAAAAAAAAAAAAAAAAGCCAGGACATGGTATCATGCGCCTGTAGTCCCAGCTACTCAGGAGGCTGAGGCAGGAGGATCGGTTGAGCCCAGGAGTTCGAGGCTGTAGTACACTATGACCACGCTGAGAATGGCTACTGCACTCCAGCCTGGGCAACATGGGGAGACCCTGTCTATTTGCCAGGCGCTGTTCTAAGTAATCCCAAGGAAGGTGCGATTATCATCTTCATTTTACAGCTGATAGAACTGAGGCATGGAGAAGTTAAGTGGCCCCGAAGTCATGCAGCTAGAGAATGAAGGAGCCTGTACTCAAATTGAGGCACAGAGTTTCTGAACCACTGTTAACCACCACACTCCCTGTGGAGGGTTCAGGAGCCTGTGCTTGGGTAGGGAGAGGTGACAGCAGATCTGGTGGCTGGCTAAGTGCTACCACTGTTTAAGGGCGTGCATTGTGGACAAGGGAGTGGCTGTGTCACCTTGACCACATCCTTTGAAATCTAGTACCTGTGACAGCAAGGACCATGAAGGTGTAGGTCTCAGGCTGCTTTCAGGATGAAATGAGAAGCTGTTCTGCATCCGTGTTCTGATGGCAAAGGTACCTAATGGTGATATGATTGAGCACTTTGAATGGGTCAGTTTCTGTGCTAAACCCTTGACCTGAATTACCTCATTTAACCCTCCCAACACCCCTGGGAGGAGGCTACAATTAAGAAAAGACCAGGCACAGAGAAGTTAAGTAACTTGCCCAAGATCACACAGTTAGCATGGGACAGAGCTGGGCTCAAGCCCAAGTCTGTCTAGTTCCAGCTCTGAAGCTCACGTGTTTTTTTTTTTTTCTGTTGTTATTATTACTGTTTTTAAGACAGTCTTGCTCTGTCACCCACACTGGAGTGCAGTGGCATGATCTCAGCTCACTGTAACCTCCACCTCCTGGATTCAAGTGACTCTCCTGACTCAGCCTCCCGAGTAGTTGGGATTGCAGGAGCACACCACCATGCCTAGCTAATTTTTGTAGGGTTTTTTGTTTTTTTTTTTGAGACAGAGTTGCTCTTGTTGCCCAGGCTGGAGTGCAGTGGCACAGTCAGCTCTCAGTAACCTCTGCCTCCCAGGTTCAAGCGATTCTCCTACCTCAGCCTCCCAAGTAGCTGGGATTACAGGCACCCGCCACTAATTTTTGTATTTTTAGTAGAGATGGGGTTTCGCCATTTTGGCCAGGATGGTCTTGATCTCCTGACCTCATGATCTGCCTGCCTCAGCCTCCCAAAGTGCTGAGATTACAGGCGTGAGCCACTGCGCCCGGCCAATTTTTGTGTTTTTAGTAGAGATGGTGTTTCACCATGTTGCCCGGGCTGGTGTTGAACTCCTGGGCTCAAGTGATTCACCTGCCTTGGCCTCCCAAAGTGCTGGGATTACAGGCGTGAGCCACTGTGCCTGGCCACTGAAGCCCACACTCCTAATCCCTACTGTATACAGCCTCCCTGCCATGAGGAAGGATTGGAGCTTTGGTAGTTTTCAACAGGCTGAAGGTTTGTAACAGTTGAAGATTGGAACTTTTTAATTTCCATGTTGCGTATTCTATAAACAGGAAAATGACGATGACTAGACTTGTCCTTTTCAGGAAGAAAACGAGGTGGTCAGTTTTTAGAGCAGGAGGCATTAATGCTGACAGACAACCTCCTCAACCCATCAAGTGGGAAAGGTGGTTGATGATGCCAGGAGAACATAGGTCTCTGGGTTTAGGTTTTGTAAACTAGAGTGTGTTTTCCTCTCCCTGGGAAAGATAGAGCCAGATAGATATTTCTGGTACCTGGAGCAGAGGGATCTGTGAGAATCTTTTGGTGGGTGAATGAAGGAACTTTGAATGCCACATGAAGGGTCCCACTTAACCACAGAGGTTGGGGCCAGGCTGCAGTAGAGCAGGGTCGGACCTCAGTGTTTGCTCCATGCAGCTTTATTTGCCTTCACTGAGGTGGTCTGAGGACCACCCTGCATCTTCAGGAATGTCTCTGGAAGGAGCCAGGATATGAGGCTCCTTGACCAGAGTATAGGCACAGGAAGCCAGGGTTACTTGGTAAATGGCAGGGCCTAATCCTGGCTTTGCAGCCTGAATGGCTGGTTCTGGGATAGGTTTTATCCAGCAGCTCTCTGACCACACAGAATCACTCAGTGTGTCTGATACATAAAAGATGCTCAGTAAATACTGCAGGGGCCTATTATGTGCACCTTTGCTCATTCAGCTACATGCTTTGAGGATAAATAAAGGGCAGGGGGAAGGGAGTGGTAGATAGGAAGAAAAGTAGTTCAGGTGATTCTGTCTGCCTTTCCACTCAGCAAGTATTTGTCCCTGGGTGGCTGTGCTTGGGGCTTGTGAATCTGCCAGCCCCTTCCTTGACTCTGTTTCTATATAGCTTTCAAAGTGTGGGCATTCTGCCACACTGAATGAGGTACAGTGTTTAAAAACAAATGGTTTGGCCATGCGCGGTGGCTCATGCCTGTAATCCCAGTGTTTTGGGAGGTCAAGGCTAGAGGATTCCTTGAGGCCAGGAGTTTGAGACCAGCCTGAGAAACATAGCGAGATCCCGTCCCTACAAAAAGTTAAAAAATTAGCCGGGTGTGGTGGCATGTGCCTGTAGTTCCAGCTACTCAGGAGGCTGAGGCAGGAGGATTACTTGAGCCCAGGAGTTGGAGGCTGTAGTAAGCTATGATCATTCCACTGCACTCCAACTTGGGTGATAGGGCAAGACCCTGTTTCTAAAAAATAAATAAAAACACAATTATGTATAGCATGGCTTGAATACAAGCTGGCTGCTTACCAGGTGCTCAGGCGAGCTTCACCAAAATTGGAGGAAATACTGTTTTGAACCTTTTGAGAACCCATATGTTTGCTTCCTAAGGAAGTTTTTGGATAATCTTGAACTATACAGGATATTTTCCCTACCTACTTGCTCTAGATCCACTCCTCCACCACTGTATCTGTTGATGACTCATTCAGCTTTTTGCCTCTGTTGCTGTATGAACTGGGATTTGGCTGGGCTGTGGCCCCCTGCCTGGAAGGGCTACATAGCCTCATTTTGGCAATGTGCTTATGAATTGGCTGTCTGGCTATTCCTGGTTTGTTGAATGGGAGTTCAGAGGCAAAGCTGGTACCACCAGGAGGTTCCAATTCCTCAGAGTCACCTTTCTTACCAGTGCCTATTCCCTATGCTCTTTTGTTCCAAAGAGGCCACTTTTGCTATGACCTCACCCTCGGGCATCCTCTTGATAGCCTGAGCGTTAGTAGTGGGGATCATTGTGGTCCCAGAGAGCCCTGCCAGGAGGAGTAGCAGCTAAGGAATCTGTTGGGGGCTGCTGGCATTTACTTGGATGTATCTGAATTAAGGCTTTCCTGTTCTTGCACAACTTTCCTCTGCATTACAGTAGAGCCTGTGTGGTGTAATCAGTTTCTGTTCCAAATGCTCATGTCAGCCCCAAGCAGGGCTTCTCACCCTCAGCACTGTTGACCTTTTGGGTTGGATAATTCTTTGTCCTGAGGGGCTGTCTTGTGCATTGTAGGATGTTGAGTAGCATCCATGGCCCCCATTCACTCGATGCCAATAGCATCCCTCACCCCAGGTAGTCATGATATTCAGTGTCTCCAGAGGGGGAAATAGTGAGTTACTGATGAATGGGCACAGGGTTTCTGTTTGGGGCTATGAAAAAGTTTTAGAAACAGATAGTAGTGATGGTTGTGAATGTAATTATTGCCACTGAATTGTACACTTAAAAATTATTAAGATGGCAAACTTATCTATTTTACCACGATAAAAAATGTCTCCAGACATTGCTAAATGCCCTCTGGAGGCAAAATCGCCCCCAGTTGTGAACCACTGGCCTAGAAGTTCTCATTAGTGCATCATTATGGGACGTTACCCACTGGACTGAAGTGTTGCTACTGTTTATCCCTTCCTTTTGATTTCATGAGTCAGGTTAAGGATTTTAGAATTTAGCCATTTCTTTTTAAAAATATTGTGGTAAAAAAATACACAGCAAAATTTACCATTTTAACCATTTGTTAAGTGTACAGTTGAGTGGCATTAAATACGTTCACACTGTTGTGCAGCTGTCACTAGCAGACATCTCCAGAGCTGTTTCAGCTTCCCAAAGTGAAACTCTGTACCCATTAAACACTAGCTCCTCATACCCTCCTTTCCTGGCCCCCTGGCAACCACCATTCTACTTTCTGTCTGCCATTTCTTTTTTTTTTTTTTTTTTTTTTTTTTGAGAGTCTCTCTCTGTCGCCAGGCTGGAGTGCAGTGGCACGATCTCGGCTCACTGCAACTTCTGCCTCCGGGGTTCAAGCGATTCCCCTGCCTCAGCCTCCTGAGTAGCTGGGACTACAGGTGCCCGCTACCACGCCCGGCTAATTTTTTGTATTTTAGTAGAAACAGGGTTTCACCGTGTCGGCCAGCATGGTCTCTAGCTCCTGACCTTGTGATATGCCCTCCTCAGCCTTCCAAAGTGCTGAAATTACAGGCGTGAGCTACCGTGCCTGGCCTCTGTCTGCCATTTCTCTATTCTTTTCCCTTAGTGTCTAGCAGACAGTAAGGAAGCTGCAAGATTCTTCTCTGACTTCTTTATGGATAGAGGGTACGTTATTTCAGGAAAAAAGAAAGCAAAACCCAAAAATGTAGTGGGTATATTGGCTTAAAAAAATATTGAACCCTGTCTCTACTAAAAATACAAAATTAGCTGGGTGTGGTGGCACATGCCTGTAATCCCGGCTACTTGGGAGGCCGAGGCAGGAGAATAGCTTGAACCTGGGAGGTGGAGGTTGCGATGAGCCGAGATCGTGCCATTGCATTCCAGCCTGGGCAACAAGAATGAAACTCCATCTCAAAAAAAAAAAAAAAAAAAAATTCTTGATGCAAATGATATAACCTCTGGAAGGGAATTTGGCAATATCTAGCAAAATTTCAGTTATATTTACCCATTGATCTAGCACTTCCACTTCTCCATATCTTGATACACTGGCAAAAATATGAATACTTGTAGACAATAGGCCATGCGTTGCAACACTAATTATAATAGCAAAACACAGGAAAGAGTTCAGGTGTTCATCAGTAGAGGATGGTTCATCATTGTGAATAAACCGATTCGTCTCTGCAGTGGAATATCCTGTAGCTCTAAGAAGGAATGAGGACTAGCTCTGATATGCGGTATCTAGAATGGTACTGACCAATGTGGTAGCCATATGAGGCTATTAAAATTTATATGGATTAAAATTAAATAAAGATTCAGTTCTGTCATCTTGGAAGGTTCTGTTCGGCCACGCTAGTCTAGAACAATGTGTAGTATTCCATGCTACCTTTTACCTATAGGGGGATATAAACACATATACATAGGTATATACGTAATACACTTATTTATATAAAACAAATATGTTTATATACACCTATGTATACTTGTTTATATTGCAAAAAATGGAAGAATAAACAAAAAACAATTGGAAATATTATCTCAATGGGGAGGAAGGGACAAGGATGGAAACTAAGTATCTTTGAAAGTACCTTGTTTTGTAAATTGGATTTTGAAACTAGGCAAATGTTTTACATACTTATAAAATAAAAACAATTCAAAATGATAAGCCCTCCTCCCCCTACCCCCTAACTTCTTGGTGCTTTTCTCTCCCCTTTGAAAAGCCCACCTGCTTGTGTACTTCATGCTGGAATAGTACAGAATATACTGAATAGTGGTCAGTCCCTCCAGAGGTCAGTGAAAACTTTGCTCCCGCCACCCTCTGGTGGCCCTGCCAGCACTTTGATCTGATACTTAAATTGTTTTATTTGTTTGCTTGTTTGTTTGAGACAAGGTCTCATTCTGTTGCCCAGGCTAGAGTGCAGTGGTGCAATCATGACTCACTGCAGCCTCGACCTCCCAGGCTCAAGTAATCCTCCTGCCTCAGACTCCCAAGTAACTGGGACTTAAAGGCACATGCCACCACGCCCAGATAATTAAAAAATTTTTTTGTGGAGACAGGACTCAACTGTGTTGCCCAGAGTGGTCTCAAACTCCTGGCCTCAAGTGATCCTCCCACCTCAGCCTCCTAAAATGTTGGGATTACAGATGTGAGCCACTGTGCCTGGCCTAAATTGTTAATTTGATAATAGCCTCTGAAACGGAGGGAAAACAGTACGCACAAGCAAGCTTAGGTTTCACTGTGGGAATTTACATTCTTTTTTGTTTTTAAACCCCAAAGATGTCAAGATAGTTAAAGATTTTTGACAAAATCCCAAGGAGATTATTTCTGTTCTATTAAAACATGTAATACATGGAGAGAAAATACATCTTTTGCTTTGTCCCGAGAGAGTAAGGAGAGGAAGTGAAGGATCAATGGAGGCCATGTGGTCAGCTGGGGGAATGCAGTGGCCAGGATGTTATTGACCGCAGCACAGGCTGACATTGAATGTGTGCAGATCTTTGGTGGAATTCCAAGCATGTTGCACACCTGACCTCACTTTATGACTGTGGGAGGGAAGGGAGGGAAACTGAGGTGCAGTGAGAAGGGGTGATCGGTACGAACTTCCTGCTTCACACAGAGGAAGAAGAGCTGGAATGAGAACTGGAATGACTGGCCCTGAGGGGCCTCTTGGGGCTGCACATGTGCCTGGTCAGAGCCCAGACCTGCCCATTGAGTGTGTATGAATCACTGACTTCGCAGAGCTGGAAGGGTTCCTTGTTTTAAGGACACCGAGACTCAGATGGAATAGCTTGTCCAGGGATAGTGACAGAATTGGGACTAAGAATATGAGTAGCTGCCATTTAAGGGCTTTCCATATGCCAGGAACTGCCAGCAAACACTATGAGATAGGTAGTGTCAATCATCCGTGGTGAGCTTGAGCCCATGCACTTCATGGGCTACGCCACTGATCCTTTAGTGTTCGTTCTAAGCTTCCAATCATGTGAAAAACTGCCCATTAAACTTGTTTGGAATGGTATAAAATACTGAGCATAGTACTTTTTTTAGATGGCTCCGGAGTCACACAGACCTGTGTTGAAATTCTAGCCCTTGTACTTGCTTAAGTTTGTCACCTTGAACAAGTTACCTAACCTCTCCAAGCTTTGGCTTTCTCATCTATAAATTGGGGATGACAGGTAATGGGGTTTTGAAATCTCTAGATAGCACTTTTGAGCTTTTGTGCAAGAAGGCAAGCAGAGAAGAGTTCAGTTCACGTGGCAAGTAACATAAACAGGGTCTGTGACCTTCCCAGAGACCGAGAAGGCCATCATGATGTCTACTGTTCAACTACATAAGTTCCCAAGTCCCTTGGTACAAATCAGGAGGGGACAGGTAGAAGGACTGAGAGAGGTAGGCTTGTGATTTGTCACCTGAGATGATGATGTGGGAGTGGACACAGGTGCAGCTGCTCCAGATATGGCTGGAGAAATGCAGCAACAGTGGGGTGCTGGTCAGCAGGCCGGCCATTATGCCCCTGACCAGCTGGATGCGTCCTCCTCATGTCTCCTGTTGTAACTGACTTGCACTGAGTTGCAAATTGCAAATGGGTGTTGACCCTGGAAGGGACTCTTGAAAGTCACCACTCTCAGGACTTTCTAGTCCTTAGAGAGTGGGTGGGCTCCACGCAGCACAGACTGGGAGAGTGCCATGACTGTAGGCACTTGATGTGCAAGGGCTGCCTGCCTTCCAGACACGCCTTTGTCCTTCGCACATTATTGCCTCCAGGAGTGGAAGCAGTGGCCAAATACACATCAGGTGTATTTCTGGACCCACAGGCTGCAGCATGAGCACCGGACACCTAGGAGATGCATCCTGGCTTGGAAAGCAGGACTCGGCCGGTTAGTGGATGAGTCCAGGTCATTGCTCAGCTCAGTGAAGAGACTGTCCCTTCAGTCTAGCCCCAGGTCTACTTCAGCTATGCAGGGATTGGTTGCATGAGGGCTGGACACAGAGGAATAGGGGGATGGGGATGGGGATTTGAAGGAAGACTTCCCTACTGATTGCTTCTACAGTAGGACTGTGGACTTTTCCTCTGTAAAAGACAAGTACTTCTGGCTGGGCACAGTGGCTCATGCCTGTAATCTCTGCACTTTGGGAGGCCAAGGTGGGTGGATCACTTAAGCTCAGAAGTTGGAGACCATCCTGGGCAACATGGTGAGATTCTATGTCTACAAAAATTAGCCAGGTGTGGTGGCATGTGCCTGTAGTCCCAGCTGCTTGGAAGGCTGAGGTGGGAGGATTGCTTGTGCTTCAGAGGCGGAGGTTACAGTGAGCCGAGATCACACCACTGCATTCCAGCCTGGGTGACAGGGTGAAACTTTATCTCCAAAAACAAAAAAATAGACGAATATTTTTAAGAGTCCTGCTTTAGTAAGAAAGGAGGGGATGCTGGGTGTAGGGGGAGTCAGGGGAAGAAAAAAACCTCCATCAACTCTACACACCCTGAGGGTGTTAAGGACTAGTGTTCAAATCCAGCACGCAGGAAAGGGTGAGGCTTTGAAACCAAACAATGGAACAAATAGCAAATTTGGTATTTACTCACTATATAACAAAGGTGTTGCACAATTGTTTTGTTAAGTGGTGAATCAAAATTCAGCTTGGCCGTGCCTTGTGCTGTGGGTCCCCAGGCCCATGCCGCTGCCTCCAGCAGGTCTCTAATCCAGCAGCTGAGCTGGGTTTTTCTGGTCTCTGTTCCAGTAGCACTGAGGGAACATGTCCATTGGCCCGTCACACTCTGTTACCCCTGGCTTGTCTCCTGTCTCATTAGACTGCGTTCTTGAGGACAGGGATTGACACTAGATCCTCAGTGCTCAACACCTGCCTGCCTCGATTGGGTCCACAATGAAGATTTGAAAGAAGAGTGGGAAATCAGAGAGGCAAGCAGGTGTGTGTGTTTTCCTCTTTAGCTTTCTCCTGTGAGCTTTACTCTCATTCGTACACCTGCATATTCCAAACCTCTTTCTGAAGGTTTTATTGCCACCTCAAAATCCGTTTCGAAGCTCACCCCTCACTCTTCTTGTCTTGTGTTTCCTGTTTCCTTGTGTCTGAATATCCCTCTCCCTGTCATCCTCAGCCCATGTCGCCCACAGCTCGACTCTCCCATGGCCTCCTTCCCTCTTCTGCAACCCTCATTCCTTCTGCCGTGTTACTGATTTTTCTTCATTTGGTCTCTAGTCCTCCTAAACATTTATTGAAGTTGCTTAACCTAAAGAATATCCACGTGACTGCCGTGTTGCAGGTCCTGTGTTGGAGGAGGTGGGGCCAGATCTCTGACCTATACCAATCTCTTCTAGCATCAGTCTCTTCCATCCTGTTGGATTCTTCACTTTGAACTCATTACTCTTATACAGGCAATGTGGGGAAGTTTGAAACTGATTCCTTGGTTGGCATTCAGGGCCTTCTGTGATCTTGCTCATTCATCCATCTTTTCCAGTCATGTCCCGTGGCTCCCTTTCATGCATGCTGTACGTTCCAGCCAGACTGGTACATACCCCGTCATTCCCTACTTCTTCCTCTGTCATCATGTGGCTTCCTGCGAGAATGCCTTCTCCTCCCTTCACTTCTCCCATGCCCTTGTCCAAATTTTGTCCTTGTGATTCAGCTCAAATGCCATCTCTTCCAGGAAGCCTTCCCTGCTCTTATCTGGTAAGCATTTGAGTACCTATAGTGCCCATGGTCCACCACGGGAGGAGACACCTTGTTTTTGTTTTGTTTTGTTTTGTTTTTTGAGATGGAGTCTTGCTCTGTTGCCCAGGCTGGAGTGCAGTGGTGCGATCTCGGCTCACTGCAAACTTTACCTCCCGGGTTCAAGTGATTCTTGTACCTTAGCCTTCCTAGTAGCTGGGATGACAGGTGCACGCCACCACACTCATCTAATTTTTTGTATTTTTAGTAGAGACGGGGTTTTACCATGTTGTCCAGGCTGCTCTCAAACTCCTGACCTCAGGTAATCCGCCCGCCTCGGCCTCCCAAAGCACTGGGATTACAGGCATGAGCCACCATGCCCGGCCCCCTTAGTTTAATTGCTTAGGCTGTATATATCATTTTGCCTCTCTGCATCCTGTGTCCTCTCCTTGAGGTAAGTTGGGTCTATGTCAAATTCCTCATAGCCATCTTTCTGCCTAGTGCAGTGTGCAGCCCACAGCGGGCTCTGAGGAGGTGCTGGCTGCATAATAGCACCTGTTTCCTGCCTTGCCCTCCCTGTGCTAAGCCCTTTCCGTGCTTTGTTTCACTTAATCCTCACAGCAGCCCTTTGACCCAGATGCTATTAATTGTATCTTCCTGAGGAGGAAACTGAGGCTCAGAGAGATTAAGCCACTTGCCCAGGGTCACACAGCTGGTAGGTGGTAGAGCTGGGTTCTATGCGCAGACCTTTTGCATTTAATTCCTGCTGTATGACCTGAAATGAGTGGGATGAATAGGACTGTCAAAATAGGATGTGTAAAGCCAGTGGAGGATGTAAACTTCAGAGGATGCCACAAATTCAGAAAGAACGCTTCTCATTTTTTAAATCACTGTTTTCAGTGGGTTTCAGCCATGCCCTTTACCAAGAATAGCCCACAGCTTAGAGCATCATTAAAAGGGGTGGGGAGGGAAAGGCAGCAGGAGAGCAACTGGTCTTCTTGACCCCCTCACAGCAATGACTTCCCAGGAACTGGTGTTTCAGGGTCTCACATCCTAGTAGACCAGGCCCTGGAGTGTTGGAGAAAGACAGCCAAATTGCCTTTTTGTCTCTTCATTCCTTCTTTAATCCCCCAAATCCTTAAGGAGTAATGACTGTCATATACTGTCCTGAGTCCTCTGGGACCACAGAAATGAATCAATCCCATTCAAGAGCCTTTGCTGCAGTAGGAGTGAAACCCATAAATGAATAATCCTAACTTTCAGAAAAAGAGTTAATGTGATTCTGAGAGACAGGCTTTTACTGTTGAAATGGGGAGGAAGGAGAAACCCTTATAGCTCCAGACTACAGAAGAGCCCCCACGCCTTGGCTTCCTTAGTTAACACCCCCGACTTCTGACTCAGTTTGTCAGGACCTGTTTCTAAGCCTGGATGTTTGGACACCCCCACTGCCCTGCCAGGAGTTTGCTGAGGACCTTGGTTTTAAGCCTGCAAAGGGTGTGATTAGAGGCATTGTGGCCGGAACAGCCTGTCTTTAAAAGAACGAGGAAAGCTAGGCGGTGTCTCCCTGTGTTGAACTGTCTGGACGGCTCCAGCTCTGGACTGGTAAAGTGAATAAATGAGCAGACACTAAGGGATCCTTTGTACCTTGCACTTTATGTAACATAGTCATTTAGTTCTCGATACAACCCTATTTTGCAGCTAAGGAAACATACATTTGAAACAGCTGTAATTTGCCCAAGAATGGTGGCTAAAAGGTAGCTTTTAACTGTAGTCTGGCGCTACGTGTGGAAAATCACTTGGGAGGCATGAACGGAGCCACATTGTTGGAGAGAAGAAAGGCCTGTTCTGAGCTTAAAGGCAGAATCCTTAGGAAATATTTCCCTGTTCTTTGCTGTGGGCTTGCACTGTGGACAGATACCAAAGAACTGCAGAGAGAACCTTTTACCAAGGAGAGGCCGGTGCAGTGGAAGCCATTTGGTTAGAACCTGCCCAATAGACAGCTGGTCAGGCCTGGCTGGTGGAAAGAACAGAATGTTAACAAATGTGGTATGCAGTGTTAGGGAGGCAGAAGATGGGAGAATCCATGGGTCTGCTTCGATTGCTTTCAAGTCATGAGTTGGTGGTGAATGGGACAGGCCTTAAAAAAGTCAGAGATTATGATTCAAAACCAGACAATAATTTAAAAAATAGATTTTGAGAATGCTACCCCTCAGAAGGGCCCTCAGAGATAATCTGAGGTTTTATTTACTTGTTTAACGGACAGCAAACTGAAGCCTGGTGGGGAAAGCAACAAGCCAACAGTGTGTTACCCACAGAACCAGACAGCTTGCTGATCTGAACTAAGCCTGTAAGACAGGGGTTTAGTGGAGGAACAGAAGGTGAGTGGAGCAGGTTCATAAGAGAGCAAGGCAGTGGATTGATCTGTATTTTTGAGAAACCTGCCAGCATGGAGTTGGGAGTGTTAGCTAGGCCAAGTCAAGATTTGTAGGATACGGGGCCCAAGTGTCTTTGGAGATGCCAAAGAATCCATGGTGAGGGGGGCACCAATACTGCAGAAGCAGGAGGGAAGGATAACTGTTGGATAGGGATCGTTTCCCAGTTCTGAGTGGAGTCCAGAGTCCAGACAGCATGCTGTAAGGTGGTGTCCTATAAGCTGATTATGTGCTCTTCCCTGTTTCACCTGTAGGTGATTGCAGTGGTAATGGACGTGTTCACAGACATCGACATCTTCAGAGACCTGCAAGAAATATGCAGGAAACAGGGAGTTGCTGTGTATATCCTTCTGGACCAGGCTCTCCTCTCTCAATTTTTGGATATGTGCATGGATCTGAAAGTTCATCCTGAACAAGAAAAGGTTTGTGGTACACTATATCCAGTTTCACCATAGTCGACGAATATGACCAAGCATCCATGATCTACAAGGTGGCTGGTGGCGGTATCCCTGTTTACAAGGAAGGGACTGAGGCTATGAGCAAAGTCATTTGCCTGGTCTTACAGAAAATGAACAGTACCTGTGACCTGGCAATTCTCCTAGGTGTTTACCCAAGAGAAATGAAAATATAGGCCCCCAAAAAATTTGTGTATGAGTTTTATAGAAGCATTATGCATAAAGTCAAAGAGTGGAAACAATCCAATGCCCATCAACTGATAAGTGGATAAATGATATGTTGTCTATTCATACAATAGCATACTATTCAACCATAAAAAGGAATGAAGTGCTGATACATGCTACAGCATGGATGAACCTGCAAACGTGCTAAGTGAAGGAAACCAGTCACAAAAGACCACATATGATATGATTCCATTAAGTCAGAATAGGGAAATCTATAGACACATTGATTAGTGGTTGCCTAGGGCTGGGGAGTTGGGGGAAGGATGGGATTATTGCTAAAGGGTACTTTATTTTAGCACTTTCTTTTTAAACTGATGAGAATGTCCTAAAATTGACTAACGGTGATGATGGTTGCATATATCTATGGATATACTAAAAACTACAGAATTTGTGCTAATTGTATGATCTGTGAATTAGATCTCAACTAAGCTCTTTAAAAGAAATGTTAGGATTCAAGACCTTGGCCTCTCCCCTGTACTGTCCTGCCTCTTAATAGAGCCTGGACCAGCTCCCTTGTTGAAGGCCTGAAGGCCATCCTGGAAGTTGCTGCTTTTGACAGTAGCTCCAGGAGGCTGCCCTTTTAATCACGGCAACCAGTATTTGTTGAGCTCCCACTCTGTCTTTGGCACTGCTCCATGCTTTTTTTTTTTTTTTCCTGAGATAGAGTCTCACTCTGTCGCCCAGGCTGGAGTGCAGTGGCCCAATCTAGGCTCACTGCAACATCCCTCTCCCAGGTTCAAGCGATTACCCTGCCTCAGCCTCCCAGTTAGCTGGGATTACAGGTGCGCACCACCACACCTGGCTAATTTTTGTATTTTTAGTAGAGATGGGGTTTTGCCATGTTGTCCAGGCTGGTCTTGAACTCCTACCTCAGGTGATCTGCCTGCCTCGGCCTCCCAAAGTGCTGGGATTACAGGCATGAGGCCCCACGCCCAGCCTGCTCTGTGCTTTTAACAAATGTTATGTAACTGAATCCTCACAGCAGCCCCTATCAGGTAAGTGGCACCTGTGTTTTAGACCAGGAAATAGTGATACAGAGAACACAAGTGTCCACCACTGCAAAGTAGTGGGCCTAGGGTCTGCCTCCTCGTATGTCTGCCTCCAGCCCCAGTGTCTGTAATCACTATCACGTACTGCTGCTGTTCATTTCTCATTATTGTAAAATTAGATTTTATGTCTATTTCTCTGATTCTGAAAATAAGTGTTTCAGTGGAAGCCTATACAACATAGCTAGCTTGGTCACTTTCATGGAAAGAAGCAAGAAAAAGTGTCATATTTATTACAGAATTTGGTTTTTTTTTGTTGTTCTGTTTTTTTGAGATGGAATTTCGCTCTTGTTGCCCAGGCTGGAGTGCAGTGGCACGATCTCAGCTCACTGCAACCTCTGCCTCCCAGGTTCAAGAGATCCTTCTGCCTCAGCCTCCTGAATAGCTGGGATTACAGGTGCCTGCCACCACACCCAACTAATTTTTTGTATTTTTAATAGAGACAGGGTTTCGCCAGGTTGGTCAGGCTGGTCTCAAACTCCTGACCTCAAGTGATCCACCCACCTCGGCCTCCCAAATTGCTGGGATTACAGGCATGAGCCACCATATCCAGCCCAGAATTTGTTTTTTAAAAATTAAGCAACCCGTAGCTTCTCAGCCTTTTGGCTAAGATCAAGTGTAAAAATTAAGCAACTTAACCTGTGAACTTCAGAACTTTATTTGTTCATCACCTATCTGAGTATCTATTATGCACCGGGTACTAGATATAAAGCAGTCAGCAAAACGAATTTAGTCTTTGGTACTGTAAGTTACTGCCTAAGAGACTCTAACTTACCACCTTATTATTACCAACCAATTTGGTTTACAGAATTCAGATTCTCCCACAGACTTCTTGTTGGTTGCCTCATGATAAAGACAGGATTGGGGTTTCTAGACCAATTGAGATGAGACAGCCATGTAACCCAACAGGTGGTTAGAAAATGAGGCCAGGTGGACCCAAGGAAGATACACTTTGGCATGGAAAAGAGCATTATCAGCTAGCCAGATGAAGAAATTGAAGGTATCAGTGTTTAATTTCAAGGCACTCTTTCTATAATTAAGGCTGTGCGTTAGCAGAGAAATCACAGAATTGTTCTGGCCACAACTTTGATCAAGTGATTTTCTCTGATTTATCTACCAGACAGAAATCTATGAGCGGGCACCGGTTCAGTTGCCTACTATTGGTTGTTGCCTTCATAGGTGTCCAGATCTTCTGTAGAGGGGTTTAAGAAGGCCTAGTTCTCTGGCCTCCCAAGTTTTTGTAATTTTACCTCCTTCCTGGGGAAGCACTGTCTTCCCTGGTTGCTTGTGTCTCCTGTGCCTGTCTGTGCTAGTGAATTTGTGCCCTTGCTGTATGGGGGCTGATTTTCCCATGCTCTGCCTCTGTAGCAGGTTCAGAATGTTGGGTTGTGCTGTCTGTAGGAATTTGGTCACACATTGATGTGCAGGCACTCACAAGCGCTTTGGCCACAATCACAGAGGCATGTACAACATTCAGATGTGTGTCAAAGGGAAAGATACACAAAACCACGCCTAATCTGCCCATAATGGTATTTTTTATGCTTATTATATGTTGATCCTTTAAGACTTGGCTCAGGGGTCATCACCTCCTCCAGGAAGCTTTCCTCCCACCAAGTCCATGTGTACCTCTATGACATTCCCTAGTCTTTTTTTTTTAATTTTTATTTTGAAATACTTTAAGATTTATAAAGAAGTTACAAAAATAATATAAGAAATTCCTGAATACTCTTCGTCCAAGTTCTCCACATGTTAACATCTTACAAACCTCAGTACAAATAACAAAATCAGGAAATAAACTTGATATCAATACAATCTAATTTACAGACGTATACATTTCCCGGTCGTTCCACTAATGCCCTTTTTCTGGTCCAGGATCCAATCCAGTCCAGGATCACACCTTACATTTAGTTGTCAAGTCTCCTTCATGTCATTTAATCTGGAACTGTTTCTCCATCTTTCTTTCTCTTTTAGGGTCTTGACCTGCCCCCCCCCCCCTTTTTTTTTTTTAAAGAGATGAGGTCTCGCTGTGTTGCCTAGGCTGGTCTTGAACTTCTGGACTCAACTGATCTTCTTGCATCAACCAGCCTCCCAAGTAGCTGGAACGACAGACATTTGCCACTGTGCCCAGCTGGATCTTGACACCTTTAAAGAATACTAGCCAGCTGGGTGCAGTGGCTCACGCCTGTAATCCCAGCACTTTGGGAGGCTGAGGTGGGCGGATCACCTGAGGTCAGGAGTTCAAGACCAGCTTGGCCAACATGGCGAAACCCCGTCTCTACTAAAAATACAAAACAATTAACCGGGCATGATGACAGGCGCCTGTAGTCCCAGCTTCTTGGTAGGCTGAGGCAGGAGAATTGCTTGAACCTGGGAGATGGAGGTTGCAGTGAGCCGAGATTGTGCTACTGCACTCCAGCCTGGGCAACAGAGTGAGACTCTACCTCAAAAAAAAAAAAAAAAAAAAAAAAACTAGCTAATTTTTTGTAGAATTTGGGTTTGTCTGATGTTTAATCAAAGTTAAATTTACGCATTTGATAAGAAGACCACAGAAGTGACATTATGTCTTTCCATAGTTTTGTGTTTTATTTTTAGCTTATTTTGAATATTGATAGATTAACAGAAGTTGCAAAGATTGTACAGAAAAGTTTCATGTACCCTTCACCCAGTTTCCCCAAATGTTACATCTTATGTAACTTATGGTACAATGTCAAAACCTGGAAATTGACATTGGTACAATGTGTGTATACAGCTTTGTGCCATGTTATCATCATGCATGCATATCCAGACAGAAGTTTCCATCACCACAAAGATCTCCCTCCTCCTGCTCCTTTATATAGTCACATCACTCCCCTCTCTTTAACCCCTAGCAACCACTAATTTGTTCTCTATTTCTATAATTTTGTCATTTACAGTCTATTTTGTACATGGAATTATACAGTATGTGACCTTTCAAGATTGGCTTTTTTTCCCTCATCACAGTGCTTTTGAAATCCATCCAAGTTGTGCATGTATCAACAGTTTGCTCCTTTTCATTGCTGAGTATTGTATGGTATCTTATACCATTCAGCCACTGAAGGACATTTGGATATTTCCAGTTTTTGTCTATTATGAATAAAGTTGCTGTGAACATGTGTGGAGGTTTTGTGTGGATATAGGTTTTCATTTCTCTGAATGCTGTTATGTGTTACTGTAGTTTCTAAATCAATTAGTTTTCTCACTCTTATTCTAGTCCTTGAAGGTAAGGAGCATGCCTTACATCTCTGTTGTCTCAGGGCTTGGCACATAGTAGGGGCTCTCTATGTTGTTTATGGAATCAATGAGTCAAACAAAAGTCTTACACGTTTAATTTAAATGTGTAAAATTTCTAACGATATAGAGCCACTGGTCTGCTCCAGAGAATGCAGATTGTTGTAGTATTTTGTATGCCATTATTTATACATTTATGTGTGTCATTTTACAGGAATAATTATGCATACATGTGCAGTATATTGCCCCAGCATACCACCACCAGTGTACGTTTTTGGTAATTATGTATTTGTAGGAGATGTGACATTGCTTGTAAGCCACATGTGATATGAGTGTTTCTGCCTCAGCAGGCCTGTACTAGAGAAGGCCTGTCCTGTGTTCCTATTCTCCATACCCATTATGGTGTTGAGGGTGAGTGAGGATGGACTGTTACTCTAATGTGATGCCATTAAACAAACAAGTTGGAGGAAGATCAGCTTAGCTTCTTTCAGACTATGTTAAAATGTTTTTTATTACTAGCGTGTTTTCTTTGATGATTTTATCCCACACATTTTGCTTCAGAATCATTTCTTGGATTCTGTTGTTTAGTATCCCAAAAAGGTTGAGTGTTCTTTTAGAACACATACACACATGAACTAAGGGTCTCAAAAGTAAATGTAAGAAAAGAACAGATGAGAAGATGGACCAAATGTAGAAGTAACATCACTTGAGGCTTGAGAACTGTCTGGCTAGCGTACCGTGTGTACTGTCACTAAATGGTAACCCTAAGCCATGCATCTGCCAATAATTATATCTGGGAATTGTAAACTAAGCCTTTTTGTCCTAACCATTTGCTCACCGGACGAGTATTGCTGAATTGTTCGTTTATATTTCTCCCACTTCCTGCCAACAGTTGATGACAGTTCGGACTATCACAGGAAATATCTACTATGCAAGGTCAGGAACTAAGATTATTGGGAAGGTTCATGAAAAGTTCACGTTGATTGATGGCATCCGCGTGGCAACAGGCTCCTACAGGTAAGTTTCTAACCCGTCCAAGGCTTATTAATCTAAACTCTTCAGAAAAAGCATGTCATGTAAAGGTAAAAGCCTTTTCCTCTCAATGAGAGCCTGTATGGCCATGCATTCTGATATGCGTGCATCTGTGTATAGGAGCTGTTAGAGGCAGTTTGGGTGGGGGTCACTTCCCCTGTCCTGTAGTCCATAGATTAAAATGCAGAAGTTGAACTTGTATTGAGACAACACAGTCAGCAAGTCCTAGATTTCAAGCCTTGGCCCAGGTCTGTAGGGGACGAATTGGGGGTTAACAGCAACACACAATCTGGAATCCTGGTTCCTTAGGGATCTGGACCCAGCTTGCCCTGCTCACTCGAAGGTAGGGGCAGTTGCAGGCATCTCCATTAGTGTTGAAGGCAGAGCTAGAGCTGTCAGCTTTAGACTCAAATCCTCCGTGTTGCTTCAAGCCTTGTAATTTAGCGCTTTAGTCTAGAAAATACTGATTATGTTTCTGACCCACCTTTGAAGTCTCACATTGGCAATGGCATCTTAAGGTAGAGAGCAAGGAGGTTGAAGAGAGTGTGGGGATAATGAGTGGTTTACATGAATCTCTAGAATTTGTGCCATTTTTACGTATGTGGCTCCAACGGTTGTATGTTTTGCCGCCTCTGCAGTAGATTGTCTAATGGTTTGCATGAGGTGTGTCTGTAGAATTTTAAAAAGAAAACCCCATTTTTGAAGAAATACACAACCCTGAGTGATAATTACGTGTCAGCCCTGGGTAAAGGTAGAAATGTGAAGGCTTGTGGAAGATGAGGCAGTAAGATCAAGAAAATCTTGACACCTTTCTTTGTAAACAATACCCTCATTGCTCAGAACAAAATTTGAACTTTCTTCACCAAAGAGGCTATGGGAAAAAACAAATTGAACTCTTTTTCTTGGAATTTCCTTTTGTAAGAAGTTTATTAAAAAAATTTGTTTTTAACCCAACCAAGTAGGATTTATCTATATTAACCAAACTTAGCTGCAAATGGATTTTTGCTGTTCTAAAATATAAAAACTACTCTCTCCAAATGAAATTGATGACGATGATAGCTTCCATTTGTTGAGGACGTTTTATAATCTTGGTGTTGGATAGGTGCTTTATTTACATTATCTCATTGAAGGCTTTCTTTTTTTTTTTTTTTTTTTTTGAGATGGAATCTTGCTCTGTTGCTCAGGCTGGAGTGCAGTGGCGCCATCTTAGCTCATTGCAACCTCTGCCTCTCAGGTGCAAGCTATTCCTGTGCCTCAGCCTCCCGAGTAGCTGGGACTACAGGCATGCCACCATGACTAGCTAATTTTTGTATTTTTAGTAGAGATAGTGCTTCGCCATGTTGGCCAGGATGGTCTCAGACTCCTGACCTCAGGTGATCTGCTGGCCTTGGCCTCCCAAAGTGCTGGGGTTACAGGTATGAGCCACTGCGCCCAGCCCGGCCTCATTGAAGGCTTTCAGAAGAATCTTCCTTCTCAGGCTTTGAAGGCAGTTTTCAGGGGGACTTTGCATTAGCCATATCTTGGTTACGGGAGACAGAGTTGACGGTGTTTTATGATCTCTATTTGAAACCTACTTCTGGTACAAATAGCACCATTAGTGGGGTGATGGCAAGTGTCAGCTAACTCTCAAACATACTGACTCGAAGAACCCGGAAGGAAGCGTAGTTGGTTTTCAGTTCGTCTTGACGTAGGAGCCACACACTGATCAGAACACTATCTCCTGGTTCTGATGTTTTCGAGTTGACTTTTGTTCTTAGGCAGGCTCTCCCTTTGAAGTCAACGATCCTGGCTTTCTTTATTTTTTGTCTTTGAGACGGAGTCTCGCCCAGGCTGGAGTGCAGTGGGCGATCTCAGCTCACTGCAAGTTCCGCCTCCTGGGTTCACGCCGTTCTCCTGCCTCAGCCTCCTGAGTAGCTGGGACTACAGGCGCCTGCCACCAGGCCTGTCTAATTTTTTTTTGTATTTTTAGTAGAGACGGGGTTTCACTATGTTAGCCAGGATGGTCTCGATCTCCTGACCTTGTGATCCACCCGCCTTGGCCTCCCAAAGCGCTAGGATGATAGGTGTGAGCCCAGCCAGATCCTGGCTTTCTTATATGGCCTTTAGTAGCTGTCTCCCACAGGGTGAAACTCTTTCACTCAGAATTACTATCAGTCCCTTCTGTCAGAATCCATTTGACAAAGAAAAATGAAATTACTTGGCTCTGGTGGGATCACATGCCCACCCTGAATGAATCCCTGCATCCAAGGGAATAGGTTACTCTGGCCAGTGTGGACCACATGCCTGCCCCTATTGTGGTTGGAGAGAGTGTGATAATGAAAGCTTTCTGGGGTACAGGTGCGTGTGAGTTCTGCTAGCAGAGGAGGGGGGTGGGGAAGGGACACTAGACAGGCAAGGGCACATGGCCACTAATCAGCTCTTACATGTTTTGAGCCATGGTGTTTTGTGAAAATGGCAGCACAGCCCCATGACTGTGGGTCCTCCACTGTTAGTGAGGAAGACTACTTCAGCAGCCACAAGGACAAGCTTGAGGGCAGGAAGGCCTCTGATGTTGCCAAACAGTAGCAAGGAGCAGGGCATTAGCAATTCATAGGACCTAGGGTCTGATCTGGAGTCCAGCAGTAGCTCCCCACTGTGATAATCCCTTTATCTGGTTTCCTTGCCTTTAAAATGGGGGTGCTGGCCTAAATAGTTTTCTTACCTTTAAAATGGGGATGCTGGCCTAAATACTTAGAAGCCCTATTTTTTATTTTTAATTAATTAATTTTTTGAGATGGAGTCTTGCCCAGTCATGGAATGTGCAGTGGTGCGACCTCGGCTCACCGCAACCTCTGCCTCCCGGGTTCAAACAATCCTCCCACCTCAGCCTCCCGAGTAGCTAGGATTACAGGCATGCACCACCACGCCTGGCTAATTTTTTATGTGTTTTTACTGGAGACAGGGTTTCACCATGTTGGCCAGGTTGGTCTCGAACTCGTGACCTCAAAGGATCTGCCTACTTCGTCCTCTCAAAGTGCTGGGATTACAGTCGTGAGCCACCGTACCCGGCCCCCTTTCTAGTTTTTGAAAACTCTGAGGCAAGGACCAGGTGAGGTGGCTCATGCCTGTAATCCTAGCACTTTGGAAGGCTGAGGTGGGAGGACTGCTTGAGCCCAGGAGTTCAAGACCAGCCTGAGCAACATAGCAAGACCCCATCTCAAAACAAACAAAAAAACCCTCTGAGGCTGAGTATTTAGTGTGTTTGTTAAACAGGTGGCCTTTTTACTTTTATGGTAACACACATATATGTTATATATGTGTTAAGGCTAGTTAAATACATGCAAATGGTAGGTATGATATCAACAAAGTTGTGACCCTTATGTGGTAAGATACCTGTGCTATATTATTCAGATGGACAGTGAGTAAACCAAAATTGCTCATCCTTACCAGCTGCTGTTTGTTTCTTTTTAATCCTTAAGTTTTACATGGACGGATGGCAAATTAAACAGCAGTAACTTGGTAATTCTGTCTGGCCAAGTGGTTGAACACTTTGATCTGGAGTTCCGAATCCTGTATGCCCAGTCCAAGCCCATCAGCCCCAAACTCCTGTCTCACTTCCAGAGCAGCAACAAGTTTGATCACCTCACCAACCGAAAACCACAGTCCAGGGAGCTCACCCTAGGCAACCTGCTGCGGATGCGGCTGGCTAGGCTGTCAAGTACTCCCAGGAAGGCGGACCTGGACCCAGAGATGCCCGCAGAGGGCAAGGCAGAGCGCAAGCCCCATGACTGTGAGTCCTCCACTGTTAGTGAGGAAGACTACTTCAGCAGCCACAGGGACGAGCTCCAGAGCAGAAAGGCCATTGACGCTGCCACTCAAACAGAGCCAGGAGAGGAGATGCCAGGGCTGAGTGTGAGTGAGGTGGGAACACAAACCAGCATCACCACAGCATGTGCTGGGACCCAGACTGCAGTCATCACCAGGATAGCAAGCTCTCAAACCATGATTTGGTCCAGGTCGACCACTACTCAGACTGATATGGATGAGAACATTCTCTTTCCTCGAGGAACTCAATCTACGGAGGGGTCACCAGTCTCAAAAATGTCTGTATCGAGATCTTCCAGTTTGAAGTCTTCCTCCTCTGTGTCTTCCCAAGGCTCTGTGGCAAGCTCCACTGGTTCTCCTGCTTCCATCAGAACCACTGACTTCCACAATCCTGGCTATCCCAAGTACCTGGGCACCCCCCACCTGGAACTGTACTTGAGTGACTCACTTAGAAACTTGAACAAAGAGCGGCAATTCCACTTCGCTGGTATCAGGTCCCGGCTCAACCACATGCTGGCTATGCTGTCAAGGAGAACATTCTTTACTGAAAACCACCTTGGCCTTCATTCTGGCAATTTCAGCAGAGTTAATTTGCTTGCTATTAGAGATGCAGCACTTTATCCTTCCTATCAGTAACTGCTCCGTGTTCAGACTCCTGGTTTCTTCCAGGCTTACAGTGGACATCATCAGCTTCCTGCTTTAAAAAATATCTTATGTCCGTAATTGCCTTTCTTTTACCTGATTTTGTCACCTTTATTGTCTTTGAATTCTATAGGCTGCATATTATTTTAGATGCTTTGTTTTGTTTTTGTCATGTATATACCAGGTATTGGTTTTATGGTTTAAACACTATGGATACAGGGGTTTTTTTGCACAATTTTAATAGTCATGCACTACATAATGATGTTTTGGTCAATGACACACCATGTATATGATGGCAGTCCCATAAGATTATAATACCATATTTTTACCCTAACTTTTCTATGTTTAGATACAAATACCATTATGTTACAGTTGCCTACAGTGTTCGGTGCAGTAACAGGATGTACAGGTTTGTAGCCCAGGAGCAACAGGCTATACCATATCGTCTAGGTGTGTAGTAAGTTATACCATCTAGGGTTCTGTAAGTACACTCTGTGCTGTTTGCACAAGGAGGAAGTCGCCTAACAACACATTTCACAGAATGTATCCCTATCATTGGGCAACACGTGACTGTATTAATCTCCTCTTAAGGAGAATACTTAGGTGTTCTAATTCAGGTGAGAGATGAAATATGTTTTGTATTTTTCTTAGGTTGTATGCTCTTCTGTTTTAAAGGTTTGAATCACCAGCATTTTTGTGATCAAAATCCTATTTAGAAAAAATAACACTACTTTCTGTTTATCTCTTTAGAATATCTGTGTTCTTAGCATTAAATAAATATAAACTTGTGCTTCTGTACTTTTTCCCCCCCTCTCTGACACTTTTATCTTTAAATCTGGGAGTATGTCACAAATAAATGCACCTAATAGATATAGGTGTATAGATATCTATATCTGAAGGTTTCTTAAATAGTGTCAGAGTGAGGAAGAAGTAGATGATCCAAACTATAGAAGAGAAAATAGATCCACTTAACCTTCCTCAGCATCATGAATATTGATGTTACTCTATAGTTTGAGTGAGGAAACTTGAGGAAACTGGCCAGAAATAGCAGGCCTTTGCATATGCTCTGCCTTTTCTCTTTTCAAAGAAGAAGCCTGAGCTATTTCAGTAGGTCCTTGGTACTCTGGTACCCTGCTTGTCTACCAAAGGAGGCATTAGTGTATGTTCCTATATTCACTCCCAATATTAACTCCGGTGGCCCCATGGGCCTCATTTCATCAGCTGGGTATATTGACAGTGATTTAGCAATCTAATATCCTAGAATAGGGGCAAAAGAGGACACTGACAATTATCCCAGTTTCCTGGTCCAGTGTCAGGCAATGTAACTAGTTACTACACCCTTCTAATCAGGATTGGTATGGCTGTGGAATCCTGTTTTTGTCTCATTCTCATGGACAGAAAAAAGGGAAGAGAGTTAAATGATGGCTTCCTCCCTCTCCTGACTTAGTTACAGCAAAAAAGATCTACGACAGGGGAAGGTGTCTGCCACATAAAATGCTGATGCACTTGTATCAAGAGTGTCCCTACACTCACGCATGTGCCAGGACTTCCTTATGATGGTCAGGTTATTTGCTGGGTTAGTGCTGTAATCTGTGGCTGTAAAGCAAATGTAAGGAAATTGATCCATGTCTGCTTAGAAACAACTCTGAGCTAAGCCTCGAGTAAACATATTGTTATTTGAAATCATCTTACAGACTTAGGTCACTTCGTATGTGCCATCTTTGATCTTCGCAGCAATGTAGCAGAGAGCTATGCAGGTTAGATAGCTGTTATTTCCAATTTTCAGATGAAACTGAGGCACTGATTAAGTAGCACATTCAAGATGACATGGCTTGTCAATGGTGACGCAAGAATTTAAACACAGGTTTCTAGATTCTAAGTGCAGTACTCTGTTATACGACTGTTTCTCTACGTGGAGTATGGAGGCAGGAGAGAGTGTACCTTGAGAAATGGCAGTTACTGCAATGGTGAATGGAAAACTAAAACAGCCTCATTAACAAATGTTAAGTACAGGCCAGGCACGGTGGCTCATGCCCGTAATCCCAGCACTTTGGGAGGCCAAGGTGGGCGGATCACCCGAGGTTGGGACTTCAAGACCACCCTCAACATGGAGAAACGCTGTCTCTACTAAAAATACAAAATTAGCCTGGCGTGGTGGTGCATGCCCGTAATCCCAGCTACTTGGGAGGCTGAGGCAGGAGAATTGCTTGAACTTGGGAGGCGGAGGTTGCGGTGAGCCGAGATCATGCTATTGCACTCCAGCCTGGGCAACAAGAGCCAAACTCTGTCTCAAAAAAAAAAAAAAAAAAAAAAAAAAGTACAACAACAAAAAAGTCAGTACAAAGTCCTAATCTGTGATAATTCTTTTTGTTTGTTTTTGAAACAGTCTTGTTCTATTGCTCAGGCTGGAGTGCAGTGGCACAATAATCACTGACTTTTTTTGTAAAGGCAGGGTCTCACTATGGTGCCTAGGCTGCTCTTAAACTCCTGGGCTCAAGTGATCCTCTTGCCTCAACCCCTCAAAGTGCTGGGATTACAGGCATGAGCTACTGCATTCAGCCTGTGATAATGTATTTTAATTTAGTTTGAAATTTTAACTCAATGTTCTATGGAACTGTTAATAGGATGACATAACAAAGGTTCTGTGTTTAGTGTGAGAAACTGGGCCAAAGAAATGTAAACAAGGTTTTTTAATGCAGTACTACTGAGAGCTCTGAAGTAATGATCACAGTGAATTTCTCAGAGCAGGGCAGGTATATGGCTTACCACAAACTACCTACCACAGAGTGCTCTTTTTGTGGAGCAGGACTCAAAACCATTATTCTCTGAAAGTGTGGCCAACAATTAGAAATAAGAGCAAGAGATACATGGAGTACTAAGAAAATGACCCAGTCTCTCAAAGTAAGCAAAGTCTTACTTTTCTGGAGTCAAGTCCAGAAAGTATCATTTATAGGGCAGAGTTTTTCAAAGTGAGATCTGAGGACCACCTGCATCAGTCTTGGGGTGCTTGGGTTTAAAATGCTGATTACTGGTTCCACTCCCAGGGGAGGGGGGAGTGAGTGTGGCAGCCTATTTAGTTCAAAAATATTTGCTATCCCTCCCTGGGAGAAAATTATATTCCTCTGTCTACTGTCAGATTTGGCCATCGCAGACTTAGCTGTAAATATTTCAGCATATATATCTAAAAGATAACTGTTTTAGAAAACATAATCATGGCCAGGCACGGTGGCTCACGCCTGTAATCCCAGCACTTTGGGAGGCCGAGGCAGGTGGATCCCGAGGTCAGGAGTTCAAGACCAGCCTGGGCAACATAGTGAAACCCCGTCTCTACTAAAAATACAAAAATTAGCCGGGCATGGTGGCGGGCGCCTGTAGTCCCAGCTACTCGGGAGGCTGAGGCAGGAGAATGGTGTGAACCTACCTGGGAGGTGGAGGTTGTGGTGAACCAAGATTGTACCACTGCACTCCAGTCTGGGTGACAGAGTGAGACTCTTTTCAAAACAACAACAAAAAAGAAAACCACTTTACCACTGTCACACCTAAACAACGTTGATAAAAACTTATCAAATAAATATTCAAATAAATATTCAGTGTTTAAATTCAGTTGCCTAATTTTTTTCCCCCTGATGGTTTGTTTGAATTAGAGGTTGACCCATGCAGGGTTGACATTCTCCTATTAAAGGAATCAACTGAAGAGGTGGCCAGCCACCCCACCTCTGTAGGCAGTTGGGCTGGGGAGTATCTGTCGTTTACTAACGGGACTTAAAGTGACTAACAAGAAAAGTAGGGAACAAGGTCGTGTAAATGAAAAGTTACATGAAGGAAACCCAAGGGTGAGGGATAAAAAGTGGAGTCTGGAATGAGGCTTGAAGAGCACGCCATGACATACACACCTACTTCATGAGGCCACACGTTTAAGCTTTCCAATAGTGAATACAGAGAAACCTGGTCAGATACACCATTCGCAATGTCCTTAAGATTAAAGTAAATCCAGATACAGAAAGGACAATTATTCCCCATGGTGGCATGTGCCTGTAGTCCTAGGTACTTGGAGGGCTGAGGCGGGAGGATGGCTTGAGCCAGGAAGGAGGAGGCTGTAGTAAGCTGTGATTGCACCACTGCCCTCCAGCCTGGGTGATAGAGTGAGACCCTATCTCAAAAACAACAAAATTATTCCAGGCACCAAGATAATAATTTCTTTCAAGGATCTTTTTATAAAAATGATACTCATAAAAATGACATTCTGGTAATCACATTCTGATAATAAACAATGACAGATACTCTGGGGCATGCCTGGACCCTGAACTCTGCAGGGGCAGTTGTCTGAAGCAATAAATGAGGTGAATGTATTCAGGTGTATTCTGTGAGCGTGGAATACATACCTTATGTTGAATATGTTTAGATCAACATTGTTAGGCTAAGTTTACACACACACGCCTAGATGTATGCCCCAGTTTGCCTGGTAGAGTTCCAGTTGATGCCTCTTATCCGCAAGTCCCATCTGGTTAACACCTCCTTTTATTCTCAAAAGCGTCCCAGTTTGAACTATAAAGTATATAGTCATCCTATATAGAAAGCACCTCGCAGACCTAAAGAGGCCATCCCCAATTCACCCAACTTCATTGAATTGTGTGTCCCTCAGGCCAAAGAAACAGAGGCTCCTCTGGCTGCCGAATCCTTTCCAGTGGATCTTTCCACAACTCTGTACCCAAATCTTTGAAGCTGCATCAGCACTTTTGCTTATGCTAGTAACTGTGTGAACATGATCATTTGTGTGCAAACCAGACAGGTTTACATATGTTACAACAAGTTGTGGAAGACTGCACCTTAGAATCTCGGGAAAATCATGATATAATGCAATTTAGTAAAGCAATTCTGCAAAGGACCACCACTTTTCAGTCTGGGGGATGGCTGCCTCTCGTTAAGCTTGATGATGGCAACCAAAGGGCAGTTAGTGTTTTTCTTAGGAAGCTAACAGTTGTAGCAGGTGGATACATGATGGTTGTAATGGACATCTATTATTTTTGCTTCATTCATTCAATCATTCATCCTCTGGTAATCTCACCCTCAGATTTCCCTCTGATGAGGGAATGTTCCCAGCTCTCAGTCTATGTGTTTCTGCTGAAGCTGTCCTAACCTGACCCTGGATGTGGAACGTGGGACCAAGGCCTAAGTCAATTAGTACATTAGATTCCCTGGTTTAGTGATTGATTTAGGGATGGATACATGGCCTGTCAGGAATACTTTGCCAAGGAATTTTGGACAGAGGTTTAATGCTTAAGAGGATGTGGTGGCTAAAACTGGCATGGCCACTTCATTACCACATTATGCCTGAATCAGCAGAAGGTGGATCAATATGATCAGAAAGAATCCTGGTTATGTGATATGTATCCTGATGTCGCTGTGTCTCAAGTCAGAACTACTCTTGGACTTTTCATTTTATTTTTATTTAATTTTTTTTTTTTGGAGACAGAGTTTTACTCTTGTCACCCAGGCTGGAGAGCAATGGTGTGATCTCAGCTTACTGCAACTTCTGACTCCCAGGTTCAAGCGATTCTCCAGCCTCAGCCTCCCGAGTAGCTGGGATTACAGGTGTGCACCACCACGCCTGGCTAATTTTTTTGGTGTTAATTAGTAGAGATGGGCTTTCACCATGTTGGCCAGGATGGTCTCGAACTCCTGACCTCAGGTGATCCACCCGCCTCAGCCTCCCAAAGTGCTGGGATTATAGGTGTGAGCCACTGTGCCCGGCCAGACTTTTTAGTTTATATGAGCCATTTCTGCTTAAGAGAGGTTGGGTTGGGTTTTCTATCACTTATATCCATAAAAGTCTTAACTGGTACAAAAATGAAAACCCTAAATTCTATGCCTTCCTGAACATGGTCAATAGGTTTAGTCTGGAAATTCAAAGCAAAAAATACCCTTTATCATAGGCACAGAAAAACTTCCATATTGTAACACGGTTTTGAGGAACATTATCTTTCTGGAAAGCTTATCATTTGGAAGTTGCAAAATACACCTTTATGTGACAAAATGATTTTACTTTTATGGAATTGTTGGCAATGAACTAAATAAATTCTGGATGCCATCTCAAGAAATATCAGTCTTAATTTCAGAGCAGTTATTTTAGCCCATTCTTTCTGAAAATAGTTAATTAGGAAGACTAAGAATCTGTTGAGACCATTCCTAGTTTGTGGAAATAAAACCACAACATCGGCTGGGCGTGGTGGCTCACGCCTGTAATCCTAGCACTTTGGAAGGCCGAGGCGGGTGGATCACGAGGTCAGGAGATCGAGACCATCCTGGCTAAGACGGTGAAACCCCGTCTCTACTAAAAATACAAAAAATTCTCCGGGCGTGGTGGCACACACCTGTAGTCCCAGCTACTTGGGAGGCTGAGGCAGGAGAATCACTTGAGACCAGTGGGTGGAGGTTGCAGTGAGATGAGATCTTGCCACTGCATGCCAGCCTGGGCGACAGAGCAAGACTCCATCTAAAAAAGAAAAAAGATTATGATCCAATAATACATGCATGGCCAATTTACTGTCTCTTCACAAACAGGAAGGTTTCATTATATGAGTAATAGATAAAATAAGAGAAGTTATTTTATTTATTTTTTTCTATTTTCTGAGATGGAGTTTCACTCTGTCCCCCAGGCTGGAGTGCAGCAGTGGATCTCTGCTCATTGCAACCTCTGCCTTCCGGGTTCAAGAGATTCTCCTGCCTCACCTTCCCAAGTGGCTGGGATTACAGGTGACTACCACCACACCCGGCTAATTTTTTTGTATTTTTAGTAGAGACAGAATTTCACCATGTTGGCCAGGCTGGTCTCGGACTCTTACCTCAGTTGATCTGCCTGCCTCGGTCTCCCAAAGTGCTGGGATTACAGGTGTGAGCCACTGTGCCAGGCCATGAAATAATCTTAAAAGTGGCATTTATTTCATTTTGCCTTATATTCATGTATAAACCTTGGTTTCCATATTTGGGCTGTTAGTAAAATAAGACAAAAATAAAACAAGGAAAAATCAATGTCATGAAGAACTAAAACTAAGCCTAAAGCATGATGTTCATCTATACATTACTCAATAGGCACTGTTACTGGGCTACGAATGTGAATGTGACATGGTCCTTGTCCTCAGTAAGTTCCCTGTGTAATAGTGGCAGCAGGTAAACTACAGGTCCTCAGTAAGTTCCCTGTGTAATAGTGGCAGCAGGTAAACTACAGGCAACTAAACTACAGGTCACTTTTCTCACAAAAGTGAGAATACAGGTTCCTAGACTACAAGGAGGAATGTTTAAGTTGGATAGGTAATTTAGAGCTGGCCCTTTAAGGGATAAAGATAATTTAAAGGATGGATGGAGAATTCTAGGCCGAGGGATTAACAGATATTGAGTCCCTACATTAATTACTATTAAAAATAAATCAAAGGAGATTGTTACATGAACCTATACAGGTAAATTCAGATTTTTTCCCCCTGGTGGATTTGCTCTGTTTGAGTTGAGGTAAGGAGCTAACATTTATTCAGTGCCTGCTATGTTTTGCACTGTTAGGTACTTTACATGTTATCTCATTTAATACCTCTTTAAACCTCATTTTACAACTAAAATTAAATGACAGCTAGGAGCTAGGAAATGGCAAAGTTAGGATTCCAAGTCTGGACTGGTTGTCCACAAAAGCCCCCGCTCTTGCCATAATGATGCCACTTCTTTCCAAGAATTCAGAATTTTCTTCACAGCTTTAAAAATGCATAGATTCTGAAGCCTCTCACTTCCTTCCAATTAGTTGCCTACCTAGAAAGTTCTTTTCCTCCACTTGAGCTCATCACCCCTTCTTAGCGCTCCTTTGGATTACTGTAATTTTTTTCTTTGACCTCACCTTTCCTCTGATGGATTAGTGTAATCTTTCCCAAATTTGTTAATCCTAAGAATTCAGGAGCTTCTTAAAATGCAGGTTCCCAGGCCATGCTCCAGGACATGGATTCAGAATTGGATGGAGGCCTAGAATCTGTGTTTTTAACAAGCATTTGACTCAAAGGTATCAAATTGGAGGAAGCACTGAGTTAGTGGACTACCTTAATTGATCTATCCATTTTCAGTCTCTTCTGCCAACTCATTCGCTCCACCCCACCCCCAGTCCGTTTTTCCGTTTTGCCCTCAAGGTCCCTGGAGACTTCCATATCATTTCACATTGTTTTATTTGGGGCACTGTGCCACAGTACCTAGGCCCACAGCAGGCGCGCAATATTTACTGAAAAATCCAACCCACGAGGTAGTTCCTATTATTATCCTTCAATTTGAAATTGAAAATAAAATAGAAGTCGCCAAGTTGGGGTAGCTTGTAACATTAGTATTTCGTATTTAATCCAGAAAGCACTGCTTCAACGCCCACTGCGTGCAAGGTTCCACTCTCGGGCCAGCAGTCCTTTCCCAAAGCCAGTTGTTCCTAAGTGTGCGGCCGCCATCCATGACACGCCACGCTCCTAAAAAGTCACCTGGAGCATCTACCCTCCACGCTCAAGAGGCAGGCGGAGGAGCGCGCCCTTTTCTCCAAAATGGCTGAGCAGGGTCACGTGGGCTCGGGGGCGGGGCCGATGAGCTCGCCGAGCCGGGAAGTGGGTCACGTGGTTCAAACGGGGGCGGTAGCTATGGGGACGTGGCCGTCACACGAAGCGATCCGTCTGGGCAGCGGCTTTTCGGGGGCCACGCCCCCCGGGCCCTGGGGGCCTAGCGCGCGACGGTGGGGTGGAGCTAGCCTCGTGACCTTTTACCCCAGCATGGCTGCCCCCGCGGGACTGGTGAAGTTCTGGCGACCCGGTAAGGCCCTTGGTGGAACGCTGGGCAGATGCGGCGGCCTGACTTCGGTCTTGGCGCCGCAGCCGGCGCCCTGGGGCCAGCAGACCTGCTCGCAAGCCTGACCTCGGCGAGCTGCGCGCTGCCGCCTTTGTGCGGGGGACTCTGGCTCAGGCTCTCCAGTTGTCCCGAGGGATTTGGGGGTGCTCCCTTAGCGTGAGCAGAACCTGTGTGACCTTGTTAAAGTGGTCCAGCCTCCTCGGGCCTCGTATTCCTCGTTACTGATGGTTGCCCTGCCCACCCCGCGAGATGGGGAATCCTAAAGCTCCCCCTCGTGTCTCGTTACCGCCCTGGGGTTGCGTTGTGGCCCGGCAGACAATGCTGCTAGCTGCTCGAGGCTTGCAAGCCCAAGTTATGGAGTCAGACTGTCCGGGTTCGAATTTTCGTCTCTGCCTTGTAGTAGGGCGACCTTGGGCGAGTCAGTTAACGCCTCTGAGCCGTGACCTCTTTACCTGTAAAGTGGGCAGAACAATAACTTCTATCCTGTGGGCTTAAATGACAAGCACAACGTGTTGTCAGACTTAGAATAAATGCCCAAAAAAAGGGAAAGTGTGTTATTTTCTTTCAGGATAATTGTTGTCCACTCCGAATGTCTACTAGAAAGGAGAAAAGTCCTTCATATTGGCTGCCAGCTACTTCCTCTCTTACAGACTAACACGAATCACAATCACAAAATGCTTTACTTGTTTTGTCTTGATATTTACTCATTAATCAGGTTTTTATTGAATGTGTATATGCCAGACCATACTAGATGGCATTACTTCCTCTCTGCAATCAGTTTCTTGTAAAAAACAAAAGTCTTTAAATTACAGCTACCAGCTTGATTTTTTTCCACCACTTGCACCCCTGCAGGTCTGGATGTGCAAAGTATATTGCAGCAAAAATGAAATGACACCAAGAATGTAATATAAGCAAAGCTTTTAATTTTTCAGTGGTTCCCTGAAATTCTGACCATGCATATAAGTGATGTGACAGATAAACGCAAGCAAGAGATGTGTTTAATGCTTTTTAAAAATTTGTAGTTTGTCACTTGACAGTTTTATGATTCAGCATTTCAAGTCATCAGCCAATTATCCATCCTGAGTTTTATTTGCATCCAAAACTAGGAACTTACTAAGTAATGAATACTTTTAATTTATTCACGCTTTTAGTAACAGGTGAAAGTGTTAGGTATAATAAAGAGCTGAATGAATTGTTTGAAATCAGACCAGGGTACTATTTTGGTTAAAGAACATGGAATTACTCTAAGAGTTCTTTTTTTTTTTTTTTTTTTTTTTTTTTTTTGAGACGGAGTCTCGCTCTGTCGCCCAGGCTGGAGTGCAGTGGCACAATCTCGGCTCACTGCAAGCTCCGCCTCCCGGGGTTCACGCCATTCTCCTGCCTCAGCCTCTCCGAGTAGCTGGGACTACAGGCGCCCGCCACCACGCCCGGCTAATTTTTCTTTTGTATTTTTAGTAGAGACGGAGTTTCACCGTGGTCTCGATCTCCTGACCTCATGATCCGCCCGCCTCGGCCTCCCAAAGTGCTGGGATTACAAGCGTGAGCCACCGCGCCCGGCCTACTCTAAGAGTTCTATTTCATTATTTAGTTCATCCATTGAGGGTACACTTATTGAAAACCTAATCCTGTGTTCGGGAGACAAATACAGATGCTCAGGGCTCTGCCCTCAAGTTACGGTCTCTCTCTTAATTGAATATAAAGTTAGATGTCCTCTAGAAGAGATTTTACAATGAGGCGGAGTAAGGTGGTATGAAAGAAGATGAGCTCTAGAGTCAGATTGCAGTGCCCGTCATGTCTACCACTTAACTAAGTTGATGACTTGATAGTCACTTAAATTCTCAAAGTCTCAGTTACTCCATCTGTAAATTGGGTATAATACCTACCCAAAGTATTGTTGTGAGGATTAAATGAGAATAACACACAAAAGGATCTTGGCACTAGATAGGTTACTATTATAATTATATGGAAGTATGGAAGAGGGAGGGAAAGTTGAATGTATGGGTAAGAAATACTTCATTAAGGTGGTATTTTTGGAGTGAACATTAAAGGATGAATAAGGTTTTGTTTCATAGAGAAATGGAACTCGAAGCAAAGGGTGCAGCATGAACAGAAGCAGAATGGGATTTATGCCTTTAGATGTCCAGAAAGCCAAAATAACAGAGCAGTGTGATGGTGTTAAGTGCTAGGGTATATTTTGGGGTGTGACAGGAGATGAAGCTAGAAAAGTAGGTAAGGGCCTCATTGTGAAAGGTCTTCATGACAAGTTAAAAAATTTAGACTTCACTGTTTTTTTGTTTGCTTTTTTATTTTATTTTATTTTTTTTTTTGAGACAGAGTCTGGCTCAGCCGCCGAGGCTGGAGTGCAGTGGTGTAATCTCGGCTCACGGGAACCTCCACCTCCCGGGTTCAAGTGATTCTCCTGCCTCAGCCTACTGAGTAGCTGGGACTACAGGTGTGTGCCACCACACCTAGCTAATTTTTGTATTTTTAGTAGAGATGGAGTTTCACCATGTTGGCCAGGATGATCTTGATCTCGTGATCTGCCCACCTCGGCCTCCCAAAGTGTTGGGATTACAGGCGTGAGCCATCGGACCTGGCCTGACTTCACTGTTTTTAAGCAGGGACAAATCAGGTTTACTTTAGAAAGATAACACTGGCAGTGGAGTAGAGAGTGGATGGAGGAGGAAATTAGAGAAGGTACTACTGAAATCCAGGAGGGATGTTAAAAACCTTAATTCTGACCTGGGAGCTTAGAGGAGGGGCCTGTTGGAGAGACATTTTAGAGGAAGATGTGGGAGAAGATGAAGTCAGTAATAACTCAGATTTCTGGGCTGGGTGACTGTCTAGGTTAGTGATTCTCTAATTTTGCTTTATAGTTGAATCACTTGGGAAGCTATGAAAAGTCCTGATGTCCAGCTGCACCCCACACCAATAAATTAGAACTTTGGAGGGCTAGGAGCCAGACATCAGTGTTTTTTAAAGTCTCTAAGGAATTCCAGCATGCATCAAAATTTGGGAACCACTGGTCTGGGTAAATTGTGTTGTCATTAGTTGACATGGGAATAGCTTTAGTACACAGCTATTGGGCCCTTGCTTTGTGTTAGTCACTTTCATTTACACATCTTATTAAACAGTCACAGTATCTCTGTGATGGCAATAATACTCTTCTTTTAGTGAGGAAATTCAAGATATGAAGTAGGCTGTGGGAAATGCAAGGTGAAAGTCAGGGAAGCTGATATAAGGCTAGACAGTCGAATCATGAACATCCCCTGTAGGCCTGAGCCTGTGACTACAGAGGTCTTTCAGACAGTCTAAGTGAGTGAAGTTGCTTACTGGAGGTAATAGGGAGTGGTGGGGACTGTGGCAGAGTGTGCGTACACTGGATAGATATGTACAGTGGAGATCTACAGTAGAGCTTACATATGCTTTCCAAAATAGGGAGCTGTACTCAGGTCCACCTAATTGTTATCATATGGGTTCAGAGTTGCCCAATTTGTTTTTTTAAGAAGCCTGATATCCAGATCTGAATGGGAAAATTTTATGTGTTGTTTTAAATGAACGATTTAAAACATTTTAACAATAGCATGTCCGGGTACCTTAACATACCCATTTGTGGTGTCTACCTTAGGAGTGTGACTTAAGAGCCTTGTGTGACCTGCGTGAGAGTTTTCTACAAAAATCTTTTACTTAATTTGCAAGTACACGTGGATCAGAAGGGCCTGCCCATTTTTGTTTGCTCATTTGATAAATATTTCATGATTGTTGACCATGTGCATGACGAAAACTTTACAATAGCTTTTAAGCTTTTTTTGACTTGACCCACAGTAAGATATAGCACACATACACAACTGAAAAAAAAGTTCATAAACAGTATTGCTTTCTGGAATGTGCTCTGATGCTTTCTATTCTATTTCATTATTTAAAAAGTGCTGGTATGACATACTACATTGATTTCATAACCACTAATGGGTCATCAGTCAAATTTTTAAAAACCAAGTTAAAGGGAATGAGGAATTTAGGGATATCAGCCTTGTTAAGATAGGGAAATGAAGATGTTCATAGTTTGCAAAAGTTATAAAGTTGTTACTCCCTTAAGCATAGAGCGTACTCTCAAGGAAAAATCAATCATAGGCAGCCACAGAGGGGTGTTTATAGAGGGAAAGCAGCCCTGATGTTCTGGTTTGGTTGAAGGAAGTCTTTTATGCGGAGAAGGTATACTGTTTATCAACTGACATAGCTGTTCTTATAAAAGAGCCCAGCTGGGCTTGGTGGCTCATGCCTGTAATCCTAGCACTTTGGGAGGCCGAAGTGGGTGGATCACCTGAGGTCAGGAGTTCGAGACCAGCCTGGCTAACATAGTGTGACCCTGTCTCTACTAAAAATACAAAATCAGCTGGGCGCGGTGGTGCGCGCCTGTAATCCCAGCTACTCGGGATACCCAGGCAGGAGAATCGCTTGAACCCGGAAGGTGGATGTTGCAGTGAGCCGGCATCTCGCCACTGCACTCCAGCCTGAGCGACAGAGACTCCATCTCCAAAAAAAAAAAAAAGCTCATAACAGAAGAGATAGATTGGGGCTGTAGGTTAGAGACAAGGGAGGAATGCGGTAGTACAAAAGACGCGTTAAAATATTCCAGAGAGGAGGCCGGGCGCGGTGGCTCAAGCCTGTAATCCCAGCACTTTGGGAGGCCGAGGCGGGCGGATCACGAGGTCAGGAGATCGAGACCGACCTGGCTAACACAGTGAAACCCCGTCTCTACTAAAAATACAAAAAATCAGCCAGGCGTGTTGGCGGGCACCTGTAGTCCCAGCTACTCGGGAGGCTAAGGCAGGAGAATGGCGTGAACCCGGGAGGCGGAGCTTGCAGTGAGCCGAGATCGCGCCACTGCACTCCAGCCTGGGGGACAGAGCGAGACTCTGTCTCAAAAAAAAAAAAGAAAAAAAAAATATTCCAGAGAGGATATGAAGGTTCAAAACATGGTTTGAAAAGGCAGGAATTCAGGACAAAAACACAGCAGAAGAGGATAAGGTATTCTTTGTAATTGTTTACTTGGGTAACAATTACAAGGAATTATTAAGATGTAGTGACAAGAAGGGAAGAAAAGAAAGAAAGCCAGTCTCTTTGAGGACAGGCATTGTTCCAGGTCCTGTTCCATCTTTTATCTTGTTGAAAGGAAGGTCAACATTTTGGCAAAAGCAACATAACAGTGCCCCACTTACCTGATTTTTGGCCATGTTGAACCTCTGAAACACAACTGTGTTCTTGGAAGTAAATGGAAAAGGGTCAGAATCTAAAGCAGTGATTCTAAACTTAGCTCTAGGGGGTCTATGGACCCCCAGAATTTTATATTCTGGTAAATTCTGGTGGGTTTTTTAGGAGAGGGAGTTCATGGCCTTTATCAGATTGTGGAAGCAATCTGAGAACCCTAAAAAGTGTAAAAGTAAGTCACTGAGCTGAATATTCTTGTTACAAAGCTCCTGTGCTTTCACATAGCATCACAGATTCTGAGTTCAGAAGACCTAGGAGATGATGGTTATTGGTTATTGTCACTGTAGTGCCCCAGCAGGAGGCTGTATAGCATGTGTTTGATCTAGGGAGGATTTTTATTCGTTTACAAGGCAGCATACTCCAGTGCTGAACGGTGTGACCCTTTGGAAATATCTTCCTTACATTGAGTTGAATTCTGAACCCTGTGTCATTTACTTATTACTCCTAGTTCTGTCCTGGGGTTACAGCAGCAAATCAGCATGAAAAGTTATGGAAGCTGATCACAAAATTTAAAGTTATGTTTCTCCTGAGTTTTTTTTCTGTTTGAGCTAAAAATGTATGGAACCTTCAACAGGTTTTCATGATGGGATATGGCTTCCCTATTCTTCACCATCATGAGCACCAGTTTGTCATTGTTCTTAGCAAGAAGCCGGGGTGAAGATCTCTTGTTTAATCTGCCCAGCATGGCGGTTTCTGAGAATTGCATTTCCCATCTATCCACTCTCGATTCCATGGTTCCAATGGGGACTGTCATTTACCTCATCCCATTCCACTGGCCATGGTTGATTGTATTGGGGTGGGGATTGGACCTAAGCTGGGAGAAGTCAGTCCCTGTCTGTCCAGTATAAAAGAGCCTCCCCCACCTCCCATTACAACACATACCTGGGACTCCCAGTCACCCTTACGGTGTCTTTATTTCTCTCCATAGCACTTATGACCACTTCATGCACAAAGTTACTTTCCACTGAGAGGAGGAATTAAAGCAAGTGAGCTCCGTGAGGTTAGGACTGGCATCTGTATTGTTCACTGCAGTGTTTCTAGTGCTTAGAGCAGTGCGTGGCATGGAGTGGGCCCTCGGTCCATCCTTGCTGGTCCTTGCTGTGTGAATGATGAATGATTGATAGAGGAGTTGTAAGCGTGAACCCTGGCACTGCCGGCAGCCATGTTTCCAGCTCCTGTACAGTAGCCAACCTAAGGGGCTGGAAGGAACCTGAAGAGTTGCCAAGATGAGAGAAGGAGAAAGCCATGGCTGCTTTGAGTGCCCAGTTTCTGTCATCTCTGAGCCTTACTGCCATCCTACAGTAACAGGATTCATCCTTTCACCTCAGCTAATTCCCATTGGGTTTCTTTCACTTCTGTTAAGAATTCAGTAATAACATTGATATGGAGGCCAGAAGAAAAGACACTGTGCTCTGTAATACACAGTTCTGAGTGGCCAGTTTGGAGCCCAGTGGGACTGCCATCTCATTTCTTTTTTCTTTTTTTTTTTTTTTTTGGAGACAGAGTCTTGCTCTGTCGCCCAGGCCGGAGTGCAGGGGCACGATCTTGGCTCACTGCAACCCCTGTCTCCTGGATTCAAGCAATTCTGCCTCAGCCTCCCAAGTAGCTGGGACTACAGACACACACCACCACGCATGCCCGGCTAATTTTTTGTATTTTAGTACAGGTGGGGTTTCACCTTTTGCCCAGACTGGTCTCGAACCCCTGAGCTCACGCAATCCGCCCTCCTCGGCCTCCCAAAGTGCTGGGATTACGGGCGTGAGCCACTGTACCTAACCCTATCTTGTTTGTTTTTGACACTGCGGTGAAGCTTTTAGGGAAGATTTTTAGTTCCTCGTGGGCACTTTTCTGGATTCTTTCCTAAAGTTAAAGTTGAATACCTTTGAGTAGTTTGAGATAAAAAAAGTATTGCTTCTCTTGTATATCTTCATCTTTGAAAGTTCGTAACCTTAACACCTTTTTCTGTTCATTGTATCAGAGAATCTGAAAAAAACATTTCTGCCGCAGGTACAGAGGGGCCAGGTGTAAGCATCTCTGAAGAGAGACAAAGTCTGGCTGAAAACTCTGGGACAACGGTTGTTTACAACCCTTATGCTGCCCTTTCCATTGAGCAGCAGAGGCAGAAGCTGCCGGTATTCAAGGTACGTCAAATAATCATGTTCAACCTGTGGGCTTGAATCGTGTGTCTGCATTAGCTTTATGCTCAGCACTGAAGAGAATGTTGTCCTCTTTCTAGAACACAGTGAACTCAGAGAAACCCTTATCGTAAGGGATGACTTTTCATACTGTGTATTTTTTAGTTAACGTTATAAATCTTGAAAGTCCTTAAGATTTTTTCAGTTGTATCGTACATACTGGAAAACTGGAAGAATTAGAATGACTTTTGTTTTCCCCTTTATTCCTTTCAGTTATGGACAATTTCAGACATAGAGAAAAGTAGAGAAAATAGCAGTTAATTCCTATATAACAGATTACCAACATATGGCCAATTTTTGCTTTATTTTTAAAGTCACTCCTTTAAACAAGTTTAATTGGGAATATGAGGTTGTTTCTGCTGAAGACATCAGTTAATACTCTGACTTCCTCTGAGACAGTGACAGGATTTTGTTATGGTTGCTACTTACCAAGTGCACATCCAGACATTTGGTTTTATTAGCGCTCACGAAATAGATGCGTGCTCAGCTACAAGAGACCAAAGTGCAAACTAGAATTCATTCAGAACCGTTCATTTATGGCTAGCGATAGTTCTCCAGTACAGATGGACACAGTTGATACATACACTTTCTCCCTGTTGGCACATCCACATGGGAAGCCAAATTGTAATCAGGAAGTACAGAGCCAAGACAGGTTACAGAAATGTCATACAGCCCCTGATGAGGGGTGAATTCTTCCTGCTCCACAGCATGCCCCTGGAATGACCCGAGTAGGTGTGGCCACCAGGACCTGTGTCTCTTTCCTTCTCCTGGACGGTGCTGGGTGAAAGTTGCCATGTTCTATCTATCTGTCTGTCTGTCTGTCTGTCTGTCTGTCTGTCTGTCTATCTATCTATCCATCAGACAGGGTCTTCCTATGTTGTTCAGGCTGGTCACGAACCCCTGGGCTCAAGCAGTTCTCCTGCCTCGGCCTCCCAAAGTGCTGGGATTACAGGTGTGAGCAGCCAAAAGGTGCCAAGTTCTTATACTCATGGAGTTCTTTTGTCTAGACTATCCTGATAATTCCTCTTCTATTAATATGTTCTTTCTCCAAATAGATAGGCAACAACAGCCTTCTTAATTTAGCCAGATTGCCTTACTTGGAGTTTTATGTGGCTCCCAATATTCTAGTCACAAGTGAACTGACTGTCTCTGGGTTTCTTCCTCAAGTGACTAACACATTCACTATGTATGAATGTTAGCAAGTTTGACTCTCAGAAGATGAGATGGTAGGTTTACTATTGCTTTCTCACCACTGAGGGACAGTTTGAGCTGTGATGAAGTGTCCGGACTCTGGAGCTAGACTGCAGGGTTCAAACCCAAGCTTCACCATTTGTGTGCTGTGTGTCCTCACTTCTCCATTCTGAGCTTCTTTTCCTTATCTGTGATGTGGGACTGACTACAGGAGCACCTACCTCAGAGGACTGTTATGAGGACCAGATGAGATCATTCATGCAGAGCATTTAGCAAGATACCTGACATGTAGTAAATGCTCAAGTACAAGGAAATTACTGTTTACTCAAGTATTTAAATTTTGGCCTTTTCTTGACTATTCTTTGTCTCCCAACTGTACTTATAAGATAACATAAATGAAACAGCAAATGAAAAAAAAAAAAAGAAAAACAACAAGAAGTTGAGAAATGTTTATGAAATTAAAATGGTAAGAAGAAGGGTATAAATTACTGATATAAAGCAAAGCAGAGTTTAAGTACAGTTGAGATCTTATAAGATGTTAAAGATAAATTGAGACAAAAAGGAAAACAAATTACCTCTACACCATCCTTTTTTCCTTTCAAACAAAAAGTAAAAGTAGCTTTAAAAACAGAAATTGGAGGCCGGGTGTGGTGGCTTACACCTGTAATCCTATAGGCTTTGGGAGACTGAGGCGGGCGGATCACTTGAGACAAGGAGTTCGAGACCAACCTGGCAAACATAGTGAAACCCCATCTCTACTAAAAATATTAAAAATTAGCAGGGCCTGGTGGCACATGTTTGTAATCCCAGCTACTTGGGAGGCTGAGGCAGGAGAACTCTTGAACCCAGGAGGTGGAGGTTGCAGTGAGCCAAGATTGCGCCACTGCACTCCTGCCTGGGCAACAGAGCGAGACTCCATCTCAAAAAACAAAACAAAACAAAACAAAACAATGTTGGAACTAAAGCAGCAACAGATTGTTAAAGATCACTGCCTCTTCCCCAGCACCATTATGAGGCCACCTGTTCCCTTGTCTGCCTTCTTTAGGCTGCTGTATAGACAAAAGTGACTCCATCTTGGATGCAAGTCTGCCATGTTCACTTCTGATTAGACCCAGTCTTATAAATGCCTCCTGATTTCTGCTTTGTATATTGTCCTTAGTGTAAGAACATGTCAACCTCTCTGGGGGCAGCACTATTGACAGCTTCTTGTTTTGTTTCGTTTTTCCCCAAAAATAGTCTACACTTAAACAAGTAGATACGTGTTTGCCCTTAAAAAAATGCAGTTACTGGTGTATTATTCACACTGTTCTGTATCTTAGTTCCTTTTCTTAACATATCTTATAGATCATTCCATATCAGTACAAACAGATATTTCCTCTTAATAACTACAAATTATTCTGTTATTGGAATATTTTATAACTGATTTAACCAAATTTTGTTGATCAACATTTAGGCTGTTTGAATTTTTGGCTATTATAAACAACTCTGCAATGAGTATGCTTGTATTTATGTCTTTGTACACATATAGTATGTAGTAGTATGTCTATAATTTCTTGTTTTTTTGTTTTTTTTTTTTTTTTTGTTTTGAGACAGAGTCTCACCCTGTTGCTCAGGCTGAAGTGCAGTGGAGTTGCTCAGGCTCAACTGAAGTTGCTCAGACTGAAGTGCAGTTGCTCAGGCTCAACTGCAGTCTCGCCTCACTGCAGCCTCCCCCCGCCCTGGGTTCAGGCAATTCTGCTGCCTTAGCGTCCCGAGTAGCTAGTATTACAGGCACTTTCCACTGCTCCCAGCTAATTTTTGTATTTTTAGTAGAGACGGGGTTTCACCATGTTGGCCAGGCTGGTCTTGAACTCCTGACCTCATGATCCACCCCCGCCTTGGCCTCCCAAAGTGCTGGGATTACAGGTGTGAGTCACCCCGCCCAGCCTATAATTTCTTATAAGTGAAAATCGTAAAGGGCGTATGCATTATGTATTTTGATAAGTGTTACACTTTATTGCAGTTGTATTCGCTCATACTGAGAGGAAGAGTACCTGAGGGTTAGAAATACATTTTGGTAGTTCTATTTAAAATTTACTTTCCTTTGAAAACACCAACCTGTAACCACACTTTGGAGGCCGAGGCGGCGGATCACGAGGTCAGAGATCGAGACCATCCTGGCTAAACGGTGAAACCCTCTCTGTGAACCGGGGGGGGGGGCTTTGAGGGAGGCGAGGATGCCGCAGGGTTCCTCAGCCGGGGGGAAAAAAAAAGCCTCCCAAAAAAAAAAAAAAAAAAAAAAAAAAAGAAAACAGCTCATTTCACAATGTTTAAATATCGTTGTTTAGGTCTTTTGAGACAATATATGGCTATTTGCAAGGCGTGTTTTTCTTTTTCAGCTTAGGAATCATATTTTATACTTGATAGAAAATTATCAGACAGTGGTGATTGTTGGTGAAACGGGATGTGGGAAGAGCACACAGATTCCTCAGGTGAGTACGTATTTAATACGTGTCTTTACACTTCGATTTGGCTGGAAGAATTTTGTAACCTGAGAACTCTCTTTACTATCATTTACATTTTTAAGGTCTCCTTTCAGGAAATGTTCACTTCAACTAGATATTTCTTATTAAACTTTTAGGGCTGTAATTTCTTTGGTGAGTGCTGAAGTAACAGTTTGTCTTCGATTTATTATAATTCCAAAATAGTAATGGAATAGCTATCCTCTGAAAGTTACAATGGAGATTTATTCAAAGATGTGAAATACAGAGTTTTTATTCTTAAATAGTTACAGTTGAAGAGGTGGGGTAAAATGAATTTTGCTGTAGTTGTAAATAAAAATTGGCTGTTATAGAATTATGCAGTGCTACGGAAGAACCCTTTCTTACTAGGAGAAATCCTATGTGATGTGGATAGGAGTAGAAAGAAGGATCAAGAAAGGCCTTGTAAAGGAATTGGCATTTGAAATTGACCTTGAATTATCTGTGGGAGCTGACTGAGAAGATATTCCAAGCCAGTGAATATTGTGGTTAGAGATACTGGGGTGGAGAAGTGTAGGGTGAGTTCAGAGTGTGTCTTAAGAACCTTAACTTGAAGAGTGAAGACTGACCGAGCATGAGAGACCTTGCAGGTTCTTATTTCCTTTTTTAATGTTAATTTTCTTGAGGTATGAAATGTATGTAGGAAAGTACCTATATCATACTTGTACACCTTGATACATTTCTGCAAATGGAATACATCTGTGTTACTAGCACCCAGATCAAGAAACAGAACATTACCAAAACCTCAAGAACTCTTCTTCTGTGTTCTGTTCTGGTCTCTAACTGCCCTCTCTGCTTACCCCTACAATCATGAACACAAGGGTAGCTCTTATTCTGGCTACTGACCTTATAAATTAGTTTTGCCTATTTTTGGAATTTTATAAAGGAATAATATAGCTTCTTTTGTCCAACATTATGTGTGAATCTTCCTTGCTGTTGAATTTGTTGCAGTTCATTCTCATTGCTGTATAGCAGGGTTCAGCAATTCACAGCTAGTGGGCCAGATGCAGCTCACTGCCTGTTTTGTAGAGAAATCTTTGCTGGCACACAGCCACACCTACTTGTTGATATATTGCCAGTGGCTCCTTTCAGGCTACCACACAGGGCTGAACAGTTTTGACAGAGACCCTACGATCCTCAAAACCTAAAAATGTACCATCTGGCCCTTTACAGAAATGTAAAATGTAATGCTAACCCCTGCTAGTTAGTATTCCACTATATGAGTATTCTGTGGTTTGTTTATTTTTCCTATTGTTACTGACAATTGAGTCATTCCCAGTTTTCAGTTATGGATAGTGCTGCTGTGAACATTCATGTGCTTGTCTTTGGTGAACATATGTGCACATTCTCCTGCTGGGCTCTACCTAGGAGTAGCATTGCTGGATCCTGTGTTCAACTTTAGTAAATAATGTCTAAGATATTCAAAGTGGTTGTGTCCTTGTAGGGTTTGCAAGCAAGTAAACAACATGACAAGCTGAGCTTTAGATAAATGATTATATTGAGATATAAGGTGACTTACAAACTGGAGGAGGCAGGCCATATAAAGCTATTGCAGTGGTCTGGAGAAGGATGGTGTAACGGGGTCCTCGACCAAGAGGTGATAATGGGATAATCTGGTGAGGATAGGAAGGAGAACAATTTACAATTTTAGCATTAGGGTCTGTAGACATTAGAAACTTAGGTTGGTGCTTTTGCACCCATCTAATAGATGGATATTTGTGATGACAAAGGGGAAGGGACAAAGGTGCACTCTGATCACGACTTGCTGCCTTGGCAAACAGTGCTAGTATTAAATGTGATAGAAAAGTAAAGATTGTTTTCTGAGGGGAAATTAATGTGTTTGCTTTTAAACAGATTTATTTTTTCCTATATTATTGATGGCCTTTGATGACATTATTAGCAGGAAGATTGGAATGGGAATCTGAAGCTTGGCAGAGGTCAGACGTAGAAGGTGTGGACATAGGGATTGAACATCCTAATGCATGCAGGAAGGAGATGGAACAGAAATAACTGAGAAGAGGATTAAGGACAAAGTCTGTAGAGCATCAACATTTAGGAGTCAGGAGCAGAAAGGAGATAGAATGGCAGGCAGGGAAATGACAGAGGAACCAGGAGACTGTTCATGGTTAGAGAAAGCAAAGACAGAGTGAGGTTTCTGGAGAGGTGGGTAGGTGGCAGTTTCAGCCAACAGAGCGGCCGGGGAGCAGGAGAACTGGTTCAGTCCTGGGTTGTTCATCTTGGAGATAGCACTTCCAGTGGTAGGGTTTTAGGGTTAAGGGTGTCTAAGGGGAAGATGATAAAAATCCCTTTGCATTTTTGAATATGTTAACGATATATTTTTGACTATTTGGTCCAGACTTGTGGTCATGCCAGGATCTGTGTAGGTCTTTTTTTTTGTCTGCTCCCCAACTCCATTCTGAATAATGGGTTTATTAATAGGTTGGGAACCAGATATAGGTATTTTTTTAAAGTTTCCCAGTAGACAGCTAGGGAAAGGTAGACAGACCTAGTAAAGGTAGATGACCTAGTAAAGGACAATTTGAAATGCATACAGCAGAGGAAATGGTGGCCTGGAGGAAAAAGATAACCATATATGCAGATGGAATTGAGAGCCCAGTAAGTTACCCATTTCTTACAGGAAGAAACAGGAGAAAGGTTAAATTACTGTGTGATTGTCAGTTAGAGAGTAATATAACAAGTAATAACAGTAATAAGTGCTACATAAAGTGATTTTACACATGTTGATCTGTTTAATCCTCAGTGACCCTATGAAGCAAACACCATTATTATCTTCATTTTATAGGTGAGGGCACTGTAGAGAGTAGTGAGGTTATGGAATATAGAACAGAGGTAAAAGGCCACATGATGTTCCAGAATTGTTTGGGAATTAGTCTGTGACGTTATGTAGTCAGCTTAGGATAAACTATGTTCTGGTAACAAAGAACCTGAAAATCTCAGTGGCTTAAAAACACAAAGGTTTATTTCTTGCTCATACTATGTGGTTATCTTGGGTTGGCTTTGAGATTCTATGACATCATCATTGGGCCTTAGGCTGATGGTACTGCTCTTATGAGGCACTTGTTGATCTTGTGGTAGATGGCAGAATCATGAGCTAGCTCTTAAAACTTCTGACCAAAAGTGGCCCTTCTGCTCACATTTCATTGGTCAAAGCAAGTTATCTGGCCAGGCCTGATAGCAACGGGGTGCCAGTGTATATAATCCTCCCATAGGGATGGGTGGCAGGTATTTGGAACAGTGATAAATATATCACAGTGATTTGGCCATTTACTCCTGCAAGGCTTAGCTGCCAGGGAACAAGAGAGGGCCTGCTGTGTTACTAAGTCCAGGGAAAGCTGGCGGGAAGGAGAAAGAGCAGAGGCTGAGGATCTAGGCTGGGTAATGTGGGCAAACAAAGGTAGTTTTTTTTTCTTTTAATTTTAAGATTTGAATATTTTTAATATTTTTGAACATTAATAGGTTCACATGATTTAAAATTCAAAAGGCACAAAGGGACATAAAAAGATTTCCTTCTGCCCTGTCTTCCTGGTACTCATTTCCTTTGTGCAGTTATGATCAATATTATGAGTTTCTTGGTAGAAATGTTTTCATGCATTTACAGAGAAGTAAGTGTGTGTGTGTGTGTGTGTGTGTGTGTGTGTGTGTATGCATGCACATATATGCCCTATTTTAAACATGAAACATCTATACATGTTTTAGTATGCCTTGACTTTTTTTTTTACTTATTCTTTCATTTTTAAAAAAAGCTGTTTTGAATTGACACAATAACTGCATATTTATGGGATTTAGTGTAATGTTTTGATATATGTAATTGTTGTATAATGATCAAATCAGGGTCATTAGCATATCCATCACCTCAAACATTTATCATTTCTTTGTGGTGAGAACCTTCAAAATCTCCCTTAGCTATTTTGAAGTCTATGGCACATTGTTGTTAACTATAGTCACTCTGCTGTGCAGTAGAACACCAGAACTTATTCCTCCTATATAACTATAACTCTGTGCTTGTTGACCAACCTCTTATTCTCCCTACTCCGTTACCCTCTTCCCTCTGCAGCCCCTAGTATCCACTGTTCTATTCTCTACTTTTGTAAGATCAACTTTTTTAGATTCCACATGTGAGTGAGCTCATGCAGTGTTTGTCCTTCTGTGCTTAGCTTATTTCACTTAACATCATGTCCTCTAGGTTCATCTGTGTTGGTGCAAATGACAGGATTTCATTCTTTTTTATGACTGAATAGTATTCTATTGTGTATATATATCACATTTTAAAAACCAGTTCATCTGTTGATGGACACCTAGGCTGATTCCATGTCTCGGCTGTTGTGAATAGTGATGGGAGTGCAGATGTCTCTTTGATGTTCTGGTTTCCTTTCCTGGGAATAAATACCCAGTAGTGGGATTGCTGCATCATATGGTAGTTCTGTTTTTAATTTTTTGAGAAACCTCGATATTGTCGTCCATAGTGGCTGTACTAGTTTACATTGTCACCAACAGTGTGCAAGAGTTCCCTTTTTTCCACATTCTTGTCAAAATTTGCTGTCGTTCATCTTTTTGATAGTAGCCATTCTAACTGGGGTGAGGTGGTATCTCATTGTGGTTTTGATTTGCATTTTCCTGATGATTAGTGATGTTGAGCATTATTTGTATATATGAAATAATACACCGTTTGTGCATCTTCTTTCGAGAAATGTCTGTTCAGGTCTTTTGCCCATCTTTTTTTTTAACTTTATTAAAATACTGAGTTTTATTTCACATTTATTTCACATATTTTTATCTTCCCACCATTTCCATGTCTGACCACCACTACTATTATGTCCTATCATAACTTTCCATACATACCTAAAACCAAGCAAAGGGTGGAGTTCCATCTTTAAAAATGAAACAGACATTTTGGACAACGCAGTCTTGGCAATGGAACCTGGACAACATTTATCAAACACGGTAGGGAAAGTTCTCACTCTGCATTATAAAAAGGACAGCCAGATATCAACTGTCGCAGAAAAGAAATAAGATGGAAAATTTTAAACATATTGTTTAAACTATTTTCTTAAAGAGACTTCCTCCACTACCAGAGATCTTGAATAGCCTCCTGGTCAGTCATCCGGAAGCAATTCTTCACATAATTGATGAACTCGGCTTCTGCTTTGAGAAGAGAACCACCTTTTTCTATACTTGCTTGCATTTTTGCTTTAGTGTTTTCTGCAGAACTTTTGATATTTTAGGAATTTTTTTCCTGTTTTTTGAAGGATTCTTGTCCTTTTGATCTTGGTGTTGATGGTATTGAGTCTTTTCCATTCTGATTTGACTTTTGTGCATTTTTTGGCTGGAGTATCTTGTATAGCTTTCTTTACTGGGGCTTCTTCTTCAGTTTCCTCATCATCAAAATCATCATCAGCAGCAGCAGCAGCAGCAAGTTTTACTTTTTTCTCTGCAACCTTGCTACCACCTCCGGGGCAGATCACCTTCCAGATATACTTAAGAGTTTCACATCTTCTTCCTCTTCATCTTCTGACTCTGCATCTTCCTCTACAGCTACTAAGTGCAGTCCACTAATATGCACTGGCCCTGAGCCACACTTCAACTGTAAGACCACCGGTGGTATTATTTCAAAGCCCCTAAGGGAAATCATTGGCTGTACAGACATTTTCAAAGTTGCCAGTGTTACTTTAATTGGACTGCCTTCGTAATTCATTGCCTCTGCTTCAACAATGTGCAATTCATCCTTTGCACCAGCCCCTGAGCTGACCGTTCTTAAAGATAACTGGTGCTCATTTTCATCATTATCCACCTTAAAATGATGATCTTTGATGGCTTTTAATTCACAACCAAAAAGATAGTTCTGGGGCCTCAGAGGGCTCACGTCCATGTCCATCGAATCTTCCATGGAGTGGTGGCGCGTACTTAGGTGGGAGAGAAGGCGGATGGAGATAAACGACCCCTGCTCCAGAGAACAGCCGTGCAGGGCGGAATCACACCCTTTTGCTCATTTTAAATTGGATTTTTAGTTTTTTGCTATTGAATTGTTTGAGCACCTTATATAGTCTAGATATTAACCCTTTATCAGATAATAGTTTGCATTTATTTTCTCCCATTCTGTAGGTTTTCTCTTCACGCTGTTGTTTTCTTTGCTGTACGGAAGCTTCTTAGTTTGATGCAATCCCGTTTGTCTATTTTTGCTTTTTGTTGCCTGTGTTTTTGAGGTCATATCCAAAAAATCGTTGCCCAGACCAGTGTCATGAAGTGTTTCCCTTCTCTTTTGTTCTGGTAGTTTCATAACTTTGGTCCTTTCATTTAAGTCTTTTATCCATTTTGATTTGATTTTTATATGTGGTGAGAGTTAGGGAACTGGTTTCATTTTTCTGCATGTGATTATCCAGTTTTCCCAGCACCGTTTATTAAATAGATTGTCCTTTTCCTAAGATGTGTTCTTGGTGCTTTTGTTGAAAATCACTTGACTTTAAATGTGTGGATTTATTTCTGGATTTTCTATTCTGTTCCATTGGTCTATGTGTCTGTTTTTATGTGAGGACCATGCTGTTTTGTTTATAGCTTTGTAGTGTTTTTTGAAGTCAGGTAATGCCTTCACACTTGGTCTTTTTTTTCACATAATGTATTACTGGTTTTTTTTCCAGTTCCATAGATGCTAGTATGTGAACATAATTTACCAATCCCCAATTGATAGACATTTAGGTTGTTTACAGTTTTGTATTATCACAATGATGCAGTGGAGTCAGTTTGCACATAAATCGTTTTGCACACATATAGATATTTTTATAGAATAAATAAAATACGTGTGGGGTTGCTGGCTCAAAACACGTGCATTTGAATTGAATTTTAAGGAATTGCATTTTATTATAAACAGTTTTTAAAAACAGGAAATACATTTACATGGTACAAAATTCAAAAAGAACAAAGGAATAAATGGTGAAAAGTTAATCTCCTAAGCTTTGCCGTTGAAAATGACTAGATCATTGTAATAGATTGTATTATTGGTCCAAATATCTGCTACCCCTCCTATGGAGTATTCCCTTTTCTCCTAGCCACTCAGTTCCCCATCCCTGAGACAGTCACTGTTTCCAACTTATTGTGAAGCTAAATTTGGGCTGTGACCTAGGAAAATTGGAATGGCTGAGGAACTAAAGGTTACAGCAAGGATACGGAGCAGGTTTTTCTTTCTTGTTAGATTTGTATAGTACCTTTCCTTGGGAAAAAGCAACATGCAAAAGCACTAGATACTTAATAATTTTGAAATTCTACAAACTATATGTAGAACCTAGATGATTTTTTTTTTGCTAGAGTTCTGTAAATAAAAAAAAGGGCTGTGAACACAAGCTCTTCTTAAGTACAGTTTTTATTAGTACTGTTATTGGTGGAGTTCTTCCTAATTCTGTCCTTTAGCCAGAAGCCCAGATTTGGTGATCCTTAAAAAGAGTGGAGAACTCAGATGGACTTCAGCTATGTTTTAGTGATCTCCCTCCGTGACTCTCCACTGCCTCTTGACATCAGCACTACACCTGCTTTTTCAGTAGCTTTAAATTTCCACCTCTCAGCAATCATAAGCATGCCGTAGAAGTCTGAATCACACAGGGTATTGAGGTGACTAGCTTTATGGACAGGCTTATTTTTATGGAAATTATTTTTCTTTCACTTAACACTACTGCTAAGAGATTGGCTATGTGTGTTTGAAGTTGGATAATAGGTTGTGTTCTGTTTATGTGTCATGACTTTGGCTTGCTGAGCTGTAAGTCCAGGACACAGATTTTTATTTGTTTCCTTGGACAAATTATGTAGCCTCTTTGTTTGCTCATCTGTGTATTGTTGATGATGATGTTACCTTCCTTATAGAATTTGTTTTGAGGATTAAATGGGTTAATGCATATAAGGCACTCAGCACAGTTCCTGGCACTTAGTAAGGTACTCATTGACTCTTAGCTATTATTCTTATAGTTCTGTTTTTTTTGTATTTGTGTTGATTGGGGTGGTTGGTAGTATTTTGTGTATGTATTTAATACAAGATAAACTTTATAGTTTTTATAGCAAAAACTCTACATTATCTTCAACCCTTTGTTTCTTACAGTCATTTTCTAAACTTTATTTTTAACTACTTTTAGACTAATAGAAAAATTGCAAAAAACAATACAGAATTCCCTTATACTCTTCACTACTAGTGCAGAGATCGAAAGCAGGACATTAACATTGGTACAATAATAGTAATTAGACTATAGGTCTTATTTAAATCTCATCAGTTTTCCTACTAAGGTTCTTTTTTAGTTCTAGGATCCTACATTGCATTTAGTTGATTTAGTTGTTATTTCTCCCTAATCTTTTCTAGGTTGTGCAAATTCCTCAGTATGTCTTCATCTTTCATGAACTTGACACTTTAAAAGAATAATGGGATTTACTTTGTAGAATGTTCCTCAGTTTGGGTTTATGTCATGTTTTCTCATGATTAGAAGGAGCTTATGTATTTTTGGCAAGAATACTACAGAAATGATATTCTATCCTTAGTGCATCATTTCAAGGGTTCATAATGTTGATATGTCTTGTCACTGGTAATAGCAACTTTGGTCACTTGGTTAAGGTTCCAGCTTTTGCCTATGAAGGTACTCTCTTTCCGTTTTTAGTTGATATGTATCTTGGGGGACATATTTTCACACTGTGAATAGTCTGCTTTTCTTCAAACTCTCACCTACTAAGTTTAGCATCCCCCTCAGTGGATCTTGTCTGTAGCAGTGATGATTTTCTTTTCTTCTCTTTCCCTCTATCTTTATTAAATGTAATTTTCTGTAAGGAAGAACTGTGCTTTCTTCCTCGCTTATTTCTTAGATTATTTGCATATATCAATCTGGATTCATAACTTATTTTTTTCTATGTGTTAAAGCCCAATACTGTCATTATTTATTGTGTTGCTCAAATTGTTTCATCTTTGAACATTAGGAGCTCCTTCATTTTGGCTCCTGTTTTCTTTCTAAAAGCTTTCATTTTTTTGACCACTTCCTTACTTTCTAGTACTACAAGATGTTTCAGGATTGTCTTATATTTTTCCTACACAAGCCCTGGTTTCTTTTATTGGAGAATGATGTTTAGAAATCATGATCTGGGGCCGGGCGTGGTGGCTCACACCTGTAATCCCAGCACTTTGGGAGGCCAAGGTGGGTGGATCACCTGAGGTCAGGAGTTTGAGACCAGCCTGGCCAACATGGTAAAACCTGGTCTCTACTAAAAATACAAAAAATTAGCCGGGCATGGTGTTGCATACCTGTAATCCCAGCTACTAGGGAGGCTGAGGCAGGAGAATTGCTTAAACCCAGGAGGCGGAGGTTGCAGTGAGCCGAGATCGTGCCATTGCACTCCAGCCTGGGCAACAGAGCAAGACTCTGTCTCAAAAAAAAAAAAAAGAAATCATGATCTGGATGCTAGAGTGCTCATTGCTACTGAGATGTCATTGCTGAGTCTCAGTGAGCAGACTTAGGAAATATATGTATGAATATTAAGCCATACATTATAAAAACATCTATCCATCTGTATCTGTCTGTTCATCTATATCTTAAACACCATGAGTTTATGCAAATGCTTCTGATTCCAATCTAATACCATAGGGCTCTTTTGAGCCTTTCTTTATTTATAACTTCTCTGCAACAATGAGAAGCTTAGTCCTCATTATCTACAGTGTATTTGTGGATTCATTAAAATAGTTTCAGAATTGCTAACTCATAATCTTGTTTGGATATTTACTAACTAGATTACAGCATTTATGTACAGTTCTTTCTGTCTTTAGCCTTACAACATCCAGTCAAGATATATTTTTCCATCATTGCTTAGGTAAGTTCTTTTCTTCTCCACCCCCTGCAGTGTGGTTTTGTTTTCATTTGTGGTATAGAAAGGGTCATCTGTTAGTGTTTATATTTCCTTTAGGTTTTCCTCCACATCCTGGTTGGTTTTATTTGTCTTTTGGGTATTTAAAAAGTATGTGAAACATGCATGGCTATGATTCTCAGAGTCAGAGCTACACAAAAAGATCTATTGAGAGAATTGACGTGCCCTCTTTATCCCTGTTCCCCTGCCTCCATTTCCCCTTCTTTCTACACCTTTCCCACCCATTCCCTGTAGACAACCATTTCTTAGTATCTATATTATCCTTCCTTTATTTCTTTTGAACACATGAGCAGGTACATGCAATAACTTTTAAAAAATCTTTTTTCTATTGTAGAAGTAATATATGTTCATTGTAAAACTATTAGATGTTAGAAAAACATGTAACTGATAACCACTGTTATCCATATTGGATTTTAAGTGCATATAATCAAGTAAATACATAGATATTAAATAAGTACATAACTCAGATAAATACACTTAATCAAATTTGTTTTTTTTTTTTTTGAGACAGAGTCTCTCTCTGTCACCCAGGCTGGAATGCAGTGGCACGATCTTGGCTCACTGCAACCTCCACCTCCCAGGTTCAGGCGATTCTCCTGCCTCAGCCTCCTGAGTAGCCACGATTACAGGCATGTGCCACCACACCCACCTACGTTTTTATATTTTTGGTAGAGATGGGGTTTCACCATGTTGGCCAGGCTGGTCTTGAACTTTTGACTTCAAGTGATCTGCCTGCCTCGGCCTCCCAAAGTGCTGGGATTACAGGCATGAGCCGCCGCGCTTGTTCAATCAAATTTTATATATGTGTACTAATATAATCTAATGGTGTATAGTCATATATATAAAATCCAGTTTTATTTAATATGGCTGAAATGTGTTGTGTGGTTGATATTTATATTGAGCCATCTCTATATGTGCTTAAAAATTCTTTGTTCTACAGATTAGCACTGTTTTGAGTGGCCTGTGGATAATATTTTGTTCCCTGAGGCATCTGTAGTACATGGTGATTTTCCAGGACTGGAGTGTCAGAATGCTGGAATTGTGCCTTAGTTCTTCGGCTGATCAGCTTTGATGTGAATTTAAGTAAATTACCTAACATTACCAAGCCTCAGATCCTCCATCTGTAAAATAATTCCCAAAGTTCTGCTGGGACAAGAGCTGTACTTTTTCCTTTCTTAGTGATTTTAACACAATACGGGAGCATCTTGGGGGAGATTGTTCTGGAAAAGTGGTGTCATATGTATACTTAGATGTGATTTTGTTTGTAGTACCTTGCAGAAGCTGGCTGGACAGCTGAAGGAAGAGTGGTAGGAGTGACCCAGCCTCGAAGAGTGGCTGCTGTTACAGTGAGTTTCTTTTTGTATTGGAAAGATTCTGTCTGTGTTGTCTACATTTGTGATTTATTTACATTTCCTAAAGGCTTTAAATAAATAGAAGTTGCTCCTTAAGAATTTAGGTCTTCAGTTTTTATGTTTTTTTTATTTTTATTTTTTTCCTGAGACAGAGTCTCACTCTGTTGCCCAGGCTAGAGTGCAATGGAGCGATCTCAACTCACTGCAACCTCCGCCTCCTGGGTTCAAGCAATTCTCCTGCCTCAGCCTCCCAAGTAGCTGGGATTACAGGCATGTGTCATCACGCCTGGCTAATTTTTTTTGTATTTTTAGTAGAGACAGGGTTTCACCATGTTGACCAGGCTGTTCTCAAACTCCTGACCTTGTGATCTGCCCGCCTCAGCCTCCCAAAGTGCTGGGATTACAGGCATGAGCCACTGTGCCTGGCCAGGTCTTCTGTTTTAAAGGAATTATGATTTGAATATTTTTGTTAAATTGATCCTGCACATTATGAACGTTTTAAACAATAAAGTGCTGAGGAAATTAAAAAACAAAATATTTTTTAAACCCCAAATTTCACCATCCAACATAAACAATGTGAACATTTGTGAACATCATTCCAAGCTTCTCCTAAAGATGAAGATGAATGGTTGACTGGCTGGATAGAAATAATTTTATAAAAATGAGATCATATTTAATATTTATTTTTTATTGATTTTAACAAAATAGGAAACTTTAGTGAAATAGGAGTAGCGACTGTACTGTGGATAAATGTTCACCACAAGATAATTTATTAAAGCTTGAAAAGTAAGAAAAAAGAGTACAAAAAACTTCAGGATGTTACCTATATTTCAAATTACACCTTATAGTTTCCCGTTATGAAAGAAGAGGAAATTAGCACATGTATTCTTCTTTCCACCTTCCCTTTCTCCATTTGTCATAGATACAGTCCTGTCATTTTCATTTCAAGATTTATAACGTACATGTTCTTAATCATAATTCTCACAGGTGTTTAACCTTAATTCTAGCTTAAATGGATTCAGTACTCATCATTAGTTATTTTCTATGGTTTTTCCAACCTTGAATTGCTTGTTTTGCTTTTATTTCTTGTATTGGCTGAATTTTATCATTCAGCTTTTTTTTTTTTTTTTTTTTTTTTTTAGTATGCTTGAGAATGTTCAGTTGTGGGTTTTGTTGATATAAAATTCTTGATTCACACTGTCCCTGCGAACTGCAGACTTTGCTCACTGCCTTTTGGCATTGAGGATCACTGTGTAGAAGTCTGAGCCACCATAAGTTTTTTGTTGATAGTATGTTTAAATTCTTTTGTTGTTTTTAAATTAGCTCTGAGAGATTGGGTGTGGCGGCTAATGCCTGTATTCCCAGCACATTGGGAGGCCGAGGCAAGAGGATTGCTTGAGCCTGGGAGTTTGAGAACATAGCAAGACCCTGTCTCTACAAAACAATTTTTTGGGCAACATAGCAAGACCCTGTCTCTACAAAACAATTTTTAAAAAAATTAGCTGGGCATGCTGGCACCTGCCTGTGGTCCCAGCTACTTGGGAGGCTGAGCCAGGAGGATCTCTTGAGCCGAGGAGTTTTAAGGTTGCAGTGAGTTATGATCGTGTCATTGTACTCCAACCTTTACCCTATCTCCAAAAAAAAAAAAAGCTTAAAGAAAAGGAAGTAGGGCCTTTAGTTTGTGGCCTTTACCTGGACAAAAAATTAATTCTATTTCCCCAAGTAATTTTTGTTCTGTACTGAGTTTTAATTATTGTGTGGTCGTTTTGCCCAAAGTTCATTTTCTAATGGTGTTCAATTAAGAAGTTACACAGTTTTACAAGTTGTGTGTGTGTGTTGTGTTTTTGTATGAAAATGGGGCTAACAGTTTGGAAACCAAGTCCAAATGCTGCTGGAGTTAATCTTCTTTGTCACTAAAAGATGACTCAGTTACCTAAAATTAGAGCAATTTTTCCTGTTTGTGGTTTGGAATCCCAGCTCTTAATCAGTTTGCATTTTAGTTCCAAATTTGTAGCCATAGATAACTTCCATGAAACCACAGCTTTCTCTTGAAAGAGCATGTAATATTAATAGAGCTGTCAAGTTTGAAATGCTACATCTCAGAAAGTACTTTATGTGCAGACTAAAATCTGCAAACAATCTCAGAGCCTAAAAACAGATTGCATAAGCTGTTGCTTGATCTCTGTGAGAGGCAATTAGTAGTGAGTATGCTTGTTGAACTCATGTGGTCTGACTTTGACTTCAACACCAGGTAGGTCCTCCCTGACCTGTGATTCAGAATAAGCTCTAACACCTGTCTTATTTCAGTTTCCTCATTTGTAAATAAAACAGTGTCTTGTCTACCTCATGGGCTGTGTGTCTATTTAATGAGATACAAATTTGTGAAAGCTTAGAGCAGAGCACTTGCCAGTAGTAGATGCTCAGTGACTTTTTTTTTTTTTTTTTGGTCTTTTACCTCCCTTTCCTTTTGGTCTGTCAAAAAGATAGTATTTGTCCAGTCTAGTTGATGAGGTTATTGGGAGCAAAACTAAAGTGATAGAGATAAAACTCTATTAAAAAGCCAATAGAATATAACCTTGTGTGATTATAAATAATAAAAATTTAAAAATAGAGTTTGAAAATAAAAATGCATACTTTTTATAGCAAATGTATTCAAATAGTGAAGGAGTAAGAATAAACAGGTTTGGCTTTTACCTTATAGACCCATAAAATGATTATATTTTTACAGAGATTTGTTAATTTATGCTCATTTTTTTAATTTAAAATTTTTGTGGGTACATCATAGGTGTATATATTTATGTATGCTCATTCTTATAAGCCTATTTTCTCCATAAGTTCCTAGTATCTCTATGCACACATTCTCTACCTGTACCATATTCTGAGATTTATAATATAACGACATGTAGGGTTGAAATTGGAACAGTAACAATAACAAATCTGTCCTGGTGAAATGCAGGTCATTGGGAAATACAACTACCAGAGGTAGAGCAGTGTAGGATAACTTTCTGGTTTCATAAGATGTTTTGAAAGCCCACATGATACAGACCAGCTGCCGGATGATTGGTTTGGTTTTGGCCTCCCCAATCTGTAATTTCAAGTCACCAGGCAGAGCTGCTTCTGATCCTCATCTGCTCTTCAGTGTCTTAAACACTGATGGGCAGGAAATGCCTGGGTGTGCCTAGCTCAGAAGCTGAGTGCAGGGAGCCTCTGCCCTCCTGAGCCTGGGGCTGTGGGGGTGGAAAGGCTGGAGCAGTAAGCTCTGCCTCAGGACACCTCCTGTGCCAGCCATGTTCTAAAGTCAGCACTTGGAAACTGCCTGGGTGCTGGGGAGGTTGTCTCACCTGTGAAAGAGGGAGACTGAACTCCTTCCTTCTGTGGGGATTGGTGTGCTGGGCCCTGGGAAATCTCTATTAATATTGTTTCTCTTTGGTTCTTTTCATTTAGGTAGTTTTTGTGGTGATGAATACTAAACTTTCTTTTCTTTCTTTCTTTTTTTTTTGACACAGCCTCTTTGTCACCCAGGCTGGAGTGTAGTGGTGTGACCTCGGCTTATTGCAACCTCCACCTCCCTGGGTTCAAGTGATTCTTCTACCTCAGCCTCCTGCGAGTAGCTGGGATTACAGGCGCATGCCACCATGCCTAACTAACTTTTTGTATTTTTAGTAGAGATGGGGTTTCACCATGTTGGCCAGGCTGGTCTTGAACTTGTGACCTCAGGTGATTTGCCTCCCAAAGTGCTGGGATTATAGGTGTGAACCACCGTGTCCGGTCCTATTTTCTTTTAAATTAAACTAAATGATATTCATTATTGCTCTTCCACTTTTATGCTTGTTCATTCTTTTAAATATTTTCTATTAATAAGTTAACTTTTGAATAGCCTTCTTGGGGGAATGCAGAGATCTTGCTGTTGGATTCATCTTTCTCTTTTCTGCGTTCACTTTTTATTTGTTATGTTTTGATGGGTGAAATTTTGTCTATAGTTTATGGTCTTCATAATGTATTACATATTTTGTCTTTCACTTTATTATGCTACCTTGGATTTTTTATTAATCTTCTCATCCACTCATCTGCCCCCTTTATTTTAAACCTGAGTTCTTGTCTGTATTTCCCCTCTCAGTGGCTTTGGCAGCTGGGACACAGTTGTGAACTGTTTCGGGTTTCTCATTCTTGAAACTTACCTTTTTGCCTTCAATGAGAAAATGAAACTGGCCCAGCATTGAATATGGTAATTCCTGTTCTGCATTCATGGTCCAGAGGGATGGGTTTTCTTTTCAAGCGTGGAGATGAAAAGTTGTCCCTGGTTGGTGTGCCCTTTGTTTAGGAACAGAGTGAATCTTGTCATTTCTTTTACTTTCCTTTTTGCTTTGGCCACCAAATTTAGAGCTGAATTTGTGGCTCAACTTGAATAATTTTGGCATATCTATGTTTAACATTTTCCCATTGGCTTTGATCTTTTGAAATTTTTTCTGTAATTTTTTTGGATCTTGATCTGTAACATTTTTATGTGATTTTATTTTTCATTGTGTATGTTCTTATAATTTGCCCCAAGACCATTATAGAATGAAGTGAGATATATAAGTTAATAATTGGCTGGGTGCGGTGGCTCACGCCTGTAATCCCCATACTTTGAGAGGCTGAGGCAGGCAAATTGCTTGAGGTCAGGAGTTCGAGACCAGCCTGGCCAACATGGCAAAACCCCATCTCCACTAAAAATACAAAAATTAGCTGGGCCTGGTGGCGCTTGCCTGTAATCCCAGCTACTTAGGAGGTTGAGGCAGGAGGATTGCTTGAACCTGGGAGGTGGAGGTTGCAGTGAGCCGAGATTGTGCCACTGCCCTCCGGCCTGGGTGACAGAGTGAGACTCCATCTCAATAATAATAATAATAATAAAAATTGCAAAAGTTATTATGCTTGTTCTCTAATAACTTGTCTCTTTTCATTTTTCATTGTGTTCACATACTATTTAAAATATAAATGACCTTTAGATTTTCCATAGTATGTGAGCTGTGCAGTAATTTCTATGTCTCTATTTTCAGCATGATCTTTCTTCCCAAAGGTTGCAGGGAGAGTAGCTGAAGAAAGGGGTGCAGTGCTGGGCCACGAGGTGGGCTACTGCATCCGCTTTGATGACTGCACCGACCAGCTGGCCACGAGAATTAAGGTAAAGTGCTCAAGCTGCTTTTCCTAGTGGAAATAAGGAAGAAGATTGTTTTGGGAGAATTAAAAACACGTAGTCCTTGCTGCTGTACAGGACATTGACACCATGGCAGAAAGTGAAGAAAAGTAACCTGACATTCAGAGACTTTAGTCAGCTGGGAGACACAGAGCTCTTTTTTTTTTTTTTTTTTTTTTGGAGACGGAGTCTCGTTCTGTCACCCAGGCTGGAGTGCAGTGGCACGATCTCTGCTCACTGCAAGCTCTGCCTCCTCCTGGGTTCACGCCATTCTCCTTCCTCAGCCTCCCGAGTAGCTGGGACTACAGGCGACCGCCACGACACCCGGCTAATTTTTTTTTTGTATTTTTAGTAGAGATGGGGTTTCACTGTGTTAGCCAGGATGGTCTCGATCTCCTGACCTCGTGATCCACCTGCCTTGGCCTCCCAAAGCGCCGGGATTACAGGCGTGAGCCACTGCACCCGGCCAACACAAAGCTCTTTCAAAGAGTCCTGCAGTCTTAGCTCAGAAAGGAGCTTGGAAGTAAGGTTTAGTCCTTGGTTCCAAAGATGAAGAGGTTAAGGGCTTGGAAGGTTGAATGACTTGCCTGATATTATATGCCAATCAGTGATAGGACCAAGACTCAAAGCTGTCTTTTCTTATGTGTATTTTATTGTGTTTTCACTGACTCAAATAGCTATCGAAATATAGAAACAAGCCTGTAAAAGACTTAAAAATAGAGTAGTATAAGTTGATGAAGTGTAGAATTCATGAATGTTGTTTCACTAATTAGTACTTTTCCATTTTCATATGAAAATGGATTTTATATGTGTGTTCTTTGGCCTTGTTGCTAATATTAAAATAATTAGTATCAATAGTAATCAGTGTATAATCAACTCAACAGGGTGTGTACTACCTACCACCATGCTAGAATCAAAGTCTAATCAGACAGTGCAATAAAACGGTGAATGAAAATAATCTGATGAAATGAAAATTGATTATTAGAATCTCAGTTACCTCTTAATTTGCAACAGAGGAAAATTAAAAATCAGATGAGCTGAATGACCAATGTAGTGATTTGTAAAAATATGGACCTTATTTTCCAGATTGCCATATTTTGTTATATTCATTTTGCTAGGTGAAGGGAATATTTTTCTGTACCATCAAATATATTTGAACTAGCTAATTTTCAGTGGTTTGCATAACCATAAAAACCTTTGAGCCATCCATAAAAACCTTTTGTATTCCATTTGGTCACAATTTCAAGGTGCTCAGTTCTCGACTGGTGATTTGTCATTGGTGGCAAGTTCTCACTTTTACTCTTACATATGTATGTGGTAGCTAGTACCGGGTCCAAGAAAAATATGATAGCAATGCATCCTGCTCTTAAAACAAAAAAAGTAAAAAACACTAAGATACAGCGTGCAAGGGAGATGGTTTAACCTGAAAACAAATTCAGTACGTTAAGAAGGCTGTTACTTATGTGTCTGAAGCATTTTATAAAGATTCATTAATCTGAAATAATATTAGCTGACTTTTCTTAAACACTACTCTGTCCTAGGTGCTATGCTAAAGGCTTTACATGTACAGTCAGTCCTCTGCATCCTGCGGGTTCTGCATCCGTGCATTCAACCAACCTTGAATTGCTAATATTACAAAATAAAAATAAAAAATAATGTAAAATTTAAAAAATACAGTATAACAACTATTTACATAACATTTACATTGTTTTAGACATTCTAAATAATCTAGAGATGATTTAAAGTATATGGGAGGGTATGCATAGGTTACATGCAAATACTATGCCATTTTATATAATGGACTTGAACATCTGCAGATTTTGGTGTGGGTTGGGGGGTTTCTAGAACCAACCCCACAAGGATACCAAGGAACTACTATACTGTCTTATTTATTTTTCACATTAATTTGGTGAGGTAAATACTTTGATTACCTCATTTTACAAATGAGCAATCAGGGACAGAGGAGATAAGTAACTTGTCCAAGGTTCGCACAGCTTAATAAGAGTTAGAGCCAGGATCTGAACTCCCAGCAGTCTGACAACATAGACCATGTGCTTAACCATGATCCTGTCTAGATTCTGTAAAATAATATTAATTGAAGTTTAAGTTAATAACCTCAAGAACTGCAATCTATAGTCTTTGGGACATTTGAAGAGCAATTGTCTTAGACTTAGGGTGTTTCTTTGGGCAGATACCAGTTGGTCTTCACTGCCTCTTTATCGATAGTGCTGGTGGTGCAAGCCCAGAGGAAATTGGGCTTAGCTGATGTTCCCATAATAAATGCAAATGAAATTCTGCTCAAAGATTTGCAACTCCAGCTGAGGACCCTGTGTTTAAAGCCTTTTGTGAACAATTACATTGCTTGATAATGAAAATATGGGGGCATTTTCTCACAGTCCTTTGTGGGAATTTACTTGTACACATTGCTGGCAAAGAGGTTGCACTTGAACTTAAAAAAATCATTAATATATAATGTAAGTGAATTATTTCTAAAGCTTTGTGTTTTTATTTTTTAGTTTCTTACTGATGGAATGCTGGTCAGGGAAATGATGGTTGATCCATTGTTAACAAAATATAGGTAAATGTGTTTTTCTTATGATAGCTTTCCTAGTTTCCAAAGTCCCCAGGTAGACAGAGAAGCAGGTGCGTTAGTAGCTGGGATTCACATCTGTGTTCAGCTGTCCCAAAGCTTTTCTCTTGACTTTGGCTGTTGGGACCCTTGGTGTTTTTCTCAGAATTTAAATAGTATGGCCCTTTATAGACACTCAGAAATGAGCACATTAAAATTCCTGTCATTACTTAGTCTGGTGACATGTCCTTTTTATTTTGCCTTATCACACTCCAGTATTGATGGTGACTGCAGAGAACCAACTGGCCTGTGTTAAATGTAATATACGGAGTCCAAATAATTTTTTTTCACTTTCCCCCTCCTTGTATATCTGTCTGTCACTCACAGCATTAAAGCTGTCCTACCCAGGCTCTGGTATTCTCGAGGAGGGTGTCACATTTGACCCCATGGCCCACGTGTGTCACAACTGTAGTCAGCTACCTCTTTGACTGTTGTTTTAGCTTAACAGTCTTCAGCTGGTTGGGCTTTGTTCTGATTTTTATGTGTTCTGTGGGGTTATACGTTATGTTTTCATTTAAAATCAGATATTCTGTTGGAATTCAGTGTGGATGGTAAAATGCTTAAAGATAACAATAGTACACTTTTTAAAATTCAGATATGTTAATGTCACCATTTTTATTAACCTAAGAATTGCCTCATTGTCAAAGAAGAGTGACTTAGGTTTACTTTTGATGCAAAGTGATTGTATGAGGACTAAATACCCAGAAGCTCTTTGATGGTCAAGATGAGATGATGTGTGGCTTTTTTAGAGGTTTACTGAGAGCTTCTCTTTGATTCTTAGTGTCATCATGCTGGATGAAGCCCACGAGAGGACCTTGTACACTGACATTGCCATTGGCTTGCTAAAAAAGGTATGACTTCACTGCCAGCTTTTTATTGTGTGTGTTTATTTTATTGCCTAATTACAAAAGCAATTGTAGCAACTTGGAAAATACAACAAAATACCAAGGAAGAAAATTAAAATCATCCATAATCCTACCCATTCAGAGGATATCAGTGGTAGAATGTTGCTATATTTTCTTCTCTTTTCTGTGTGTGTGTGTGTGTGTGTGTGTGTGTACTTGGATCTGTTTTGGCATACTAGGGATTGATTGAATTATATATACTAATTTGTATCTTGCATATTTCCCTTAACATTACATTAGGATCATTTTTCTGTGTCATTTAAATATTCTCTGAAGATATTATTTTTAATGGCTATTTAATCACATCTCTATCATAAAGTATTTAACTTCCCCTACTGTTAGCAATTGATATGGCTTGCAGATTTTAAATATTATAAATACTGTTGCAGCAAGCACCCTTGTAATTGAATCTGCTGCATTTCTGTTTATTTTCTTTAACTGTTTATTATTAAGGTTTCAGACATATCCTAAAGAAGTATATAATGACCCCCAAGTACCCTTCGTCTGGCTTCGACAATGACAACTCACAGCCAATCTTGTTTCAATCTTAACCTGCACTCTCTCCTCCCTTCCCATATTTTCTGATTGTTTTCTTTGGACAGATTCCCAATTAGAGTCTAGAAAGAAGTGATAGAACAGGGTGATTAAGAGCATAGGCATTGAGTCAGACTACCTGGGTTCAAATTCTGGCTTTGCTGAGTTTACTTATCTCTAAAATGGGAAAAATAGTAGTCTCTATATCTGTTCTGGTATACTTTCCTTTATGGTAGCCACTAGCCACCTGTAGCTATTGAGATAAAAATTAATTAAAATAGAAGAAAGAAAAAAAATTCAGGTTCTCAGTCACGTTGGCAATTTTTCTTTTCTTCTCTCTTTTTTTTTCTTTTTTTGAGATGGAGTTTTGCCCTTGTTGCCGAGGCGGGAGTACAATGGCGTGATCTTGGCTCACCGCAACCTCTGCCTCCCAGGTTCAAGCGATTCTTCTGCCTCAGCCTTTCCGAGTAGCTGGGATTACAGGCATTTGCCACCATGCCTGGCTAATTTTGTATTTTTAGTAGAGATGGGGTTCAGTTCCTCCATGTTGGTCAGGCTGGTCTTGAACCCCCAACCTCAGGTGATCCACCTGCCTTGGCCTCCCAAAGTGTTGGGATTACAGGCGTGAGCCACTGCGCCCAGCCACATTGGCTATTTTTCTTTTCTTTTTTTTTTTTCCCACATTGGCTATTTTTCAAGGGCTCTAGGCCTTAGTGGCTTATGCATTGGACAGTACAAATAAGGAAAGTTTTCATCATTGCAGAGAGTTCTGTTAGACGTAGGTGCTGTATATTGTGATTTGTTATGAAGCTTAAGTAAGATAGCAAAAAACTTTTAGGTTGGTGCCTGGCATAGGGTCACAGCTAGACTGTGAGGTTCTTTTGTGCAAATTAGAAAAAGACGTCCCCTCTGGGAGGATGTCTAGAGCTAGGTAGGAGGCAGGTAGGCTGGATTGCTGAAGCCCCTAGCCCCCTCAGCCAGGCATCTTTGCACAGTGGGTACAGTGTGTACCTGTATGCAGGGCCTCTGGGCTAGCACATAAGTTAGTCTGTATTAGCTGTTATTATTTTCATTGTTATTTTATTCCATTGCCAAAGATTTAGACTTTTTGATACTTTGAGGGAATTATTGTACCATGTTATTACCTTTTTCAGGAACAGTATAATAAGAGGGCCAATTTCACTGAATCTTTGCCAACACTGAGTATTAGCCTTAAAAAACTAAATCCTTGCCAATGGGATAGATGGGGAAAAAATCTCATTGTTAATATATATCTTGGCTGTAGCTCATTTGGTCACTTCTCCAATGCCTGTTGATTATGTTTCTTTGAGTAACTGTTAGTATCTTTTATCTCTTTTTTTTGCCATATTTCTGTCTTGGTGTTATCATTTATTGTTTGTTTGCTTTTGATATACTTTTTCATACATAGATCCAAACTGTCTTGAGACCCAGGTGTCAGGAAAAAAATGGTTTTATTCTCAGTAAATTCAAATTTGTGTCTTAAAGCTTCTTTATAGTTTTTATAATTTAAAGAAATTTACTTTGGAAAATTGCATACATTTACAAAATTGGAAATAATAGTGTAATGACCCCCCCCTTTATTGACAATTATTAATTTGTAGTACTTTCATCTGTAAGCTCCCCTACCTCCTCCTCAGGCAAAAAAAAAAAAAAGACACTGAATTTTTGAAATACATTTCAGATATCAAATGATCTCATCCATAAGTATTGCACTATTATCATTATTTCCTAATGTCTTCTTTTTTAGATTCAGAAAAAGCGAGGGGATCTTCGACTGATCGTGGCTTCAGCCACTCTGGATGCAGACGTAAGAGCCTTGCCTCCCCTTTCCTCCTCTCCTCACAAACACTTTTGTCCTATATATCCTTGGGAAGTTACCTCTAGCAAGAGCTTGTCTTTGGCAGAATGCCCTATCTTCTTTATGGGACCATCTGATGTCCTAGATTTCATATAATCAGAGGATACTCCTTTTCAGCTTGTGAAATTAGACTGTAATTAATTGAGCTCATAATTACCTACCTGTCTTGTTTATCTACATGCTATCTTTCTCCCCACTTAGGCAGCTTCTTTTTGTTTTTTCAGTATGAGCCTGTATTTCTTGAATTTGTTTATTTATGACTATACTGTATATATTTAGATTTTTCTGTGCAATTGAAGTTTCTCCTGGGCTGGGCACGGTGGCTCACACCTGTAATCCCAGCACTTTGGGAGGCTGAGGTGGGTGGATCACTTGAGGTCAGGAGTTTGAGGCCAGCCTGTCCAACATGGTAAAACACCATCTCTACTAAAAATACAAAATTAGCTGGGCGTGGTGGTGCATGCCTATAATCCCAGCTACTTGAGAGGCTGAGGCAGGAGAATCACTTGAACCTGGGAGGCAGAGGTTGCAGTGAGCCAAGATCGCTCCATTTTACTCCAGCTTGGGCAACGAGCGAAACTTCATCTCAAAAAAAAAAAAAAGTTTCTCCTGTATATATAATAATTTCCATGTTAAAGTTTTCTGTGGCTAGGTTTACATTATTTTTCTCTCTTGTTGACCGATAGTTTAAACAGCAGCTCAACTCAACAAATAGTTTTGACCACTTACTATATTTACATGCAGAAATAGATGTTTGGAGTTCAGCGTGTTCAAAGTACTGAGGCAGCTAAGGAGGGAGCCCTTAACTCCAGCCAGCTGGGGGGTGCCCAGAAACTTTCGTAGAGGTGGTGACCTACCAGCTGTGCTTGAAAGATGGACAGCCGTTTTCCAGATGGATGAAGGTGGGGAAGGGCATCCTAAATATAAGTGAAATCACAGGGACATGATCGTGAGTTCACGGAGCTTCGAGTCTTATCTTAACCTGCCAGGCCCTCATGGGTGAATTACCCTCGAACTCCCTCTCTGACTTTATCTTCTTCCACTTTCTCCAGTGCTCCCTACATTTCAGCCTCACTGGTCTCCTTGCTGTTCCTCAAAACAACCCAGGCATGCTTCTGCTCTGGAGGAACCCTCTTTTTAGAAGGCTGTTCCTTCCCCGGACAGCCTAAGGTTCTCTCCTAATTTCATTCCAGTTTTGAGCATTTAGTATCTCCTTAGAGAGGCACTCTGTAAAGCAGTACCGCAATTGCTCTTTATTCCCTTATTCTGATTTTTTTTTTATGTTTCTCACTTGTCTATCACTACTTAACATTATATGCATTGTTTATTTTGTGTCTCCTATCACTAAAATATAAGCTCCATGAAGATCAGGACTTTGTCTTATTTTATCTCTTCCACCTGAAACAATGTCTAGTACAGAGTAGGCACTTGGGTTGAATGAATTTTGACTGAATGGGAAGCAATGGAAGATTAAAATGGGGAGGTTGGGGTCAGATGACGGAAAGCCTTACGGGCTCAGCCAGAGAGGATGAACTCCATCCTGTATCTGGTTGGGAGCCATGGGAACATGTGAGAGAGGGTAGTGACTTCATCATGTTTGGGCTCTATAAAGATCATTCTGAGTGCTGTGTATAGGAGACAAGAGTACATATGGAGTCTCTAGTAAGGAGGCCAGTTCTGAAATCCAGGTGAGATGTGGTCCCTGGCCCCTGGCTCCTAGTCTCCCTGTGGCTTCTGGGATACGCAACAGCTTGGAGAGAGAAAGCTCACCATGGCGAAGGTAAATGCCCAGTGTGTCCTGAGACTGGTTTCTCAGACTTTTCCACAGGCTATAGGAGTCTGTTGTTTTAGGTCTGCCCATGGTAACTTTTGGGTTAAAGCTCCTCTGTTGCCCTGTTTAATTGTCATCTCCCTCACCCATGGTATCTGCTGGCATGCTATTTTGTGGACTATGGCTGACTTCACCTCCAGTTAGCTCCTCTGTGGCCACATTACACAGAACATCTCTATCTCTTTTTCACCCTCCCCTTAAAAATTATTAAGTGAAGAATTATTCCAGTTTTTATTATGTTGAAAACTATAATGTCCAAGTCTTTTCTTAGATTCATTTTATTTATTTATTTATTTATTTTTCTGAGACCAAGTCTCACTCTCTTGCCCAGGCTGGAGTACAGTGGTGTGATCTCAGCTCACTGCAACCTCTGCCTCCCAGGTTCAAGTGATTCTTGTGCCTCAGCCTCCCAAGTAGCTGGGACTACAGGCATGAGCCACCATGCCTGGTTAATTTTTGTATTTTTAGTAGAGATGGGGTTTCATCATGTTGGCCAGGCTAGTCTCGAACTCCGGACCTCAGGTGATCCTCCTGCCTTGGACTCCCAAAGTTCTGGATTTACAGGCATGAACCACCAGGCCTGGCCAGATTCATTGTTAATTAATACTTACTAATTGTTCACAATTGCCTTTTATTGTCTTGGTGTGACACAGAGATGAAAAAAATAGCTTCTTTCAGTTCTGTCTATGGTAGTTGATATAGATGACTTTCTGGAAGCAACTTTGTAAGCGAGAAGGCAGCATGTAGGAACTTTGTCATGCCTTGCTCTGCTGTGGTACGGGACGTGCTGGACCTTTGGTGAGCTGGGCCATTCCTTCTTATCCTGTCCTCACTGCTCAGCCAGTACCTCCTATGTGAGGGGAACGGTGGTTTCTAAGTGCCTGTGAATGGGGGATCTGTGTGTGTGAGTCATCTCTGTGTGGGTTGTGGGTCTGTGTGTGAGGGGCCTACGTGAGGTATGGGATGTGAGTTTGTATGTGAGTGAAAGAAAGAAAGAGGGTATAAGTGGGCGAAAGAGGGCAAAAATGAGGAGGACTATGTGGGAGTGGCAGTGGGGTTGGGTGTGGCTTAGGAAACATTTTGATCTAGTGGCGCAGGGAAGTCCAGAACTCATCCCCTTTCCCCCCAGCGGTTGGGTCTGTGGGTGACAGACTAATTTCAAACCTCCTAGAGCTAGGGCTGCTGATAGGCCACCTGCTGTGGTTTCTCTCAGGGACTGGGGTGGCCCAGCCTGCAGACAAAGACAGCAGTGGCTGCAGCTGGGAAGCAGAGACCTGCAGAGCATGATGGGGCTGATCAAATAGCTGCTTTGGTTGCTTTAGCTGCTTTCTTAATGTAAGCCCAATTAAACGAACAATTATATAACATGACTGGATATAATTATGAAGTATTTATTGATCCTGTATCACATGATGATATCGCTTTTCTTTTATTTGCGTCCAACTACATGGCAGAATATATGGTTGCTGGTAGCTCCCATAGTTTTTTTGTCCTAAGTCCAGCTACTTGAAGAGAGACTAATTTCTCTTTCCAGGTTCTTAGAGAAGGAACTTAGGATCAGCTGGGGTCAGGTCCCCACCCTGGACCAGTCTACATGAGCCAAGGGCTGTTGGCCAATCATGGGCGTTTTGGGTAGACATGGCTGCTTGGCGGCCACTCCAGTGGGTTAGGGAGGAGCAGCTACCAGGGAAAGAGCCTGTGGTGAGCTAGAGGACAACCCTGCAGATGGCCACGTCATTTACATTCCATTTCATAGACTGTCCCCTGCCTTTATGTGATGTATGCTTCTTAACGTGTCTATATGTCAATGTGACTCCACCTCTTTCAAACCTGACTGAAACTCTTCTTTTCTGGGTGTGTTGAACTCATTTTACTCTTCTTGTTCCTTGATTCTGCCTCAAGATTCTTGCATTGTTGGTACTATATTTATTTACTTTTTTATGTATTTTGTATTTCCAAATAAAGATACAAGATAAAGATCTTAAAGGTCTTGTGCCTTCTCAGTAAATGCTGAGTCTTAATTCTTCTTGTTTTAAGACGGAGTTTCACTCTTGTTGCCCAGGCTGGGGTGCAATGGCGTGATCTCGGCTCACTGCAACCTCCGCCTCCCAGGTTCAAACGATTCTCCTGCCTCAGCCTTCCTAGTAGCTGGGATTACAGGTGCCCGCCACCATGCCCAGCCAATTTTTTTGTATTTTTAGTAGAGATGGGGTTTCACTATGTTGGCCAGGCTGGTTTTGAACTCCTGACCTCAGGCGATCCACCCGCCTTGGCCTCCCAAAGTGCCACTGCATGAGCCACCACATCCGGCAGAGTCTTAATTCTTGAAAGAGTAACTCCCTATCTTTACTTTTCAGTACCACATATTCCTTAACGGTAAGGTTTAGGCATCTACTCTAATAAAATTGTCAAGGCATCATCTTCTTCCTTGTTCTGCTTGCTTTTTTGGTAACATTCACCCCTGTCCAAGCCCTTTGGTAAAATCTTCCTCCTCCTCCTTCTATAGCTCCTGGAGCCCTGCTGACTCCCCTCTCCCACCTCCTTGTTGGCTTCCTCTTGGGTCCCTTCTCTGTCTGCTCTTCCTCCTCAAGGCTGCACACCCCTGTGGCCCCTGGTTCAACTGAGCCTTTGTGCTTGTGGCAGTGTTGACTGTGTGCCTGCACACCAGCCTTAGCTGTCTGGCAGCTGGCTAGCCACAGACATCCTAAACTCATAAACTTGTGACTCTCGGATTCTCCATCTCAGTCTCTTTCTCGTGATCATAGTCTTTCAGGCCAAGATCTCCATTGCCTTAAGAAGTTTTTATCCCCGGTTGAGTAAGAAGTCACTCCAGCCTTCTTTCCAGTGTGCACGTGTGTGCACATTCACTCACTGATTGCCAGTTCCCACCAGTTGTATCTCTGGAATGCTTTGCCCAGGTTCACACGTTGTCTCCCCTGCACTATTGTGATAGCTTCATTAATTAGTTTGTTTGCCTGGAATCTCTTATTTCCTCTGCCCTCCTCCAAAATGGCCACTGGAGTCTGGGATCCAGCTCACAGGTCTGATAATATCATGCCCATCCTCACCCTTGTCTTGCCCATCGAATAAAGTGCCAGTGCAGCTGAGCACTTGGGTCCCTTCAGAGTTATGGCTGACATCACTTATTGAGTGCCATTCTAGGCTAGACGTGTGCCACAACTATCCCACATACTTTATTTGAACCTCACAGCAACCTTGCAGGGTGGATAGCAGTTTGTCCATTTTGCAGATGAGAGGGCTGACTCAGAGATGAGGGAGGCCTGCCCTAGACGTTGCCTCTGTCCTCCCTTAGGGACCCCTTTACATTTTAGTCCACACTGTGCTATTGTCCTGGGAAGGGATGTCTCCCCCTTCCCAGCCAGTAATAATCCTCCTTAGCCTTTACAGTGCAGGCAAGGGATACTGCTTTCTCCATGAACTCTCCCTGAAAGCTGGTAGTTCTTAACTTTTCATTATATCAGACTATAATCTGCAGCTCTTTCCTGGTCACAGGGTCGGTCTGCCTCAGAGTTTATTTTATGATCAGCTCTTTGCACGTCTGCCTTCTTTGTACTGTTTACTCTTTTGGGGCATGGGGTGTCTGTTCCCACTTGTTTGTGTGTTACTTCTAGTGTACCTGTGCTGTGCATGTCATAGGGATGCAGGAAGGCCGAAGCAACTTGAAGGGAATTTACCCAAAAGAAAGTGAACAGGGGTACTGTGTGGAATTCTGCATAGCAAAACATAGTTTTGTTGGCATGAGGCACTTTTATGTCTGTGCTTATTCTTCTCAGTTTTGAGGTTAATGTATAACATCCCTGTATTTTGTAGTTAAATCCAGTTTACTCTTTTAAAAGTACCCCTCAAAGCTCCTTCACTTAGCGTTTGTTTGATGCCGTTCATTAGCACAGCTCCTGGGCTCCTGGGTTTCCTGGAGCAGGATGGGCATGTTTTGTAAAGGTACATAGGGAAATAAAGACAAGCTTTGTAGTTATGTAGCCAGGCCTCGGGGAAATGAGTAGAGGTGGGGAATGGAAAGGGCACCCAGATTCAAATAATGGAGCACTCCACCCGATGGGATATCCATGCCCCCTCAGCAGTGGGCACCAGCTGCTTCCCATCTGGTGCTCACTTGCCTGCCTGCATGGTCACTTAGCTATTCTCAGTCTCAGCTTCTCTTTGTACCTTAGGGTCACATTCCCCAAGGGAAGATCTTTGGTGGTGTTTCCTTCCCCCATCATTGGCCGGAGCCCTCAAGACAGGTCTCCTTGTGGGCTGCAAGTGGTGGTCAAATACCATTAAATAGGATGTGGCCACCTGTTTGGGAGAAACTGCCAAGAGACATTTCTCCCAACAGGGTACTGCACGAGTGTTGGGGAAGTACACGATTGATGGCCTACCCCATACAAAGCCTCGCACTCACTACTGTAGGGCATGTAAAGATGGAGAAGACACTATCCCTGCCATCAAGTGGCCTAAAACCAGTTACAATGGGGCCGGAAACACACCTACTGTTCATAGAAGGAAAAGTTTCCTATTGAATGATCATATCTATGTTTTCCAGATAGAGTTACCCACCAACCTGATCCAACCTGTACTGAACTTGAATGACACGTTTGACCTAATTTTTGCTTAAATGAAATACAGAGCATGAGAATAATATAAATAATACTACAGCTACATGTTAACTCAGATGCTATATTGAATGCAGTTTTGAAATCTAACCTTTATTATTTTTATTAAAACTTCAGTAAAGACTGTCATTGAAATGTGATTCCCCACAATTACAGTTAGAAAAATGTGAATTTAAAAAATGTATTTTGCAACCCATAATCTGTATTGCACATATATAATCTTGCTACTCACCTGTCTTTGGCAAGTTTTATATTACTTTTTCTTTCCATGAATCGCTATGAACCTTTTTTTTTTGAGAAATGAAGAATTAATTTTTTTCTTTTTAGAAATTCCGGGATTTCTTTAATCAAAATGAAACCAGTGATCCAGCAAGGGATACATGTGTGATCCTTACAGTGGAAGGACGAACATTTCCGGTGGATATCTTTTATCTGCAAAGGTTTGATGATGCTTGAATTCTTGATGATGGTGTTTAGAAAACTCGGCCTCTGATGTAGAATGTCAGAACTGCATTTGCTCACAACTCTAAAGGATGGGGAGGAGCATGTTTTGTGTCCCTTGTCATTGGTCTAGAATGTTCTTACCCTGCTCCGGATCACTGCTGAATTTAGTTTAAACTCTTCACACTGACATGCAAGTTTCTGTAAATCTGTGGCCAGTAGCTCAGCCAGAGAGAGCAAAAGTGGTGAAAGGTTTTGGGGAGGGAAGCTTGATAGTTTTCAGAACTGGAGTTTACAAGGCTGCCTGTCAGCAGGGGCAGTATTGGTGATTTGAATCATTTGGCTCTCAGTTCTCTACATCCCTAGCGAGAAGGCCCAGTTGGCACTTTTAGGAGTAGCCTACTTGGACAAGGAATTGGCCATCCTAATTCCTGTACTAGTCACTGGCAGACAAAGACCAGGAGCCTGTTCCAGTGGCTGATAAATCCAGAGTCGTGGACTTGATTTCTGAATCGTTTTGTTGGAGAGCTCATCCATCAGGGCCATCCAGCCGTCTCATAGATGCTGCTATTGGTTAGGAGGGAAAATGGGCTGGGAAGAGCGTGGGCTTCAGCACTGGGACCACAGCTCCTGATTTTCATTGGTCCAATATCTTTGCATACTAAAGATAGCACGTCTATTTGTATGGGTATATCATTTTATTTCTTTGCAAATAAAGCTAAAAATAATAGTTGACATATAATTATGGATTATTCTTGAATATTAGATTTGAAAAAAATGAATATTTATTTATCCATGTACTAATTACCTACCGGGCAGGCCCAAACTCACTTTGATGAGCTTTGCTGCCAGATTATTAGGGTAATTGATCGGTAATTAACGAGCATATTCTAGTGATGAATTCATCCCATTTGTCTTTTCAGTCCTGTTCCAGATTATATCAAATCAACTGTGGAAACTGTGGTGAAAATTCACCAGACAGAGGGAGACGGAGACATTTTAGCATTTCTTACTGGCCAGGTAATGCCATTGTACTTCTCTGATGAACAGACATGTTAAGACAGCACCAAAATTAGTACAGAGCCTTGTTACTTTACTCAGCCATTTATTTCATGTTTTGTTGTATTTTGTGGTTCCACAATTGTGTAAAAAATTGATTTGATGTCATTCATCTACCATCTAGGTTGTCAGGGAGTCATTAGCCCCTGCCTGTTCTGTCTGCAGAGGGTTAAATGTTTTTTAAATGTGTTAGCTGATTCCAAAATAAACTAGGTAGCTGAGTGAGGGCTATTTTGTTTGCCAGAATTGGATACTACATTAGGTCCATGGTCCTGCACACATGTTGCTGCTGGGTACCTCTTTTGCCAGTGACACCTTTACAGCTCATCCTGGAGGTGATAAGTGGCCATGTTACTGGTAAAACAACTGAACAGGCCCAAGTGCTCGCTGACAGTGGCAGCACTATTCAGACCTGCCCTCCAACTGTAATCTTTCCCACTGCCAAACACTTTCCATGGTTAAGTAATCTTCTTTGGAGAAAGCTTATAGTGACTTTATATGCTACAACTTTTCCATATGCATGAGATGCTTGTTTGACACCATATATGTGTGCTGGGTAAAATAGTCATTGTTTTTATTTAGTGGGAACTCTTCCATTCATTGCAGATCATATCGATTTTTTAGTAACTAATAGTGTAGTTGCAAAATTTCACCCATTGTCATCATTGTTTATTAGCATTTAATTAAATACCATCCCAGAGTGGAACATGACAGCACTGAAATTCTTGAATCTGACCAAAATTAAAGTCCAGATCCCAACTTTTATTTTCTTTCAGTATGATAAAATAGCATGCTTTTAATTGATTTTGGTTTCTTTGGTTCCTGGTTCAACGTCTTTAGGAAGAGGTAGAAACTGTTGTGTCAATGCTCATCGAGCAGGCTCGAGCACTAGCTCGCACTGGGATGAAGAGACACCTCCGAGTTCTCCCCATGTATGCAGGACTGCCTTCCTTTGAGCAAATGAAAGTGTTTGAAAGGGTGTCACGCAATGTCAGAAAGGTGAGACTATCCTGATGACCAAGGGTGTTGGCAGCCGTCTATAATCATAATGATGCTCCTTTACTTGTTTTGAAACTTGCTAAACACAAAGCAGACTTCTAGGTCCATATTTCTGTGTAGTAGATCTAAAAGCACACAATAAATAATACATTGTGAAGATTTCTTTTTTTTTTTTTTGAGACGGAATCTCACTCTGTTGCCCAGGCTGGAGTGCAGTGGCGCAATCTCAGCTCACTGCAAGCTCCACCTCCCGGGTTCACGCCATTCTCCTGCCTCAGCCTCCTGAGTAGCTGGGACGACAGGTGCCTGCCACCACACCCGGCTAATTTTTTTTGTATTTTTAGTAGAGACGGGATTTCACTAAGTTAGCCAGGATGGTCTCGATCTCCTGACCTTGTGATCCGCCCACGTTGGCCTCCCAAAGTGCTGGGATACAAGCGTGAGTCACCGCGCCCGGCCTATTGTGAAGATTCTAAACCCAACCCACTGAATGATCACTTTGACAGTAGTTATCAGATCAGGTGACTTCTCTCTTCTTCTCTTTTGCCTTCCTAATATTTCCCATGACACATGCTTACTTTGGCGTATGGGATTGTTTGGGGGGATTGAGGTCAGTCAGGAGCAATAGAAGAGTTGGTACACATGGTTTCTAAATAATTTGTTTTAAGTATCAGCTTGCCTATTTTAAAGGGCCAAGTTTAAATCAATTAATTCAAGATGTGGCTTAAAAATGTTTAGCCTTGACGTGAGAGTGAGGAAGGGTGTGGTGAAAAGCATTGGTTTGAAGGAGCCGGCAGGCAGCCAGTCTGCCTGCTGTTCATGACTCTGCCTTTTCCTTTCATTAGATGAGGACTGCACAGAACCAGCCCGAGGACAGCTTTTACTGTAGTAGCTATTTATCAACAGATGGCAGAGAATAGAGCAGGTGAGGGATGGTCTGAGGATCCACTCCCAATTTCAGACCACCTGGAAGAGGGTGCTCAGCCTCTTGACCATTGGGATGGAGCAACTTGAGTCTGCCCCGTCAAACATTATTGCAGCCAGCCAATCAGGAGACCTGGATTCTGCCCCTGAGCTACTATGTGCCTTGAGACAACTGACTTAACCTCAAATCTGAGTTTTTGCAGCTGTAAAGCATAAATAATAATAACTTTCAGATAGGTAGTTTTATAGCATAATATCTTAATCCCAACTACATAAAAATATTCGGAAGATTATTTTATAAAATGATCATTTATAAAATAATTTTTATAAAATGATTTATAAAATGTAAAGTGCCTGAAAAAAGTTCTAACTGCTATATGTATGTGTCCCCTGCTACTTAAACCCTCCAAGGGCAGCTCCCAATGTACTGGGAATAAAATTCAAATACCTCATTGTGGCCCAGAGACCACATATGATTGCATATCTGCCTCCCTCTGCAACCTCATCTTGTACATCTTGTAATTTTGGCTGCACTGGCTGTTTCTCCTTCCTTTGAACTGTTTCTTCTTCTTGGATCTCTATAGGATTGGCTGCTTCTTGTTACTGAGGTCTCTGCTCAAAATCTTTCACAGAGGCTCTGCCTGGCCAACAAATGTAAAGTAGCATTCCCTATTATTATAATTATATAATATACATGTTACATACTACATCATATCATATTGCCTCGTTGTATTAATATTTTCTTTGTAGTATTTGTTGTACTCTGAAATTATCTTCTTGTTTATGTTCAGCATGTCTTCACCCCAAACACTCAAACTAGAATGTAAGCTCTGGCAGAGCAGGGGCCTTGTCTGTCTCGTTTATTCTACATCCCAGCACCTTGAACGGTGCTTGGCAAAGTGCACACCCTCAGAAAGTAATCATGATATGAATGAATAAATGACTATACCTGCGCAAGATGGAGGGTGATTTACTTTGGTTATGCCAAAGGGAAAAACTAACAAATGCTAGGCTTTGATCACTTTATATATTAATTGTATATAGTCCCTTCAGTAGCTCTAGGGGAGGTGGTAAATCTTATTATGTAGATGAGGAAACAGGTTCAGGAGGTTGAGTAACTTGTCCAGGGTCACATGATTAGGGAGAATTCAAACCCAGGGCACCCCCTGACTTGGAAACTCACAGTCTTTCTAGTATATTAAGCTGCCTCTCACAGATTCTGCAATGTTGGAAATGTTAAATCTTTTAGGATTTTTATGAGTTTATTAAAAGCAAAAGGAATAAAATGAGTTTTATTCTTCTTTCTGTGGGGAACTTAGGTGATAGTGGCCACCAATGTGGCAGAAACCTCTATCACAATCAGTGGCGTTGTGTATGTGATCGACTGTGGCTTTGTGAAACTCCGAGCTTACAATCCCAGGACAGCTATTGAATGCTTGGTGGTGGTGCCAGTCTCCCAGGCATCAGCTAACCAGCGAGCAGGACGTGGTGGTCGTAGTCGCTCGGGAAAATGTTATCGCCTTTATACAGGTTAGTGTGGCTTTCCCTAAGGGTTTTCGACTTTCTTGTAGTCAGCCTGGGCATCAGAGTGTAGCAAATGTTTACTCCTAATGGTAGAACTTAGCATAAAATACAGGCCTTCCTCACAAGGCCCTGCGTAATCAGATCCCCACTGCCTTCCTCACTCTAAATATGGTGTTTCTTTGTTACTAGTCCCCATTGGCCAAAGCTGGCCTGTGAGTGACTGTTTATTTGCTATCCTGTTCTAACCTAACATCTGGGCACAGGCCTGTGTAGCCAGCCATTTGCCCCTAGGTTGTGGGCTGTGTGTCCTGGAGCCTGTCTTTCTTGCCTTTCTTTCTTGACTTAATGTGCTGTTTTTGTATTCCAAGATCCCTGAGTCTTGCGGCGCCTCACATTGGGTTGCCCTTTTACTTCTGGTTCAGAGCATCTTTGCCAAGTGAAAATGGAAGGTCTGTCCGGAGACTCATTCATAGAAAACAAACAGTTGGTGGACTCCTGCTCTGTGCTGTGCATCATGCTAGGCTCTGAGGGAACGGAAGGCAATTTTAATACTGTCTCAGCCTTTCTGGAGCTTTCTGTCGAGCTTGAAGACAGCCTTACCTGTAGACAGTGATGGACCCAGAGCTGCTCTTTCTCTCTCTGCACTTCTCTTTTGTGGGGAATGCTGCTGAGATTTTTCCCAGTTGTCCAGACTCAATTTCCAAGTCATTGTTAATTCTATTCTCTATCCAGTATCCATCTGCATTCACTTAACCAGGCCCAGGGTTTTTTGTTTTGTTTTGTTTCTTCTGGTGTGGCTACCCGTGAAGAAGGTCCAGGGGTTTTAGCTCTGCCATTTGTCTCTTCTTTTCCTTTCAGGTTATTATTGTCCATGTTCAGTCTTTGATGTTGATCTTTCTTTTAGCAGATGTTTGCAGAGCACCTGCTGTATGCTGGCCACAGTGCTAGAGCTTGGAGATCGGGGGCTAGTAACCATGGTCTGTGGCCACAGTGGCTGACAGTCTGGTGGTGGAGGTAGACCTCAAAACAGATCAGCATATTATGGTATGATAGGGAGCCATAAAGAATTGGGAGCCTTGGAAGCAGAGAGCAGAGGCTTTTCCTTGGGCTGTTTTCTCTGCCCAGCAGATCTTCCTTATCTTTCAAATCCTCTCTCAGATGGCAGTTCCCTCATGAAGCTACCTTAGATGCCTTCTCCTAGAAGCTGGTGTTATCCTTCTGGGGATTTGGGGAGCGCTTCACAACGAGGATGTTGTTTGAGCCTGATCTTATTGGCAGTACAGTCCTTATCTAGGCGAAGAGGTAATTGGGGAGATTCAATTTCAGCGCACCAGGCAGAGGGAATGGAATGTACAAGTACTTGTAGGGAAGGAAGTGGGTTTGGAACATTCACAGAAGGGAAGGAATAGGCAGAACCCAGGGCCCGAAGACCAAGGGCAACCACTGAAGATGCTAAGAAGGAATGACTAGAGTGGAAAAGGGAGAGCCAGGACTGAAAGGGATTCTGACATGCAGAGAAGGTTTCAAGACATTTTTCTCTTCAAAAACTATTTATTGAGGTGAAATTTACATAACACAACATTAACCACGTTAAAGTGAACAATTTATTATATTCACAAGGTTGTGTGACCACCACCTCCATCTAATTTCAGAACATTTCAGCCACTCCAGAATAAAATCCCTTATGCATTAAGCAGTTTCTCCCCATTCTTTCTGGCTGCCAGTCCCTGGAAATCACCAACCTGTGTTCTTCTCAATGGATTTCTCTCTTTTGGATATTTCATATAAAGAGTCACACAATATGTGACCTTTTGTGTCTGGCTTCTTTTAGCATAATGGTTTTGAGGTTTATCTACATTGTAGCATGTACTTCATTCCTTTTTATTAGTGACTAATATTCTGTTGTATAGATAAACCACACTTTGTTTATTCATTTATTAGTTGTGGCCATTTGGGCTGTTTTTGCCTTTTGGCTGTTGTGAATAGTGCTGGTATGAACCTGCATGTACATGTACTTGAGTAGGTGTTTTTAATTCGTTTGGCTATTACAGGGTTACATGTAATTTTGTTTAACTTTTAAGGAGCTCAAGTTACTTTTAAAGAGGCCAGCATTATCTCATGCGCCAAGAAATCATGGACTAAAGATAGGCAGGTGGATTTGGGTGAAAAGTCACTGAATCCCTTTGCATGAGCAGTTTAGTGGAAGTGGGGTTGGGAAGGGCCCCTGACTATAATGAGTGCATTGGTGTCCAGCCTCTAGGCTTCCACAGGAGCCTCCAGAAGGTATTGCTTTGAACAGGGTACCACCTGCTCAGACCCTCCTCAGTTTCTCAGACCATCCAGGATTTTTCCTCAGCTTATCTTCTCCTACTAACCACTACACATTGCTTCTCAGCTGAACTACTACACGACATGCTCTCTGCATGAGAAACGCTTAGCTACCTTTTCCTTGAGCTGTTTCCTCTTTGCCCAACAGATCCTTCTTGTCCTTCAAATCCTCCCTCAAATGGCAACATGCACTTCCCTGGAGGTCTTCTTCCAGCCACCCTGCTTCCTCCTTCCCTGAGCCTCCATTTCTCTGGGAGGACCACTCCTTGGGACTTTTCCTATTTCTCCTTGAGGGTCAACTGTTTCTGGTCCAGGTCCCAGGTCCCTGCATATCACTGAAGCTTTTCAAGGGGATTGCCTGTGACTCCTACAGCTTCTGGCCCCATGCCTCATACACTTGAGTCCTCAGGAAAGCTTGCGTGTCATTGACCTTTTAGGAAACATCCACTTCCTGTGAGCTTTTCAGCAGGGTGGTCCTCTTACATGGTAACTTTGTTTCTCCTTTGGTTAGTAGTGTGCTTGGAAAATGGGGTTATCCTATCAAGAAGCTGTACACCAAATGCTCTTGAAACTAAAGGAAGTATCTCATTTGGAACTTCCTGCTGTTTGCCGTCATCCAGAACCTTCCAGTTGGACCCAATTTGTATCAATTAGTCCACAGAATATTGGTTGTCTATTTTCTCAAAGAAAACCTTTTTGAAGTTCTTTGGGGATAGTAGTATTTCTTCATGGCACTTTTTTTTTTCCCCTTTAGTTAACTAAAGCTTTATGATCTAAATGGAAGTTGGGTCACCCTTGTATTGTTTAAGAAGGGTGTACATCAGTTAAAATGTTGACTGATGTGGGAGGTTTTGGTGGGTGGAGCATTCTCTATATAATCCTTAAGCTTTCTGAATATACATGAAAATGAGTTAATCTCTTCCTCTTTTTTCCCCACCCTTCCTGCCTAGCTTTTATAAAAAGGCCTTCTTCCATAGTCTCTTCTCCTTCCCCCTCCCTTTCTGCCCTTCCTGTCTTGGGATCTCTGTGTCTTAGGATGCTTTTTCCTGTGTAAGGTCACCTTTTCTTCCTGGTAGGGCATGTAAACATTCATTTCTTGGTCTGGGGCAGCATTGGATTCTGGGAATGATATTGTGTACCTGGCTCGTTGATTTAAAAACTTTGATTTGGACAATTTTTGCTCTTTATAAGATTTGGTCATTTGTTGTATTTTGGTGATTTATCTTGAAATTGTTCTTTGCTTGTATGTGAAGCTGTTGCTTCCTTGACTTATTCCAAACAGAGATGGTGGCAACTGGGAACTGATAGTGATTCAGCAAGTACTTGTTGGTTTGATGTAATGTTTTGCTGACAAAAAACATTAAAAAACAGAATTTTAGATGAAGTTTTATAAAGGTGTATTCAAATATATTTATCTAAGGCATTTAAAAAATAGAATGGTCTTTCCTAAGTATAAAAATAACTTTATATCATGGTATCATGTGCATCTGCTTCTAGAATCCTAGAGCCCCTTGTTCAAGATACAGAAGAAAATTTGTCCCTTGGCATAGTGATTGCAGTTGATTGTGACATTTGGTCCCAAACCGTTCTGATTTCTTATCCTCAGAGGAAGCCTTTGACAAGTTGCCTCAGTCTACGGTTCCTGAGATGCAGCGTAGTAATTTGGCACCTGTCATCCTGCAGCTGAAAGCACTAGGAATTGACAATGTCCTCAGGTTCCACTTCATGTCGGTAAGTCCTGCCTGCTGTCTGGGGCCATAGGGAGGCTAGGGAGCTCACAGGGGGATGTCAGGACAGTGTTGTAGGGCATGCCATCTTTCTTTTTTTTCCCTACTCAGGTCATGTGTTGTGTGTCTGCTTTGCAACCAGGCCCTGTGCAGGACGTAGGGGAAAACAGCCAGACAAGGTAGCCTCAATTCCTGTTCTTACGTAGTTCCTGTTCTTGTCTGCTGGGGAATAGAGACAAATAAGTGGGTAATTATAGAGCAGTGTGCCCAGGGCTCTGAGAGACAAAGGAAGGGCCTCCAGCTTAGTCAGTCACCTCCCAGGTGAAACCTGAAACCCAAATAGGATCTCACCAGTTAGGAGGGGTGGAGAGTTCCAGGACAGCTAGTCTTTGTACAGGCCTAGATGCAGGAGTACCATGATTGGGGGATCCTGGAGGGTTTAGATAGAGCTGCAGGAAGACCGTTGTGCCTGATTGCTTCCCGAGATGATTTCTAGGAGTGGAATGACTGGGTCAAAGGGCCATAGTCCTGTTTAGGGTCGTGTTACATGGCCAGATTGCTTTACCAATGTCAACTCTAGCAGTGCATGAATGCCCACCTTGTGGTACTTCCATTGTGCCATGTTATCTTCTTTAGTTTTGCTGATTTGATCGGCCAGAGAGAGAGAGGAAATCGCCTTTATTATAATTATTTTTAAATTTCTCATAAGGTAGATTTTTATAAAAACATTTATTAGTCAGTTTGTATTTATTCTGAATTGTTAAGCTATTTGTTAGAATTTGTGTCTGTTAGTGATTTTCGAGTCCTTTAAGTATTAAATACATTAATTTTTATAATATTTCTTACAAATATTTTCTATTTATATTTTACTTTTTTTTTTTTAATGTGTGGACATTCTAAACATATTCACAGTAATCTGTTTTTGCCTTTATGATTTATTTGGCTATTCTTTTTTTCTTTCTTTATTTTCTGAGATAGTCTCACTCTGTAGCCCAGGCTGGAGTGCAGTGGTGCCATCTTGGCTCACTGCAACCTCTGCCTCCCAGGCTCAAGTGATTCTTGTGCTTTAGCCTCCTGAGTAGCTGGGGTTACAGGTGTGTGCCACCACGCCTGGCTAATTTTTTATATTTTTAGTAGAGACAGGGTTTTGCCTTGTTGCCCAGGCTGGTCTCAAACTCCTGAGCAGGTCAGGTGATCCACCCATCTGGGCCTCCCGAAGTGCTAGGATTATAGGCGTGAGCCACCACCCCCGGCCTCTTTGGTTATTCTTGCTCTTATGAAGTACTTCTTATATTTGGGTCAGTTAATACCCTTATTCACTCATATTTTCTTCTAGAATTTTTATGATTTGAGAACTTTGTTTTTTCCCAACTGTATATGATATGACAAGTCTGGAAAGTCTGGATTCTTGGATAGTAAAGTCCCTAATGTCATATGTGATGGTAAACTAGGTGAATGAAAGAATAGAACATACAAATATCAACTCCCCCAAAGAAAATTGTGTACTTACCTCACCATAAGTATAGGGAAAATGGACCCTTTGATTATTGGTGTAGAGTAGAAGATATTATAAAGAAAAGATAAATAGGCTGAGCGTGGTGGCTTATGCCTGTAATCCCAGCACTTTGGGAGGCCGAGGCAAGTGGATCACCTGAGGTCTGTAGTTCAAGACCAGCCTGGCCAACATGGTGAAACCCCATCTCTACTAAAAATACAAAAATTAGTCAGGCATGGTGGCATGCGCCTGTAGTCCCAGCTACTTGGGAGGCTTGAGGCAGGAGAAACACTTGAACCAGGAGGTGGAGGTTGCAGTGAGCCGATATGGCCCCACCGCACCCCAGGGGGGGAAAGGGGGAGAGACTTTTTTTAAAAAAAAAAAAAAAAAAAAAAAGAGAGAGAGAGAAAAGATAAACAGTATGTGCTGATTTAAAAGCTTATGAAAAGCCCCACATGTAAAATTAAAGAAAAACATACAGTGACAGAAATGACAGGTCAGTATCTCAAAAAATACGAAGTTTTTATATGTACATCATTCACAGTAATTATTCACTAAATAAAGCTAAAGGAAAAAAACAGCACAAATTCAAATTTCAACTATCATTAGGACATGTTGAGCTTCTCTAGGCGAGAGGTGACTGCACGTTGATATAGCTATAAAGGATGACTTTACACTAATTTTTTTTTGTTTTTTTGAGACAGAGTCTCACTCTGTCACCCAGGCTGGAGTGCAGTTGTGCGATCTCAGCTCACTGCAACCTCCGCCTCTTGGGTTCAAGTGATTCTCGTGTCTCAGCCTTCCAAGTAGCTGGGACTACAGGGAAGAGCCACCATGCTCAGTTAATTTTTTGTATTTTTAGTAGAGATGGGGTTTTGCCATGTTGGCCAGGATGGTCTTGAACGTCTGACCTCAGGTGATCTGCCCACCTTGGCCTCCCAAAGTGCTGGGATTACAGGTGTGAGCCACCGTGCGCAGTTGACTTTTATACTATACTCAAGTATAAAGAAAAATGGTGAAATCCAAAACTGCCACAATTTGGGAAAGTAAATTCCTCCCATGCTATACCGTTTCTGTCCCCATGGAGGACTTTCTGACAACATTTAATGAGCCGTAGAAATGCCTGCTATTTCTTATAAAAATTTCTCCTGAAAAAATAAGTCAGAAGAAGAAAAAAAGCTTACATATATGATAATGCTTATAGCATTTATATTACATTTAAAAATATAAATAATGAAAATTATCGTAAAACTTTTGGACAGTTGAAAAATGGAAAAAAAATACAAATTTATCTTCACATATTTCCTTCTGGTTATTATCCCCTGAAATTGTGGTTTTTATGATTGAAATTACGGAGTACATATAATTTTGTATATTTAGCAGTGTTATTTACAATGGTGAAAAACTGGAAACAATTTAATTGCCCAGCAATAAGAAAATTGACTTTTTTATGGACTGTGATTGTCATAGAGTATTATGCAGCCATCCCAAGTAGTTACTGTGAAGTTTGTATGGGTACAAGAAACAATGAAAACAGAAAAACATGTAGTGAGAAGACCACACTAAAACTATACATAAACAGTAATTCCAGATATGTTAAAACAGTGTTTCTGTATTATCCCAAATCAGTTGAGGTCATAGAGAAATACTAGTGAATGTGATTAGATGAAAATAATATGGATAAGATTTTTGTGGAGAGGGGGATAAGTTTTTTTTGTTAATTGACTGGAAATTGGGCCAGGAATTGAGTCAGAGATGACCTTGTTAGTTTTTTCTGTAATTGTTAAAAGCCTAGTTCAGAGATTGCTATTCCTGTTACCTCATCCACTCTCAGTATAAAAGATCCCAGAGGGTTTAAGCTCCTTCATTTAGGTGTTGCCCATTTTGCCTCTTTGTAGAGAAAGATGTTGTAAGCACCAAGGAAGGGCTAGTGGATCATTTACATGATTTGCCCAATGGTGATTTGTTGAATCCTCTCTGTGTAATGAATCCAATAGGTTTAGTTCCTGCCCTCGTAAGTGTGTTCACCTGTGTGTACAGCCACTACAACGTTTAAAAAGTTTAACTTTGGTCTTTGGCAAACAAAGTAGAGAAGGGAGACTGGGAAAAACGAGGCCTGAGTTCAGCTTTGCCACCAACTGCCTATATGACCTTGTTCAGATGTCTTTTCCTTATTGCAGTTCAGTTTCCTCATCTGTAAAACCGAGCTAAAACAATGTGATGATTAAAATACATTTGTTATGTGAATGCATTTAGAAAAAAATGCTATTTGAATTTAGAAAAAATGCATTTAGAAAACGTGCTATGCAGTTTAAAAATGTACTATAATTTTATTACCTGGGTTATTAGAAACCACATAATTTAGAGAGAAAAAATATGATGCCTGGCTCTTAGGTGCTCAGTCAAGATTTGTAGAAGGAAAGGAGGTAAAGATCTGGAAAATCAGACTGAGGCTCACTACATCAGCTTTGCTTATGAACTTTAGGTTCTCTAGAACTATTATTTTTTGAAATTCAGATTCAACATATGTTGCAGTTTCCAAACAGGGATTAAAAAGACAAATTCAGCATATGTTATTTACCCACCACGGGGCCTGGAGTGGGTCTATGGGGGATGCAAACATAAATCATCCCCGAGCCCTGAGTGCTGCAGTGTCCTGGGGCCCCAGTGTGGTAGAAGGTTGAGTCTGTGAAGTAAAAATTAGAAATGTCTCAGGAGGGTTTAAGGAAAATGAAGAGGTAGTTTAAGATAGGGACCTATCACATCTGATGGAGGGGAGGATGAGGCAGCGCTTCAAAGGGAAATGTTTCATCACGCTGAGCCTTAAAGGCCAAGCAGTACAAGGGTGCTTAGAAGGACAGGAAGGACATTTCAAGAGGTGCCAACAGCAGGAACAGAAACATGGAGGCTGGGAAGAATGGGGCATGTTAGAGGGGAAAATGGATTTGAAAAGGAAATAGCCACATTTTAATGTTTGTTGCCCAAATAAATTGATTTAGGATGATTTTTTTGTTTTTTTCCAGCCCCCTCCAGCACAGTCGATGGTTCAAGCCTTGGAGTTACTGTATGCTCTGGGAGGTATGCCAGTTTCTCTCATCATTCTCTCTTATTATTATGTGTTCTCTTTTGCGATATTAGTGAGGTCGTATTCACTTTAGGGCTGTTAGTATCTTCAGGAATGGGATTGGTTCTCCCCATATATATAATCCCCTTAATGATACTTTATTGAAATAGGAAGTTGGGACCATAATTAGACACATGAAAGCTAATTATGACAGCCAGTATATAAAACATGCCAGTTCATCAGAAGCTATTAGTAAGAATCACCAGGGCTACACTCCTAAGAGACGTCTAGAGATCAGCAGTTCCCTACCAGGACGTCAGATCTTACCTCCCCAGACCTTTTTTCTCCACCCAACAACCACATCCTTAAAAATCGTGGCTCAGTATTCTTTCCCTAAATCCTCTTCATTTCATTCCTGGAGTTGCTTGTGGAGAATTGGGGACATTATCAGCTTCTAACACCATGTTACGGGGGAACTTCTATTCAGTTGTCGACTGAAGATGTTATTAGGTTGGTGCAAAAATAATTGTGGTTTTTGCCATTGAAAGTAATGGCAAAACCTGCAGTTGCTTTTGTCCCAACCTTAATAGCATTTATCTTGACACAGAGAAAATCATAGTCTGAATTCACCTCTTCGGGGAGTACTGTCTCTTCTGTGACTGGTACCACAAATGAATATAATTTCCAATTTTGAATTAAGTTTTAGTGGAGATTTTGCTTTTTGAGATTTGAGTGTTACTTTTTTTTAAAATAGCTGTATTGAAGTATAGTTTATATACTATACAATTCACTCATTTACAGTGTACAAATTCAGAGGCTTTTAGCATATTTTCAGGGTTGTGCAACCATCACCACAGTCTAATTGTAGAGCATATTCATCACCCAAAAAAGAAATCTTTACCCATTAGCGCCAAACTTCTCATTCTCTTTCCCCCTAGTCCCCCAACCCAAGGCAACCACTCTCTGGTTCAATCTCTATAGAGACTTTTTATCTCTATAGGTGTGCCTTTTCTGGACATTTCATGTAAATGGAATTGTATAATATGTGGTCTTTTGTGATTGGCTTCTGTCTCAGTCTGTCTGCTGTTGCTATAACAGAATGCCGGAGGCTGGGTAATTTCTAAATCATTTATTTGGCTCACGATTCAGGTGGCTGAAAGCTCCAAGATTAGGCAGCTGTATTTGAGGAGGGCCTCAGCCTGCTTCCACTCAAGGCAGGAAGCAAAAGGAGAATGGGCGGGTGCAGAGATCACATGGCAATAGAGGAAGCCAGAAAGAGAAACAGAGGAAGCCAGGCTCTTTTAAGAACCTGCTGTCATGGGAACTAATCCATTACTCACCCTCGGTAAGGGCATTAATCTGTTCATGAGGGATCACTCTCATGACCCATACACCTCACACTAGGTCCCGTCTCCCAACACTGTCACATTGGGGATCAAACTGCAACATGAGATTTGGTGGGGACAAACTACATCCAAACCATAGCAGCTTCTTTCGTTTAGTATGATGTTTCACAGGTTCCTTCATGTTGTAGCATATATTCGTACCTTATCCCTTTTTATCGCTGAATAGTATTCTGTTGTATGGATATACCACATATTTTTATCCATTCATTAGTTGGTGGACATTTGGGTTGTTTCCACTTTTTGGCTAATATAAATAATGCTGCTATAAATATTAGCATATAAATATGGTTTTGGTGGACATTCCCACCAGCAATGTATCAGAGTTCCAGTTTTTCCACATTGTTGCCAATGCTTGTAATTGTCTGTCTTTTGTGTTATAGCCATCCTAGTGGGTGTGAAATGGTATCTCTTGGTTTTGATTTGCATTTCCCTGATGAGTCATGATGTTGAGCACCTTTTCATGTGCTTGCTGCCCATTTGTAAATCTTCTTTGGAGAAAAGTCTGTTCAAATCCTTTGCCCATTTTTATTTGTGCTATAGTCTTTTTTTTTTTTTTTTTTTTTAAATTGAGTTGAAGTTCTTTATATATTCTGGGCACGTATTCTTATCAGATATGTGGTTTGTAAATATTTCTCCCATTTTTATGTTTTGGCTTTTTACTTACATGTACTTACTTTTTACTTATTAGTATTGTTTGCAGTACAAAAATTTTAAGTTTTTGTGTGGTTCCGTTTATCTGATTTTTCTTTCATTACGTGTGCCCTTGGTGTCATGTCTAAGAAACTTGCCTAACCTGTAGTCATTAAGATATTCTCCTAGGTTTTATAGTTTTGGCCCTTACATTAGGTCTGATCCATTTTAAGTTACTTTTTTGGTGTGGAGTGAGGTAGGGGTCCATCTGCATTCATTATGTTGATTTTACTTCTCTGTGAATAGCCAGTTACTGATTTAAAAGATCTCCAGTGATTTAAAAGACCTTCAGCTGGATTTGTGTAAGATCAGCCTGGAGTGAATGTGTGTCGGAGAAGGTTTCCACCCCCTCTTCTCAAGCATGTAATAGGAACTCGAAAGCACATTTCCTGGGCTGATCTGTAGTGAGGATGAGAGAATGTTGACAGCATAGGAGTTTTTATTTGGGCTGGTTTTTCTCCAGTCAAACAGAATGAAATTTAAAATATTTCCTGCTTTTTCAATACCCTAAATGAGCTGGAAAAGGTAGAGGGACCTCCCCCCCCCCCCAGCTTCATTTGATTTCAAGCTGAATTACCACCTTTAAAGAGATGTCTTACTGAGCTCTGCCTTACTCAGAGATCTTGCAGCATTTAAGTAGTAAAACAGTAGTCTATATCTTGGGAATCCAATACTTGGATATTGGCAAGTGGTAGAGGGCAAGAAGGGCAGCTGGGGAGTTGAAAGAGTCAGCCCAGTTCAGCAAAATGCTCAGGAGGCAGTTGCGTGAACAGGGCTGGTGTTGGCACCAGAGGGATCTGGGTTAGTGTTTGGATTCCAAGTTGCTGGCCTTGTAGTTGCTCCTCGTTGTTCTCATTGCTGCTAATAAAGAGATAACTCAAGACTGGGTAATTTATGAAGGAAAGGTTTAATGGACTCAGTTCCACATGGCTGGGGAGGCCTCACAGTCATGGAAGAGCAAAGGCATGTCTTACATGGCAGCAGGCAAGAGAACTTGTGCAGGGAAACTCCCATTTATAAAGCCATCAGATCTTGTGAGACTTATTCATTATCACGAGAACAGTATGGGGGGGACTGCCTCTGTGATTCAGTTATCTCCACCTGGCCCCACCCTTGACATGTTTACAATTCAAGGGGAGATTTGGGTGGGGACACAGCCAAACCATATCACTCATTTAGTATGAGAAGGGCACAGGACACGGGATGCCATCGATGCCATGTTGGCACATCTTTGGCCTGTCCGGTCCTGGAGGTGGAAGAAAGTCCAGACAGTGAGGGGGCAAGGGAGATGGCAGAGAACCAGGAGAATGGGGGGCCAGGAGCTGGCGAAGAGTAGTTCCAAGAAGCAGCGGCCAACAGAGCCGAGTGCTGCTGAGGCCATCAGGAAGATGCCTTGCGTTTGGTGCTACCCGGTTGTTAGGTTCTTGGGAAGAGTGGTCTCTTGGGAGTAGTGGGAACAGGTGAGGCTGCTGTGGATTGGGGAGAGGGTACAAGCAGGAGAAGGCTGCAGGGGCATTTCCTTATAATTAAGTTCTTGAATAGAAGTCTTTAGAAGTATCAGTTTTTAAAAATTGGGTATTCAAGAGCTCAGTGGAGATCTTTTCTTCTTTTAATGTAATGGCACTCTAGTGTCAAATGGAGTTTGGTAGTGCATGAATCATCTTTTGGATACTTTCTTCTTTTTAGCATACATTCTCTTTTATTCTCTCAACAACTGTATGCCTTCCAACACAATGGTGCCTGCCTTCTGATTTCTTTTGTTGTTCTTACGGCAGGTCTGGACAAAGACTGTCACCTGACTGAACCACTTGGCATGAGAATTGCAGAGTTTCCTTTGAATCCCATGTTTGCCAAAATGCTGCTTGAATCAGGTGGGTAGAGCCTGATAGCTTGAATTGATTTTATTTTGACTGTCAGAGGTATTGTTTGCCTGAATTCTGAGCACCCTGGGGAAGAGGTTACAATATGGTAAAAAAGCATATATATATATCTGTAACATAACATTTATTGTTTTAACCATTTTAAGTGTGTAGTTCTGTGATACAAAGTATGTTCACATTGTTGTGCAACCATCAGCACCATCCATTTCTAGAACTTTTTCCATCTTTTCCATTGAAACTCCATATTTAGTAAACACAAATTCCCTATTCTCTCCTCTGCCCAGCCCCTGGCAACCACCACTACTTTCTGTCTCTATGAATTTGACTGCTCTAGAACCCTCAGAAGTGCAATCACACAGTATTTGTCCTTTGTGACTCTCTTGTTTCTGTTAGCATAATGTCTTCCAGGTTCATCCATGTTGTAGTATGTCTTAAAATTTTCTTCATTTTTAAGGCGGAATAGTATTTTACTGTATATCTATACCATGTTTTGTTTATTTATCTGTTGACATTTCGGTTGCTTCTAACTTTTGGCTATTGTGAATAATGCTGCTATGAACATGGATACACAAATATCATTTTGAGTCCCTGCTTTTACGCTTTTTGGGTATATAGCCAGAAGTGGAATTACTAAATCATGATAATTCTTTAATTTTTAAAAATTTATTTTTAATTGACAATAATTGTATATATTTATGAGATACAGTGTGATGTTTTAATCTATGTACACATTGTAGATTCAGTCAAGCAAATTAACATATTCACCAACTCACCAACTTATCATTTTTTCGTGCTAAGAATTTGTGCTAAGAATGTTAAAATTCTATTCTTTTAGCAATTTTGAAATATACAATACATTATTATTAAGTGTGGTCACCATGCAGTGCAATAGATCACTAAAACCTATTCCTCCAGTCTAACTGAAACTTTGTGCCCTTTGATCAACACCTCCTCTTTCTCCATTCACCCCCTGACCCAGGGCATCTCCCAGCCTCTGGTAACCACCTTTCTACTCTCTGTATCTATGAGATTGACTTCTTTAGATTCCATATATGAGTGAGATCATATGGTGTTTGTCTTTCTGTGCCTGCCTTATTTCACTTGGCATAATGTCCTCCAGTTCCATTTATGCTTGTCGTGAATGACAGTGTTCTCTTCTTTTTTAAGGCTGCATGTTATTTCATTGTGTGTGTACATATTTATGTATACCACATTTTCTTTATTCATTCATCCAATGAATGGACACTTGGATTGCTTCCAAATTTTGGCTGTTATAAATAATGCTGAAATGAATATGGGAATGCAGATATCTCCTTGAAATATCAGTTTCACTTCCTTTGGATATATACCTAGAAGTGCGATTGTTAGAGCATATAAGTCCATTTTTAGCTTTTTTGAGGTAGTGCCCTACTATTTTCCATTAATGGGTGTACCATTTTGCATTTCTGCCAGCAGTATACAAGGGTTCCAATTTCTTTGACTTCTTCAGATTTTTGTGAGGACATGGGTTCTAGGTTAAAACAACTGGAATTCTTCTCATAATTAGAAATCAAACTAGAAAGTATAATTTTTTTTTACCTCTGGGAAAGATAATTTAATTTTTTCTTGCTTTTGTCTAACTTTTATGTCAACTGGCAATTTATGAAGATGTACTTTAGACCCACTATGGGGAAAGCTAACTAATTATGTTTTGAAACAACCATTTGTTCTCAGCCTTCCATTTAGAAACAGGATTCTTTTTTTTCTTTTTGAGACAGTGTCTCACTCTCGCCCAGGCTGGAGTGAGTGCAGTGGCGCAATCTCAGCTCACTACAACCTCTGCCTCCTGGGTTCAGTTCAAGCGATTCTCGTGCCTCAGCCTCCTGAGTAGCTGGGATTACAAGCATGTGCCACCATGCCCAGCTAATTTTGTATTTTTAGTAGAGACGGCGTTTCACCATGTTGGCCAGGCTGGTTTTGAACTCCTGACCTCAGGTCATCTGCCTGCCTCGGCCTCCCAAAGGGCTGGGATTACAGGTGTGAGCTACCGCACCCAGCCAAGAAACAGGATTCTAAGTGTGAACTGGGGAAGTGCATCATTCATGAGGTGGGAGGCGGTGGGGAGATGGGACGAGCAGTGCAGTGTGCTCTGCCTTGTGCCCTGGAGTGGTGATTGCTGGCGACTCTGTTTCCAGGTGCTCCAGCAGCCCCCAGCGTGCTTTGCTGCTCTAGTTGTGCCTTGGGCTTCCCAGCTGAGGTGAACCCTTTTGAGAAGGAAGCCACTTCATAGAAGGGGTCAGGAGCAGAGAAACAGCAGAAGGGGCACAAGCCGCTCATTCCCTGTCCCCTTCCCCTCTCTGACTTCCTGCCAGGATTCCAGATGTTCCCACAGGAGGGTAGGGAACAGGTGTGGAGCTGACCTGCCCTTAGTGGTGGGGCCAGTCTTGACCTTGGCTGATAGTCAGAGTCCCTCGTGTTTCAGCTGCAGAGGGCAGTAACAGCTCCTTTTTTTGGAGTCCTTCAAGGCTACTATTCATCTGGGTTACATGTGGGACTTCACATTTGGCTGAGTGAAATATTTATATATTATAAACTTTATTATTTTTTTTTTTTAATTTTTCTGAGAGAGGTTCTTGCTCTGTCACCCTGGCTGGAGTGCAGTGGTGTGAACTTGGCTCACTGCAGCCTTGACCTCCTGGCTTTAAGCAATCCTACTGAGTAGCTGGACCACAGGCACATACCACCATGCCTGGCTAATTGTTTAATTTTTTGTAGAGATGGGGTTTGCCATGTTGCCCAGGCTTATATACTATAAACTTTAAAAATTAAGCTCTAGAAAAAATATGATCTTAGTCTTCAGCATGGTGCAAGGAAAGTATCAGAAAATGTCTTTCACTTCTTGTCGACACATTATATGGTTGAAACCAAACATGCTTTTTGTTTTGCAGGAAACTTCGGCTGTTCTCAGGAAATTCTAAGCATCGCTGCCATGATGCAGATCCAGAATATCTTTGTGGTCCCCCCAAACCAGAAGTCTCAGGCAGTAAGTCAGCTCTGTCCCCAGGCTGTCTGTACCAGTCTCTTTTGCTTTGAGCTTTCCTTGTCAAAACTGTACTCAGGAACTGCTGAAGACAGAGCTGTACAAATGTGATCTGCTCATGTTTTGAGTGTTTATTGTGTCCTTGATGTTGTGTCAGGTGTTTTGCATTCATCATTCCACTTTATCTTCATCATAAGCCTGGGAAGTAGATATTATTATCATAATTAATTAATTTATTAATTTATTTATTTATTGAGAGGGAGTCTCACTCTGTTGCTCAGCTTGGAGTGCAGTGGTGTGATCTCAGCTCACTGCAGCTGCACTCTGCCTCCCAGGTTCAAGCAATTCTCCTGCCTCCCATATAGCTAGGATTACAGGCGTGCTCCACCACGCCGGGCTAATTTTTGTATTTTTGGTAGAGATGGGGTTTCACCATATTGGCCAGGCCGGTCTCGAACTCCTGACCTCAGGTGATCCGCCCGCCTTGACCTCCCAAAGTGCTGGTATTACAAGCGTGAGCCACCGTGCCTGGCCTATTACCATGTTTTGAAGATGGAGGCACAGAGAGGTTAGATAACTCATTCACAATTGCACAGCCAGAATTATTGGCTCTGGATTCACAGTCCAGAGCCCCACACCTTAACCATTGAACTACCAACTTCTAGTTTCTGTCAGGGAAATTGTCATTCAGACTGCTCTGCCAGAAACCTTGGTGGGCACATTAGTGACATAAGAAGTCAGGTGCCAGGGTATAGCAGGCTGATTCTGGGCACCACATGGTATCATGGTGGTGTTGCAGGTGGGCCATTATAAGCTAGAGAGATCCAATCCCCACCTAAGGTGCAGGCATCAGCAATGACTAATTGAGTGAACACTGGAAAGACGGAAGAAAAAGTTTTGATACTGAAGAGATAGATACTCAGAAGTAAGGTGTGCTGATAGAGGTAGGTCAGAGATGAGTTCAAAGTCGGTTCCTGTTTGAAAGTCAGAGAATTAGCAGCCTTATGCATGGAGGGGCTGAATTTGTATGTGTAATGAGGAGGAGAGAGCCTTTCTTAGGGGTTGTTGGGATCCTCCTTGTCAGTTGTATAACTATAGATTACAAAGCTTTTCTGCCTCTATGCCCGGATGCTTATATCTGTTTTCGTTTAGTTTTGTTTTTAATTAACCTGGAGGAGGAGAGAGACAAGAACACTAACATTTAATCAAATTTCTTTGCCAGATACCTTATAGTAAATTATCTTAATCCACAGCAGTCTTGATAGGTTTAGTTTCCTGATTTTAGAGATAAGGAAATCAAGGCTGAGAGAGGTTAAGTAACCAAGCTGAGTTCTTTCAAGATATGGCAGAGCTAGAATGCTGCAAACTAGGTCTTTCTGAATCCATAACCCACACGCTATTCACCATGCAATATTACTTCCCAGTGCAAAAGGCTAGCAGGAGTCAGTTTCTTTCTTTCTTTCTTTTTTCTTCTCTTTTTTTTTTTTTTTTTTTTTTTTGAGACATGGTCTCGCCCTGTTGCCATGGTTGCAGTGCAGTGGTGCAAACATGGCTCCGGGGCTCAAGCGATCCTCCCACCTCAGCCTAGTAGCTGGGACTTGGAGGCACACACCACCATGCCCTGCTGATTTTTTTTTTTTTAGTTTTTGTAGACATGGGGTTTACCTATTTTGCCGAGGCTGGTCTTGAACTTCTGGGCTCAAGCAATCCTCCCACTTTAACCTCCCCAAATGCTGGGATTACAGGGGTGAGCCACCACACCCAGCCAAGAGTCAAATTCTGAATGTTTCTTTATTCTTTCCAGATTCGAGTGCACCGTAAATTTGCTGTGGAGGAGGGCGACCACCTCACTATGCTCAACGTATATGAAGCATTTATCAAAGTAAGCACAACTACTGCTTGAAGTGCAGCCTCAACACACCACCCTTTGAAGGTGATCTAGGAGGGCGGATCCCAGACGTTCAGTTTGTAAAGGAATGGCCAAGAGAGCCCTTGATTTTCCTATTAGATTTATTGCCAGTACTTCTAACTGGTGAGTCGGGCTTTCTGCCTGAGTTTGTGGTGAGGTATTGCTGAGAAGAACACGGCAATCATTCATTGCTTTCCCTTGCTTGGAGATATGGTACACTAGTGGCAGGCCAGTGGCCCAGCCTCATGTCATCTCATATCCACTGTGTAGTAGACAGAAAGGCAACATTTGAATAGGAAGTTCTGTTACATTTTCTGCCAGGTGAATGAGGCTGAGAGCAACCTGTATTCCTGGGTTGAATCTTCAAAGCTGTCCCAGCTGCCATGAGGAGACATTTAGTTGAGATCTGTGCATATTCACATATCCCACCCATATTTAGCTATAAGTGATGTTAATTTTTTATTGTTAATATTCTTTAAAACTAAGCAAATACAGCTTAAAGTTCTCATGAAAAATTGTTAATAAAGGTGATGAAAATGATGAAAAAAGAAACCTTACATAAAAGAAAGGGTATAATATTTCAGATTTTTAATATTCATTTCTTAAATACTCTTTTAGAAGTGAAGAAATACTAAATTTTTGTTTACCAGTGATTTGAGGAAGATTATTCAGTTGGTGAAAAGTTTTCAGAAAAAAGAAATTCACCTGTTTTTGAGACTTATGGCTTAAATCAGTTAAAATTCATTTGTACAGGCACAATGTATCATCTGCAGTCTGAAGCTTTCTCTACTGGTAGAAAGTGGGTATAGGTCTACATTGTATTATTTTATGGTTGCCTTCTTGGAATATCTTCTATTAATTACATTTTCTTTTTTAAAGCACTTTAACTTACAATATAATTTCAGAGGTACATTTCCACAGCAATAATTTAAGACATAATGATCATACTTATGAATGGAGAAAAAATTAAATACTATTGATAGAAAAATCATGCTTTGGGAACAAATAATAGTAATTTGTAAATTATTTCTACATTGGCAAGTGTCATATTGTTGGCTTCTAGTATAATAAAGTGATACATTCAAGCATGCCAAAGAAGAAAAGTTGATTTACAAAGAACCACATGGAGAAGTGGTTCTTTCTGATAGTTCACATCTCATGAAGGTATTTAAGATTGAAACCGTCTCTGCGTGTCATTAAGTTCTCATTTGCCCTTTAGTGTAAAGAGTGAGGTTGCAGAGCAGTCAGATGTGTGCAAGGTTGTTAACATCTGTTTTGAGAGATGGGGCCAGTTCCCATCTTTAGATCTTATGCCATTGAACAGCACGTGGGGGAAGAGAGAAGAATGATCTTTACAACATAGCCTTAGTCGAGAACATGTCTGTTTTCTAACTCCCTCTCTCTGGGTTGTTCTGTAGCACAATAAGAACTCTCAATGGTGTCAGGAACATTTCCTGAATTACAAGGGTCTTGTCAGAGCTGCGACTGTAAGAGAACAATTGAAAAAGCTTCTTGTCAAGTTTCAAGTGGCCAAGAAGTCTAGTGAAGGTGAGAAGAAACTGTCCCAGCTGGTGACTTCCCTTGCTTCATTCTGTTGAGTTGTCTTCCTAAAGTTCTCATGCTGGGCTGGTGCGAGGCAGCGTGGCGTGCTCTGTACCAACACTGGGTTTTATATTTTGAGTTGCCTGCATCTATGAAAAGCTGAAGGTCAAGTTGCATGTTTTTTCCAAAGAGGTCCATTTTTCTTTCTGATGGGCATTCTTACTAAAGGAATTTCATATCCCAGGACAATACTTAAGAATCACTAACAGTCACATCAGTGCACATCATGTCATTGATTTTCCCATGTAGGCTTTGCAAGAAAAATTACTTTTTGGTCAGTGATATTAGTAGCTATTACATAAAAATTAAATTTTATTTTCAAAGACAAGTATTATTAAAGCAAGTGCTGGGTATTTAGCCTAGGTAGTCGCTAAGGGTAAGACAGAAAAGTTCTATGTAAGACATAGTCTGTGGCCTCTAGCAGTGACAGTGACTACTATTAATCAGGGACACAGTAGGTTACACCGTGGCAGGGGTTCTCCAAATATTCTCTTGCTCAATCTCACACTCTGTGAGGTGTCGGTAATATTGTCCTCATTTTACAATTAGTTATAAGATCCTAGGGAGAAGTTAGATTAAATTCAGGACAACGCAACTAGTAAGGAGGAGAGCCAGATCTGTATGTGGCTCAGAAGTCTATGCTTTTAAGGAAGTGACACACCCGCCTCAGCAGTCAGCCTGAAAGCCTACTGTGTGCCAGGTACTCAGCCACATCCTCAGCACCATTAGTACTTGGTAACATTTCGTGAGTGCTTATAAGTGGCTAGACAGTGCTCTGAGTGTTCCATGTGTTTATTAATTTAATGCTCACAACAATGCTGTGAAATGTGTGCTCTTTTCCTCACCTTATAGTTGAGAAAAGCATGGCTTAGAGGTAAAACGTAACTTGCTGAAGTCACACAGTGAGGGTATGGTGGAGTCAGAACTTGAGCCCAGGCGGTTCCATTTCAGTCTTCTTTTGTCTTTATACTAAGAGGAAGTAAACAATGACGGAGTCTTGGCTTCTACTCTAAGGGAACAGTGCAATGAAGGGAGAGATTCATATGGATAGACAAAGTACTGAGATTATCAGTCCTCTTAGAAGTTAAGGTAGTAGATACTTTAGTAATCATAGAAGACATGCTGGCAAATGTGGAAGGAATGCCGGGAAGAAGGAATCCAGAGAGGGCTGGCTTGGGAAGTCTTGCGGCTTCCTTGAGGTGTGGTGGGAGTCCGGTCAAGCTTTGGGGTCTGGTTGAATTAGAAAATGGTGGCAAAGAGCACTCTAGGGAAGGAGGACTGGAGACAAGTGCTTGGAGTGAGGAGTATGTGAGACGCTCAGAGAATATTTGATGGGTGAATACACTCACGAGAGAGGGAAGAGTTGAAACCTGGGCCGTTGAGCCATGTTGGAGTCATTGATAGAAACAGGACACTTACAAGGAGCACCCAGTTGGAGAGCAGCTGGTCAAACGCCTGTCACCCAGCAGGTAGATGACAGCCGTACTTCAGCAATTGGTGTTCTTCACCTGTGTTTCATTATCAGACCCCTGCCCAGGAGAAAAGTTAAATTCTACCCAGCCTGAGAAATTAAATACTAAGGAATAAGATTTTGTAGGGTAGGATTGAGCTTCGGAGGGCCACAGGCCATTGTGGTGTCTAAGATACTCCCCTACCCTTGCCTCCAAGAACCAGTTTCCACCCCTTTGGAAGTGATATCACCCCTGTTTAGAGTGCATGTTTTACATGGAAATTTCTTATGGACAATAGGAGAGAAGAGACTGGATATTGGATTAGATTATATTTAGACATGTAGATTTGAGATTTATCAGCTTAGTGCTTAGGAACAATACAGAAAATCATGGAGACTAAATAAATTACATGTATATTTAAAACATCTAAGTGTTAAAAAATAGAAAGCAATTAGGGAAAGATACTTTCAGCAGTCATGAGATAAATAATAAAGATTAAAAACTTTATTATAGAATGATTTTATTTAATATATTTAGGAAAAAACAGTTTTCAGGTTGATAAATGGGCTAAGGATTAGAACAAAAAATTCACAAAAGAAGAAATATGCCGATAGTAATCAAATAAATGTAATATAAAAGAAGGTAACCCTTTTTGCCAAAACATTGCTAGTAAGAATGCAGTGAAACTGCCATTTTTATGTATTGTTGATGGCTTTGGAAATAGTACCACCTTTAGGGAACTTACTTACCAACATGCTATATTCCACTGGATCTAAGATACCATCATGTGTAAGAAACATTGTTATTTTATGTATCACCAAGGAAAAAAAAATGCTGCCAGTTATAATTGTAAAATGCTATCCTAATTTCAGTGAATTAAAGTTAGAAAAAGAGTGAGTCTTAAAATGATGAGATGTGGTATGTCATTAACCATAAAAATAACATTAGCCTCTTGCACAACAATTTGGAATGTATCCTATGGACATCATCTAATAGTGGGGAAGCTTTATTCATGGAAGATGTTAGCTGTAGCGATAGAAACACCAAATAAAATGGAACATTTGAAAAATTTGAAGAATTACTTCAATTTTCAAACACTAGCTCATAACCACAGAAGTAACATTGTATAGTATTTCCAGTTTGTGTTTTATAGAAAGAGCATCATTGCCATATGACACTCTTTTACAAAGGAGTTCTGAGGTCACTGAACAGCCTGCAGAGCAGCACTCTTAGGTTCTGGTGCCCAGCCATGGTCCAGTCATCTGTGGCTTAGGGGAGGTTGGAGAGGTCCCAGGTTCAAGGAGCAGACCAGCATTGTTCTCAGCAGGAGTTGTGGGGAGTGGGACCTCCTTAGATGGTGCTGGGGCAGGCATCCAGCATCGGGAAGGGTAGGGCTGGAGCCACTTCAGGAGAGGGTTTCAAGGTGGCTTGAAGCAGCCTGGGGTGGTGCTGGGAGTGGATCCTGTGTGTTAGAGCACACGGAGCATAGGGCAGGCAAGGGTTTCACCCGCCTCTCTGTTGGCCGCCTATGTAGGTGACCCGGATCCGGTTCTGAGGTGCATTGTCTCCGGCTTCTTCGCCAATGCAGCGAGGTTTCATTCTACTGGAGCTTACAGGTAACACGATACTTGGTGAAGTCATTTGTTAAAGGAACAATCTTACAAATGACCCAAACCCCACAGAAAGCTGTGCAGAGATAGTAATTGCATAATTATTTGTAATTTCTACCATGTCTCCTTCCAAAACTGAGTTGAGGTTAGCGACATAGCTTTAAGCAAAATATCTTGACTTTCTAAAAATGATTCTCACATATTCAGCTCATCTATATGTTGTGTGGTTTAGAAGGATGACAATTAAACATCTTGAGGCTGGTAATATTTCAATTCTAATGATAGAATAATATGACCTGAAGAAACCATTAAAAATAATGTTTCTCAGAGAAGTTATTTTACATTTGGCTAGTTTATTATGTCTTTAGAGATCTGCAGGACTGAAGTCCCCTCCCACCCTGGTATAGCGTGGCCACGTCTGGTGTCTTTGGAGGTAGCCAGGTGTTTCTCATGTGCTGGATGTGCCTCCTGCTACATAACCTGATTCTTCCAGTTCCATTTTCTAGGCATAGGAAACCACTCATTGATGCCTTCCTAATGGTCTTTAGTATATTCAAATACAGTGAAAATGAAAACTAAGCATAGCTTAGGCATATTGTAACCTGTCAGCATCATGATTCTCCAAACTAATCATTCCAGTGCTTTGAATTGTTACTTTTACTCTGTCTTTTCTGTCTTTGGCTCATTTTAGTTTCATAACCTCACTGTAGCCTGTTAAAAGTGTAGCTATCATCATTTTCTGTTCTTTAATAAGAGAACACTCTAAAGAATTTCTCCCCAGCTCTTCTATGTATTATTTTGTCATAAATTTTTTTTCCCTGAGAAGATATTACTGCCCTGTTATCTTGAGGTCAGCCAAGATATCCTGTGTCCTGGGCTCCTGTTAATGAGTCCAGAGTTGCACTGAGCCTTTTTAAATTTTGGCAGCCAGATCTGCTCCATCTAGTATCCTAGTAGCCAACTATTGGAACTGCAGGATAGCACTTTACATTGATCTCTAGTATGTTCTCTTTGTTACTCCAGGCATGTTGTAGCTTGTCAGTATCGTGATTCATTTGCCCATTGTATGAGCTCACCTCCCCACCCTGAGTTGTCTGTATTTGAGGCAACTCATCCATGTGGAGGCGACCCCCGCAGTGGCCTGAGATCTTCCCTAAGGAGTGCTGCCAGCTTGTCATCTTGATTGCTCCCACTCTCCTGGAGAGTTAGCAATTTTGACTAGTGTTTGGAAAATTCTTTTATCAGTGTCCTCAGCAACAATGTGGGCTACTTAAGAGGTTCCAGGCTAGTCATTCCTTTGAGACAACATTTAGTGTTGATCAGCTCACCACCACCTGGTAGGACAGCCCAGGACCCCAGGACACTGGCTTTATTACAACGCTGACGAGAGTGCTCCGTCACAGCACTTGAAGCACTTCCGCCAAGAAACAGATCATTATATTGAGTTGGAATTGGAAGTACTATTTCAGAGAAATTAATAGTCCAGTATTGAGCTTTCTTTTTTTTTTTTTTTTTGAGATGGAGTTTCGCTCTTGTTGCCCATGCTAGAGTGCAATGGGGTGATCTTGGCTCATCGCAACCTTTGCCTCCCGGGTTCAAGCGATTCTCCTGCTTCAGCCTCCCGAGTAGCTGGGATTACAGGCATGTGCCATCACACCCAGCTAATTTTGTATTTTTAGTAGAGACAGGGTTTCTCCATGTTGGCCAGGCTGGTCTTGAACTCCTGACCTCAAGTGATCTGCCCGCATTGGCCTCCCAAACTGCTGGGATTATGGGCATGAGCCACCACGCCTGGCCGTGAGCTTTCTTTTTTCATTAACATTACGTCCCCCTATAGTCATTATCTTTGGTATTTAACTTTGCTTTTTAGATTATAGAAGAAATCACGTGTATTATTTCCATTCCAAAGGAAATTGTTTTGAAAGAGCACCTGCAGAAGATACACATAAACATAGGCAGAGGATTTTATTCCTAAATGTTTTTTCTGAGTGTCCACATGTTGCTTTTCTCCTCTTCGCTTTTTCCACGTGATTTATTCTTGACTTCTGGGGTGGCAGCCAGGAGAGAGATCAAGAAAGGTTGCGAGAGAAGGTGGAGATAATTGTTTTGCTTGTGACAAGTTCAGTCTGCATGCTTTTTTGGTAATATTAAAAATATCTGTGGGAAAATCTTGCCATAAGTATTTAAAATGTGCTTCAGACAAAATTCTTCTATGTTCCAAGGACCATCCGTGATGACCATGAGCTGCACATACACCCTGCATCAGTCCTCTATGCAGAGAAGCCGCCTCGCTGGTAAGCGCGTCCTGCTGCTTAGCCTGTGCCAGCTTTGAGCAGGGCCATGTTCTTGTTTTTCTCCTGTACGTGTTTCTTGACATTGCCTCTAGAATTTCTGTTCTGGGCTGGGCGTGGTGGCTCACGCCTGTAATCCCAGCACTTTGGGAGGCCAATGCAGGCAGGTCACCTGAGGTCAGGAGTTCAAGACCAGCCTGGCCAACATGGTGAAACCTCGTCTCTACTAAAAATACAAAAATTAGCCAGGTGTGATGGGTGCGTCTGTAATCTGAGCTACTTGGGAGGCTGAGGCAGGAGAATCGCTTGAACCTGGGAGGCAGAGGTTGCAGTGAGCTGAGATCACACCACTGCACTCTAGCCTGGGTGAGAGAGTGAGACTCCATGTCAAAAAAAAAAAAAAAAAAAGAGAATTTCTGCTCTGGCAAAGAGCTTCTTAAGCAAACAATGTTTGTCTACTCACTCATCCACTCAGCAAACGTTCATTTTCACCCATTGACTGGATGCTTAGCCCTGCACGAGGCACAGCTATGCAGAGATGAATTGGGATCCCAGCTCACGGTTCTTTTTTTTTTTTTTTTTTTTTTTGAGACAGAATTTCACTCTGTCACCCAAGCTGGAGTGCAGTGGCACTATCTTGGCTCACTGCAACCTCTGCCTCCCAGGTCCAAGTGATTCTCCTGCCTCAGCCACCTGAGTAGCTGAGACTATAGATGTGTGCAATCATGCCTGGCTAATTTTTGTATTTTTAGTAGAGATGGGGTTTTACTGTGTTGGCCAGGCTGGTCTCCAACTCCTGACCTCAGGTGATCCACCCACCTCCGCCTCCCAAAGCTCTGGGATTACAGGATGAGCCACTTTACCTGGCCCTAGCCCACAGTTTTGACATAGAGACAGACACAGACTCAACTACCTTAGGGGAAGGGCTTTACTAGCGGCATGGATAAAGTGCTGGGCTCGGCACATCATGTGCCAGTGAGAGTCAGGGCAGGCTTCATGGAGGAGATAACGTTCATTCTGAACCTGGAAACGAGTGTTCAGGCAGAAAGGACCCGGAGGGCATTCCAGGTAGAGAAGTAGCAGGGGCAGAGCCATGGAACATAAAGGAACCTCATGTGTTTGGGAAATGGGGAATCATTGGTATGGGTGGCCCATGCAACGGTGCTGCTCTGTAACACTGCCTGGGAAGAAGGAGGTAAGCACAGAAGTCTAGAATAGGCCTTTAGACATCTTTATAGCATTTCAATGGTTAAGTTTATGTTTGTCCAATTTAATAATAAAAATTGGGGGCTTATATTTTTCTTGTTTATAATTTCATTTTTCTAGAATTCATTTATATTGTATTTTACCAATAAAAAGTACTGATTAAAAGTACTCATTAACCATGGATTGGATTTTGTTTTTTTTTGAGACAGTGTCTCACTCTGTTTTTCTGAGGCAGTGTCTCAATCTGTTGCCCAGTGGTATGATCTTGGCTCACTTCAACCTCCGCCTCCGGGGTTCAAGTGATTCTCCTGCCTCAGCCTCCCGAGGAGCTGGGATTACAGGTGCATGCCACCACGCCCAGCTAATTTTTGTATTTTTAGTAGAGACGTGGTTTCGCCATGTTGGCCAGGGTGGTCTCAAACTCTTGACCTCAGGTGATCCGCCCACCTCAGCCTCCCAGAGTGCTGGGATTACAGGCGTGAGCCCGTATCTGACCGTGCCCGGCCCAGATTGGAAATTTTAAAGACAACAACTTTTCCTTCTCCAGTTGGAAGATGGAGAAGCCCTGGGAAAAAGGGTGGGGTGTGTGTGAAGAGAGGGAGAGAAGATAGCGGTAGATTTGAAGGCAAGAAGGTCTGTGGTCAAACACTTTGTACCCTAGAATTGCGGCTTTCAAAGTGTGGTCTCCAGCCCAGCATCAGTATCACCTGGAAACTTGTATGAAATGCAGCTTCTCAGGCCATGCCAAGTCCCATTCAATCAGAAACTGGACTAGAGCCTAGGACTCCATTTTAACAAGCCCTCCAGATGTTTCTGTTGGGCAGTAAAGTTTGACTTCTATTTCCCTAGACCAAGGAATCAGATTTATCCTGTAGCCAGTGCAGACCTAGAAGTTTCTTAGGTTGAAAGCACCTTGGTCAGTTCTGGGTTTAGAAATGTTACCCAGTGACCACACTAATGTGGTCAGGATATGCACACTCATGTGTGCAGGATAATTTGAAGAGTGCCCGCGCCTGTCATCTCAGCACTTTTGAGAGGCTGAGGCTAGAGGATTGCTTGAGGTCAGGAGTTCAATACCAGCCTGGGTACCATAGCCAGACCTCAACTCTCAAAAAAAAAAAAATTAGCCAGGCATGGTGGCACATGGCTATAGTACTAGCTACTCAGGAGACTGAGACAAGAGGATCGCTTGAGCCCAGGAGGTTGAGGCTTCAGTGAGCCATGATTGTACCACTGCACTCCAGCTTGGGTGACAGAGCGAGACCCTGCCTTTAAAAAAAAATTATTTTTTAAATCAAGAGAGATGCAAAACCTCAGTTTTAGATCCTTTTTTTGCTGACTTTTGGGTGGTTAAATTTGGGAGTTGCTTAGAAGAGAAAGGCTTTTCTTTTTCTTGCTTCATTCCTAAGGAGCTCTGAAGGGCAAAGAAAGGTTGGGGAAATAGAGCCAGCCTGAGGCCGCGCCATACCATTCAGGTAGCAAAGAAAGTGCCCCCCTGCATCACGGCCTCTTTGCAGGGGGGCCCTCCTTTTTCCCTTCATCAGCTGAGATTCACTTACTGGTTTTTGAGGGGTGGGGAACCGCAGTGTGGCTGGCTGGTATGTTTATAGTAACGCGGGAAGCCCTGAATCAGCACTTCGGATGTTTCAGAAACTAATATCTACTCATATGCACACCTAAAATCAGGGGACTGGATGTTATGCTCTTCGCTCTTTGGTTGTCTATTACCTGAGCCTCAGAAACATTTTTCCCTTAAATAAAGGTATAATTTATTTACAGTGCAAGATGAGTTTTGACAAATGTGTATACCCATGTAACCCGGACCCACATAAGTTATACAATATTGTTATCATTTCAGAAAATGCTTTTGTGTCTCTTTACAGTCTGTTCCCAGCCTCTTTCAGAATCAGGCAAGTCTTTGTCTCTATTTCTGCATTTTCTAATAAAGTCATTAGGCTCAGTTCAGAGTTCTGTAAATGCAGATCAAGGATCCAGAAAGGTCCTTCGTGGATAACTGAGATGTCCCAGAAGTCATTTAGAACTTAAGAGTATTATCTGAAAAATGGACACACCATTATCCAGCACCTAGGTCTTGAGGCTGTGGTGAGCAACATAAATGCATATGTTTAGCACAGTGTCTGGCACATAGAGTAGAACCTGTTAAAGGTTAAAGGAAACAGCATGTCTAACTATGGTTCCTGACTGTCATCACAAGAGGGGGAAATTAGCTCATGTTTCTTTCTCATTTCAGGGTTATCTATAATGAAGTTATACAAACTTCCAAGTATTACATGAGAGATGTGACTGCCATTGAATCGGCCTGGCTGTTGGAGCTGGCTCCACACTTCTATCAACAAGGAACGGTAGGAATGAACTGAGCCTGTGCCCCAGCCACCTGTTCGCAGCCTCTCCATATTTTTAAATATACTTTTTTTCTCCAATTTAATGCCCTATGTGTGTTCCCCCTAGTGGTGCATAGGGTGGAAAGGCCATTACCATATCCCCAAAACACTCTGGGAAAGCACTCTAGCTTTTAAATCATAGTGAAGTGCAATTAAAAATAAATCCCCCTAACGTCATAAGAAAAAAAAAAAGGTATCACTTTCTTTCTCCTTTTGCTCTTCCAAACTATTTTTTTTTTTTTTTTTGAGACACAATCTCGCTCTGTTGCCCAGGCTGGAGTGCAATGGCGCGATCATGGCTCACTGCAAGCTCCGTTTCCCGGATTCAAGCAATTCTCCTGCCTTAGCCCCCATGTAGCTGGGATCACAGGTGTGTGCCACCACATCTGGCTCATTTTTTTTCTTTTTCTTTTTTGAGGCAGAGTTTCATTCTTGTTGCCCAGGTTGGAGTGCAATGGCGCGATCTTGGCTCACTGCAACCTCCGCCTCCTGGGTTCAAGCAATTCTCCTGCCTCAGCCTCCCGAGTAGCTGGGATTACAGGCATGTGCCACCACGCCCGGCTAATTTTGTATTTTTTTAGTAGAGACGGGGTTTCTCCATGTTGGTCAGGCTGGTCTCAAACTCCCGACCTCAACTGATCCACCCGCCTCAGCCTCCCAAAGTGCTGAGATTATAGGCTTGAGCCACCACGCCCGGCCTTTTTTTGTATTTTTAATAGAGACAACAGTTTCACCATGTTGGCCAGGCTGGTTTCAAACTCCTGGCCTCAAGTGATCCACCCACCTCAGCCTCCCAGAGTGCTGGGATTACAGGTATGAGCCAGCAGGCCTGGCCTGAGCTAATTAAAAAAATTTTTTTTAGGGATGGGGTTTCACTATGTTGCCCAGACTAGTCTCGAATACGTGGGCTCAAGTGGTCCTCCTGCCTTGGTCTCCCAAATTGCTGGGATTACAGATGTGAGCCACCATGCCCACCAGTTCGTTTTTTATTTTTATTTATTTATTTTTGAGACAGAGTCTTGTTCTGTCATCCTGGCTGGAATGCAGTGGCATAGTCTCAGCTCACTGCAGCCTCCGCTTCCCAGGTTCAAGTGATTCTCTTGCCTCAGCCTCTCTAACAGCTGGGATTACAGGCGCGCGCCACCATGCCCGGCTAATTTTTGTATTTTTAGTAGAGACAGGGTTTTGCCATATTGGCCAGGCTGGTCTTGAACTCCTGACCTCTGGTGATCCGCCTGCCTTGGTCTCCCAAAGTGCTGGGATTACAGGTTTGAGCCACCACGCCCAGCTCCTTTTTTAAAAGGGTTACAGCTCTGTGCTGTTTGTTGCCTGGAAATACTTGCTTTACATATTTTGCCCAAGTTTACTGTTGTTTACAGCAGAAGGGAAAGCTGAAACGTTTTTCTCCATTAGGGCCAGAATTGGACTACACAGTGTTTCCAAAGCGATACTTGAATTGATTGCCACATTTAAAAATTGGGAGATTTCATATTAAACATGAATTTCTGGTTTCTCTTGAAAGACATGTTTAGTCTGGCAACACTAGGCTTGAGTTCCTACGTGGTGGCACCACAGGGGCTTAGGGGTGGCTGCCTGCTGTCAGTGACATCGCCAGGTGCCATAGTCCCACGTCACTTGCTTACTTGCCTGCTCCACTCTTGGAGACATTTGAATTTGTGACCCTGTAAATGGAAGAATCTCCTCATCTCTCCCGCTCCAGCAAAGTCAAGGGAAATTGCCCTCTCAAAATTTTATAATATTTAATTTTTATCTAATCAAACAAAAACCATTTCACACCTTTGTAGTTCTTCACACATCCCAATTCAGATATTTCAGCTAGAAAGCAGATCAGCCTGCAGGGACTGATAAAAATGCAGAGTGTGTTGTCTTTGCTGAATTAGGTTGATAAGAATAAACCTGGTGAAAGAAAGGCTTTTCCTTCAAAACCTCTCAGGTGGAAAGCAGCAGACTTCAGGAGTCAAGAGAAGGGATCAGAAAGGTAGAGGTTGAAAGAGGAATAGTGCAGTGGTCAGAATGCCTGTTAAAGTAAGAAGATGCAGACAGCCAGAGAAGGATAAGCCTGAAATTGTCTTGGATTCATTTAGACTCTTGGAAACAGAATTAGCCCAGAAGCTGAGTCATTTTCCTTTCTCAGCTCAAAATTCCAGTTTCTTTAGGTCAAACCCACAAAGTTAAAGAGCAAATAGCTTCAGAAGTTTGAAGAAAATGACAAGCCCAAATTTTGGTCTCTTCTCTCCAAATGGCTTTTTTATTTTTAAGCCCATCACCTCCACTGTCATCGGAGTATTTTTAGAGAGGCTGGGACAGACCTTTAGAAAATCACCTAGTGCGGCCGAGCACAGTGGCTCACACCTGTAATCCCAGCACTTTGGGAGGCTGAGGTGGGTGGATCACATGAGGACAGGAGTTCGAGACCAGCCTGGCCAACATGGTGAAACCCCGTCTCTACTAAAAATACAAAAATTAGCTAGGCATGGTGGCATGTGCCTGTAATCCCAGCTACTTGGGAGGCTGAGGCAGGAGAATCACTTGAACCCAGGAGGTGGAGGCTGCAGTGAGCTGAGATCACGCCACTGCACTCCAGCCTAGGCGACAGAGCAAGACTGTCCCCCCACCAAAAAAAAAATCACCTAATACAACAACCTCATTGTATAACGATGGTCCCCAAACCACAGAGAAACTTGTGTTGTTTCTTAACTGTATAGTCCAAGGGCACTTCTATTATTAATGTGTCCAAAGCAGATTGATTTCTCAAAGAACCTCCAGATCTGCAGGGGTTGCCCATGTATGGTAGATGTTCCTTTATTGAACACAGTGCAGCACCTCGCAGCCATCCACAGCCCACAGATCATTCACGGCTGTGTTCCTGGCACCTTTGGAGACTTTCCATCACTGCTGTTTTTCGGAATGTTGCTCTCACCCTGTGTGGAGGCCTGAAATGGTTCAGAGTCAGCTTTGTTTATATTCAACATTTTTCCCAGAAACAAGCACCAAAAATGGCCCCACAGGCACAATGGCGTCATCTCCCATCCCCAAGCTAAGGCCGTGGATATCTAACATTAGCTGTAGGGGTTATATCAGGTGACGTGTAGAGAGAGGAGAATTCAGAGAAATTCAGCAAGACCTACAGCTAGACAGGGGAAGAACGGGGTGACCTATTCAGAGATTTGCCTTCTGGCTTTTAAATTATTTTTCCTTATTCTCAGAGATATGTTCATTATTAGGGAAAACCCTTTTAGCGTGGCCCTTGCAAGAGCCTGTCGTGGTCCTCCCTCAGGTGTAAGCAGATGGAAAGTCTCAGTTCTTGTAGCTCTTTTAGACCTGGCTCCTGTTCGCTCTGTTGTCTCTCACATCATACCTGGTGGTGCGCTGTGTCTTCGTTCACGCCCTCCATTTTTTCAGGGCTTGCAGTTCTCTGTGGGGGCGATGCAGCTTGATGTTGTGAGGCCATGTGGCTGTGCTAAGAAGTGGGCACACCAGCTCCGGAGCAGTCGGGGTGGGCATTCTCATGTGAGGCTCTCACCGTGTGTTAGTTGGCACGGCTCCGGGATCTCTTGGTTATTGATGATTAGTAATGGGCTGTCGGGTATATCCCAGTTGATGAGTGGAGGGAGGTCTTTCATTAAAAGCCTATATTTACACACTCTGCCTCAAAGCCATATTTAAGGATTTCTGCCACTTTTGGCTTTGCTTTAGAGTGTAAAAAATACTTCATTTTTCAATCCTATTATCTGATGCCTATGATTATAATATTGTGCTTCATGTTATTCATAATGGTAGAAAGTGACATTTCTGGGGAAAAAAAAAGTGTCACTAGGAGGTGTCCTTTCTGTCTTCCCAGCAAGCTTGTACCCTCCATGTGGGCAGAGGCCGTGTCTTTATCTCCATCCTTGAGCATGGGTACCTGGCGTGTTGAGATGCTTGGTAAATTGACTTCCTTGTTCCTAAAGAGAGGATACTTTTTCTTGACTATTGTCAGGAACTTCCTGGAGATTTGAGGTCACTTCCAGACTGAGCCCAGTCTCCTGAGCACAGTTGTCTGGCTGCGGCGCTGTCCTCTAAGCTGGGGCAGAGGGAGAGCCGTGTCTCAAAAAAAACCTTTCCTTGACAGCTTCCGCAGAGCCCTGTATAACCAGCTTCAGCTGCTGTGGCTTGGGCCTCGGGTTGCTGGCAGCTGAATTAAGATCGGCTTCTTCATTGGCTTACTTGGGCTTTTTCCTTCCAGGCTATTTCATGAACAGCCCAGCATTTACTTGGGAAGGTGTGGACCAGATGGAAGATTTGATATGGTCATTCATATGGGGATTATGTTGCAGTCTAGTTTCTTTGTCTAATCAACCCCAACTGTAGTGTCTTCTCTTCTGTTGCAGCACCTGTCTCTGAAAGCCAAAAGGGCCAAGGTCCAGGACCAGTGAGGGGAGCCCCACAGCTGCGGCTGCAGTGACTGCTGGTGTCCTCTCCTCCATGCTGCTGCCCCTGGCCCCAGGTGGGGTGAGCTGGCACCAGCTCCTGTGGAATGTTTGGTTGCTCTGAAGGGGGCTGCGGCCTGTTCATTAGTCCTTTCTTCCCGCTGCCCACAGCATTTGCATCCTTGCTGGGATCCTGGAGGACTTTGTGCATGGGCAGGCATCCTTCTGTGCTGCAGCGGGCAGAGTGGGAGTTGGCTCACTCAGCACGCTCACTAACCCAGCATGCCACTTCCAGCAGGCACGCAGTCCTGGCCCAGCTCTATGGGAAACAAGGAGGAAAGTTAGCCACTGAAGGCCGAAACACCATGTGGGGTGGACAGAGGGTTTGCTGGGCTGGCTTTGCTTTCCCTGCTGGGGCCACAGCTGTGTTAACCAATGAGGTCCGCTGCCAGGTGTGAACAAGCGTGTCTCTACGAAGGAACGAAACATTGGGGATCTCTGCCGAAACCACCAAGGGGCGTGTCTGATGGGCACAGGGGCTCCCAAACCCAGTGGTTTCTGTCTGTCCTCAGCCCTTGTCCCTGTTTATCTGCAGCCAGGAGACTTGCAAGGGATTGGTGATTGACAGAGAGGACTCCTGCGCTGTTTTGTGTTAGCCGAGGATTTGTTTCACAAGTGGGCTTAGCATCTTCTCAGAGTGCAGTGCCAGGTCCTGGTGCCACGCTAGCTGAGCACTCAGGAGAGTTCATCAGCTCGGATCCCGCAGGGCCTCCTCTTTAGCAGGAATTCACAACAGTTTGGATGCCCTAAACTTCTGTAGCTCAGGAGCATCACTGGTGTATTTGTTTTTTGTTTGTTTGCTTGGGTTCTTGCAAGAGTGCGCGGGGGCAGTTCTTCCAGCAGGCACTGGTTTTGTTGCCCCAGGGCTGCTTTGCTGTGATGATGATTGCATTTCAACACATGCCAGATGCAGATTTTTTCCCCCTTACTGTTTCAATGACCTTTATTTTAAAAACACATAGCTTGAAAATTTATTTTTGTACTGATATTAGTTTGGATGTGCCACTTTTGGCACCAAACGTGTATGTCATTTTTATTTCCATTTTATAAACATGTAAATAATAGTGATAACTTGTTAATAATAGTAAACCTTTCTACCTAAAGTAAATGTCTTCCCTCCCGCACCTGGTTCTCATGGTCTGTATGTTAAGATGTTCTAATGAATCGTTCGGAGTGAGGGCCTGACATGAGCTAAGAAACTTAATGCTGTGGCATACAGCAGCTTTAGGACCTCAGGGACACAGGAAGCCCCCTAAAGCAAGATGATGTGACTGAATGACCTCAAGACCTGATTAGAGTAAACTGTGGGATGTTTAAAAGAAGTCCCAAAGAGGTGCTAATTCTTGCCAGTTTCCAATTGGGATCTTCCTGTAGAGAGGTCAGAAACATTATTTTTCGAGTTTGGCTTTAGGACTGGGGCTGATCCTAAAAAGCTTATGTGGCGGTGGAAGGGGAAAGGTACAGGGTTCACACCCTCAGGTTGGAGACCAGAGTCCACTGGGAGCCCAGACAATCTGGAGGGAGCACCCAGAGGCAAGCCTGTCCCTGCACGCTGCCTCTACCCCTGGGTGCCTGATCCTGAGCACATGCCTCCGCTCTGTCCCTCCACCTCTCAGAAGACAGCCCTCCCCAGGGGACACCTCCCAGTGTTGTGTCCTGTGTTATGTCACAGTCTGTGATGGGTGGGACAGGTCCTTGCTGTCCGAAGCAACTGCAAAATCCTGGGCCCATGAGGAGGCCCCTTTACAGTAGGGGTGGTTAAGGCTGGGACCACACAACTCACCAGGGAGTGGGGCCCGGCCTGGGTGAGAGAGACGAGAGCTTTTGACTTTGTCTGTTGCAGGTCTGTGTCCCTGTTCCCATCGTCAGCCCACAGATGTGACAGCAGGGCCTAGTACCTCACAGACTGTCCCCCAGTACTTCCACAGAATTAGTCCCCTCGGGCTACACACAGGTCTTCAGATACTGCTAGTGAAATTCCCTACAGCATTGCTGTGTCTTCCCTTTGGAGCAAGTGAGAGGGCAGAGAGAAGTTGGCGCTGGAAAGCCTGGAGGTGGTGGTGCCCTGTAGGCCCAGAGATGGCAGCTTTCTGTGTTGGTGGCTTGCAGAGACCCTGCCAGTTCTCTGCCATAGCTGGCTTCCCCGGGGGTTGGACGTTGTCATCACAGGGAGCCCCTGTTCAGCCAGTGCGCCGCTCAATCCAGCCAGCAAGCGTTGAGCCCTCAGGCCATGTGCACGGCACAAGGATGAGGTGGAGACACTTGACAGCAAGTAACCAGATGAGTGGACCAGGATGGAGCTGGGCGCGTGAGGACAGGGTGGCAGGAGATGGCAGAGGTCCAGTAGGGGTTGTTAAGGCCAGGGCTGTATCCACAGAGACTTCCCCACGACAAGATGCTTTCCTGGTAAAAGGACAGACTGCTCTCATGTTCTTCCCTGGCCATTCCCGCACTGCTGAGCATTTCACGTGGGCCGTGAACTTGGAGAGCTGCCTAGTGCCCCAGCTCCATGCTCCCATCTCCACTGTTTTGTCCTGGTGTCAGCACAGCCTGCTACCAGTGCTGCTCCAGCTTCATGGGCTGGGCCCTGCCATTCAGTCCTGGGTTGTCCCCAGCACCCCAGCCCTGCCCTCAGCTCTGTTTTCCAGAGCCCAGGGCTGACAGTGTGGCTGACATATCTCCTAGCCTGAGCAAGAATGTCTGCTGCTGACCAGACGGAGGGTTGGGGGGCTGGGGGAGGGAGGTGCAGGCCAAGGGGCCTAAATCTGGAAAACCACGAGACTCCGTCCTGGAGCCACAAGACTGGATGTCTGGCAGTGAGGCCTGGGAAGCTGTAAGTTGTGAAAGCCCCATCTCGGGTGGTTCTGATGAAGTGGTGGGCTTGGGAATCCTGGGGACAGGAGTTGAAGATGTAAAGACATGCAGCCTAATGGACAGATAGCCCCCAGCGGGGAGATCAGAGCTTCGAGATCAGAGTGTCAGGTCTGAGTGAAAGCTGATAAATTGTTTCTTCACAAGTGTGCTTAGACCCCAGCCCAATCCCCCTTACGTGTTTCCCCAGAACACAGATCTGCGGGGTTGGGATTCTTCCCCAGGCAGGTTGTGGCAGCAGGCATCAATGTCAGCTCACTATGAATTTTCCTGAGTCCTGCAAAAATGAGGAATGTGTAGTAATGAGCATTTTATAAAGCTTAAGTTTATTCTCTATAAAAGACCATCCTTTAGTGTTTTTTATTTTTTATTTTTTGAGTCAGAGTCTTGCTCTGTCACCCAGGCTAGAGTGCAATGGCATGATCTCGGCTCACTGCAACCTACGCTTCCCGGGTTCAAGCGATTCTCCTGCCTCAGTCTCCCGAGTAGCTGGAATTACAGGCACCTGCCACCACACCCAGCTAATTTTTGTGTTTTTAGTGGAGACAGGGTTTCATTGTGTTGGCCAGGCTGGTCTCGAACTCCTGACCTCAAGTGATCTGCCCACCTTGGCCTCCCAAAGTGCTGGGATTACAGGCATGAGCCACAGTGCCTGGCCATCCTTTAGTCTTTTCTTGGTGCCAAGATGCTTTTAGGAAACAATGCTGATAGTAGATGGTGGTTTTATTTTTTAATGTTTTCTTTGGAAAAATAAAATGTCAACAGTCGTTCATCTGTCACCCAATTAAAAACCAATTCAAAATGATGAAACAAAAACTGATTGATGTAATCCTCAAGTCTGGGAACTACTGGGTTGTGGCTGAGTGGGCCGGGCAGGGCATCTGGCAGCATCAGCACCAAGATCATCGTTCTGGGAAGTGGATCTGAACTGCCAAGCACACACCTGGGTTTCAAGTGAACTTTGGTGCCGCTGGGGGACATTTTTGTCCCCTGGAAGAATTCGAGTTGGCAAGTCTCAGCCCCATATCCCTTCTTCACCTCAAGATAAGATCAGATATTTTCCACTCTCCAATGATTCATCTGAATTTTCTCCTCAGCCTTCTAATTTGTGATGAAACAGGATGATGGAACTCTGGATTTCTCGTCAGTTTGATCTGTTTTTTTTTTTTTTTTTTTTTCTTTTTTTCTGAGTCATTGGAACTGGAAATAGCCAATCAAATAATTGCATCAACAGCTGGCTACTGTGGATGACCAGGTGGAATTTGCGTGGCAGGCGGTCTGGAGAGGGCTTGTCCCTGAGTCCTCACAGTCATTGCTCCCTCCAGCAAGCAAGGATGACACGCTGACGTCTCTGGTGAATCCTGGCGGTGTTCCCTTTTGCACTCTTGGGTGGCATTGGACTTGCTGGAACAGGGCGTTTCCTTGCCTGCTTAAGCGCGGACAAAGGGATTCCCAGCGCAGCGTTCCCCCAGGCCCTCTGGCACACATGGCCACCACTCCCACTTGTGGGTTCTCCTGAAGGCAATGAGCAGCCTAGGGAGGCTGGGAGGTTCACAAGGGAGGGGTGGGGCAGGTACAGGATTTAATACCCCAGGATCTCCATAGCCAGGTGAACGACCAGCACAGGGTGTGGGTACAGGATTTAATACCCCAGGATCTCTGTAGCCAGGTGAACACCCAGCACAGGCTACTGCCCATGGCTTCTTGACCATGGCCTCATCAGTGGCTCCAAGTATGAACGTCCTAGCCAGGCTCTTTGCTGGCCTCAGCCTGATGGGCGGACCCATATAGGACCCAAAGGTCGCCTGAGTTCCTTCCTGCGTCCCCACCACTGCCATCAGCCTCTACATCGCCCCGGACCCCAGGAGAGCAGGAGCTGGCTGATGAGGCCTTACCAGCTCCCCCTCAGGCTGTTTATTTTAGCCTCGTTCTCTTGGTTGCTTTTCTTCCCTGCATTTTAGGCTTGTCCTGTTTTCAAGTGCGGTCTTCAGTTTGCTTGGTGTCTGCTGTCCCTGTGTTTTCCCTTTGCTGTTCTTTGTTTTTTTTGTTTTTCCTCATGGGTATGCCTCGCCCCTTTAATCTCCACCTCTCTGACCTCTGCGTTATTTTCCTTTTTACCATGAAGTTTTAAAAAGAATGCAGTTGTGTTTATTTTTAATGCTCTTCAAAAATATTTTTTCCTCGACGTTTATGTTAACGTCTTGGTCTTTTTTGTACTCTGCTTGTTTGTTTAACTTTTATTTTGGACATTCAGGTACAAAAAGTCTCATTTAGTTTTGTTGTTACGGTTCTATAAATATTTTCTTCTGTGGTCTTCTTTTGTTTCTTCTTGTTTTGTTTTGATACAAAGTCTCGCTCTGTCACCCAGGCTGGAGTGCAGTGGTGCAATATGGGCTCACTGCCGCCTCAGCCTCCTGGGCTCAATTGATCCTCCCATCTCAGCCTCCCTGGTAGCTGGGACCACAGGCGTGCGCCACCATGCCTGGCTAATTTTTGTATTTTTGTAAAGATGGGATTTCTTGATGTTGCACAGGCTGGTCTCAAACTACTGACTGAGCCCTAGTGATCCACCCACCTCGGCCTCCCAAAGTGCTGGGATTACAGGTGTGAGCCACTATGGCCTTTTCTGTGATTTTCATCTTCCACTTTAGTGTATTAGTTTAAAACTCAACAGTGACTTCCCATTTTATTTTACTTCCTTTGCCCCCCTTTTGTTCATTTCTTTTTTTTTTTTTTTTTTTTGAGACGGAGTCTCTCTCTATTGCCCAGGCTGGAGTGCAGTGGCGGGATCTCGGCCCACTGCAAGCTGCGCCTCCCGAGTTCACGCCATTCTCTTGCCTCAGCCTACTGAGTAGCTGGGACTACAGGCGCCCGCCACCGTGCCTGGCTAATTTTTTGTATTTTTTAATAGGAACGGGGTTTCACCGTGGTCTTGATCTCCTGACCTCCTGATCCGCCCACCTTGGCCTCCCAAAGTGCTGGGATTACAGGCATGAGCCACCGAGCCCGGCCTCTTCATTTCTTATTACGCTTAATTTGCTTTAGTGGTTGGCAAAAGGCCTACCTGTAGGTGTGGGAGCTGGGGGAAGGTATTTCAAACAAAGGATTAAATGTCAAGAATGTACAAGGAGCTCCTATAAATCACCAGTGAAAAGACAACCCCAGCAGAAAAAATGGGCAAAGGGAATGGAAGGCAGTGTATAGCGGCAGACCCAAAACTCCACCAAACCACCGAAGAGATATTCAAAGTTAGTCATCAGAAAAACACAAGCTAAAGCAACAATTAGACATCACTCTGCACCCATGAGATTAGCAACACACTGGAAAGGTGGCAGATGGAGATGCGGCAGCCTCTGCACAGCTGGTACAGCAGTCCTGGAGAGCCACCTAGGACTAGTCATCCAATAAAGTGTGTTTCTGCCCCACAGCCCAGAAACTCTGCTTCTGGGGGTGTGGTCGCAACAAAATTCTCACCAAGGTCCTTAGGAGACACATGTAAGGATGCTTACTGGTGTGATGGATGGGGTGGGGACTAATGTCCATCCCTGGGAGGTGTGCAGGGACAATGTATTGGATGACACTGTGGATCAGTACAGAGCAGGTTCTTAGAACACAGACCTGAGAAATAGCTGAGTGGAAGAATTAAGAAACTGCTGTAATCCCAGCACTTTGGGAGGCTGAGGTGGGCAGATCACAAGGTCAAGAGATTGAGACCATCCTGGCCAACATGGTGAAACCCCGTCTCTACTAAAAATACAAAAATTAGCTGGGCATGGTGGTGCGCACCTGTAGTCACAGCTACTTGGGAGGCGGAGGCAGGAGAATCACTTGAACCCGGGAGGCTGTGGTTGCAGTGAGCCGAGATCGTGCCACTGCACTCCAGCCTGGCAACAGAGCGAGAGTCCGTCTCAAAAAAAAAAAAAAAAAGGAACTGATTTGATAGTTCTGTTCACAGAGACTAAAACTACATGCACACAAAAGCAATACAATTGCAAAAATATGTACAAACAAGATGTGCATTGGAAGTGTTGCCTGTGGGGGGTGGGAGTAGGACACAAGGATTGGCAATAAAAGAAAATGTAAAATGAAATAAGATGGAGAGAAGGAGCCTCAAATGTTCATCTGCAAGAGATGTGGATTTTAGGACACATAGCCCTTCTTGTCTAAGGTTTTAGACCTGCTCACCAGTGGCCCCGGGAGGCAGGAGGTTGTGGAGTTGGCTTCAGGAGCCTGCCTCCCACCTCCAAGCTCATATCCTGGCAGGAACCACTTCTACCCTGGATGGAGTGAGTCGGCCAACAGCATGAGACATTTTGATGCTTTTTTTTCCCTATCACAGCGCATTTTTACTCAGATACATGATCTCCTTGGGACGCCCTTTTAACTCATGTTTATTCTACATGCCCCATGGTACAGTCAATGTTCACCGGCAATCTGAAAGCCAGCAACAGCCGCAGAGCTTGTCTAATCACCAAGGATTCAAAGGCATGCAGCCCCGCAGCCCCTTTCAGTAGAGGCGAAGGAACTCACTGGAAAAGCCCTCCCCAGTTTATGATTAAATAGGCTACTAAAATGGAGGGTAGCTTATGGGATTTATCTGGGCAGAACGCCTTCATACTTCCAAGGCAGGAACCAGTAGGACAGACCGTGTCATTTAAGTCCTTCCTGCTGATCAGTATCCTTAGGATGGAATTTATGCCCTCAGCCCCCAGGGACTCTTGTTCCCTCCACTTCGGCACTTGGCACTGTGCTTCTGAGCCTTTGGCCTTCAGGAGGCGAAAGAGAACTGGATACTACAAGACTTTGAAGATCCTTTGATGAGCTTTTGCCATCTGAGGAGCATGTAGACTTTAGCTGTGTTTGCTACACCCAGATGTGGCTCCCTCCTCTCTCTTGGGCTTGCTGATCATTTAGAACCAGTTTAATTAGCACTGCGTGTCTGGTTTTCCAAAGATTGCTTGGTAGGAGGCAGAAATCTGGGCCAGGTTAGTGAGGCAGCATGCAAACTGGAAGAGACCACCAGGGAACTTGTTCAATGTAAGTCTTACTCCAAACTTCCCATTGCTTGGAGAAGGGTGTTCTAAATCACCCTCGGTCTTCCTGACTTCAGTTGCAGACTCAGAAGGAGGGCAGATTCTGGGGCGATTTCCTGACCCAGTGGTGATGGGGTCATGGGAACTCAGCTTCTAGGGAGACAGGGTAGGTTTCCTGTCCCCAGATTAATAAACCAAGGTCACTTCTCCTGAACTGTGATGATGCTTGGCCCTGTTCTTAGTGGGCATAGATGGAGTTAAATTTTTTTTTTTTTTAGAGGCGAGGTCTCACTATGTTACCCAAGCTGGTCTCAAACTCCTGGACTCAAGCAATCTTCCCACCTCAGCCTCCCAAAGTGCTGGGATTACAGGCGTGAGAGTTAAATTTTCACATGGGATTTTTGCCAATTGATTAGTCTGTTGCCCCAGTCAGGATTAGGATAAAAGGGCTTTGCATCCCCACAGCCTCTCTTGATTTATCTCCTTGTGCGTGCACAGATGGAATTCGGACACGCTTTGGGTATGCGAATAACCCTTACAGGCCACAGGACCCAGATTAGTGACACCACAACTGGGCATCACCTGAGTAGGGAGGACAGGAGCACTGAGCTCCAAGTCAGAAGACCCGAATTAAAAAACGACCACCTTTAATGAGGTATAATTCACATATAATAAATGCACTCATTTAATTGGATAGTCAATACGTTTTGACAAATCAAAACACAACAGTGACCACCAAAATCAAATATAGAACATTTTCACCCAAAAAGTTTCTCATGATCTTTTGTAGTCAATGACCACCCCGACTTTGCCCCCAGCCTCAGGCATCACTATTCTGCTTTCTGTCACTATGGGCTAACTTTGCCTTTTCTAGAATTTCATACACATGGGATCATTTAGGATATACTCTTTTGGGTCTGGCGGAGACCTGGTTTAATCCCCACACCCAAAATTAGATAACTTTGTGACCCTTGGCAAGACATAATTTTGTCTTCAACTCAGTTTCCTTACCAGTGCAATGGGGTAATAATAACTTAAAACCAGCAAGCCTGCCTGCCTGCCTGCCTGCCTGCCCGCCCGCCCGCCCGCCCGCCCGCCTCCTTCCCTCCCTCCCTCCCTCCCTGCCTGCCTGCCTCCCTTCCTTCTTCCTTCCTACCTTCCTTCCCTCTCCCTCCCTCCCTCCCTCCTGTCCTTCCATGTGCACAGGTGCCACAGTGAGCTCCATTGTAAAATTCCAGAAAGAAGCTGGGTCAGGGGTTGCTCAGGAAACGGGAGCCTCTGCTCCCTCCACGTGTGTCACAGAGGGCACCCGCTGCCCCTCCCTCCGTGCCCATCCCAGCCTCCCTGGTGCTGTGGTGTGCAGGTCCCCGCATCTCCTTCAAGGTGGACTCCTTTTATTTAAATAAGGGAGATAGGAAGTCACCCCTGGAAAGAACCAGATGCGGTGACGAGGGCCCCACCCTCAAGATGGGCAGAGACCAGAGGTGACCAGGACCTAAGCAGAGGGGAGGACCATGTCAGGGGGTGGGGGTGCACAGAAGACCGGAGTGGGGCCCGCCTGGCCCTGGGGCTCGGGACACTGGAGTTTTCAGGGGGACCAGTGAGTGGAAGGCCTGTGGAGCTGCTGGCCACCAGGTGAGTGTTGGCATCAGGACACACACACTGCTCAGAACAATCTGATGGACACCTTTGTGCCCTTCACAACACAACTCACTGACACTGGACACACCCACAAGCACTTGCAGATCAGAGACCACTGCACACACAGCACAGTCCCTGCTTCCCTGGAGCTCACGTGCTAAAACATGACCCACATCCAGGCTGCAGCCCATCCTTAGCCAGGGATGTGGAAGGTCCCGAGTCTGGTCCTGTTAAGTCCTGAGTCCTCCAGACTGGCCCTGCCAAACTGCCTAGCATCTGACGCAGCAGCGCAGCGCTATGCTGCCCTCTGCTGGCCACATGGAGGCAGTGAGTCCCACACTGCTGTCCACTCCTGGCAAAGGGCTCAGGGGAAGTGGACCGTGTTTCTGGTCCTTTGCTTCTGACAACCTGGCAGAGCAGATATGAAAGGGCAGAGGCACTATAAGAACACTTCTCCCAGTGCCTTGATCTCCTTGTTATTCCCTGTGTGTCCCCCACTTCCCCTCCCTTCCCTATAAGTGTCTGGATTTAAGAAATGACAGTTGAGGCAAATCATGTTGCTTTTTCGGCCATCTCCTGCGGTGTCCCCTTTCCATGGCCTCATCCTCTCATGGCCCCCAGCTGTTGCAACTGGTTCAGGGAGGTCTGTCTTGGCCATCTTTCATCCAGTGGGGATGGAGAGACCACTGCCATTTCTGGAGGGAGCACCTGAGTTTGGAGGTGAAACATAGGCGATACCTTATCCAGGTGACACTTTCCCTAGGCCACAAAACCATAGTTTCTAGATGGAGCTGGGCATGGTGGCTCATGCCTATAATCCTAGCACTTTGGAAGGCTGAGGCTAGAGGATGGCTTGAGGCCAGGAGTTTGAGACCAGCCTGGGCAACATGGGCTCTGTCTATACAAAAAAAAATTTTAAAAATTAGCCAGGTGTGGTATGTGTGCCTCCAGCCCTAGCTACTCATGAGGTTGAGGCGGGAAGGTCACTTGAGCCCAGGAGTTTGAGGCTGCAGTGAGCTGTGATCAGTTGTACCACTGCATGTCAGCCTGGTCAACACAGTGAGACCTTGTCTTTAAAAAAAAAATAGATGGACTGGTGCCGTGCCTTTTTTTTTTTCCCACAGATTCTTTGACATGCCTCCCATGCAGAGGTGGGGTCTGTGTCCCTCTCATGAATCTGGCCAGGTTGGTGGTGGTTTTGACCCAGGGTTGTGTGAAGTGATGTGGTGTGACTTCTGAGGCTGGGTCACGAAAGGCCATGCAGCTCCTGCCTGGCTTGCTGGAACACTGCCACCCGAGCAAGCCAGCTACCTGATACCAGGATGCTGGAGAGGCCACTCATGGGCTCTGGTCCGTGGTGCTATCTCAGAAGTGGGTCCTCTGGCCCAGCTCTTCCAGGGCCCAGCCTTCTGGATCACTGTCAGCTGAGGCCCAGACATGCAGGAGCATAGACAAGCCATCCCTCCTGTGCCCTGTCCCAATTCCTGACCTGGCTTCTGGAGCTTGGTTTGGAGACGGAGCCCACCTTGACAATACTGTTTCCCTGGGAGAATGGGCCCCCTCCTGGCTGGCTTGCAGGAGCTCTGGGAGCCTCCTTCCCCTGTGACTCCTAGGGGCTTGGTGGCTCTGAGCTGGGCAGCTCCACATTCTCTCAATTTCATTCTGTCTGATCCATGTTAGTTTTATTTACTTTTTATGTGTTTTTTATTTTTCTGACATAGAATCTCGATCTGTTGCCCAGGCTGGAGTGCAGTGGGGATCATGGCTCACTGTAACCTTCAACTCCTGGGCCCAAGGGATCGTCCAGCCTCTGCCTCCCAGAATCCATGTTCGTTTTAATATGAAAGCAACGTTTTATGCCACAACCAGGAGCCCTGAAGGGTTTTCACGTGGATGAGCCACACGCCGGGATTTGGAATTGCGGGAAGTGTCCAGCGAGTAGGGTAGGAGGAATGTTGGGGGTGGGACTGGACTAGAAGGGAGGCTGGGACGTCGTCGAGAACGAGATTGCAGGGACGCTGCGGTGGGAGAAGTCCAATTCCCACACTGTTCGTCCTCCGCAAGGAGTGACTGAGGCTCAAAAAGCCACAGCCTTGTCCAAAACGGATGCAGCGGGCGCAGGCAGGGTCCACACCCCGAAGCTTGCCGATGCCCTCGGCGGCGGCCCGTCCTGCAGAGCCGCGTTCCCTGCGCCCAGCAAGGTCGGACCCCCACCGGGATTCCCGGAACCGGGTGTCCCGCGCGTCCCCAGCGCAGGCCGAGACGGCGAGACCTCCGGGTCAGCGTTGCACACGGCGGCCGGCAGGCGGCGCTGGAGCCCCGCGTTTGCGCAGCCAGGATGCCCTTGCGCTGCTCCGGGTCCTGCGAGCGCCCAGGGAGGGGGTGAGTGCGGGGAGGGGTCAGACCCGTGTCTTGCCCGGTGCGAGCTCACCGCCTGCCCACCGGGCACGCCCACAGCAGCTCGGTCCCGGCCTGAGCGCCTCGGAGTGAAAAGAGCCCCCGCACCGCTCGTGACGGTGTCCCTTTCTCTGTCCACGTTGCAAGAAGCTGTACTGTACTCACCAAGTCATTAAATCTTGACCACTTCACCAAGGAAGGCATGAACCTCTCCATTTTACAGGCCCAGTTCAAAAAGCAATGACAAAAATCAAATAACACCAGCAAACCTTTATGGAGTTCTAATTATTGACCTGGCCTGCCAGAGTCCTTCAGAGTGGAGTTGGGGTGGGTGCGGCAGAGGGGTCAAAAGCCAGCCCGCAGGAGGGGGCCACCCGCACAGCCCCCTCTCCACCATCAGGGCTCTTGCAGACCCGAGGGCCTGCCAGGAGGAGCAGATGCGTCATGGTAAATCTGAGGGGCCATTGGGATGCCCAGACTGTCCCAGGTCACCCAATTTCTGCATTTTTGTTCATTGCAGACATTCCTCCTGCAGGCTTAAGTGGCCAGAGTGCCTGGGGAGCGGCTCGGGGAACAGGAGGCTGGGCACCTACCAAGCAGCCTTGCCCAAGGGCATGGTGCTTGCAGCTACAGCTTGATCCCAGAGCTGTGCCCATCTGTGCTAGGATCATGAGGCCACAGTCACGGCCAAGAGTTCTCAAGGCCTGGCCCCATCTCATTCCAGGTGCTGGTCCGTTGGAGACCAACCAGTGAGCAGCACCCGGTCTGGAAGCAGGCCTGGCACAATGCAATGTGGCGTGGTGGTGAAGGGCTTGGCCTGTGGAATGGCAGTGCCTGGGTTCAAGTCCTGCTGCCACCACTCACCAACTGTGTGACCTTGGCGTGACCCTTAGCCTCCTGCCTCAGTTTCCTCATCTGTACGATAAAGAGAATAATAGAGTACAGCTCTGTGTAAAGCATATTATTTTTGTTTGTTTTATGATGCTTTGACATCTTGGAGTCTGACGAACCCGGGGAGGGACTGCCCCTAGGAAGGCTGGCTGATCCTTAGAGTGAACAACTTGCCGGCAAGTTTGCCTTTTTTTTTTTTTTTTTTGATGGAGTCTTGGTCTGTCGCCCAGGCTGGAATGCAATGGCGCAATCTTGGCTTACTGCAACTTCCACCTCCCGGGTTCAAGTGATTCTCCTGCCTCAGCCTCCCAAGTAGCTAGGATTACAAGCACCCGCCATCCTGCCCAGCTAATTTTTGTATTTTTAGTGGAGACGAGGTTTCACCATGTTGGCCGGGCTGGTCTTGAACTCCTGGCCTCAGGTGGTCCGCCTATCTTGGCCTCCCAAAGTGCTGAGATTATAGACGTGAGCCACCGTGCCTGGCCTACAAGCTTGCCTTTCATATACACACCAACCTGTCCAAAGCCCGTATCCCCAAACATCCCCTTTATAAAACTCTCAAACACCAGGCCAATATTCCCCCTGCCCTAAATCACTCCAGGGCCGCATACCAGATAATTAGGAATGACCACTACAACCTGGACTGTAAACGAAGATGATTAAAACTAGCCAATCTTAAACCTCGAATCTTGCCTCACCTGTTCCTTCCCCACAAAAGCCACAATAAAGGCTTTTGTCCGTGCTTTTCCCTTGTTCATTCTGCCTCCTGACCCAACCTGGCACTTCCCCAGGTGGCCCTGAATGTTGTCCCCTCCTCTTGGGAACTGTAAGTAATACAATCTTCCTTTCAGGCAGTTGACTCTGTGTCTGTCGTCCTCCCATACCTGATTACAACAAAATCATCCCATGTACATTTTTAAACAACTGTCTAAGACTGTTGCAGGGCTCAAATGACTTAACTTTTCTAAAGTGCTTACAACGATGCCTGACACATGGTAAGGCTAATCGAGGAGTAGCTATTGTTACATCTCCTCCTCCAGCCTCTTCCTTCTTTGCACCAGCTGCCTCCCTCTGAGCCATTTTGAGGGAGGTGTATCTCGAGGTGCAGCCAATCCCAGCTGCTAGGGCCAAGATCAGCCAGGTGCTCCTTTCCCTTGGCCATGGTTTTGAACACTCCAAGCTGACAGTGAGTGCCAAGTAGGGGGACTGCTAGGAGCCGGCAGGGGGGATCTCACCTTTGTGCCACCTATGTCCCTAATCAGGGGCAACCTCCCCAAATCTGCACCCCCAAATCCCCTCCCCAGCTTGACTGGAGAAATCACTGTAACTCCCAATGATAGTAACTCCAAATCATAGCAATAATAATTTACTGAGTGCTTACAGTGAGCCAGGCATGGTGCTAGCATTTTGTACTAGCAGTTCTCAAACTTTTTGGCTTCAGGAACCCTTTACACCCTAAGAATGATCAAGGCTCTCAAAGCTCTTGTTCATGTGGGTTGTATCTATCACTAATTACCATTTTAGGAGTCAAAACAAATTTTAATAATATTTCTTTATAATTTATTTAAAATAGCAATAATAAACACACTACATGTGAGCATAAATAATATATTCCTATGAAAAATAACTATATTTCACAACACACAAAATTTAAGGAGAAGGAAGTGTGGCTTTGTTTTATATTTTTGCAGATCTCTATAATGTCAGCCTTAATAGAAGACAGTTCGATTTTTATATCTGCTTCTGCAAGTTTTTGAGATACCACATGTCATGTATCCCCTGTAATATTCCACTGGGAGTTTTAAAAAGCTTTCTCTGAGAGCAAAAAACCCCCACAAATAACATCTTAGTATTATTGTCAACATTATTCTGACTTTTATGGACCATCTGAAAGGGTCTCAGAGACCCCAGAGGTGCCCATAATACACTGTGGAAACTGCTGCCTGATATACATGATGGGTAGCTTCCAATATTGCCCCAGTTTTACATATGAGGAAACTGAGGCACAAGGAGATAAAGTGACTTGTCCAAGGTCATGCAGCCGGGCATCAAAGCCAGCTGGGGAGTCACTGGGAAAAGACCTTGATTTTGGTGTCCTGGGTCCCAGCACTGAGCCCTGAAAGAGAGGGTCGGAACTGGGCACAGACAAAGCTGGAAGGGCAGGTTGGGCCATGAGTGGGGGAGCCGGGTGTGCAGTGAGGGGCGGGGGTGGGAGGGGCCCGGGGGATCAGTTAGTCACCAAGTGGTCCCGGTGACAGGGCTGGAGATGGCAGCTGGCGTCGGCTGTAGCCTCGGGCTGGAAAATCAATAGGTGATCAGCGGTCCAGGGGCAAGCTGTTCATCAGGTGCGGCAGAGGGGCGGGGGCAGGGGCGGGGGGGCCGGGAGGAAACAGCACTGACCCCCGGCAGGATTGATCAAACAGCCAGACACCCAAGGCCAAACTCACTAATAAAGTGAGACGTTCAGCTCAGCCCGGCGGCTGCTGCTGAAGGTCTTAAAAAAACCGCTTACTGGGGAGTTCTTGATAAACTGTCTTTGTTTCTTGAGGCAAGTGGGAGGGAGGACAGACTGTGGGGAGGCCTGGCTCGGCTCCTGTTTGGCCTGGGACTCATGGTTTGCCCCAGGTCTGGACCACAGAACCCTGGTGCTTGTATGGCAGGTGTGCTTGCACTACAGCACATGCCATTTACACAGGGCATGTGCACACACATATGTGCACACTATGTCGCACACATTCAAATGTGCCTGCACATGTCTTTGCACGCCCGTGCACATGCTACAACCTACGTTTGCTTATGGCATGTGTGCACACATATGCATGTGCTACAGCACACATGTGTACAAATATGCCTTGCATGTGTGCATATACATGTGTGCACCGCATCACATGGCATTTACACATGCATATGCTACGGCACATATGTGGGCACAAATGTGCCTCGCATGTGTGCGTATACGTGCATGTGCCGCAGCACACAGAATCGGCCTTTGAGGGGTGAGTGTGTGTGCTTGGGGGTTAAACTCTTTCTCCACTGTTTCACTGATATCACCACTTTCTCTGCCTATAGTCCCAAAGGTGCCACGTTTGTAATGACAGTCATGATTATTATGGGGTGGGGAGATGGACAGAAAAGTAGGGACTGGAAAACTGTATCTAAACAGCTAAGCTGTACAACAGAGAGAGGCAGGTGTGAACAGGAAGAAGGAGGGGGAGGAAAAGTGAAGGGCCAGCATGGTAAGGGCTAAAGAGCGTTTCACCTGGGAGTTGAGGGAGAGAAAATGGCAGGATTCAGGGGTGGCTGAGTAGCTGTTGGGGGAGAAAATTAAAGAATAAAGCATATGCAAATATAATTTTTATTTTTACTGATTTATTTTTTTTTGAGATGGAGTCTCATTCTGTTCCCCAGGCTGGAGTGCAGTGGCGTGATCTCAGCTCACTGCAACCTCCACCTTCTGGGTTCAAGCAGTTCTCCCATCTCAGCCTCCAGGGTAGCTGGGACTACAGTCTCATGCCGCCACGCCCGGCTAATTTTTATATTTTTAGTAGAGACAGGGTTTCACCATATTGCTCAGGCTGGTCTCGAACTCCTGACCTCAGATGATCCACCCACCTCGGCCTCCCAAAGTGCTGGAATTACAGGCATGAGCCATCGTGCCCGGCTGCAAATAGAATTTTAAGAACTATGTTGGGTAATGACATCCTTTGACATTCTTTCAGGAATCCAAGTAAAAAAGAGTAGAATCTTTCCCGGTCACTTTCTGATTGTTGGACTGTGTTTTGTTAAATGTGCTACCATATTAGACTGGGCTTGTGCATACACTGAATTTATTTTGATTTAATAATTACATCACTCACATTGAGAATGAAATTTTATTGGAATGCTTTTGCAGATGAGAGGTTTTATTAAGAGCTTTTCCATGTGTCATATACTAACTCGAAGGTATGGATACTACTTTTAGTTCCATTTTTTGGATGAATTCATTGGAGCTCAGAGGCTTAATCACTTGCTTAAGTCAGGTAGCTTATAGGAGGTGGAAATGGCATTTGAACTCAGCCCTCTGACTCCAGAGCCCAGGCTGCCTTGGCCATTATTCCAGAGTACAGTGGGGAAGCTGGGGGGTCAGACAGGTAGACCAATGGAGGAACATTTGCCATCCCTGTATCTTGCCCCAAGATAGGTGAGTAGAGCCCTGAGGAGAGGGGCAGAGCATTTGGCTTGCACACCATTCAGACCCTTCACCCACCAGCAGTTACAGCCCATCTAGCCCCAAGATCCCTCCCCCAAGATCCCCTGGCTGGGCATCATCTTCTCTCTTGATTGCTGAAGGGCGCATGGATGCATTGGAAGGGGCTGGGAGGATATACCGGGCTCTGACTTTAGAATGTGTAGACCTTAAACCCCCAAAGCCTTTTTTGGTTTTATAAAAGCACAGAACAGAGTCATTGGGAATGATCAAGGATCGAAACCATGGGAGAAATATAAAACTATGTTTTCTTAAAATGTGGTCATTGAACCACCTGCATCGGAATCACTGGAGATATATAAAAATGGAGATTCCTGGGTCCCTCCCAGATCTACTGAACCAGAATCTCTGAGTCTAGTGGCCAAGGGATCTGCATTTAAAAAAATGTCTTGAGTAATTCTTCTGCACATTCTAATCTGATCCTTTGTATTTGCTGTTCCCTCCACCTGGCATGCTCTCCCTGTAGATCTCTCTTTGGCTCCCACTTTCACTCCTTTAGATCTCTGTTCAAATATCCTTTCCTCAGAGGGGTCTTTCCTGCTATGTTACCTAAGATAATACTCCTTGCATTCTCAATACTCTTGCTGTGCTTTATTATGTTATTATTTTTAGCTGCATGGATGCTAACTATATATAAACAAATAATATATAGTGTACAATATAGATAACAATACATGATAAAGCCGTTTAATCCATATCAGCCTTAGCAGTGTGCTTATTTGCACATTTTGGTCTGCTCCCTGAGAGGCAAAGCTCTCAGAGGGCAGGGCTGGCCCGCCTTGCTCAGGGTTGCACCCTCAGTGAACTGTATTGGGTCTAGGAGAGGTTGATATGGGGGAGGGGATAATGCATGCAAAGTGCCCAAGGCTTAGTGGGTGCTCAACCTAATGACTGTATCCTAAGCATGGTGTATACTGTGAAAACAAAAAGCCATAAGCTTCCTTGTTCTGGTAGTAATTCCCTACCCCTCCACCCTAAGGACCAATGAAACTGTTATGAGAGTGACCAAGAAGAAACGTCTTCTCTTGTCCTCTTCGATGTCTGAATTCTGCATCCAGCACATTATCTTCGGTGTCTCCCCCATTTACTTCCCTCGCCTTCTTCCTTAAGGAATATCAGCAATAATAATCCCAGCGACTGGCCAGGCACAGTGGCTCATGCCTGTCATCCCCGCACTTTGGGAATCTGAGGCAGGAGGATCACTTGAGCTCAGAAGTTTGAAGCTGCAGTGAGCTATGATTGCGTTGCTGTGCTCCAGCCTGGATGACAGAGCGAGACCCTGTCTCAACAAAAAACAAAAAAACTCAGAAACTATAGGTACTGGTAGACATGCTAATTTCACATCTTAAGTAGACTCCTTAACTCTTTCTGTTGCACTGGCTCTCAGTCAATTTTGGGGAAATCTCTCTGGGAGGGGAACTCTCAGATCCAAGGCTGGCAAAAGACCAATTGAGTTCCTCTTCTGGAGGACTGGGCGACACAGACACTCAGGTCACTGTGTTTGCCCTGAAGGTGGACGGCAGATGGGCTCCAAAGATGCTGGGGTACAGATCCCCTCTGCCATTGGTGAGAGGCTGAGGAGGTCTGGCCCTGGTGGAGCCCCCAGGCTGGGACCTTTGGACCTGAACAGCTTCATTTGTGTACCCAGTGAACCTTAAGGATTTTATCACATTCTCTGTGTGCCATAATGTGAAGAAGATTGGGAAGCATTGGTGTAGGTGCAGGGGTGGAGGCAGTTACGTTGGGTCATGAGGCCATCTGTGCTTTGTTTGCTGGTCTTGAACCAGCGTCTGTTTGTGAGTATGAGCTTGTCTGGGCCTCTGTTTCTTCAATCAGTAGCACCGTAACCAGGACACTGCAGCAGATATAGCCCAGGAAGGGGCCAAGGGTCTTGAAAGGGCAGAGGCAGTGCGCTGGGGACGATACAGGGAGTCCGAACTGGGAAGGGCCTTGCTAAGAAGGATCTGAAGCCTAAGGTGAGACAGGAGATTATTCGAGAGCTTGGAGCATTGATATATGAGTTGGGTATGGTTGTCCCCATGTTTCAGACAAGGAAACCAAGGCTCAGAGCAGCGGAAAACCTCACCACAGTCAACGGCAGAACTAAGTGGGCCTGAGTGCTTTCTTTTCTTAATGCTGCCCCTTGTAGCTCAAGGAAATTTGATGAAGAGTGTTTTGAAACTTCAGCTGGCTCTTGACAAGTGTTTGTGTGACATTTTGGTGGGAGAGATGGAGATATGTCTGCTGGTATTTGGGACAATTGGGTACGTCGCATCAGTACCAATGGGAATAGAGCAGCCTTGACATTTCACCATCTGAGGAATGGCAGGAGGACTGAGACCATTCTGTCGGAAGAATAAAAAACTTAGGGGGTGCGTTGAGTTGAATGATTTGCCCCAAAAGATATGTCCACTGAGAACTTGTGAATGTAGCCTTTTTTTTTTTGAAAAAGGAATGGCCAAGCACAGTGGCTCAAACCTGTAATCCCAGCACTTTGGGAGGCCAAGGCAGGCGGATATCCTGAGGTCAGGAGTTTGAGACTAGCCTGGCCAACATGGTGAAACCCCATCTCTACTAAAAATACAAAAATTAGCCAGGCTTAGTGGTACACACTTGTAATCCCAGCTACTTGGGAGGCTGAGGCAGGAGAATTGCTTGAACCTGGGAGGTGGAGGTTGCAGTGAGCTGAGATTGTGCCACTGCACTCCAGCCTGGGCGGCAGGGTGAAACTCCGTCTCAAAAAAAAAAAAAAAAAGAAAAAGAAAAAAAGAGAAAAGGAGTTCTTGCAGATGCAATTAAACTAAGGATCTTGAGATCATTTGGGATTATCTGGGTGAGCCCTAAATGCAGAAGAGGAAAAGACATAGACAGAGGAGAAGCTGCTGTGGAGACAGAGGCAGAGACTGGAGAGGTGCAGCTGCAAGCCGGGAATGCCAAAGATGGCGGGCGGCTGCAGGAGCTCAGAGACAGGCATGGGACAGGTTCTCTCTCGGACCCTCCAGGAGGAACCAACCCTGCCAACACCTCTATTTCGGACTGCCCTCCTTCTCAGAACTGTGTGAGAAGGAGAAATGTCTGTTGTTTGACACCACCAAGTTTGTGGCCATTTGGTCTAGCAGCCCTGGGGAACTCATACTGGGGGGGTAGGATGCTGTGCTCGAAGAAACGAGGGTTGTCATGTGGAAGAGGGTCCCTACTCACTCTGTGTCCTGGAGGAATGTGAGCTTTCCTCTGAGCTTCTAGGTCCTTAGGAAAAGGGCTCCGTACAGTCAGGGGGTTCAGGGATGGAGTGGGCTGCGCTGGGGAGGTGTGAGCACCCCATTACTGATATGCCACCAGGGAGTTTCAACTGGCATCTGTTGTGTAGTTGAACTTGACCATTTGTGAGGCCCCCTCCAGCCCTGAGATTCTATGCACTGGTGCAAAGAAAGAGGTACATGTTTAGAGAGGTGACAGAGGACCTAGAGCTAAAGTCCAGGATGCTGCCCAGGGGCCTGAGAGATGGTGACAATGGTTGGTGGGGATATGGGTCTGTTGGAGAGGAGGAGGAAGAGGAAGAGAGCCTGACTGCCAGGCAGGCAGGGGTATCTTTGGGGCTCTGGGGGCCCCAGCCTCTGGGTTCTGCCCTCAGTGAGCTTTGCGGGCCACCCTACCACACCCCCTCCCCGCTTTCTTCTGATAGGGTCGTTTCCATTTGGATATTGCCTTGAACATGATGTTCACAATCCCCAAAGGGAACAACATCCCTCAATAAGCCATACTATTTTCCCAGCCAAGAACTTGCTGTTCCAAATTCATTAAAATTGCTGTGATATTCTCTTCCCATTTCTGTGCCAAGAGACGTTGTGGACAGAATTCATAATACCATGGAGTGGTGGATGTAACCGATTGTGCAGTCAGAAAGAAGTGGACTTATTTTATTTTATTTTTAATAAAAGCGTACCTTTCAGGTTGGCAACAAATGCGGGTGTGGGTGTGGGGAAATGGCACACTGATGTGTTTATTAAGGGAACACAAATTGGTCCAACCCCAATGGATATCAACTTGGAAATGACGTAAAATGCAAAACGTGCATGGTGGTTTTGAGTTTTTTAGTCTCTAAAATTCAGGTGGGCGGCCGGGTGTGATGGCTCATGCCTGTAATCCCAGCACTTTGGGGGCCGAGGTGGGCGGATCACCTGAAGTTAAGAACTTGAAAACCAGCCCGACCAAGATGAACCCACCTTTTCTCTAAAAAAAAAAAAAAAAAAAAAATTAGCTGGATATGGTGACACAGGTTGTAGTCCCAGCTGCTCAGGAGGCTGAGGCAGGAGAATCGCTTCAGCCCGAGAGTTGGAGGTTGCAGTGAGCCAAGATGGCACCACTGCACTCCAGGCTGGGTGACACAGCAAGACTCTGTCTCAAAAAAAAAAAAAAAAAAAGTGTGAAATTCAGGTGGGCAAGATATGTCAGTTTCAGTTACTCTGTGACTGAATTTGGTTTTTGTCTCAATACCTCCCTCACCCTCCCTAATATACATACCTTTCCACCGGAAGGTAGAAAATTAATTCTAGTTAATTCAAGGTAAACTCGCCATTTGAGGGAGTCTTCAGCCAATTAAGACCTCTTTTCTTCCTTTCCTTCCTGGGGGATCTTTGCTTTACCTTAGTAAAGAACCTTTCCTTGCTTCCTGGGGGGTGGGGCACTGTATTTGGGGGTGCTTATGTAGTGAGTCCTTGCTAGGCTGTGACCCCTCACTGCAACAGTGGTGCTGGTGAAGGTGTCTGTGGACCAGGGCTGAGTTATCTGTGCCATTTGCTCCTTACTGTGCAGAACTGAGAGCCTTTCCGGTATGGGTCCCAGCTCACTTTTCTGATCTTCTCAGGTGCACACACTCATTCAGCTCTTCCTCCGTGCTACTTTGGAGCTGTGAACATATAGGGGAGTGGCCTGCGGCTGTGTATCTCCCCCACCATCTCTGCTAGCATGGCTGAAGATTGCAGATGGGAGGTGGGGCCCAGGTCACCTCTACTTTCAGATCTCCAAGCTCATTCAAGGCACCATCTCCCCCATCCCATACTCAGCACCTACCTGAGCAGCATATCAACCCACATGGCCCTTCTCTGGAGACCTTCATCAGCTCCTTCTCCCCACTCTGTTCTCGACCTCCTCCCTCCAGCTGAGAATGTTTCCCTTGTTTTGATTCCCTTTTTGCAGGAAGAAAAGCTCACTCAACAAGCACTCTTCTGCATTTTACCTCTCGAACCTCAAAGCCAGGAACATCCCCACTTTCCTCGTCTATGCTGCTCCACATCGCTCCTTCTGCCAGGTGGGTACCTAAATTGGAGTGAGTTCTGGGAGAAAAAAACCAGTGGGGGCCGGGCACGGTGGTTCACACCTTTAATCCCAGCACTTTGGGAGACTGAGGCCGGTGGATCACCTGAGGTCAGGAGTTTGAGACCAACCTGGCCAATATGGTGAAACCCCATCTCTACTAAAATACAAAAATTAGCCAGGCATGGTGGTGCGCACCTGTAATCCCAGCTACTCAGGGGGCGGAGGCAGGAGAATCGCTTGAACCTGGAGGCGGAGGTTGCAGTGAACCGAGATTGTGCCACTGCACTCCAGCCTCGGCGACAAGAGTGAAACTCCGTCTTAAAACCAACCAAACAAACAAAAAAACCAAAAAACAATGGGGCTCATACAACACTTGTCCTTTTGTGTTCTCCTTATATGAAATATATAGACCAGGCAAATTCATGGAGACAGAGAGTGGAATAGAGGTTACCAAGGCTGCAGGGAGGGGGAAATGGAGGGTTATTGCTTAACAGGTACAGGGTTTTGTTTGGGGTGACGTAAAAAGTCTTGGAGATGGGTAATGGTGATGGTTGTGCAGCAGCAAGCATGTATTTAATGTCTCTGAATGAACTATACATTTCATAGTTAAAACGACCAGTGTTATGTTATATATACATTAGCATAATAAAAATAGTAAAAAATAAATAAATGCCAGCAACAGAGCAGAAAATAAAAATCCCACATCACATCAGCCAATACTTGACAACAGCTTTCTGACTTTGCCCCGTTGTTCCATTTAGGGGTCTTGAGTCTGTGGAAACCCTGGCCGAGGTGTACCCAGCTCGAGTGCAGGGGGGTGCGTAGCAGCAGCCTGGCATGTCACCGTGAGACAAGGGAGACAACCTGAGTATCCATCAATGGGGGACCAAGTGAATAGATGATGGTGGAGCCACACAATGCCATGCTGTGCAGTGGGATGAACAATGCGCCCTGCTCCGTGTATGTGCTGACGTGGAAGATGCCCACGATGTATTGTGCAGGGAGCAGAATAATGTGTGTGGTAGCATCTTGTTTGTGTAAAAAGGCCTATATATGGAATGGGTATGAATTCACTGGACATTTGAGGTAAAGGAAATGCGACCTCCCTCTCGGCTCCCTCCCTTTTTTCTCTTTACCAGATAAGGATTTATATTTGCTTTCCTTACTTCTTTTTCCTCTTTCCACAGCTGTGATTTTCTAGTCTACGTGTCTACTGTGCCTGATAGTTATTTTCATCTTTTTTTTTTGGAGGGGGCCTGATTCTCTCTGTGTTGCCCAGGCTGGAGTGCAGTGGCATGATCTCTGTTCACTGCAACCTCCGCCTCCTGGGTTCAAGCGATTCTCCTGCCTCAGCCTCCCAAGTAGCTGGGATTACAGATGGCTGCCACCATACCCAGCTAATTTTTGTATTTTTAGTAGAGACGAGGCTTCACCAAGTTGGTCAGGCTGGTCTTGAACTCCTGACCTCAGGAGATCCACCCACCTCAGCCTCCCAAAGCCCTGAGATTACAGGCATGAGCCACTGCACCCAGCCTTCATCTATTTTTAACATGTAAAACATTTTGAGAGATAACTAATATACAGAAAAGTGCATAAAACAGAGATGTCTAGTTCAAACTTACAAAGTAAACACCCACGTATCTACCACCCAGGCCTAGACATTGAACAGTGCTAAGCCCCCTCGTGTGCCCTCCCCAATTAACTCCCTCAAGAGGTAACTGTTCTTCATTTATAGTAACAATCATTGCTTTTAAAAACTCATTTTATTACGCCTGTAATCCCAGCACTTTGGGAGGCCGAGGCGGGCGGATCATGAGGTCAGGAGATCGAGACCATCCTTACTAACACGGTGAAACCCCGTCTCCACTAAAAAATACAAAAATTAGCCAGGCGTGGTGGCAGGAGCCTGTAGTCCCAGCTACTCGGGAGGCTGAGGCGGGAGAATGGCGTGAACCTGGGAGGCGGAGCTTGCAGTGAACTGAGATCGCGCCACTGCATTTCAGCCTGGGCAACAGAACGAGACTCCATCTCAAAAAAAAAAAAAAAAAATCGTTTTATTTTGAATAATTTTAGATTGATAGAAGAGTTGCAAAAATAAAACAGAGAATTTCTGTATGCCCTTTGTATACTCACATACCCTTCACTCGCCTTCCCCTAATGGAAACATCTTACATAACCACAGCATGTTTATCAAAACTCAGAGATTGACACTGGTCTGACACTATTTACCGAACTACAGACTTTATGGATGTCGCCAGTTTTCCTATGAATATTCTCTTTCTTGTTCCGGGATCCACTCCAGGATCCCATATTGGATTTAGTTATCATTTCTCCTTAGTATCTTCCATCCATGACTCTTTCTTAGTCTCTTCTTGTGTTTTCATGACTTTGGCACTTATAAAGAGTGCTTGTCAGAAATTTAAGTAGAAAAGTAAGAAAAGCCAGGTAGAATCCTTGCTTTTCTTTGTAATTTTCCTCTCCTAAGTATGTATCCCTGAACAACATAGTTAGGTTTGGACTGTTTTGAATTTTATCTAAGTGAACTAATACACGCATATTCTTTTGTGCCTTACCTTTTTCATTTAACATTATGTTTTTGGGGGAGCCATTCATGTTTTTGTGTGCAGCTGAAGTTCATTTTTCTTGCTGAATATTATTCCGTTGTATGGCTATAATAATAATAATGCAATGGCTATAATTCTGGGTTGTTTCTAGGTTTTGGCTATTGCAAACAATGCTGGCTGAAGCATTCTTTCTTTTTATTTTACTTTAAGTTCTGGGATACATGTGCTGAACGTGCAGGTTTGTTACATAGGTATACATGTGCCGTGGTGGTTTGCTGCACCTACCAAACTGTCATCTAGGTTTTAAGCCCCGCATGCATTAGGTATTTGTCCTAAGCATTCTTTTTTTTGAGACAGGGTCTCACTCTGTCACCCAGGCTGGAGTGCAGTGGCCCCATCTTGGCTCACTGTAACCCCTGCCTCCCGGGTTCAAGCGATTCTCTTAGTTCAGCCTCATGAGTAGGTGGAACTACAGGTGGGTGTCAACATGACTGGCTAATTTTTTTGTTTTGTTTTGTTTTTTAGTAGAGATGGGGTTTCACCATGTTGGCCAGGCTGGTCTCAAACTCCTGACCTCAAGTGATCCGCCTGCCTTGGCCTCCCAAAGTGCTGAGATTATAGGTGTGCGCCACTGCGCCCGGCCGATGGCTGAAGCATTCTTATTACATATCTCCTGAAATAGTTGGGCCCACATTGCTCTAGGAGAGGAAACCAGGAGATAAATATCCAGGAGAGGAAACTTTGGCTAAAGAATTTCCATGTCTTCAGCTGGGCTAGATACTGCCAGACTTTCTTCCAAAGTGGTTGTACCAATTTACAGCCCCACCTGCAGCATCAAGTTCTCAGTGTGCCCTATCATTATTTTTTTCCCTAGTCCTCAGTAACAGACATCATTATTTTTTGAAATCAAAATGAATCAGTCAAGATTCTGGCAGGAAAAAGATGTACACAAAATGCTTATAACAATGCTAGGGTTCTATTTAAGATAATATAATGAAGAGATTATTTATACAAGGGTGGCCAGGATGAAAGGAACCAATAAGAAATGCTGAGACACCCAGGCACTAGGGCAGCAGGAAGCTGTTGCTGCCTCTGGGGCTGAAGGGACAGGAGGGAGAAGAGGGGAAAGTGGAGGTCCCTGCCTGTGCTGTAAGCACACATCAGTGTTTCTCAACCTGTCTTTCTTTCCTTCCTTCCTCTTTCTTTCTTTCTTTTTCTTTTATTTTTCTTTCGTTCTTTCCCTCTTTCTCTCTCTCTTTCTTCTTTCTTTTTTTCCTTTCTTTCCTTCCTTTCTTGCTTCCTTCCTTCCTTCTTTTTTCTTTTCTTTCTTTCGTTCGTTCTCTTTCTTTCGTTCTTTCTCTCTTTCTTCTTTCTTTCCTTTCCTTCCTTCCTTCCTTCCTTCCTTCCTTCCTTCCTTCCTTCCTTCCTTCTTTCTTTTCTTTTCTTTCTTTCTTTCTTTCTTTCTTTCTTTCTTTCTTTCTTTCTTTCTTTCTTTCTTTCTCTTTCTCTCTTCTCTCTTTTTTGAGACGGAGTCTCACTCTGCAGTGAAGTTGCGCGATCTTGGCTCACTGCAGCCTCTGCCTTCCAGGTTCAAGCGATTCTTGTGCCTCATCTCCAGAGTAGCTGGGATTACAGGCACCCACCACCACATCTGGCTAATTTTTGTATTTTTAGTACAGATGGGGTTTCACCATGTTGGCTAGACTGGTCTTGAACTCCTAACCTCTAGTGATCCACCCACTTCAGTCTCCCAAAGTGCTGGGATTACAGGTGTGAGCCACCATGCCCGGCCTCAACCTGTTTTTCACCATGACACCCTGTTGCAGGTTGAATTGTGTCACCATCCAACATATGTTCAAGTCCATTATCTGTGAATGGGACCTTATTTGGAAATAGGGTCTTTGCAGATGTAATCAAGTTAAGATGAAATCTGTCTTAGCTCAGGCTGCTAGAGCAAAGTATCATAGACTGGTCTCGAACTCCTGACCTCAAGTGATCCTCCCGCCTCGGCTTCCCAAAGTGCTAGGATTACAGGCATGAGCCACCATGCCTGGCCCTGTGCTGTGGCTCTTTGGAGGGTCACAAATTATTGCAATATGTAAGGTTATGACTCCCCAGGAACCAGTGGTCACCCTCTTGGGGGCGTGACTGCTCTTGTTGAGGCTGCAGGAGCCAGAGGGAAGAGCCAAACTGAGGGGAGGCAGAGAAGGGACCAGAGAACAGACCCCCTTCCCTGTCTTTCTTTCCACCCACCCCTGGGTGGCCTCCCGCTGGCTGGACTCAGCCAGGAGCCAAGGCTGAGGGGGTTCAGGGGTGCTGTCTTCTGAGATCAGCCCCGGGGAGCAGAGCAGGGCTAAGAGGGGCAGAGAATGGGTGCAGGTTGGGGTGCCCATGAAGAACGACTCAGTACACAGCCCCAGCTGCTCCCAGCGTCTGCCAGTCCTTCTGGGGGCTGTCCTTCCTCTGCTAGAAAACTAGGAGACCCCCCCAAGGCCAACATGGCCCAGCAAAATGGGAGGAGAGGCTGATTTTCCATCCAGATGGCCTCTCCAGGTGATCCTGAACCACATGACCTATCTGAAGCTGGGCAGCTGCACTTCCTCTATGCCCAGCCAGGACGAGGGGCTCTTCATGAGGCTCTGTTGTTGTGGCAGTCAATACAGGCCTCCCCCAGCACCCCACAGCCCTCCTGGCTGCCATGGAGGAGTGCAGTTCAGCATCCCTGGCTTGCAGCTCCCCCACCTCCCCACCTGGCCCCCCACCCCCTCCTCTTTAACAAGCCTTGGAACCCTTCCCCTCCCAGACTCTTCAGGTCTATTGCCTCAGGGAATCGAGGTTTCTATAAAGAAAAGCATAAAACAAGATGAACATCAGCATCTTAGGGATGATCACAGACAGCAGAGTGTGGGAGATGAGTTTGGGTTCTGGGCCAGGTTGCCTGGGTTTGGATCCTGGATTTGCTACTCACTGGCTATGGAACCCTGGGTAAGTTACCTAACCTCCCTGTGCCTCAGCTCTCTGTCTGAAAAGTGGGGATATGACAATATCTATCTTACAGAGTTATTCTGAGCATTAAATGAGCTAATGGATAGAAAGTGCTTAGAACAGTGCCTGACATATAGTAAGTGCTATGTAAGAGTTAGCTCTATTATTACTTTGCTAGGTGTGTCTCTATTTTGAATGTGCTATAGAAAGTTCTAGAGCTGGCTGGCCAGGCATGGTGGCTGATGCCTGTAATCCCAGCACTTTGGGAGGCCGAGGCAGGTGGATCACCTGAAGTCAGGAGTTCGAGACCAGCCTGGCCAACATGGTAAAACACTATCTCCACTAAAAATAGAAAAAATTAGCTGGGCGTGGTCGTGTGTGCCTATGGTTCCAGCCACTCGGGAGGCTGAGGCAGGAGAATCACCTGGACTTGGGAGGTGGAGGTTGCAGTGAGCCAAGATCACGCCATTGCACTCCAGCCTGGAGTGCCAAGAGCGGAACTCTGTATCGGGGCGGGGGAAAAAAAAAGAAAGTTCTAGAGATGGCTAATGGTGCCACCTCACGGGAGTAGAGCTGGGCCTACAGGAGAAAAACTTTCACTTTTTAAAAATACTTACTTTATATTATTGAAAAAAAATTTTTTTTTGAGACAGAGCCTTGCTCTGTTGGAGTGCAGTCTCAGACTGGAGTGCAGTGGGGGAATCGTAGCTCACTGCAACTCCAAACGTCTAGGCTCAAGCAGTCTTCCTGCCTCAGCCTCCCACACAGCTGGGACTATAGATATGAGCCACCTATAGACATGAGCCATCCCACCACACTCAGCTAATTTTTATTGAGTTATTTTTGGTAGAGACAGGGTCTTGCTATCTTTCCCAGGCTGGTCTTGAACTCTTGGTCTCAAGTGATCCTCCCACCTTGGCCTCCCAAAGCTCTGGAATTACAATCATGAGCCACAGTGTCTGGCCTTATTTAAAATTTTTAAAACAAGCACTTGTAATAGTATTTAGGAATAACATATTTGCTCTAGAAATTTTAACTTTTTTTTTTTTTTTTGAGATGGAGTCTCACTCTGTTTCTCAGGCTGGAGTGCAGTGGCGAGATTTCCACTTACTGCAACCTCTGCCTCTTAGGTTCAAGCGATTCTCCTGCCTCAGCCTCCCAAGTAGCTGGGATTACAGGCACCTGCCACCACACCTGGTTGATTTTTGTATTTTTAGTAGAGACGGGGTTTCACTGTGTTGGTCAGGCTGGTCTTGAACTCCTGACCTCAGGTGATCTGCCCATCTTGGCCTCCCAAAGTGCTGGGATTACAGGCGTGAGCCACTGTGCCCAGCCTCAGAAATTTTAACTTTTTAAAGTAAAATATAAGTTTTTGCAAAAATATGATAAGCTTTGCACCTTTTAGTGTGGAATATAAGACATGACAGATTGTCGTCAGTCTCCCTTCCACTGCATGTGAGCTTCCAGAGCAAAATTTATGGGTGTTCCCGGGATTGGGGTTGGACTTGCCTAATTCCCTAGATTGGGGGTTCCTTAAACTTCTCCTGCTGGACATGGAGGAGGGGCTGAGCCTTGGGCTGCATTCTCTGCACCCACCTCTAGTGGGCCTCCAAGGACCACCCGCCGCCCAGCACCTGCCCTGGTTGCCAGGGAAACGGCCCTTTATTAAGTGGAGCCATCCCCAACTCAGCCCAGTGATTTGTCCTTGTCTAATTATTATTACTCTTTGCATTTTCCTTTTGGGTGAGTGATGGGGGAGGGTCGGGGGGTGGGAGGGTGCAGGAGCAGAGGAGCAGTGATTTGTGGGGCTGGCAGCTTATCTTTGAGAGGAGGACATTTATCTTTTTGGAAGCAGAAAACCGCCCAATGGAGATGAATTCGACAGTTCCCGAGTGGTTCTGTTTGTGGATTCACACACTGATCCGGAGTTACCGACCTGGAATTGCATGTGCACGTGGGTTTGGGGTGTGGGAATGTGTGCATGTAGCAAGCAGACCTCTCAGAGTGGCTTTGTCCAGAGCCACAATCCTGTGAGTGTGTCTGTGGTTATTGTGTGCTCACTGTGTACAGCTCCTAAAATGGTATGTGCACACATCTGCATGTGTCTGAATGTGTGTGCCCACTTTGACTAGACTAGGCAACCTAGGTGTGCCTGCTTGCATGCACTCATATGATAACACGTGGCTGTGTGTGCACATTGTAGACAAAGCAAGGAAAAGCTGGGTGGGTACACATTGAATATGTAGCTATCAAATGTGTTTGTCTTCATGCGGCTCTGACTGTAGGGCCTGAGCACATGTGTAGGCAACTTCTGAGCAGGCCTGCATGTGAACATTGTACACATTGTTATGAGAACCAAAAAATAGACTGTAAAATCAGGGTGCTGACCTAAGCCAGAGACACCTGAGATGAAGGCATAGGGTTTGGATAGTGTGGAAGATATGCACACTGCACATTTTAGTAGCTGGAGTAGATTGCAAAAATGTCCCCACTCATTTGTCCCTGCGGGAATCCTTGCCCTTTCAATGTGACTTTGCAGTTCCTCCTAATAGAAGATAAAGTTTATTCCCCTACCCTCTTGACCTGGACTGGACTTGAAACTTGCTTTGGGCAATAGAATGAAGTGGAAGGGACAATGAGTCCATTCTGAGCCTAGGCCTCAAGACAGCTTGAACTGTGCCCAGCTGCACATGAACAAGGCTGAGCTAGGCTGCTGGAGGATGAGGGACCATTAGAGACTAGGGGGAGAACAGCCCAGTTATCCTGGCTGCAGTCATCCTCCACCATCTTACAGCCAACTGACTTGCAAATACATGAGAGAGTCCAGCCAAGACCAGTAGAGCTGCCCTTCCAAACTTTAGCTGACCACAGACACATGCGTGAGCCCTGCTGACTCACAGACCTGTGAGCAATTACAGTTGTTTTTAAGTCTCGTGAGTATTGGGGTGATTTGTTATGCAGCATTATTGTTGCAGTGCCTAACTCATTACTCACTAAATACTCAGCATACACACAGATGATGTACACACACAGCAAAAGCATATACCACAGACATACACATAGGATTGATGGCTCTGTGTACTAAAAGTATTAGTTAGTTATCTGTTGCTGTTACAAATTACTCCAAAATTTAGAAGCTTAACACACAAACATTTATTATCTCATAGTTTCTGTGGCTCAGGATTCAGGGCATGGCGTAGCTGAATGTCTTTGGCTCAAGGTCTTTCATGAGGTTACTGTCATATTATTGGGGCTGCAGTATCATCTGAAGACTCAACTGAGGGAGTATCCACTTCCATTTTCACTCACAGGTTGTTGTCAGGATTCTGTTCCTTGATGGTGATTGGTTGTGGGGGGTCTCCCTCAATTCCTTGCCATGTGGGATTTTCCACATGGCAAGCTTACAACATTGCAGAGTGAGACAGAGTGAGAGAGAGAGAGAGAGAGAGAAGCAATGGTCTTTTTGTAACCTTATTGCAGGAGTGACATCCCATTATTTTTGCCATATTTGTTAGAAAAAGTCACGAGATCCAGCCCACACTCAAGGAGAAAGGAGAGGGGATTACATGAAGTGTGAAAGGAGTGGGTGGATCACTGGGGACCATCTCAGAGGCTGCCTACCACACAGGGTGTACACATAAATAGGCTCACATTCAGCTGGACTAGCTGTACAAGATCAGCCTTTTTTTCATGGCTTTTGCTCAGCCAAAGAATTTGAGTGTCAGAGAAAGTGGGTTTTGCAGGTTCTAAAGACCCAGGTGTTCTATTCTCTTGGTCCTGTCATTGGAGCTAAGGCTATTTTGCCTAGAAAGGAATCTCTCTCTGCTGTGGGATGGGGGAGGAACACTTCACTCCAGACCTTCCAACCAGGATTCCAGATTCACATCCTGAAGCTTGAGGAGGGACAGGAATCCTCAGGTTCTCAGAGAGGAGGAGCCTTTACTTAGGGTGTGGCTGGAGGTGGAGATGCCTGAGACCCTCTAGAGGGGCAGATGCTGAGAGCTTTCTCCTTTTTGGGCATCTGACCTGGCGAAATATGGTCTCCCTGTGGGATCTGATTTTCCTTCCAAGCCCTTTCTCCTCTGTGGTCTCAGGGCTGGGCTGTCTATGAACATTGCAGACCCAGCCTACACATCCCCGAGATGGGCAAGCCCAACCTCTTCCTCCTTAGAGCTCACCTGCCCTTTCCACTCCCTTCCCAACCTGCAATTTCAGGTCCTTTTGTCCCCTCCCCACACCCAGAGCCGGATGTTGATGACCTGGGACCCTGTACACTGCAGCAGCACTGGGCAATGCGCAGCTGTGTGTGTGTGCGCACGTGTGTGTGTGTGTGTGAGGGTGGTGGGACTGAGGTGGGGGGGTGGGTTTCAGTCCCCATATGAAGCCTGCTGCAGATCAAAATAGGCAGATGAAGTCAGGAGTGGTGGCTCACGCCTGTAATCCCAGCACTTAGGGAGGCACAGGCAGGAAGATCACTTGAGCCCAGTAGTTCGAGACCTGGCTGTGCAACACAGCAAGATCCCGTTTTTGTCAAAAAAAAAAAAAGGGCAGATGTCCTGCCCTGTGAACCAGCCTCATGTTGAAACCTTCTGTTAGGAGAGTGGAGGGCAATGTGTCCTCCCAGAGTCTGTGTGGGGCTCCAGCCCAAAGCAGTTTGACTCCCTCCTCCTGCTGGGAGCCACTGCCCTGCAGGTATTCACTCCTCTCCCTGCTTAGAACTGCTCACTGCACTGCCCAGGGGGCCAGACTGTCCACCCCCAGGACAAACTTGGGCCAAGGGTGAAGTCAGGTTTCTCAGCTCAGAGCTCTTGAACTGGAGAGTTTTTGAGCCCCTTGTGTAGGGTCCCAGTCCCTCTGCTTTGAATAAACTTGTGCATGAGGGTCTTGACATGGTCCAGGGAGGGATGATGGAGTTTGGACTAGGGGGAGGCGGTGGGGATGGAGAGAAGTGTGGGTGGGTTTAAGAGACATTTAAGCAGTCAGGCTGATGAAGCTCAGAGGATGTACATACGGCGGCTGGGTGAGGAGATGGTGCAGGAGGGAGGGGGATGAGGAAGAATGACACACAGCATGTTTTCTGTAAAGTTCACTGGGGATAATGAGTGCCTCTGGCATTTGAGTAACAAATACAGCAGCTTTAGTCTCCTGTCCGGGGTTGGCTCTGAGGCACTAATGATACCTAATGATACCTGCATGTAGAACTTCCAGAAGGGCAGGTAGAAACTCAGCTACAAGAGGTCGCTTTCTGGGAAAAGAGGCAGAGTGTGTTCTCTGAAGGCTGTGTTTCCTTAGGAAGTTGGATGTTGGGCATCCTGAGACTCTGCGAGGACAGTCCATGTTCCACCCCTCCCCTCCAAGCCCCTACCCACTCAAGGTCATCCCTCAGGACTGGTTCCTCCCTGCCTTTTCTCCTTACCCCTACCCTTTGCTTCAATCCAGCCCTGTTTCTGCTTTTGTTCTCTGAGCTCTGGACTCTGTATTTGTAAGGACTTTATTGACTTGTGTAATGAGACACTTAGAGATACATCCGTCTTCAGGAAGCGCTGGATCCAGGAGATTGGCCAGTGGTGTCAGGAGTCAGCTGTGCTTTATCTTTCAATGCTCCTTTCCTTTTCGAGTTCTTTGAAAAGTTTTTTATGAATTTTTTTTTTTTTTTGACACGAAGTCTCACTCTGTCACCCACGCTGGAGTGCAGTCATGCGATCATAGCTCACTGAGGCCTCCAACTCCTGGGTTTAAGGGATCCTCTCACCTCAGCCTACCAAGTCTATAGGATTACAGACTGAGCCACTGCTCCTGGCTCTGTGTTCTTGAGTCTTAGTCTACACAGCTGCTGCAACCCTAGACTTTCATGCTGAACAACCTCAGAGCAAAGAAGACCTTTATTTTCAGGACAGTTCCAGCAACAGCCTCAGGACTGACTCGCTGGTATGAACCAGTCACTGGCCCAGCAGGTTGTGGCAATTTGCCTGGCTGGGCATGTATGTGTGCTCACCCTGAGGGTTGGCCCTGCCCAGCTCAAACCACACAGCCTGAACTTGGGAGAGGGGTGGTCCTCGGAATGAAATTGGGGTACTAAAAGCAGAGCAAAGATGAATGGAGACCAGGCAGAGAGGACCCATGGAGACTGACCTCAGACCCTACCTTGTCTCTGTCTCCTTCCTGGCATCTTTTACTTCCAGTATTGGGAACTCACTCACTCATCCAGCCCCAGGTTTGGCTCTGACACTTTGCTTTGGTCACCTGGGGTAGGAAATTTTGCTCTGGCCTCACCAAACCTTGTTCTTTTCCTAACCACTGAAGAAGAAGCAGTGTATAAGGGTCCTCCGGAGAAGTAGGACCAATAGGATGTATGTATACACGTGGAAACAGATTGATTCTAGGGGCGTGACTCCTGTGATGTTGGGGGCTGACAAGTCCCAAGGTCTGCAGGGTGAGTTGGCAAGCCGGAGATCCCAGGTTGCTGGTGCTGGAGCTCCTGCCTGAATGCTGAGAGACACCCAGGAAGAACTGATGTTTCCATTCTAGGAAGAGGGCAGGAAAATAGGTTAATGTCCCAGTTGGAAAGAGGTTAGATGGGAGGAAAGATTCACTTTTACAGCGGGGAGGGTCAGCCTTTTTTCTTCTATTCAGCCCTTCCACTGATTAGTGAGGCCCACCCATATTATATGTGGTGGGGGACAGTCTACTTAACTCAGTCTGTCCATTTAAATGTTAATCTCATCCCCAAACACCCTCACAGACACACCCAGAATAATGTTTGAACAAGTATCTGGGCACTCCATGGCCCACTCAAGTTGGCACATAAAATTAACCATCACAGGCACCAAGCAGGTCATCTCTGACCCTCTCTAAGGCCAGGTCAGAGAGTTGGTCAGAGGACTGGGCTGAGTTGGAACTCTGACAGGTCATCCTCTCTGTGCCCCGAATGACCTTTTTGCCTACCTTGGAGCAGGTTGTGTATTTCATCTGCCTGTACCTCATTCCAAAATACTATCTTCCTTGGTTACTATCAGGGCAGGGGACCCAGGCAAGGTCTGTTGCCAAGTTCCTTCCATAGGCTCCAACTCCGTCAGGGCGCGGTCCACTCTATTATCTCCACCCTGTCCTGTGCCCCAGGAAGGCTGACTCCTGGGGGCTGGGGCTTCTGGGCTCCAGGCAGGGTGGGTCCTAGGAGCCCCCTTGGGATCGGAGAAATGGGGGAGAGCTGCCAGGGGTTGGTTCCCCTGCTCCTGCCACAGCTGTGTCCCTCTTCCCTGGAAGCGGCCCTCCCTGCGGCTCCCCCGGCACAGGCTAAATGACGCTGCCCTTCCTCCTCTCACCCTCAGGTACAGGGACGTGGCTGCTCCTGCTGGTCCTGGTTCCAGGGGCTCCCCTTCCCTGTTGGGGCCCTTGACCCTGCCCACACCTCTGACAGTCCCCTCATTTTATCTCTGCAGAATCCCAGCAGGCTGTGTTGAGAGCAGCGTTCCTGTGGGAGCCACCTAAGGGGAGGGGGGGCCAGCCCAGCCCTGAGAGGCTGTGTTGGGGGGACTGTCCTCCCCTGTGGGCACTACCAAGTCTATCTAAGGCTTTGTGTCCAGAGATGGCTCAGAGCAGCCAACAGGGTTATCCTAAGTGAATCCTACCGTCCATCATTGGTATGATGAATTTGGGCAGTTAACTGAGCCTGGGTCACTTTCTTTCATCGCCTCTCATTTGTTGTGTGACCCATAGCAAGTCAAGTCAAGTGAGCTTTCTAAGCCTCAATTGCCTCATCTGTAAAATGGGTATACTAAGACCTCCCCCCAAGGCCACTCTCCATGGCTTATTTCATCCTGCACAGTGGACTTTGTCTTTGGGGAGAATTAAGTTTGGCCCCAATTTCATTCATTCATTCATTTGGTCATACATTCAGGAACTGCCCCCTGGACTTCACAGCATGCCAGAGGCTGGGTTTGACCCTTACCCTTCAGGTCAGAAGCAACTTCTCTCCCTTCTCTCCCTTCCTCCTTCATAAAGGTTTTTTTTTAAAAAAACTGACTTTATTGAGGTATAATTTACATAAAATTTGTATATTTTAAGTTTATAGATCAACCACTTTGACAAATGTATACATCTGTGTAATCTGCATCCCAACCAAAACATAGACCATTTCCATGACTCTGGAAAGTTCCCTGGAGTTTTGTTGCAGTCACCTCCCACCCACCCCCCTCACCATCAAGCCACCTCTGATCCAGTTTCCATCACTGTCTCTCAGTTGAAATTTTCATTTCTTTCATTTTGCCTATTGTGCTCGTTCCCTTTCCCTTCCTTCCCTTCCCTTTCTTTTTTTCTTTTTCTTTTTTTTTTTTGAGATGGGGTATTGCTCTGTTGCCCAGGCTGGAGGGTAGTGGTGTGATCGCAGCTTGCTGCAGCCTTGACCTCCCAGACTCAAGCAATCCTCCCACGTCAGCTTCCAGAGTAACAGGACTACAGGTGTGCACTGCTACTGGCTAATTTCTAAATTTTTTGTAAAGATGGGGTGGGTCTTGCTATGTTGCCCAGGCTGGTCTCGAACTCCTGGGCTCAGGTGAGCCTCCCACCTCAGTCTCCCAAGGTGCTGGGATTATAGGTGTGAGCCACCACACCCAGCCGTGTTTTACACAAGGAGAGCACATGTCTCCTTGGTAAAACAATATTCATTTTCCTATAACCTATCTTCTTCAACCATTGCCAATAATGGCCAGACAAAATACATGAACACAAACACAGACGCGTGCACATACGTGTACCTACGTACACACACAACCTTCTCACATACGCACATTCACACTCACACACATACATGCATTACACAAACTTACATATATGCATACAAATATATTATAGGTTAAGGAAACTTTTTCAAGGCTCAAAAAGATCTAGGCCATGGTGAGACAGAACACAGTTGTGTTTTTACTGAAACCCCTCGTGATAGTGCACACATGAACACACATGCACACAAGCCCCAAACCCGAGAATCATTTGCCAACACCTCCTGCTCCCCTGTCAGAGTCAGCGCAAGAGGAGAAAAATCGGAATTCTTTCCCTGTCTCAAAAGTAAAAGGGACAAATTAGTTTCTTGTCAGTGCACTGCAATAAATACATTGTCATTTTTATCCCCCAGTGAATCATAGTCTCCATTTCTCGCGTAACTATTATACAGTCTGCTGGCACTATATCATTTTTTGGTAATTTTATTTTCACCAATTGTTTTATGAAATTTTTGAGTTTTATGGACACTAAAACAAATCTAGCCTGCGAGTGTTATAGCCCTTTAAATCATCGGCAGGAAATCTCAAGGTTCCTCCAGACTGTGGTGGAAGGAGGCTTTAGGGAAGAAAGATCGCCCCTAGCTTATAAACTGAGCAAAAACCCAGAGATAAGTTTGTAAAAGGGACATAGATCATGGCGGGTGAAAACTGGGGTGTAAAACATCTCCCTGCTCAGCTCCTATAAGAATAAAAATGGACTTTTATTTAGCAGAAACACTAAAGTAGTTGGGGGGAAGGAACACATGGTCCTATCTCCTCTTTCTTAGCCACAAGAGCCTGTATTTCCCTGTGGGTCAGCGTGAGTCTAACTCCAGCAGCTCACAGCCAGGAGGGTAACCAGGTTAGGGACCATCTCAGGGAAGCCGAGAATCCCCGTGATGTTGGCACAAAACATAACCCTCTGTGAATGTCAAGGTCACATCTCTGATGTCAGTGGAAAAAGGGATAAAACTGACTCTAAAGCACATGGGAAAAGAAAAAACAACAATCCAGTCCAACAAGAGGAGAAGAGCTAAACTGATATGAAAGAAGGTTTGCCTTACCAGGTATTAAAATGCATTATAAAGCTACAATAATAAAAGCCGCATGTTACTGGCATACGACTAGACAGACAAATCAATGGAATGAAATAGATAGTCCTAACTAAAACTCAGTCCATGAAAAATGAAAGGTCACATATCAATAGAAGACGGATGGATTATTCAGTAAATGCTATCTGTAAATCTGGTTATTTGGAAAACAGTCAGTTTAGATATGTATCTCATTCAAGAGTCCAAAAAAATAAAAACTAGATGGGTGAAACATTTGAAACTAAAAAATTAAACAATAAAATTCTGGAAGAAAGTATTAAAAAAGTATTTGATTTCCAGATGAGGAGGCCTTTATCCATGTCTTTGGGTAGAACCGCTAAGAAAAAAGACCAACAGATTTAGCTTACAATATGTTTACATGCCTGCATTTCAAGACATATCCCCCACCTAGAGGCCAAAAGAGGCTGGGCATGATGGCTCATGCTTGTAATCTTGGCACTTTGGGAGGCCAAGGCAGGAGGATTGCTTGAGCCCAGGAGTCTAATATCAGCCTGGGCAATGTGGCAAAATTCTGTCTCTATAAAAAATAATAAGAAAAAATTAGCCGGACATGGTGGCATAAGCTTGTGGTTCTAGCTGGGAGGGTAAGGTAGGAGGATCGCTTGAACCTAGGAGATTGAGGCTGCAGTGGGCTGTGTTTGCACCACTGCACTCCATCCTGGGCAACAGAGCGAGACCCTGTTGCAAAAAAAAAAAAAAATGCTGAAAGACAAGCTGACCAAATCTTTCTGACATACATGACGGCAAAAGGTAAATCTCTTGATAAAGAAAATCACTAGGACTTAATGGAATGGGCAGAGGATACAACGCTACAATTCATTGAAGAAAAAACAAGTATCTCCTAAGCATAGGAAAACATTTCCCACCATACTAGCTGTGATGGTTCATTTTATATGTCAACTTGTGCCCAGACATGTGGCCAAACATTATTCTGGGTGTGTCTGCTTCTGGAAGAGATTGACATTTGAATTTGGGTAGACGAAGTAAAGCAGGTTCCCCTTCCTCATGAGGGTAGGTCTCATCCAATCAGTTGAAGGCTTGAATAGAACAAAAAGGCTGGCCCTCCTGTGAGTAGAGGAACTCCTCCTGCCTGACTATCTTCAAGCTGGGACATCAGGTTTTTTTCCCCTGGGTTTGGACCCAAATGGAAACATTGGCTCTTCCTGGGTCTCAAGCCTGCTGGCATTTGGACTACAACAACACCATTGGCTGTCCCGAGTATCTAGCTTGCCCAACTGCAGATTTTGGAACTTAGCTTCTACAATCGCATGTGCCAGTTCCCTCTACTGAATCTCTTTGCATATCAATATCATCTCTATCTATCCATCTCTCCTCTTGGTTCTGTTTCTTTGGAGAACTGTGACTAATGCGCTGGGCATCAAGGATATACAAATTAAAATCCCACTCATATGCTAGTTTTTCTCATGCCTCTTGAGTTTTTGAGAATTCTCTGGGATTCTCCTGATCAGAATCTAGAAAAAGCTTATCCAATGTGTGGCCTGTGGGCTGCATGCAGCCCAAGACAGCTTTAAATGCGGCTCAATGAAAATTCATAAACTTTCTTAAAACATTACGAGATTTTTTTTGCTCTCTCTCTCTCTCTCTATATATATATATATATATTAGCTCATCAGCTATTGTTAGTATTAGTGTATTTATGTGTGGCTTAAGACAGTTCTTTTTTTTTTTGAGATGGAGTCTCACTTTGTCACCCAGGCCGGAATGCAATGGCTCAATCTCAGCTCACTGCAACCTCCACCTCCCGGGTTCAAGCGATTCTCCTGCCTCAGCCTCCCGAGTAGCTGGGATTACAGATGCGCACCATCATGCCTGGCTGATTTTTTAGTTTTTTCTTTTTTTAGTAGAGACAGGGTTTCACCATGTTGGCCAGGCTGGTCTTGAACTCCTGACCTCGGGTGATCTGCCCGCCTCAGTCTCCCAAAGTGCTGGGATTACAGCCGTGAGCCACTGCTCAGCCTCAAGACAGTTCTTATTCTTCCAATGTGGCCCAGGAAAGCCAAAAGATTGGCTGTCCCTGATCTGGACATTCTTAAGTGTCTCCCAACTTAAAAAATGATCTCTATTCCCACAGCTGTGTTGAATCATTAGCTCCTCTTGTCCCTCTCACAGCCCACTTTCTTTAAACTGCTCTCAAGACCTGCCTCTTCCTCTCTTGCCATCCAGCCGTCAAACCCTTCCACGTGGCTTCCCACCTGTCTCTCCCACGGAACCTCATGTCTGGGTCCTCATCAGGGTCTGCCTGTCCACCACTCCAGGGGTGCCGTTTGCAGGACTTCGATGGGGGTGATGCCCTGCCGTGCAGTACAGCTGCCCTGCTGCAGATAGATCCCTGGGAGCTTGCAGCCCTTTCCTTATCAGAGCTTTCAGGTACATTTGACCCGAGGCTGGTAGAGGTGAGGTTTACGGGAGGAGAAGAGAAGAGAGCCTTCCACAGAGTTTTAAACCTGCATTTCTGCCCCACTCTTTGGAAGTAAATGAGTACATGCTATTTCCTTGCTATCTCAGGTAGGAAAAACAAGCTCGGGAGAGTCATCCTTTTCACTTCTATTTAACTTTGTGTTTAAAAACGTAACACGGACTCTGTTAACCCTGAAAATCTGAACAAGTCTTACCAGTTCTTTCTACCCACCCACCTTAGCTTGCCTTTCTATTTTTTTTTTTTTGTGATGGGGTCTCGTTCTGTTGCCCAGGATGGAGTGCAGTGATGCTATCATAGCTCACTGCAGCTTCAAACTCCTGGGCTCAAATGGTCCTCCTGCCTCAGCCTCCTGAGTAGCTAGGACTACAGACATGTGCCTTCATATCCGGCTAATTTTTCTTATTTTTTGTAGAGATGGGGTCTCACTATGTTTGCTCAGGCTGGTCTTGAACTCCTAGCTTCAAATGATCCTCTTGCCTCGGTCTCCTAAAGTGAATTTGCCTTATTGTTAATGTGCAAATCGTAGCATCTGGCACATAGGAAAAGGTATAGGACCTGTCATTTGAACCCAGGTGTCCTGGCTTCACAATTTGTCATTTATGTCCTGGATGCTGGTTGCCTCTAGCCTGTTCTCCCCCCCGCAGCCAAGAGAACATTCTAAGACTAAAAGTCCAACACTCTCCCAGTATAATAGAAGCCTTCTGTTGAACCCACTAGCGAGTTAAGAAAACGCCACACTTTGAGACGAATTCAGAGTCCTTTATTAAGCCGGCGGCCAAAGAGACGGCTAATGCCCAAAATTCTCTCGGCCACGAGGAAGGGGCTCGATTAACTTTTATACCTAGGTTTAGGAAGGGGAGGAGGACTGAAATGTAGTAATTCTACAGAAGTAAAAACATGCAAGAATCAAAAGAATCAAAATGGTTACAGAGTGATAAACAACTTAAAAGACAAATGGTTACAAGAAGAGCAACGGTATCAGGTGCAAGGTTCTAAATCTTTCATTATAATTAGATATAGGGTTTATGCCAGACAGGAACTCAAGGTTTTATGTTGTTATCTCTTGGAGAAAATTCCTGGGGAACTTCATACATTGTTGGTGTTGGTACCTTATCAGTTAATTGGGCTCCTTTGAAATGCTGAGGATCTGTTTACCCAGGCCAACTCCTCACGAAAGGGGGTTGGGTGAGGAGCCCTAGTGTCTTGTAAATTAAGGGGTCAATTGGAGTTTGTCTGGCTTTCCTAGCTAGAGAGGGTCTTATTTACATGAGAAGCAAGGCTAGATGATTTAAAGAGACAAGCAGGCCAAAATTCAAAATAATGAGTTGAAGTAAAAACCAGGTTAGGCATTTCACTTCAAAGGCTTCTATTTGCATATACAATAAAAGTCTTGCCTGGTCCCCGCCTGTCTCTCCAGCCTTTCTTTCCCACCTGTTCCTTGGATCACTTTGGTTTAACCACAGTGACCTCATTTATGTTTCTTTTTTTTTTTTGAGACGGAGTCTCGCTCTGTCGCCCAGGCTGGAGTGCAGTGGCGCGATCTCGGCTCACTGCAAGCTCCGCCTCCCGGGTTCACGCCATTCTCCTGCCTCAGCCTCCCAAGTAGCTGGGACTACAGGCGCCCGCTACCACGCCCGGCTAATTTTTTTTTTTTTTGTATTTTTAGTAGAGATGGGCTTTCACCGTGTTAGCCAGGATGGTCTCGATCTCCTGACCTTGTGATCCGCCCGCCTAGGCTTCCCAAAGTGCTGGGATTACAGGCGTGAGCCACCGCGCCCGTCCTCATTTATGTTTCTAGAACACTTAGCACTTGCTCATGTCAGCACCTTCAGCTGAGCCGTGCCTTCTGCCCTGTCAGCTCCTCCCTGCTGGGTTTCCTGTGGCTGGTTCCTGCTGTTCCTTCTCCTGGTTAGGCTTCAGATTAACCCGCACCTCATCAGAGAGGCCATCCCTGGCCACAGTTTAAGGAGCCAGTGAGTGCCCCTTTTATTAGTTATCCCAGTTGATATGGTCTGGCTGTGTCCCTATCCAAAATCTCATCTTGAATTATAATCCCCACAATCCTCACGTGTCAAGGGTGGGACCAGGTGGAGGCAATTGAATCACCGGGGCAGTTCCCCCATGCTGTTCTCGCGATAGTGAATGAGTATCACGAGATCTGTTGGTTTTATAAATGTCCGCCATTTTCCCTGTTGCACTCGCTTCATCCTGCTGCCTTGTGAGGAAGGTGCCTGCTTCTTCTTTGCCTTCCGCCATTATTGTAAGTTTCCTGAGGCCTCCCCAGCAGTGCAGAACTGTGAGTCAATTAGACCTCCTTCCGTTATAAATTACCCGGTCTCGGGTATTTCTTCATAGCAGTGTGAGAACGGACTAATACACCAGTCTTTTGTTGGTTTCCTTTTCAGCGCTTTTCATAGCTTGCAGTTTTCTTATTTTACTTATTTTATTCTGAGACAGAGTCTCCCTCTGTCACCCAGGCTGGAGTGCAGTGGCATGACTTCGGCTCACTGCAGCCTCCATCTCCCAGGTTCAAGCAATTTTCCTGCCTCGGATTCCCAAGTAGCTGGGGTTACAGGCATGAGCCATCACGTTGGCTAATTTCTGTATTTGTAGTAGAGATCTGGTTGCACTATGTTAGCTAGGCTGGTCTTGAACTCCTGGCCTCAAATGATGCACGCACCTTGGCCTCCCAAAGTGCTGGAATTACAGGCGTGAGTCACTATGCCTGACCAACTTGCAATGTTTAAAAGTTGATTTGTCTGCTTGCTTTGGCTCTTGTCCATTAGAAGCTAAGCTCCAAGAGGACAGGAGCTCCCTGCCCTGAGTGTTGTGGTGTGCCCAGCCCCAAGCACAACGCTTGGGACATAGAAGACACTTAGAATGGAGAACTATCCGCCAAATTCTCCCCTCTGTCCCACTGAACAAACAGCACTGTTTCCCAGAGAGGTGGAAGGATAACAAGTGCTAACTTATCTGGCCGAGGCTGGTAGCAGCTGTAGATTTGTGAAGAAGGGGGCAGCTTGTTTACATTCGCTTATTTATTTATTGAGACTGAGTCTCACTCTGTTGCCCAGGCTTGAGTGTAGTGGCGTGATCTCGGCTCACTGCAACCTCTGCCTCCCAGCTCAAGCGATTCTAGTGCCTCAGCCTCCCAAGTAGCCAGGACTACAGGTGTGAGCCACCACACCTGGCTAAGTTTTGTATTTTTAGTAGAGATGGGGTTTCACTGTGTTGGACAGGCTGGTCTCAAACTCCTGACCACAGGTGATCCAACTGCCTCGGCCTCCCAAAGTGATGAGATTACAGGTGTGAACCACTGCACCTGGCTGACATTAGCTTATTGTTGGTTCTAGATTGATGCTTCACGAACTCTAACATGCACAGGCAATCACTTGGGATCTTGTTAAAATACAGATTCTGATGCGGTAGGTCTGGAATATGGCTTAGATTTGGCATTTCTAACCAGCACTCAGGTGATGCTGATAGTGTTGGCTGCTTTAGGGGGTCACATGTGTAAAGAAGCAAGGGCCTGGTTCTCAAATTTGGCTGCATACTGGAATTACCTGGGACCTTTACCTAGAAATTTTGATGTAATTGGTCTAGATTATGGCCTGGTCATTGTTTTTATTTTTTAAGGTGCGCATTAGTGCAGCCAAGTTTGAGGACCCCTGCTCTGGACAGTGTTTTACTTTATACATAATTGTGATCAAATAAAGACATTTGACTTGTCAGAATTCTTTTCATGAAGAGCGTTGCATTTTTATGCCAAAGGACATTTCCTTGACAAGCTTGCCTGAGTCACAGCAGGGCCTGAAAATGGGAAGAACTCTTCTGCAAAGACAAGGCAGAGATAGGGCTCTGCCTGCCTTAGGGAGAAGAGGGAAGGTGGAAACAGGGCCACAAGCTGGTGGGTAACAGAAATGGAGGAAGGCCTCCTGCTCCTTCCCCTTAAATCTTCAGAAAGTTAAATAGTGAAATGCTTGAAAATAATGGAATTTATTTTAAAGGATGCCGGTGAAAGCAGTAGCGGTTCCTAGGCATACTTGCAGATTCTAATTGCTTTTAAGGTCTTATAAAAATTCCAAATTAGCTCAAAATCCCCAGGCCCCAGAACTTTCTGAAGCTCACCTGCAGATTACAACATGCAGGCGTGTTTGGGAACCCCTGGGTTCAGATGATGAGCCTCCTGCAACCCAGGCAGATGAATGCAGGGTGCAAAGGCAGAGAGAAGCCAGTGTGAGGCATTGCAGGAATTCCCCAAATGCAGAGAATGTTCTGGACTCTGAGCTTATGAAATCAGGGTTCGAATTCAAGTGGAGCCAGAACTCCAAGCCAGGAGGGTCCCAGCCAACAACCGCTAAGGAGGCACTTGGTTTGAGAGAACGGCTTCATTAAGCCTGTTTCCTTCTCTGTTAAATGGGAATAGTAACACCTGTGACTAAGAAATGTTTTGAGGAACAAAGAAGATGTGGATAGATTTGCTTTGTTATGTGCTGTATAGAGAGGCAGCTCCACATAGCTCTTTGAACGTGGTTTGCTACTTTACAGGGCACAGCTTTTGATAGAAAGGGATAATGGAGAATAATTTGTGAATCTGGGGTGGGAAGTATCCACCAGTACAGGAAAGAGAGGCACTGGCTGAATCGCCACCTTGTGGTGGAAACTTGAGTTGCAGGAGTGGGAGCTAGAGGCTTAAATTGAGTAGACTTAAATTGTACCAAGCCTAGCAGGGTTTCTCACCCTCTGCACTATTGACATTTTGGGCAAAATAATTCTTTGTTGGGCGATGTTTTGTGCATGGTAGGATATTTAGCCGCATTCATAGCCTTTTCCCACTAGCAGCACCCCTCCCCTGCGGCTGTGACAACCAAAAATGTCCCCAGACGTTGCCAAATATCCCTTCCCAGGGGCAAAATTCCTCCTGGTTGAAAACCAGGGTGCTATAGAAAACATCAAACAACAATAATAATATCTTTTAGCAGTTTTTGAGTGCTTAATATTTCTAGTGCTTTGCCTAACATGCTAACCACTTTACATCTATTGATTTCTTTGATGCTCACATCTCCCTATCTCCAATTTGAGGAAGCTGGCCGGGCACGGTGGCTCGTGCCTGTAATCCCAGCACTCTGGGAGGCCGAGGCGGGTGGATCACCTGAGGTCAGGAGTTTGAGAGCCTGGCCAACATGGTGAAACCTCGTCTCCACTAAAAATACAAAAATTAGCTGGGTGTGGTGGTGCATGCCTGGAATCCCAGCTACTGGCTGAGGCTGAGGCCGGAGAATCGCTTGAGCCCGTGAAGTGGAGGTTGCAGTGAGACCAGATTGCGCCGCTGCACTCCAGCCTTGGTGGCAGAGTGAGATTCTGTCTCAAAACAAACAAAAACAAAAAACTGAAGTCTGGAGAGGTCACAGTTTCCTGGGATCACATTCCCTCGCTTAGAGAAATTGATTGAGCTTAGTCTGGAGTAGAGGGTATCTGGAGACCAAAATCTATATTAGTTTCCTAACGTTGTAAAAAAAAAATCACGATAAACTTAGTAGCTTAGAACAACGCCAGTGTATTATCTTACAGTTCTGGAGGTCAGAATTCCAAAGTGGGTCTTATGGGCTAAAATCAGGGTGTCATAGGGCTGTGTTCCTTCTGGAGGCTCTAGAGAAGAATCTGTTTCCTTCTTTATTTTAGTGTCTAGAGCCTTCCTTTGCCCATGCCCCTCCATCCATCTTCAAAGCACATCATTCCAACCTCTGCTTCCGCAGTCATGTCTTCAGACCTATGTGGGCTGCGTGTCTGAGGGAGGCAGCCCCTTCCTGGAGCCCTGGAGAGCCTTGCTGAGAAGAATTCGAGGATCTTGCAGGAGGCAGATATTAGCTGATACTGAGAAGAGATTTCTAAAAAGCATCCTTGCCCAGGGCTAGGCTGGGTTGTGTAGGGATTTGACCATGGGAGGGAGTAGCTGAGATGGATGAAGGTGGAGGTCCCTGGAGATGGGGAGGTAGGGGATGCCTGACAGTGGCCAAAGTCTTCAGTGTGTGAAGGGATGTGGCCAGGAGGTCAGAGGCTGGGAGAGACAAGGAGAGAAGGGTGGTAGATGGGGCCAGCTGCATGGGTGTGCTGCCAGGGCAGTCCCACAGGCTTGGAAGGGCCCCGTGCTTCATGGTTGCTCTCTTGAAATTCTTCATGATTTTATATTTGAATTCGTGTTACAACGGAGAGTGTGTGCCTCTGCCTCTCATTGCCTCCCCAGGGCAGGCACCCATACCCTTACCCCCTGCCACTTGGTCCTGGTCTGATGCACACTTTTTTTTTCTATTGACCGAATGATGCACACTTTAAAACTGGGTAATTGAGAGCAGGTTAATGAAGGGGCCATTTACACTCATGTAGGCAGAGGGAGGGAGTCACAAGGGATGGGGCGGTGTCCCGAGCTCGCAGCTGTAGGGAGCCTTTACCATCTCCAGGCAAAGAGGCAAGGGGCTGGTGGTTACCAGCACTCAGAGCGGGAGTCGTATGGAGAGAGCTCCTTGGGTAGAGGGACACAGGCAACCCATGGTCACCCACAGGGACCCTGCAGAGCAGGAGCCAGATGATGAGTCCTCAGACTCATCTTCCCTCCCTCAGGTCTCCTGCCAGTGCTGCCTAGTTCAACCAGGAGCCAGAGGTCATCCTCTCCGGTCACCTAGCAGTAGGAGGAGGCTCTTGAGTGGACCTGGAGGAGCCAGGGGGCTACTAGTGGGGGTGGAAGATTCACAAGAGAGGTTGGGGGGATGTGCCCAGTTTAGGCCTGGCCTGGTGATTTGAGGCGCATGGAGGAGTCTGGCAAGAGCTGGAGTCAGGATGGGAGGGCCTTCAGCATTTTGGTCAGGTCCCCACCAGCCTTGCACACCCAGGTTGGAGCAGACCCAGATGTGGAGGGGGGCTTGGGAGCCTTTGCAAGTCTGTTCTATGAAACTCACTTTCCATTTTGCCCTGGAGGAGCAGCCTCTGGCTGGGAAAGGCTTACCCTGACCCCAACCACCCGCTGCCTCCTTCTCCCAGTCAGAGCTTTCGCCCCAGCCCCAACCCCGGGGGGGTGGGTAGTTTTGTCTTTCCCTTGGCCCCCAGCTGGCCTGGCCAGCAACAGCTCTGTCTCCTGCTGTCAGGACCGCCAGAATGTGACAAGTGGCAGATGGGCCTCTGATCAATGGACCCCGTTCCCAAGCAAGGACAGTGGGGCTGGGGGCAGGATGGGGAGCGGCCGCTAATGGATGGGCCTGAGAGCAGTGATGGATGGGCAGGAAGAAGCTGTCATTTGTCTTGGAAGTGAGTGACTCCAGGGAGGAGGAGAAGGGAGGGTGGCTGTCGGGCTCCAGGGTGGAGAGAAAGCAACTGGAGCCAGAGCCCAGCAGGGCTGTGGGGATGGGGCCTGAGGGTACCCTGGATGGGATGGGATTGGGAGAAAGGTTTTTCCTACCTACCTTTAACTAGAGCTCTTCAGTCCTAGCCAAGAGGGTCCTGACATGTTGAGTGGAAGATCCAGGGGCATCCTGTAAAAATGGAAACCAGATCATGCTCTCACCTGGGTCTCATTCAGGGTGAAGTCCTGTCCTTGCATGATTCTCCTTGAAGACCCTCCACGGTCTTCTTCACCTTCTCCTTTTCCTCCCTGACCTCACCTCCCATTACCCTCCTCGCTCTTGCCTCTCAAGACAATTTACTTTCTTGTTCTTAAAGGTCTCTAGGCCTTTGCCCCAGCTGTCCCCTCTACCTGGAATGCTCTTTCCCTGGATATCTGCACTGCACAGTATTTATTTTTTGAGACAGAATCTCACTGTGTCACCCAGGCTGGAGTGCAGTGGAGCAATCTTGGCTCACTGCAACATCTGCCTCCTGGGTTTAAGCGATTCTCATGCCTCAGCCTCCTGAGTAGCTTGGATTACAGGTGTGGGCCATCACACCCGGCTAATTTTTGTATTTTTAATAGAGATGGGGTTTCACCGTGCTGGCCAGGCTAGTCTTGAACTCCTGGCCTCAACTGATCCACCCACCTCGGCCTCCCAAAGTGCTGGGATTACAGTTGTGGGCCACTAGGCTTGGGAGGATATCTGCACAGTATTCTTATGTCCTGAAGGTCAGGTGTCAGGGCAGCCTTCCCTGGGCACTCCTTATAAACAGCAGTGTCTCCCTGCCCCATGACCCTGTCTCCATCTGGTATACACTATCACTCCATCTCTGCCTTGTTATTTTAAAATTGATTTTGTACCAGCCACCATCTGAAATGTCATTTATTTACTGTCTAAGGTCTGTCTCTTCCACTAGATTGTAGATTCCATGAGGACAGGGCATTGTCTCTTCTCTTTGCTGCTCTATTTCCAGGGCTTAGAATAGCACTCAGATGGGCTCAACAAATGCTTGTTGCATGCATGAATGAAAGGGTCCTAACTCCAGTTTTGATGCTTTCTGGCTTTGTGAGTTTGAACCATCTCCTGAACCTCAGCGTCCTCATTTGCAAAAGGAGGGTGACTGTCCTTCCCAGAGCCCCTGTGAGGATTATGCAAGACAATGGACATCAGCCAATGCCCATATTTTAGAGAAGTCTAGAAGGCCTGGGACTTGTTGAGGTTGGAAAAGAAAACTGCCTCATATCTCCAGTCACCTAGCCAGTAACAAATTCTCAAAGTAAGATAAGACCTGGGTCTAAGGATAAAATTAAGGATGTTGCTGTAAGACCCCTTGTTAAACCCTCTAAAAGACTTTTAAGGTGGTACTAGCAGACCCTTTAGCTAGACAATGTGGTTTCTAAGAATCTTAAGGGTCCAACAGGAGGGAAGAAGAGAAAAGCCTGTTTCAACTGAAATGAACCTCAGATGCATAGACAGCCCGTAACATTTTCAAGATATCTGTATCAGTGAAAACACTGTAAGTGTGTACAAAAAGTGACTGCAACTTTTCAAAATAAAAACAGGCCTCTGAGTCTCCCATTTTCTAAGAGCAGGAAGCAGGCTGAAAAAACTATTTAGCTATAAATATCAGCCATTTCTTATGCAAACAGAAGGATGGTTAGGAGAGGAGAACCAAGAGTCTAGAGAGGAAAGTTAAGAGCCATGGAGAACAATGGACTAGGGAATCACTCCAAGGAAGCAGAATTGGACCCTAATCAAGGGCTATTCCCTGCCCCTGGAAGCAGAGGGAATTGACAACCTGTGCTTTGCTGGATTTTGATATTTCTATGAACCAGGGACCACTAAGTACCTCTGGTCCCTCCCCTTTTTTTCTGGGAATGCCTATTGCGAATATATTATCCCTTTTTCATCTTTATTTTATTTATGTTTGAGACAGGGTCTCTGTTGCCAAGGCTGGAGTGCAGTGGTGCAATCTCAGTTCACTGTAAGCTCTGCCTCCTGGGTTACAGTGGTTCTTGTGTCTCAGCCTCCTCAGTAGCTGAGATTACAGGTGGGCATCACCACGCCCAGCTAATTTTTGTGTTTTCAGTAGAGTTTTCTCCATATTGGCCAGACTGGTCTTGAACTCCTGGCCTCAAGTGATCCACCCACCTTGGCCTTCCAAAGTGCTGGGATTATAGGCATGAGCCACACTGCATCCGGCCCTCTTTTTCATCTTTATATGTTGAGTATGGGGATGAGTAGTAGGAGCTGCACCTTATGAAGCCCATCTGTATCTGTCCCTGATGCAGAAGTGCTATCAACTGAATTGTGTCTCCTCCCAAAGTCATAGGTTGAAGCTGTAACCCTCAATGTGACTGTATTTGGAGTTAGGCTTTTTAGGAGGTAGTTGAGGTTAATAAGGTCATAGTAGTGGGGTCTTAATAGTATTGGTTGCCTTATAAGAGGAAGAGAGAAATCTCTCCCTTGCTTCATGCACATGAACCAAGGAGGGCCATGTGAGGACACAGCAAGAAGGTGGTTGTCTGCAAGCCAGGAAATGAGCCCTCACCAGAAGCTGACCATGCTGGCACCTGGATCTTGGACTGCAAGCTCCAGAACTGTGAGAAAATAAATTTCTGTTGTTTAAGCCCCCCAGTCTATGGTATTTTGTTATGGCAGCCTGAGCTAAGGCAAGAACTCAAGGTTCTGAACATGAAGCTATAATGGCATGAGACATTTTGTGGGAGGAGAGAATAAGCATATTTTGAATGTGGAAGAAATGAAAGTAATTGTAGCAGGGAGTGGACTAAAATAAGCTTAAAATCATGGCCACAGTATTTTTTAGTCCCTTCCATTAAAAAATAGTCTACTTTCCTAAGCTGCCTCATGATCTGCATTGACATGTGGAATGTGGTGGAAGTGATATCAGTAAGCTCTAGAGTGTGGCAAAATGCTAAAAACAACCCAAATGGCCATCATCGGGGGCTGGCTAAATAAACAATGGTGCATCTATATCTGGAATGCCTCAGCACTAAAACAATGCCTCAGAGCATTAAAAACAATGAAGCGGATCTATTTCTATCAAGATGGTAGTATCTCCAAGACATATGGTCAAGTTACGAAAACAAGTTGCTGAATGATAACTTGAAGTAAGATACCATTTATGTCAAAATATAAGTTCATGAAAAGATACCATATATAGTTATCCCTCGGTATCCACAGGGGATTGGCTCCAGGATACCCCTTGGATTCTAAAATCAATGGATGCTGAAGTCTGATATAAAATGGCATAGTATTTGCATACAACATATGAACATCCTTTTGTATACTTTTTTTTTTTTTTTTTTGAGACAGTCTTGGTCTGTCGCCCAGGCTGGAGTGCAGTGGTGCAATCTCGGCCCACTGCGTCTTCTGCCTCCTGGATTCAAGTGATTCTCCTGCCTCAGCCTCCTGAGTAGCCGGGACTACAGACGTGCGCTGTCATGCCCGGTTAATTTTTGTATTTTTAGTAGAGACTGGGGTTTCACCATGTTGCCCAGGCTGGTCTTGAACTCCTGACCTCAGGTGATCTGCCTGCCTTGGCCTCCCAAGGTGCTGGGATTACAGGCGTGAGCTACCATGCCCAGCCCTTTTGTATACTTTTAATAATTTCTAGGTTACTTATAATACCTAATACAATGCAAATGCGATATAAATAATTGTTATACTATTTATAATTTTTATTATTTATATTTATACTATTTATATTATTTTTGCATTGTTAGTTTGTATTTTTTCTGAATTTATTCAATCAGTGGCTGGTCGAATTCATGGGTGTGGAGCCCAAAGATATGGAAGGCTGACTGTATTTTCCTGTACATAGTGTGTGTGTTTTTGTGTTTGTGCCTGCACACATACACTCGTGTGTGTGTAAGATCATTAGAATAAAATAATAAGTTCTACTCAATAACCCCTTCCAGAATCTGGCCTGGGGTTGACATTATTCTCCCTGGCCCTTGGTTAGTGGAAACCACAGCTTCTTCTCGTCTGAGGGTGCTTCCCTTGAGTCTAGGGTGATTCCTTTATGGTCCTGGGTGCTGTCATTGGTCTTTCCTGCCACCATGGCTGCCAGTTCCCTCTCCTTACTGTCCCTTTGCCCTCTGCAGCTGGAAGATCTTTCTTGTTGATCCAGATGGCACAGGTGCTCCCAAGCTGTGGTGTGCGTGGGTCCCTGCTATCCATCATTGGCAAGACTTCAGCAGAAGCCTAGGCCTCCATTCCTTATGAGCTTCTTGCCATTGTGTCACTAAAATGTCACATTTTCTAGTCCTGAGCCATTCTTGTGAGGAGGCAGTGCAATGCAGAGGGGAGCAGAATAATAGGATTGGCCCTTTTTATGGCCCTACAGCTAGTTGTACAACCTCAGGCCAGCCACTTAATACTCCCCAGCAAATCTTGCTTTTTATGAAATGGGGACAGGAGTGTCTTGCTCCTAGGGCTGCTTGAGGAGCAAACGTGATAATGCAGGTAAAGTGCCCCATGCAATGGCAGGCGCGCTGCGGGTGCTTGCAAAAGGATCTTCCCTTTCTGCCCCTAATTCCAGTGTGGCTGTAAATACCTTCATAGCTGTGTGGCTTTGGGCAAGTCACTTAACCTTTCTGAGCCATACCTGACAAGTCCACTGTGAACAGTTGCCCAGGTTGTGGACTGCACAGCTCTAGATGACACCATTCACACTGTAGTCTATGAGAACAGACTGTTTAGGTGCCCTGTAGGGACATGCATTTTGCATCCTATGTCATAAGAGGACTTCTAAGCAGTACTGGCTAGAATGCCGTGGGGACAGGGAGAACCTTTGTCACCTTAGAACAGGGTCCCTGGGCTCCTGCTGGGAAGAAAGATCGGAAAGGGACAGCCCACAGCAGGCCATTGAGTCTACTGGGAAGAATGAGATGGGAGTTATGGGCCCTGTCTCTCCTAGCCAGCTTTTCTGGGTCTCTTTACCATGATGCCTATTCAGAAACACCTAGTGGTCTCACCCTCTTCTCCCCATACATGAGGCTGAGGTCCCTGCACACCCAACCCTGGAACTTGGAGCTGGAGCTCACCCTCCCTGCAGGGATGCCGGCTTTCAGGGCCCTGCCTCCAGTCCAGTACTGTGAGTAGCTTCTCTGTCCACTCTCCTGGATGGCTTCTTCTGGGGACAGCTTGGGGGCCTAACTTGCCCATTTCCCAGAATCCTTCCTGCAACCAACTTGAGAGTTAAGGTAGCCCAGGGTTGTTAAAGGTTAATGTCTGCCCAGCCATTTATCTGCTTTGAATGGACTTATCCCTAAGAGTGTGCCTCTTTAAAATGCAGGAGAGTCTTGGAGCCACCAAACTGTCTCATTGCCCAGTGTCCTCCCCCACCCACCCCCCTGTATAAATCCCCGGTCCCCCTCCCCTTCCTTGGTCAGGAACCGATTTCAGCCCACAATGGAGATGGTTTATTACAGCTCACTTCCTGCTGTGAGTAAATAAGTTTGTCTCCTTTAAATTCCCTGGGCAATTAGGAGAATGAAAGACTGAGCTTTGGATTAGCATTTATTTCCTCCAAACGTTTATATGAGGCCATTTTCCCACTGACAAATTGTGGGGCAAATTGTTCTCGAGAAAGTCTGTCTGCGGCAAAGGTGCTATGATTAAACGGCCGGTGTAAATTTGGGGCCATAAATCCTTTCCCTGAGTTAATGGGATTTATTCACAGCAACTGCCATTACAGGCGCAAAGAAATAATAATAAATGAGGTTGATTTTGCACCTGTTTCAGGGTAATTAATATGCACACTAAAGGGAAAAGAGGTTGTTTTTACAAACTGCCTCACTTGTGGCTCAAGATTTGGAGTCCTTCTGGGGTCTTCAGGTCAATGGCCAGCCTCTTTCAGGACAGAGAGCTGGAAGCAGTTGGGAAGGGGCTTGAGGCAGGGAGGGGGTGGTCTGGGGTGTGACCTGAGGCTCTTGCATTGCAGTTAACGGAACCTCCTCACGCTGGCTTGAGTAATGGGGGTTTGATATGAGGACAAGGGGGTGAGTAAGACATTCATGAAACTCAAGTGTGGTAATGTTATACTGAATACATTGGTTGCAAGTGACAGAAACCCAAGACAACTGAACTCCCAGGACTGAAGGAAATGTTCCAGGAACCCCGGGCCCCAGGGATTGGAATGGAGACTTGGGACCACCAAGTCTGTCTCTCTTGTTCTCTTTCCTCTCTTTCTCTCTCATCTCTGTTTCTCTTTGTTCCTCCAGAGCTGACACCAAAGTTCTCCTAGATGGAAGGTCAAAGTGTAAAACCCTCTTACATTCTCCAGTCTCCCCCGCATGGGATAAAGGGGGTGGTGGTTATTCCTGAGGCACCCTGGAGGGGCCCAGCCCTTCCAGACCCTACTTCAAGCTCATCCTGGCCAGAAGGCCACCTCCTCCTCTCAAGGAAGCCATTCATCTTGCACCATCCCCCCTACTGGCACCACTGCCTGACATTTTGTCCCTATGCCCAGGTGACCTGTCTTCTGGTCACAGAGCTTGTCCAGCTCTCCAGCCCTAGTGTTGCAGCCCAGGATCCCTCCCCAGCCCTGGTCAGACCGCTCCCTGGGAACCCTGACCCTATGATTCCAGCTACTGCCTGCAGTATTGTTGCCAATGGATTCCCTCTGAATCCTGGGATCTGAGCCACACCCAGGTGGGGCCTCCTTGGAGGGGCATTTGGACACTGGACTTCTGATTCGAAGCAAGATCTGATTGCCTCTGCCTGTTTTGGTTCTGTCTGGTCCCGTTCTCCTCTCCATTCCCTAGGGAGGGCCTGGGCAGTTGAGGTCCTAGGGGGCTTCTCTCTAGACTCTCATAGGACAGCAGCTGGAGCAATCTGTCCAAACTCAAATTCAATTGCCCCGTTTTCCTGAGAGGCAGTGGAAGTACAGTGATTATGAGCTTGGGCCCTGGAGCTCGAATGCCTGGCTTTGAATCCCAGCTCACTGCTTCCTCGCTGTCTGATCCTGGCCAAGTCCTTTCACCTCTTGGAGCCTTGGTTTCCTCTTCCTCTATGAAATGAAGATGACAGCAGTGCCCAGCTTACCTGTTTTTTAAAGTGTAAGTGAGATGGATTTTAGGCCTATGCCTTGGAAGAAGGAGAAGGGAACGGTGAAGGAGCAGAAGTGGGGAGTGTCTCTGAACCTTGAAGCCTTACAAGAAAGACAGGATAACTGGGTAACTTGGATTCAGCCCCTGCTTCTAGAAGCTCCTTAGGAAGTCTGGAGAGTGGCTGATCCATCCTGGGGCAGCTAGAGAAGGATTCATGGAAGAGAGGACATAGAAGATGGGGTGTTGTGGGTGAATAGGAGTTCTTTAGGTAGAGCCAGAGAGAAAGGACATTATTCCTGGCAGAGAACAGCTCATGCAAAGTAGTAGAGAAAGAGCTTACTATGTGTTCAGGGAATGACTTGGAGTCAGTGAGAGACCCTAGAGGGATGTGGTAGTTCAAATATGACAGAAGTATCTAATTAGATCTTTTCCTTAAATCAATTAAATCACACTAACCCCTATCCACCATCCATTGAATTAGCAGGAAATTCAGTTTCAGTCACTACCAAGGCCCTGACCCTTCTGGGGTCCCAAATCTAGGTGCATCTGGCAAATCTTCTCATCTGTTCTCCATGCAGCTGCCACGGCTGCCATCCTGCTTATCTGAGCCCACAGAGGTTCCTGAAGCCCATGACCCTCTCCCACGAGGCCCAACATCTGTGTCCAGGCAGGACATGCCAGGGCCTGGGGTCTTGCTCAGTGCATGGTATGGCTGCCTCTTGGGTGTCTGGGGAGGATAATGAGTTGTGATGAGTCCTCCCTCCTGTCTTGTCTGTGTAGCCTGGGAATAATTCCTCCTTTTTGGCCTAGGCCCTCTTTTCCTGACCCTCTGGGTCTGGGTCACCCCTCCAAGTCTTCTCGGTGGCTCTGAGCTTACTATAAAAGCTAGGAAGAAAATGGGCAAATGCTATTTTTTGTTCTACAAGATCCCAAGGGCAAGGGCATTCAAAAGACTCTGGGTACCAGTTCAAAATGCGGAGAAAGAATAAAAAAAGAGGGAACATGCACAAAAATCAATCTCTAAAAAATTGGCTGGGCATGGTGGCTCATGCCTGTAATCCCAGCACTTTGGGAGGCTGAGGCAGATGGATCATCTGAGGTCAGGAGTTTGAGACCAGCCAGGCTAACATGGCGAAACCTTGTCTCTACTAAAAATACAAAAACTAGCTGGGTGTGGTGGTGGGCACCTGTAAACTCAGCTACTGGGGAGGCTGAAGCAGGAGAATTGCTTGAACCTGGGAGGCGGAGGCTGCAGTGAGCAGAGATTGTACCACTGTACTGCAGCCTGGGTGACACAGTGAGACTCTGTCTCAAAAAAAAAAAAAAAAAAAAAAAAAAAAAAAAATTATGCTGCCATGGCATGATGCAGGAGGATGAGTGCTGTTGTCTGAATGCTGGCATTCCCCTAAATTCATATGTTGAACCCTAATCCCCAATGTAATGGTATGAGGAGATGAGGCCTTTGGGAGGTGCTTAGGTCGTGAGGGTTGAGCCCTCATGAATGGGATTAGTGCTTTTATAAAAGAAGTCCCAGAGAGCTGTCTTGCCCCTTTTACCACGTGAGGACACAGTGAGAAGATGCCACCTAAGGGCCCCATTTCCTGGCTCATGCCTGACTCCAAATCTGCCAGTGCCTTGATTTGTACTCCCTAGCCTCCACAACTGGGAAATGAATTTCTGTTGTTTATAAGCCACCCAGTCTGTGGGATGTTGTTATAGCAGCCCAAATGGACTACAACAGGGGATGTAGCAGCTGAGCAGGGCATGATAGCTGAAGCCTCAATCTGTAGGGATTTAAAAGTCAGGCTATCTACCAGTGAGGACTTGACCCAGGTAAGGGAACCATGTGGTCAGATATGGGGCTTAGAGGTGGAGCTGAAGAAGATTCTGGAAGGATCATTTTAGTGGCTTCGGGATATTATAGTCTCTGAGACTCTTGATCTTTGGGGCAAAGACAAAGCCAGGTGTTAAGGTCAAAGCTCTTGAAGCTAAATCCTAAATCCCTCTATCTTCCTCTTGGGATTATGCTGGGAGAATGCTAGAATAATAGAGATACCCAGAGGCTACTTTTGCCATTCTGTATCTGCAATGTGTGTTGATGTCTCAAATCTCCTGTATTAGTTTGCCAGGGCTGTTCTAATCAAGTACAAGAGCCTGGGTGGCTGACCAGAGAAATGTATTTGTCTCACGTTTCTGGAGTCCAAAATCAAGGTGTCAGCAGGGTTGGTTCCTTCCATCTGTTGAGTTCCAGGCCTCTCTGCTTGGCTTGTAGATGGCCGTCCTCCCCCTGTGTCTCTTCACCTAGGCTTTCCTCTGTGCATGTCTGTGTCTGTGTTTCTTCCTCTTAGAAGGACACCAGTCATATTGGATTAGAGCCTGCAGCAATGACCTCATTTTAGCATGGTGACCTCTGTGAATATTTTTTTCTTTTCTTATTGTTTCTTTCTTTTTTTTTTTTTTTTGAGACAGAGTCTTGCTCTGTCGATCAGGCTGGAGTGCAATGGTGTGATCTCTGCTCACTGACGCAACCACCTCCCAGGTTTGAGTGATTCTCCTGCCTCAGACCCCTGAGTAGCTGGGATTACAGGTGTGCACCACCACACCTGGCTACTTTTTTTTTTTATTTTTTTATTTTTAGTAGAGACGGGGTTTTACCATGTTGGCCAGGCTGATCTCCAACTACTGACCTCAGGTGATCTGCCCACCTCAGCCTCCTAAAGTGCTGGGATTACAGGCATGAGCCCCACTGTGCCTGACAATTTATTTTATTTTATTTTTTTTTGAGAAGGGTTTCTGTTGCCCAGGCTGAGTACAGTGGTGCTATCATGGCTCACTGCAGCCTTGGCCTCCTGGGCTCAAGTGATCCCCCTGCCTCACTCTCCCGAGTAGCTGGGACTAAAGGCATGCACCACCACTGCCAGTCAATTTTTGATTTTTTGTAGAGACGAGGTCTCGCTATGTTACCCGGGCTGGTCTCAAACTCCTGGATGCAAGCAATCCTCCTGCCTTGGCCTCCCAAAGTGCTGAGATTACAGGCGTGAGCCACCGAGTTCGGCCTCAACTTCTGTAAAGATTTTCTTTCTAAATAAGATCACATTCTGAGGTACTGGAGGTTAGGACTTCAACCTATGAATTTTGGGGGATGCCATTCAACTCATAGGACCTTCAAACAACCCTACAAAAGGCAGAAGTGATGACTGTTTTATAAATGAGGTATTCCAGGTTGAGAGAGGTCAGGCAACTTGCTCAGGGTTTCAAAGCCAGCGAGGAATAGATGGGACTTAAACTCTGGTCTGCTGAGCTGTGCTGCAGCTGGGTGGGTCCCAGGGCCCCTGTGGAGACAGAGAGCTGGATTCCTGCTGAAGCTGGACCCTGCTTGTCCCCTCCCCTGGGTTTTTCCCAGGGCAGGCTTCCTAGCCTGCTGGAAGAAGGCAGGGAGGGGAGAGGAGGGATGTCATTCTGAGCATCACTTGGCCAGGCCTTTTGTCTCTGTTCATTGCCTGAAATGTGCTTGCATCTTATTACCCAAGCTAGGTAGATTTTTGCTTGGCTGAGCTGAGATCAAAAAGTAATTTTTCTTTTTGCAACAGCCAATTAGAAATTCATTTATTTTCACATTATGGACATTTGGCAAAAATTTCTTTGGCAATTTAGCTCCATTTATATAGTTTGCATAAAGGGAGACAGTGAGGCTAGGAGAAAAAAAAAGGCAAGGCCCCAGGCAAAAATTAAATGCAGAATCATGTATTAGAAATGAGATGTATTTACTATTGTTTTTGAAAATTAATGGTGCATTTTTAGCTTTTATAATGTAATTTAATGATGCAATTCATCTAATAAAAAAGAACACATTTTAACAGTCATACAGACCTACTGGGGCACAGGGCGGAACACCTTTTCCATGGAAAGGGTTTGGAATGAAATGCTCGGGGCCTTTCTCTTTCTCTGTAAGGCAAAAAAGGAAAAATGGTCTGTCGGTCTGTCTGTGTCTGTCTCTCTCTCTCTCTGTGTGTGTGTGTGTGTGTGTGTGTGTTGCCATTTGGAGTATGAGTGGGAGTCTAATAAAAAGGACATTTATCTTTTGCCATATTGGTGTTTGTGCTGTGTTATAGAAACAGCCTTTGATTCTGGGATGTTAGAGGGTGTTGGCTGCCCCAGCCTACTAAGCCCTAGATGCAAAGACCCTGGTGGGTGAGGAGGAGAAAATGGCCTTGGAGCTGTGTTGAGGTTGGTCCCCCCTGGACTCTGAGGGGGTGTGGGCAGACTGGGCATCCCTCCAGAGGAGTCAGCCACACTTGCTGGATTTGGAGCCCTGTGGGCCTCCTGGGTCCAACGCATCTCTCACTTTCATGTCCGAGGGCCTGATTTTCACTTGCCATTGCTCCCAATTTTGAATTAAGGCAAGAACGTCCCTCTTTTCACAAAGAGGATGACTGGAAGAGAAACGAAGGCAGAGAGGGAGGAGGGAGGGGAGGCAGGCAGGCCGGCCCTGACCTAGCTCCTAGGGTGAGTCGGGCACAGTGGCCACTGCTTTGTTGCGCTCCCACCCTGCCACTAGAATGTCAGCTCTTGAGGATGGAGTACATTTCCTGTCTTGTTCATACCGATCCCCAGCCCCACAGTATACCATATATAGTCATTAGATGCTTTTTGACTGCAGAGTGACTGATAAACCGTGGGTTAAATACATTATGTAAGTGTCCACTTAACTCTCACTCCAATCCGGTGAGAAGGTGGGTACCACGACTACCTTGTTTAATAGGAGGGGACACATTGGCTCAGAGAGGTTAGGGAACTTTCTCAAGTTCACTCATCTGTTAAGTGGCAGGGCTGAGACCTAACCCATGACTATCTCGCGCCCAAGTACTTGCTCCTAACCACACCAGTGTATGCAGTGAATGAATGAATGAATGTTAAGTATGAATGACAGGAGGGCTGGCCTTTCTTAAGGTTACCAAACCAAGGGGCTGGGATTTGAATTCAAATTTTTTTTTTTTTTTAAATTTTTTTTTTATTATACTTCAGGGTTTTAGGGTACATGTGCACAATGTGCAGGTTTGTTACATATGTATCCATGTGCCATGTTGATTTCCTGCACCCATTAACTCGTCATTTAGCATTAGATGTATCTCCTAATGCTGTCCCTCCCCCCTCCCCCCACCCCACAACAGTCCCCGGAGTGTGATGTTCCCCTTCCTGTGTCCATGAGTTCTCATTGTTCAATTCCCACCTATGAGTGAGAACATGCGGTGTTTGGTTTTTTGTCCTTGTGATAGTTTACTGAGAATGATGTTTTCCAGTTTCATCCATGTCCCTACAAAGGACACGAACTCATCATTTTTTATGGCTGCATAGTATTCCATGGTGTATATGTGCCACATTTTCTTAATCCAGTCTATCGTTCTTGGACATTTGGGTTGGTTCCAACTCTTTGCTATTGTGAATAGTGCTGCAATAAACATACGTGTGCATGTGTCTTTATAGCAGCATGATTTATAGTCCTTTGGGTATATACCCAGTAATGGGATGGCTGGGTCAAATGGTATTTCTAGTTCGAGATCCCTGAGGAATCGCCACACTGACTTCCACAATGGTTGAACTAGTTTACAGTCCCACCAACAGTGTAAAAGTGTTCCTATTTCTCCACATCCTCTCCAGCACCTGTTGTTTCCTGCTTTTTTAATGATGGCCATTCTAACTGGTGTGAGATGGTATCTCACTGTGGTTTTGATTTGCATTTCTCTGATGGCCAGTGATGATGAGCATTTCTTCATGTGTTTTTTGGCTGCATAAATGTCTTCTTTTGAGAAGTGTCTGTTCATGTCCTCTGCCCACTTTTGGATGGGGTTGTTTGTTTTTTTCTTGTAAATTTGTTTGAGTTCATTGTAGATTCTGGATATTAGCCCTTTGTCAGATGAGTAGGTTGCAAAAATGTTCTCCCATTCTGTAGGTTGCCTGTTTACTTTGATGATAGTTTCTTTTGCTGTGCAGAAGCTCTTTAGTTTAATGAGATCCCATTTGTCGATTTTGGCTTTTGTTGCCATTGCTTTTGGTGTTTTAGACATGAAGTCCTTGCCCACGCCTATGTCCTGAATGGTATTGCCTAGGTTTTCTTGTAGGATTTTAATGGTTTTAGGTCTAACATATAAGTCTTTAATCCATCTTGAATTAATTTTTGTATAAGATGTAAGGAAGGGATCCAGTTGCAGCTTTCTACATATGGCTAGCCAGTTTTCCCAGCACCATTTATTAAATAGGGAATCCTTTCCCCATTTCTTGGTAAAGAAGAAAAGAGAGAAGAATCAAATAGATGCAATAAAAAACGAAAAAGGGGATATCACCACCGATCCCACAGAAATACAATCTACCATCAGAGAATACTACAAACACCTCTATGCAAATAAACTAGAAAATCTAGAAGAAATGGATAAATTCCTCGACAAATACACCCTCCCAAGACTAAACCAGGAAGAAGTTGAATCTCTGAATAGACCAATAACAGGTTCTGAAATTGTGGCAATAATCAATAGCTTACCAACCAAAAAGAGTCCAGGACCTGATGGATTCACAGCTGAATTCTACCAGAGGTACAAGGAGGAACTGGTACCATTCCTTCTGAAACTATTCCAGTCAATAGAAAAAGAGGGAATCCTCCCTAACACATTTTATGAAGCCAGCATCGTCCTGATACCAAAACCTGGCAGAGACATAACCAAAAAAGAGAATTTCAGACCAATATCCTTGATGAACATTGATGCAAAAATCCTCAATAAAATACTGGCAAACCGAATCCAGCAGCACATCAAAAAGCTTATCCACCATGATCAAGTGGGCTTCATCCCTGGGATGCAAGGCTGGTTCAACATACGCAAATCAATAAATGTAATCCAGCATATAAACAGAACCAAAGACAAAAACCACATGATTATCTCAATAGATGCAGAAAAGGCCTTTGACAAAATTCAACAACCCTTCATGCTAAAAACTCTCAATAAATTAGGTATTGATGGGACGTATCTCAAAATAATAAGAGCTATCTACGACAAACCCACAGCCAATATCATACTGAATGGGCAAAAACTGGAAGCATTCCCTCTGAAAACTGGCACAAGACAGGGATGCCCTCTCTCACCGCTCCTTTTCAACATAGTGCTGGAAGTTCTGGCCAGAGCAATCAGGCAGGAGAAGGAAATAAAGGGTATTCAATTAGGAAAAGAGGAATTAAAATTGTCCCTGTTTGCAGATGACATGATTGTATATCTAGAAAACCCCATTGTCTCAGCCCAAAATCTCCTTAAGCTGATTAGCAACTTCAGCAAAGTCTCAGGATACAAAATTAATGTACAAAAATCACAAGCATTCTTGTACACCAATAACAGACAAACAGAGAGCCAAATCATGAGTGAACTCCCATTCACAATTGCTTCAAAGAGAATAAAATACCTAGGAATCCAACTTACAAGGGATGTGAAGGACCTCTTCAAGGAGAACTACAAACCACTGCTCAATGAAATCAAAGAGGATACAAACAAATGGAAGAACATTCCATGCTCATGGGTTGGAAGAATCAATATCGTGAAAATGGCCATACTGCCCAAGGTAATTTATAGATTCAATGCCATCCCCATCAAGCTACCAATGACTTTCTTCACAGAATTGGAAAAAACGACTTTAAAGTTCATATGGAACCAAAAAAGAGCCCGCATTGCCAAGTCAATCCTAAGCCAAAAGAACAAAGCTGGAGGCATCACGCTACCTGACTTTAAACTATACTACAAGGCTACAGTAACCAAAACAGCATGGTACTGGTACCACAACAGAGACATAGATCAATGGAACAGAACAGAGCCCTCAGAAATGATGCCGCATAGCTACAACTATCTGATCTTTGACAAACCTGACAAAAACATGAATTCAAATTTTTTGATTCCAAGTTAAGAACTTCTTTCTGGGCTGGGCACAGTGGCTCACACCTGTAATCTCAGCACTTTGGGAGGCTGAGGCAGGCGGATCACTTGAGCCCAGGAGTTTGAGACCAGCCTGGGCAACATGGCAAAACCCTGTCTCTACCCAAAATACAAAAATTAGCCAGGCATAGTGGCAGGTGCCTGTAATTCTAGCTACTTGGAAGGCTGAGGAGGGAGCATCAGTTGAGCCCAGGAGGTTGAGGCTGTAGTGTGGAGGATTGTGCCATTGCACATCAGCCTGGGCAACAGGAGCAAGACTTATCTTTAAAAAAAAAAAAAAAAAAAAAAAAAAAAAACTTTTGGCCACCCAATCTACCCTCAGCAGGAGGGAGGAAGCTGTGGATAGGAAAAGGAGTTTGGCAGGAGTTGAAGGTTACAGTGAGCTTTGATCCTGCCACTGTACTCTAGCCTCGGTGACAGATTGAGACCCTGTCTGTTAAAAAATAAGGGGGTTTGGGGCAGGGGGGAGATGAGGGCCATTAGTGTGGGAGGCCAGGGGACATATAGGCCTACGGGTCTTCCAGGCATGGCGATCCCTGAGGGAGGTGACCAGGGATAGGGTATATAGTTATCCCAGGGGTCAAAGGAAATGCCCAAACCATTTGTATTCATTTGTTCAGCGACTATTTACTGAACATCTATCATATGCCTAGGACTCACCTGACCTTTTGCAGCCTGAATTTCCTCACTTGTAAAACAAGGTGAATCCTTCAAAGTATTTCTCAACAAGGTACACTGTTGGTGTTTTGAATGGGACAATCTTATTCCTCAGTCTGAATGGCACTTCCCCACCCTCCCACACATGTGGTGTTCTCTGATCATGGGGAGATTCCTAAATGCTCCCAGATACCCTCCTCGCATGGAAACAGAGGCTTTGTAGGGCTGCTGGGAGGACTCAACGGGACAAGCTGCAGGAAGGCACAGTGAACAGCCTGGTGCACAGGAGGCTTGTCATGCTTCCTTTGCCATCTCCCTTTCCCTTGCCTCTCTCCCTTTCTCCTTCCTCCAGCCCCACAAATCTGCTCTGAGCATCATTTTGAGCCATTGACCCTGCTGCTACCCAGCCAGGCTGTCAGTCAGCTCCCTCCTCCTGCCTCCACCTCCCTCTGCTCCCCTGTCCTCGCAGACCTGCGCCTGGCTGCAGTCCCTGCACGTGGGCTCAGCAGCTGTGGACATTCTGCCACCCCAGCCACCGGCCCCAGCACGACCCAGGCCCTGCCCTGTCACTGAACCTTGGCGGGAGGGTCAGTTATTTCCTTTTTAGGAGGAGAGCTCTGCCCTTTGGGTGCCTGCCCTGGTGCTGTACCAGCCTCGGATCTGGGTTTTTTGCATTTTGGAGCTGCCTAGAGAAGTTGCCAAGCAGGCATGGTAAATAGGCCTCTGAGTGTTTGGAGTCTAGAACTGCACTGTCCGATCTGGTAGCCACTAACTGTATGTGGGTCCCGAGCACTTGCAATGCGAATTGGGGTGTGCTGTAGTGTAAAACATACACAGAATTTAGAGGCTCTAGTGCCCTTGGGGTGCAAGCAGCTGAGTGTCACACCTCTTTATTTTCTTGGATTTGATTCGGAGTGGCTGGCCACTAGATTGGCCCAATATCAGTTATATAGGATGATCCCTTCCCCTGTTTGAGCCATGTAAATCCATAAACTCGGATATATCCTCACCAGACTCCCAGAGTTGGGATTCTGATTGCCAGCTCTGCAACACCAGAGCCTCCCCACTTCCAAGGAGCAGAGAGGGCTTTAAAAGGGAACATGCACACCCCCTCCATCTTCCTAGGCCCCCAAGACTTCTAGGGAAACCCTTTCCATCCCCTGATGCCCAGCTGAAGAGCCAGGGATGGGGATCGAGGGCTTCTTCCGTGGAATCTCAAGAGCACTTGACAGACCCTGTGTGTTTCGTTCCAGACTTCTTGCCCACTGCCCTTGGCCTGAGCCCCTGGATGGCTGCACACTGCCTGATGCACTTTTGTGCCTCCAAGGGCCAGGCACAAGTCTTACACCCAGTGGTGTGGTTCAAAGTGATTTGAGGTTGTCAGTTCTGCAGAGGCATTTTTGCAAAGGCCCTGCATGGAGGTGCCAGGTATGAAACTGATTTAAGTCACATCCTGGAGCCCCCAAGTAGGTAAGAGCTGGTGGCAGAAGTTTCCATTTCTTAGTACAGGGCTTCTGCCTCTGACACACATGCTGAGGGACACCTATGTAATGGTTCAAGGGAATCTTGCACCCACTGGGCTCTGTGCTGAATGCTTTATACACATGTGCTCACATTATCTTCTCAACAACTCTACTTGGTAAGGTTACAGTGATCCTCACTTTGCAGATGAGAAATTGAGCTCCAGAGCGGTTAAAAAAAAAAAAAAACTGGCTGAAGTCACACAGCTGGCAAGAGGCAAAACTAGTATTGGTCCTCAAGCTATGTGACCCTAGAACCACAATATAGCAATTCTGCTTCTCACAGGCACACATGTACAGACCCAAAGACACATGGAAATACAGACACATAGGTATACATAGATGAACATGCATAAAAAATGCAGAGATCCATATACATATGTGGACAGACATATAGGGACATACCCACATTCCCATGGCTACTCAGATATAAAAATACACCTATGCATGTACCCACATTCATACCTCCATGTATACTACACACATACCTATGCATACACCTCATATACAGATATACACATGGCTTCTCTGACATAAAGGTATACACACATGCACATACTACACATATTTGCACTTGGACATGACCACAAATATGCAGAGTTGAAAGTCCCCCCTCCTACCACACACACAAACATATAGTGAGACTTGTATACCCAGATACTTAACTCCTGCAGAAACACACACACATACACACAATCTTGACACACTTCTAAGAACGCCTGCCCCCAGGTATACAGAACAGCCCCTCCCCCAGTATACACAGGCACTCACTCAAGTCCAATGATCCAATTTAAACTGAAAAGAGAAAACCAAGTTGAAAATTAGAGGGGAAAAAAAAAGTCCTTCAGAAAGTATAAAGCTAATAGGCTGCAAGTGGTGAGCCTGCTGCCTTCACGATATCAATAACTCAGTATTGGGTTTCCAAAAAGACATCACATAATTTTTCAATGAGAAATCCATGAGCCCTGGAGATGCTGTTATGGTGTGAATTACAATGCACACACTTGTCAGCCGTCCCCGTCAGCACTTTCTCGGATGCCTTAACGGGCAGGAAGTGCTGTGGCTGCAGCAGGGATGGTTATTGTTGTTATTATTTCTTCCTTTTGGAGCCTCAAATTGAGAACCCGGGAAGCCATCAGGTCCCTTCCTCCTCCCTCCCCTCCTCCAATTGTACCCAAATCAAGAAGTTTTCCTGCTTGATATATTCTTTAGTGTATTCTTCAGCTCTCAGCCTCCCCTCCCCTGTCCTGGAGCCCTAATTCTGGGAGAGACTGACTCCTGGGTCTTAGGAAGCAGGGTCAGGATATGTGGGTGGGGGCCACCCTGTCTATGGAGCTCGGGCTTAAGACTTCCTTGAGTGTTGTGGAAATGGTAAAAACTGTGCTTTTCCAGTTCTGTCACTTGGGCCCAGGGACTTTTATTGAGCAGAATCAGCCTATTGGGCATTGCTTTCTCCTGAGGTTGCCTTCGGGGCAGGACTTCGGTTCAGTAAGAAGAGCAGGGGTCCATGGGAGGGATGTCAGGAATGATATGGACAGAGGGCATAGGACATCTTTCCTGAGCATATTTAGGGGGAATTTGGGTGGCCAAGGGAAAGGATCTGAGCAGACCACCCAGGAGTAGGAAAAGGGGGCTTGGGCACTAGAGGTGGGGTTGGGGTGGATTGTGGGAATTTTTATTCAGCTCAACTCTCCTGGGGGTTTCCCATTCACTATGAAAAGAAGATCTTGTCACTCCTGGATTGTGCTGTGCTGTGGTTATTTGCTTGTTGCCTTCAGGCCTGGGATGGGCTGGGACTGATCAGTTGACCCTCTGGCTTCTTGCCAGAGTTTTTAGCAGGAGACACAGCATCCTGTACCCTCCCTCTCTTCCTCCCCTACTGAGATTTGATGCACCCCTCACCAGGGGAAGGTGAACTGATCCTGCCTGCTAAGCTGCTCAGTACATAATTACATACCTATCACGGCATGGGGCTTTTCGGTGTAATTATCCCAGCCCCGATCTCCAGGGTGGGTATGCGGGATGGAGGCAGGGAAGAAGTGCTGAGCCCTTGCCTGTGGGAAGGAAGAGGAGGGTGATGTCAGGAGGCAGCAAGGCCCTGAGGAGGAGGGATGGGGGGGTCACCTGCTGGGTGAGCTGGCCTGGGGTTCCCTGGGAGCTTGGGCCCTTCATGAACAGTTTGAGGCACAGAGACCTCAGGTCTGGACTGCTTCCACCACTGACTCCTTGTCTGGCTTGAAGTCTACATTCAAATATGTTGTTTCCTTTCCCTGAGCATCCCAAGCAGATATTAGCCCTGCATCTGAAGCTCCCAAGTTCCCTCCATATCTTGGTGACACTCAAGTACCATACTCTGAAATGGCGGGGTGGGATGGGGGGCATCAAAAAACACTAGAACTTTGATTTCCAGTTTTCTACATTCCATAGGCAAGTAAAATAAAACAAATGAAATACCCAGAGGAGATACCCTTATGTAAAGAGCAGGCCATGTCTTTTCTAAGTGATGATGTATAAAACAGCTATCTTCTTTTATTATTACTATTTCACAAAAGAAAGAATAGTTTAATAGTAAAAACTGGGAGAAAGATATGGTCTCAGAATTAAGCTTCTCCCAAGAAAGGAGAGGGAGCAATGGTGCACAAATGTGAATATCATCTATATTATGGAGAAGATGTTAGAGCAAAAGAGAAATTGCTAAATTATTCAACACAGAAATATGAAATGCCCCTAAATAAAATGTATAGATTGGAGGAAGAAATTTTCAGTGTGTGCAGAAACGATGAGGATGATGGAGGTGATGATGGCAAGGACGATGATGATGAAGATGGGGTGGTGATGATGAAGGTGGACATGGTGACGATGATGATGGAAATGGTGGTGGTAATTATGGCGATGAAGGTGGTGGTGGCTATGGTGATGATGGTGCTGGAGATGGCAATGGCGATGGTGATGGTGCTGATGGTGATGATAATGGAGATGGTGATGGTGTTAATGATGGTGCTGGAGATGACAATGACAATGGTGATGGTGATGATGTCTGACCTTTGTTGAGCTCCTACTGGGTAATAGGTACTGCATGGATTATCTCATTTAAGACTTAACCCCATGTATTATATTCCTGAAGCTGCCACAACCAATTACCACAAACTAGGTGAAGTAAGACAACAGCAATTTATTCTCTTACAGTTCTGGAGGCCAGAAGTCTGAAATCAAGTCTGGGCTGCACTCACTCTGGAGGTTGTAGGGAAGAATGCTTCCTTGCCTCTTCAGCTTCTGGTGGCTGCCAACATTCCTTGGCTTCCTTGGCTTGTGGCCACATCAGTTTCAGTCTCCTTTTTCACACTGCCTTCTCCTTTGTGTGTGTCCTCTTCTGACTCATATAAGGACACTTGTCTCTGGATTTAGAGCATATTCAAGGAGTCTGTGGTGATCTCATCTCAATATCCTTAGCTTAGTTTCATCTGCCAAGATCTTTTTTCCAAAAATAAGATAATATTCACAGGTTCCAGGGATTTGGACATGGGCATATCTTTTTTTTTTTTGGGTCACTGTTCAACCCACTGTATCCCATTTTATAGGCAAGAAAGCTGGATATCAGATTCTTTAAACTAGGTAAAAGTTGTACAGTGATCAAATGGCAAAGAATCTGAATCTGACTCTAGAGCCTTGGGACTTTATCCTTATGGAGACAGGGTAAAGAAGAGAGGCTGTGTGGAACATTCACCTCCCATCTGTGTGTGGGGGAGAGGAGCTGCTTCAAGGCCATGTCAAGCTCTTCAAGGCCATGTGATGTAGGAGGGCTGGATTTGGTCTCAGGTAACAGGCTTCAAGGTTTAGAGCCAGCAGATCACAAGCAGAGGAGGTGGGGGTTCTGGGGAGGGTAGTTAGGGCAGATCCATGATTTGGGGGACTTCTTGGGGAGCAGAATTACAGAGTCTATCATGTCACCAAGCCCAGATGAGAGATGGCTTAGAGGAGAGGGAGATTATAGAAATAGAGATGGAAAGTGGGGAAGGGATAAAAATGAGTCAATTTGGTCTAAAAGCAGTGGACAAAGAATCCATAATGTATGAGGAAGTAAGTAGATATCTACCCATGTGTCATTTATAAATTCTTTCTATAACAGAGCACCTACCTGGATCACATGAAAGGATGCTAAAATTGACAGAAACAGATAAAGAGGCATTTTTTGGGGGCAAAGAACAGCAATATTCATTTGCTCTGTGGGACATTGCTCACATTTACCCACAGTAGCTTCCTGTGAATACTTACCTGTCTCCTCTGTCTGAGATCTGATGGGGGCAGGGTGGGCAGAGTCAACTTAGACATGTTGAAAGCAGTCCAGGCATCTTCCCTCTGGGGCTGGAAACCTCAGCTTGAGAAGGAAAGGAGAGGGCTGGGTTTATAACATCTTGGGATGGTTCAAGAAGGAGCTCACGCTTCCTGTCTTATGCCCAGGGCAGGTGTGATCTCTTCTGGGTGTCTCTCTAGAGACTCAATTCAGTCTTTGGAGAAATAAGATGTTGTCAGTGCCATGGGGCATATGTGCCTTGTCCGTGAGGCATGGGCACCTTGTCCATGGGACACAGGCACCCTGTCCGTGGGGCATAGGAGCCCTGTCCATGGGACACAGGCATCCTATCCGTGGGGCATAGGAGCCCTGTCCGTGGGACACAGGCACCCTGTCCGTGGGGTATAGGAGCCCTGTCCGTGGGACACAGGCACCCTGTCAGTGGGGCATAGGAGCCCTGTCCGTGGGGCAGAGGAGCTCTATCTGTGGGACACAGGCACCCTGTCCGTGGGGCATAGTGACCTTGTCCATGGGGTGATGCTGTATTCTCCTTGTCTTCAAGGATTCTGACGCCTACCACGACACTCTGCAGACTTTCGTTTCAGCTGAAACGTCTCCACCTTTATGTGTTGGTTTTCACATAAGAGTTTGTTTAAGACAAGAGATGAACAAAGTTTGCAGAATACAGCATGATAATGATCTGTCTGGGAATACTTATTTTTCCTGCCTGATCCCAGGCAGACCTAGGGCCTGTCCAGTGTGGTCACATATAGTTACAAAGACCATGCCCTAATAGCCCCTGGGGTTCCCCTTCACATGGCAGCAATGTGAACTGCACCGCCAAGAGATGTGAAGTATGCTGGTCCTGGATCTGCCTCTAGCTTTGACTGTGCACCCCAGGGCCCCCGGGCTTGGTGCTCCCTCCAGTGGCGGGGTAGTTGGGGTCTGTAAGCTGTCAGTCCTGTGATGCCATCAGGAGCTCCAAAACTGGGAACAAGAGTTGGGAAGCCTGCATCCCTGGTCTGACTTGAGCATTCATGAGTTCATGCCTGTAATAAATAATTACTGAGTGCCTTACTCTGTGCTGGCATTGTGCTTATCACAAGAAGAAAAGATCCCTCCCTCCTGAAGGAGCATCTAGTCTACTGGGAGAAACAGACTATGAGGAAGAACATGAATAAATGTGTGATTAAGATTTGTGACCAGTGCTATGAAGAAAACAGAGTGCTGACATAGAGACAAGGGGTGGGGGTGACAACTGAGACAGGGGCATGAGGGAAGGCCTCTCTAGAAGGTGACCTTTGAGCTGAGATCTGAGGAACAAGGTGATTGCCATGAGAAGAGTGTTCTCTTAGGTAAGAGTGTCCTAAGCAGAAGGAACAGTGAGTGCCAAGGCCCTGGGACAGAAGGAGGCATTGCATGTCCAAGGAGCCACAGGAAGCCCATTGTGGTGGGAGGGTCATGGGTAGGAGGGCCTGAAGCTTCAGAAGACATCCAGATGAGGCTGCAGTCAGGTGGATGCAGGCATCCAGATGAACCCTCATGCTCTGTCTCTGAAACCCTACCAGTGGAACCGAGTGTGAGGAGTTAGGGGTTAGCAGAGTGTTAGAGGGAGCCTGGAGGGGAGGGCTCTTAACATTTCCAGGGAATTACCAAATGTCTCCCACTGAGCTGAGAAGATTCTGGGCCCAGTCTCAAAGTATATTCCAGAAAGGAAGCTACCTTAACATTAGTTAAGGTAATTCGATTTGCTGTAACAGAACCCCCCCAGATCTCAGTCACTTAATATCCTAGAAGTCTAATTCTCACATTAAGTCCACTTGGGTGTTTGGCAGGTGACTTTCCCTGTGGTGATGCAGGGACCCAGGCACCCCTCATCTTCTAGCTCTGCCATCTCTTAGGATCTTAGAGTCCTTCTCTTACATCTGGCAAGCAGTGAAAACAGCATGTAGAGCTTTGCACAGGAGGTTTTTGTGGACTGGGTTTAGATGTGTCTATGACCTGCATTTGGGTGGGGCCAAGTAATCCAGTTACGGAATTACTGGGAAACAGAATCTACATGGATGCCCTCCAGGTAGAGGAATTGGGTACTGGTGAACACACAGTCATCTCTGCCCCAGGCTTCTCTTTGAGTGACAGCAACAGTATGGACCAGAGGCTTTGTGCTGTGGCTTCACATTCAAGTCACTAGGGCAGCTGCCAGCATCCTATCCCAACTGATTAAATCAGATTCCCTGGGAATGGGGCCTGGGCATCTGTATTGTTGAAAGCACTCCAGGGCATTGCAGCACACAACTGAGGTTCAGGACTACCCTGAATGGTGGAGAGAGGAGCTTCTGGGACAGCAGTCACAGCTGGGCCCATCCTTCTTCCTGCTCAATAATCATCATTATGCCTTATTATCTTCTTACCAGGTGACAGGCTAGCGTGGCAGGAAGGAAGACAAAAGAAGTTATTTACAAATAAAATGGTCAGTCTTCCGCATTCTAGGGGAGGGGCTGCTTTCATCTCCAATGTGGGAGGCTCTTTGGCTGTGGGCAACAACTTTAATGGCTCCTCATGGTTGAGACAGGTGAACCTTACCTTGGCAGGTCTAGATGGTGAGAGCAGGAGAAATAGATAACTCCGTGGTTCAGCTTGGGTAGAATTATGAGATTCCCAGGAAATAATGTGAGAAAGAGAAGGTAAGGGTTCCGTGTTAAAAGAGTAGAAGGAGGCCGGGCACGGTGGCTCACGCTTGTAATCCCAGCACTTTGGGAGGCCGAGGCGGGCGGATCACGAGGTCAGGAGATTGAGACCACGGTGAAACCCCGTCTCTACTAAAAATACAAAAAATTAGCCGGGCGTGGTGGCGGGCGCCTGTAGTCCCAGCTACTTGGAGAGGCTGAGGCAGGAGAATGGCATGAACCTGGGAGGTGGAGCTTGCAGTGAGCCGAGACTGCGCCACTGCACTCCAGCCTGGGTGACAGAGCGAGACTCTGTCTCAAAAAAAAAAAAAAAAGAGTAGAAGGAAGATGTCAGAGAGTGGGTCGGGGGTAGGGAGAGAGAGAGTGCGAGAGAGAGACAGATTGAGTCTATGGTAAGCAGTCATGGCTCATGGAAAGAGAGGACAATGAGAAATTCCCTATGGCAGGAATGACCAGTATACTCCTAGGAAGCATCATGTCCGGCATTAAATTTGAAGTTGTCTTTGTTCTATAATTGTTTTCCTACCCATAAACGTTTAATAAGTCTCCTATATACAATAGCGTTGTATTAATGAAGTCTGGAAGGAAGAAGTGTGCAAGTTAGAGTTCTTATTTAGCTTCAGGCAGGGAAAAATGGAAAAATGGATTCTGACTAAGCAACGGAATTTATTATCAGGTAAGCCAGTGACACTGACACAGGGACTCATACAAGTCACCCTTCAACCACTGGGTGGATGTGGCTGGCCTTTAGATAACCTCTTACTCGGTCTCTTCAAAACATCTCTTTCCTTCCATCCTTCTGATATGATGCACAAGAGCAGATGAGGGCAGGGATGGCAAACGTGAGCCCTTCTACTTCATCCTTGGCAGACATCACCAACTGATCTCTGTGTAAGTTCTTATGGAACCTGGGGCAGCTCCCTGGACCCTTTATATTTCCTATTCCGGGCAGTCATTACTAATAGATCACAGATGATATGTGAAATACAATTTACTTCTGTTCCAGGGTCCATATGACACCTCTTTCAAGGCAATGTGTGTGCAATTTAAATGACACTATCTGTCTCTCAGCCCAAAGCAGCTGAGGATTCCATGTCCCAGGGACAAAGAGTTACCCATCCTGGGGGCCTACTGCTACTGATCTTACAGAAGCTCAAAGGCTGCCATTCATTCTTGGGATACTAGTCTTGGGGCAGAGGGGGAAGACAACTTGCTTGGGTGTTACAACCTCCTGACCCCAGCTTCCTTTGGGATGTGGCACCCCAAGCCTGCCTCTCCTGACTCCCAGTCTGTGGGTTCTGCTCTGCTCTGATTTCATGATGCATTCTGACCTCATGGGATCTAAAAACAATTATTTCCTAGCTTTGTGCCTACCCCTTACTTCCAATTAGGCCCAGGGTGGCAGAGAGTCATGGGGCTGCCAGTTTTGGCCAGGCTGGACTAGGGAGGGGATCAGCTACCCCTAAAGGAAAAGCTCTTCCAGCCAGGAATTCCCTTTCTCTTCCTAATGTGAGATAATTGGTTTCCTTTTTAACTAGTTCCTCCGCAGCCTTCGTAATTACTGCCAAACCCTCGTCCCTCGACTTTGGCAATTCCCGCCAATGGACTTTTCCAGAGGGAAAGAGAAAAAGGCAAGAAGACTCAGAATGAGGGTCTGGGCTGGATTTACCTCCTGAGTCATCCCCTATTCTCTGTGTGACCTTGGGCACGTTACTCACTTCTCTGAATTCTCCTCCCTAAGTAACAGCTTCCTGCTGGAATTTTGAGAGGATGAGGTGATTTAAATGCTTAGCTCAGTAGCGCATGGCATGACTAAACACTCAATGGGTGAATACTGGTATTGTTTCTTGTTACCTTTGTGCTTGGTGGTTTGGGCTGGGGTGTGAGGGTCAGGCTTTGGGGTGCTGGCTGGGGACTTGTGCCTTCTCTTTTTCTTCCCCCAGAGCTGCTGGAACTAAGCTCTCCCTCATCTCTTCAAGGAAGATGTGACACCAAGTGTGTTTTAGCAGAAACAAGACCCATATAAATGATCCACTGAGGGGCCAGCAGGCTAATACGATGTTCTGAAAAGGGGCATTTTATTTTGTCAAATTGCTCTGGGGCTGCTGAACTTTGGTGGCTGTTTCTTGGCAGTGTTTCTGGACATCTTGTTTGCAGGTGATGAGAGGAAGGGCTGCCCTGACATCTTGTCCAGGTGAGGGGGCTGGAGGCATCCTTCCTATGCGTTCCAGCCAGTGCCCTGCCTGTAGTTGGGGAGACATTTTTTCACCCGGTTCAATGTGCGGGAGGAGGAGGGTAAGGTGGGGCATGGGTAGAGAGGCCAGTGGGAGGAGTCCCCCAACAGAGTCCTCTGTTAGAACAACCCAGAAGTCCCCCTCCCCAGCTCGGGGAGTCTCCAGGGCCCGTTCCCACACCAGCAGCCCCCTCCCCAGCTGGGGGAGCCTCCAGGGTCTGTTCCCACCCCAGCAGCGTCTAGGCTCGCTTCCTGTCTCCCCATTTTCTGAAAAGCTGTGTGTCAGCACAGGAGTGGCAGGTGTGTTAACTCCCGGAGCCTGCGCCTGTGCCCCAGCATGGGAAGAAAAATGCCGACTCGGAGAGAATCAGAGTCAGGTGCTGGCACTAGCCTTGGGGGCAGGAGAGAGTTGGTCGAAAGGAAGTGTTGGGAGAAGGTCAGGTGGCTGGTACTGAGGCACCCACGCCTGCTTCCTCTGCCAGGGAGACAGACACCCCCGCCCCCCGGCCCCAAGGTAACTGTGAGAAGTAGGGCACTGTCTCCCTCCCTCCCTCTTTCCCTTTTTTTCCTTCCTTCCTTCCCTCCCATTTTTCCCCCTCCCTATTTCCATCCCTTTTTTCCTTTCTCTCCCTCCCTCCCTTCCTTCCTTCCCCCTTTCTCTCCCTCTCTTCCTTTCTTCCCTTTTGCCCTCTGTCCTTTTTCCCTTCGGTCCTTCCTTTTTTGTTCATTTCTGCACTCCCCCTCCTACCCTTCATTTCCTTCTCTCCTCTTCCTTTCCCTCTCTCCTATTCCCTCCCTCCCTCCTTTCCCCCTCTTCCTTCTCTCCCACCTCCCTTCCTTCCTCTTTTCCTCATTTGCATCCCTGCTTCTCCTGTGCTCTCTCTCCTGTCCTCCCTCCTCTTTTCTTGTCTCTTTCCTCTTTCCCTTCTTCCTCTCTCTCCTTCCTTCCTTCCTGCTCCCACCATGCCACTCAGTGCTCCAAGCTGGACACAGCTGCAGGGAAATAGCCTCAGCCCTGGCCCCCAGGAGCTTCCATCTAGTGGGAGCCAGGCAGGTGGACAGGTGATGACCCTGCCATGTGATCCACATGCTAATGAAGATCTGGGCTGGTCTCCCAGGAGCTTTGCTGGGTCTGGAGGGGTAGAGAAAGCCCTCACAGAGCAGGAGACCTCTGGCCTGGGTCTCATAGTTTCTCTGGCTGAGTCAAAAGAAAGGAGCATTGTAGGCAGAGGGAAGAGCTTGCACAAAGTAGGGGGACATGGTCAATGAATTCTCATGCAAATTTGGAATGGACAAGCCTAGACTTGAGCCACTGTCAGTACTACCTCTGCCCAGTCATTTCAGCCTCTGAGCTTCTCATCTGTAAAATGGGGTATGTTAGTACTCATGACGCCCTGGGATGTTTGGGGAACAGAATTAGCTCTTGCATATGAAAATATCTAGCACTATGTGTCTTATCACATTTTACCCTCATGTCAACCCGGGGGCCCGGGTACAATTATATCTTAATTTTACAGGTCTGGAAATGGTGGCTCAGAGAAGTTGAGCAGCCTGTCCAAGTTCACACAGCCAGGTAGATTGAAGACACAAATGTAGGCAGCCTGATTCCCAAGCCTGAGTGTTTAATAACAATCTCCCCAAAGTCAGCACATACACTTGGAATAAAACTAACACATCAGCTGCCTGCTCTGTAAAATGAGGTTGCACAAACCTGGCGGGATGACAGGGATAACTCTCCAGAGCTGGAGGGGCCGTGGGGGATGCACTTTTGAACTTTATGGCTTCTCAGGGTCCCACCAATTGTACTCTCTTAGCCTGTGCCCGGTTGGTGCAGGAAAAGGAGGATGGGCAGTGGAGCAGGAGGAAGAAGGGGGAGGAAGAGTGAGGGAGGAGGGTGCATTGGAGGGAGCAGGTGCATTGGAGGGAGCAGGAAGAGGAGGAGGGGGAGGATAGGGAGGAGAGAAAGGGGAGGAAGAAGGGGAGGAGGAAGGGGGGATGGGAGGGAGAGGAGGGGGAGGAGGAGTGGGAGGATAGAAAACGGGAGGAGGGGAAAGGGAGGAGGGAAAGGGGAGGAGGAGGAGGGGCAGGGGGAGGAAGAGGGGAAGGAGGGGAAGGGAAGGAGGAGGAGGAACTCTCTGACCCTACTCCTGAATCTGATTCTGTCCCTCTTTTCCGGTTCCCTGCACCGAGGTGTTGGAAATCCAGCTTTCCAGTGGAGGCTGCCTGGGGTTCCGTCCTTGTAGCTGTGCTTTTTCTGTTCCCGCGGGACTTTTCTTCCCTTGACCCCCTTTCATTCAGGAGCTCTTGGTCTTGTCTGAACAGCTTTCGTCTAAGAAGCCTCACAGACTGCCCTGGGCACCCTTTCCTTCTCCTTGCTCTGGCCTATGCTGTCAGTCTCTCTTCTCTGCCTTCCCTCTCTTCCCATCCTTCCAAGAGGGTGAACCGTGGGACTTCTGAGGTCTAAAGAAGGGTCCTGGATAGGGACTTTAGGAGCCCAGACCGGATGGTCACTGGAGAGGGACCCTTTTGTCATTATGTAGACTGGCCACACGATGGCGCCCTGGGACCATCAAGCGCCTGCCCAGTCTCTTCAATGGGCCTCTGGTCGCCCTGGTGATTATTCCTTCCCTTAAATGTTCCACACGCGCCTCTTCCTTGTCTCTGTAGCTGGGCAGCCAACTTCTGGGTTTCCTGCTCACCCTGGGTAGAGAGAGCCCAGTCACTGGGGTTGTGTTAGAGAGGAGTGGAGTGGGGAGAAGAGCAGGAGGGGAGCAGAAAGAGAAGTGAGGGGCTTGCCAGGGTAATAGTGGCTGAGCAGCTGTAGAAAGGGACTTTGTGGAGTTACTGATGGGCTCAGCCACCGGGAGCTGGGCTCTGGGGAATCTTTAGGAATGAGAAACAGAGCCTGGATGTCCATTCCAGGGCCCCAAACACAAGGCTCACCTCCTGGAAGCATGAGGACTGGAGGTGACATAGAAAAGGCTGGCTTGAACTTCCAGGTACCTGAGAAGGAGCAAGAGCTCAGAGTTCCAGCTGGAGGTGGCCCTGACTGCAGACTTGGCTATGGCCAGCTGTGGCCCTTCTCGGACACGGCTTGGAGCTGATGGAGCTGCTGTTTGGGACAGCAGGATGTGACTTGACTCGAGTACTGAAAAACAAGGCTGGCTTTTATGAAAACAAACAAACAAACAAACAAAAAAAACACAAAAACTCAGGTGACCAGAGTTTCACACATGCTCAAAAAGCAGGGGCAAGTTAGGATTATAATAATATAACAATAATAATGACAGTAGCAAATAACCATCTTTTTGAGGATTTATGGAACATGTCAGACACTGCCTTTTTTTTTTTACATGAGTTGTTTTGTTTTCATGGATTACCCCATAGGGGAGATAATAGAAGGGGATTTATAATGACAGTCAAACCTGAAAAGGAGACACTTTGTTTTAGCACAGCAAGACCCAGGGTACCTGCAGGCTGGAGTGTGGCTTTCTCATGGCCTCCAGGTGATTGCAGGGATGGAGAGAGAAACTCGTCCATTTCACTTACAGGGTACACAGGGACCTGCCATCACAACCTTTTTCATTTCCAACCATTTTCTTCCTGTTGGAAGGAATATTCCTCAGCTGAAGTTGGATCTGATTTAATAAGGCAATAACCAGATAAATGCATTTCAATTGATTATTAAGCATTTGTTTATTAGGGCTCAGTAGCTCTGACCCAAATAGCTGCTAAGCAGTCATTAAACATCAAAGAAGATGTTTCTGTTTATGTATTTTGTTTATTTACCATCATGAACAAACATGATTGCATCAATTAAATGTCAATTGGGGGTCTGTGGTTTGAATTAGATTATACACATAGTGTCAAATCATTTTTGTCTCTCTGAGATATAATCTATTTTTGTTTTAGTATCTAAAAGGATTCCATCTAAGTGTTAGAAGCTGTGGCCGGCAGGAGTTACCAGGTGGCTTCCGAGCACTTCTAAAGCTGATGTTCCTTTTTTTGGAGTTTGCAGCCTGGAGCCCTGTGACAGCCTGGAACCCTGATCCATTCCTCATTGATCATTCATGGAGGGGCCATTTCTCTGCGATTCTTTGCTTTTTTGGGCATTAATTTTCTATAAAACAAAACAACACAACAATAACTCTAACCTCCATCATAAAACCCTTAGATATTTATCTCCAGGGCAGCTAAACTGAGTTGTGGAAATGAAATTAAGTTCTCCATTAATGTTGCTTCAATTAAGCAGCATTGAAATCAGGAATGATGTGCTTGAAAGAATGTTTGATTTTCCTAGTCACAGTCTAGAAGCATTGAAATAACATATCTTAATATATCTTTATTCAAAAAAATTGGATAATTTTCTAATTATATGAGACAACTATGTGTATTTATAAAATCACATATAAACCTGAGCTTAATTTTTTTAAATTGATAAAATTATATATATCATGTACAACATGATATGTATACATTGTGGAATGGTGAAGTTGAGTTAGCATCCTGGCTTTTTAAGTCAGAGGAGAAGGGACCCGCAGGAGGACTCTGGCTGAATTGGGCCCCATCACACCCAGAATGGAACCCCCCTAGTCCCCAGAATTTGTCCTCCTGTTGTACTCAGTGCGTTGGTGGAAGCAGAACTCCCCATGGGAACAGGGAGACCTAGATTTTCTGGGGTGGGAGGGGAAGGTAAAGGTGCAACAAATTGAGATTTCTCCCTGCCCTAACTCCCAACCCAGCCCAGAAAAGAACTTTGAGTGAGGCCAGCAGTGGGGAGGCTGAGCTCAGGCAGCCTCGGGGGTCAGTCCTGCAGGGTGGCATGCGGGGTGAGGGTTCGGCAGAAGGGTAAGCTGGGATCTGGCTCTAGCCACGTGGGGGCTGGGATGGATGCCATGAGGCTCCGATACCCCTCTCCTTCCAGCTTGTTCTTTCTGGGCAGGGGCAGCTCTCCAGATCCCAGTCAGGGTTTATTCAGGAATAAAGGAGAGAAAGAAAGGTGAGAGTGAAGAGGAGAGTCCGGGTGAGTGAGGGAACAGCTTGAAGAGGCCAGTCATTTGCATATTAAAGAGCCTCTCGGCTGGACGTGGTGGCTCACGCCTGTAATCCCAACACTTTGGGAGGCTGAGGTGGGTGGATCACGAGGTCAGGAGATGGAGACCATCCTGGCCAACATGGTGAAACCCCATCTCTACTAAAAATACAAAAATTAGCTGGGTGTAGTGGCACACACCTGCAATCCCAGCTACTCGGGAGGCTGAGGCAGGAGAATTGCTTGAACCCAGGAGGCGGAGATTGTAGTGAACTGTGATCAAGCCACTGCACTCCAGCCTGGGCAACGGAGCGAGACTCCATCTCATTTAAAAAAAAAAAAAAAAAGGTACTTCAAGTTCTCTAACACTTCTAGCCCAGAAGTTTAGAAGTTTGAAGTTTCAAACTTTCTTTTAAAGCAATGGAACTGTTTTATCAAGTGACATCTTATTTGAGTGAAAGTATAGCATATATGAAGTTTAAACACAGGTGAAGTGGTCAGTGCAGGGTGCCTCTCACTTGCCCCCTAAGCACTCCCTGCCATGGTACCCAGAGGCGTCTCTGCAGAAATCCTCTTTCTTTATAGACATGCTTTGAAAACCACTGCATTAGTACACTGGACAGCCCTGTCCTTAAAAGCTAGTCGCCAGCCCAGCATGGACAACAGAAGAATCCCTGGGAATGAGACCTTCTCAAAGTCCCAGGCCCACCTGTGAACATTCAGATTTCCTAGATCTGGATTTCACCCAAGAATGTACTTTTAACGAGAGCCCCAAATGATTCTAACCCAGTAGGCTAGGCAGGAACTAGGGTGAGGCCAGTGAGTGCTTAGACCTGCACTTACATGGCCTTGAGAGTGAAGCCTCCTGAAATTTTGTACTGTAGGCCCCTCACTGGCCTTACTCTGGTTCTGGCCCAGGCACTAACCATGTGAAAACCAACGCCCAGCTACACTCGGGTTTGGCTGCATACAGAAGTGCTCAGATGGGGCTTGAAAGAATGAATGAAAGCCATAGAGATCTGCCTCCTGGTTTCCCATGGGACAGACAGCAAAGAAAACAGGTTGTAGGCAATATTCATAGTCATTTTTATTACTGCTATTATTATGAATTTATTTTTTGCTGCTTATAAGGTACAAGACACAGTGGGAAACAATTTATAGACATTCTCATCTTTTACCCTTGCATCAGCCATGTAATAGTTCAATTTGTAAATGGGGAAACAGAAGCTTTGAAAGGTGAAGGTCTCGTCCAAATTCACACTGCTAGTTATGATGCCTAATATTCTCCATGGCTTGAGGTCTTTACCTTTCTGCTGTACTGAGGATAGGTATACGGCCCTTCCTCAGCATGGGGGATGATGTTTCTAAATGACCCTCACTCTAATATAATAGCATCCATTATGGACTGTAGTCACTGTGTATGGTTTGCCCAGCAAGCATCCTCATCTGCTTCTCTGAAGCAAATCTCACTCCCACCCTGGCCACAGGGTCACCTGATCCAGGTCTGGCCAATCAGAATCCTCCATTGCCCTAGACCGTGATTAGTCTGGGAGTAGACACTGGGACCCAAGTCAGACCAATCAGATGCCTCTCCAGGATTTCCAGTTAGGAGCTGGAGAAGCTGACTTGCCTCTGGGGTCACTGATCTGGAAGGAGGTGAGGGGTTGCTCACAGCCAGAGCTCTAGGAGAGAATAAAGAAGAGGAACCTGGTGACCCAGTCTTGTTGGCAGGTCCTTCTTCAGTTCTATGAGGTGCCTGAGCATGTATCGCTCTCAGCTATGGCAGAAAATAGTTTTCATTTTTTACTTTAGGCTAGTTTGAGTTAGTTTTCTGTCACTTGCAACCAAAGAATCCTGATGAATTCAGTATCCAACATTAACATCACAGTCCCTCTACTCTGAGCCCTGTCTGAACCACCCGCCATCCTGCTGGCATTTCCCAGTGGTGTTTGTGCCTCCTTTCTCCTCCCCTGCAGTTCATGCCTTTTCACAGATTGGCTGAGGATTCTCCGAATACTGTTCAATCCCAGAAAGTTCCCAATGCCACCTGAATGCATTTATCTTTTAAAAATTATGGTAGAATACACACACAAAATTTATCATCTTAACCACTTTTAAGTATATTTCAGTGGTATGAAGTTTATTCATACTGTTATGCAAATCATCACCAAATCATCCATCTCCAAAACTCTTTTCATCTTACAAAACTAAAGCTCTGTATCCATTAAACAATAACTCCCATCCGTTGCCTACCCTCCTCTCTCCAGCCCCTGGTTACTACCATTCTAGTTTCTATCTGTGTAAATTTGACTATTCTAAGCAACTCATGTAAATGGAATCATAATATTTGTCCTTTTGTTACTGGCTTATCTCACTTAGCATAATGTCCCCAAGGTTCGTCCATGTTGTAACATGTATCAGAATTTCCTTCTTTTTTAACGCTAAATAATGTCCCATTGTATGTATATACCACATTTTGTTTATCCATTGATAAACACTTGGATTGCTTCTATGTGATAGCTATTGTCAATAATGCTGCAGTGAACATGGGGGTGCAGATACCTCTTTGGCATACTGATTGAAATTACTTTGGCTGTATATCCAGAAATGGGATTGCTAGATCATGTGGTAATTCTAGTTTTAATTTTTTGAGGAACTGCCATACTGTTTTTCACAGTGACTATGCCATTTTACATATTTTACATTCCTGCCAACAGTGTATGAGGGTTCTAATTTCTCCACATCCTCACTAACGCTTTTTTTTTTTTTTTTTTTTTTTGCTAGTAGACATCCTGATGGGTGTGAGGTAGTCCTAATGCATTCTTAGTAATGACAGTTGTATCAGTTTTGCTCCATAAAAACTGCTTTAAAATCAGGGGCTTAAAACAACCACTGTTTACTCAGCTCATGATTCTCTTGAGTTGGGAATATGGACTGAGCTCAGCTGAGTGGCTCTTCTGGTCTTGGCCAGACTTACCCATGTGTCTAGGGCAAGCTTTGTGTTGACTTGTCTAGGAAGACTTCAGCTGGGATGACTCATTGATACTTCATGCCATCTCTCACTAGAAAGCCAGGCTTGCTCACATGAAGGCTGGGCAGAGTTCCAAGAGAACAAACTAAAGCATGCAGTAGAAGTGGCACAATATTACTTCCTCTGAATTCCACTGGGCAAAGCAAATCACCAGGCCAGCCCAGATTTAAAGTGTGGGGAAATCTCTGTCTCTTGATAGGAGGGTCTGCAAAGGCAAATTGCAAAGGGATGTGGATGTGAGAAGTGAATAATTACAACCTTTTTTTTTTTTTTTTTTTTTTGCAAAATCTAGCATAACAACTTTTCAACAAGCCTTCATGTCAGACAGAAGGAATTTGCATTTGAGATTTGCTCCAATGGGCTCACCCAATTCATGAGTTTCAAAGGCTCTGGTTCACACCTGCAAAACTAGACTATGCTAGGAATTGTGGAATCAAGGCTAATGCCTGATAATTTCAAATGAGAATTTTTTCCTTCTAAAATCAGTGGATATTTCTGAATAAATTGTTCTTTCAGTCATGAATCATGGAGGCAAGAGCTTCAATTCTCCATTCATTTGCCATAAGCAGTTGACTCAAGGATAGCTCTGACTGTCTAGCCCTGTCTGTTAATGAGAGCCATTATACAATTAACTTTTCCATCACCTTTAGAAGATGCCAAGCCAGACTCCCTCCTCAAAGCCCACAGTGAACAGGGGAGCCTCCACGGAGCTCCATAGCCTGCTTAGATGTTCAGAAAGTAAAAACCAACTGAAAGTGAAAGACTTCTAAAGCTCAGAGCTTTCCCAGTAACTGGACTAATGGAGAGTACAGCCAGATCCAAATGGTTGGAACTGTTGCCAGGGAAGTAAAGGGAGGTAGGTACCTCCAAGCATTTTATTAACTTGGTAAATCAGTCCCTGGAAGCTCACTGGGAAGGTTTGGAGCAAGTTTCCTACTTCATTATTTTAGTCACTGCTACTGTAATGCTGCATAACAAAGCACCCCAAAGTCAGTGGTAAACAACAACAAGCATTTATTTTTCTTTCTTATGGGTCTGTGGGTTGGCTGGGGTTCAGGGGATTTTGGCTGGGCCAGGCTGGACTCCAGGGAGGATGTGGGATTCAGATCTGTTCCACAGAGCTTTGTTCTCCTTGGAGCAGTGGCTCTCCAGAGCATGAGCTTCCCATGGAGAATAGGAGGAGCTCAGAGGGCAAGTAAACCATCTGTGCCCACATGAGGCTTCTGCCTGGTCGTGGCTACTATCGTCCTATCAGCCAGTGTGAGTCACATGGCCAAGCAAAACATCCATGGGGTAGAGACATAAGCTTCTCTCCCAGTGGGTGGGCACTGCAAGTTACATGGCAAAAGTTGAGACGTATAATCTTAGTATGGTGGAGTAAGAATTGAGATTGAAAACAGAATCTACCATATTTACCCAGAGAGGGTTGGAGGTTGAGGTATTGGGGTTAAACCTATGTTGTGTGCAAGTGAAGTTTTTTAGTTATCTAGGAATGTCTGATAGATGGCTGGGCTGAATCAGCAGGGGCTATTGAAAGGAGGAACTGAGGGTTCTTAGGAGAGTGAGCTCCTTTGTGGTAATAGAGAGCTGGGCCAAGGAGCTTATCCAAGTAACACAATCCCAGTCCTTGAAGAGAGGGGGCATTTCTGAGTATTCCATGATGGAAGTCTCTGTTTTTTTTTTCCCTGTATGACCCCTATCCCCACCATTGACTCATGACTGGTCCCTGGGGAGAGTTGATTATTCCAATAAAACATTGCGAGATACTGGGGCCTAAGCACCATTGCTATGAGTCCCTTCTGGGGGAATTAAACACGAAGAGGAAGAGGGGTTTTTTCCCCCACATCACAATTCTTCACCTTGGGGCTTTGAACCCCTGTGGCCCTAGACATCTGCAATGACTGTGGCTGGCCGCGGGTAGGAGGTGGCAGAAGCAGCGTCCAAGAGAAGCAATTGTACCAGGGGAAGCAATATTGGTGCCCACTTATCAGGAATGGCAGGGATCTGGACAGGTAGGGAGAGGCAAGATTGAGGAACAGGGAAGGGTGTCCTGCTTGGAGATGTGGCCTGTACCCTGGGCACACTCCAGGCTCAGCACACTCTCTAGCACATGCAGTGGTCCCAGCCATACTCGGGCTAAGGCATAATGCTTAGGCAGCCCTTCTATACTTCGGGAATGTGATGGGTTCATTTATTCCTATCAGGCCATGACAGGGTTTGCAAACAACCTTTTTAACATTGTTCCTTTGTTCATTAAGTATCAAGTACCTTCTCTGTGCTAGATACTATGTAAGGGATGGTTGAATAGGAAACATTTTCTGCTTTGAGAAGCCCTTCCTCTTAGTGCAGAGTTTGGTAAACTATTGCCTGTGGGCCAAATATGACCCACCATCTGTTTTTGTAAATAAAGTTTTATTGGAATGCAGCCATGCTCATTTGTTTACATATTGTCTATAGCTATTTTAACACTATGATGGCAGCACTGAGTAGTTGTAACGGAGACTCTGGCCCGTACTGCCTAAACTGTTTACTATTGGCTTGTTGTAGAAAAAGTTTGCCAGTCTGTTGTCTAGTGGAAAAGAGAAACATAAACAGATGAACAGATAAATAGGCAATGACAATGTAGTGTGACAATACTGTGACAGAAGTAAGTGCTTGGCTTTGGTGGGAGGTGGGATCAGGGAAGGCTTCCTGGAGTAGGCAATGTCTATTCCAAGACCTAAATAGTGAGTTCAGGAATTTTGGCAAAGGTGTGAGGAGAGATCGCCAACAGAGGAAAGCATGAACAGAGGCCAGAGGTAAGAGAGAACATGGGGTTTTGGGTGGTGGGAGCTGAGAGAAGAGGCTGGCAAGATAGTGCTGGTAGCATGTTGGGCATCTTGTCACCATTCAGGAAGGTGGCATCCTTCAGCGGTGGGCTGTGCTTGGCACTATGCTATTGATATGAATGTGTTCTCAATTCTTTCTAGGACTGGATTTTAATGTTTCTACTTTACAGATGTGAAATGAACATGGCAATAAAGGAGCTGGAATTTCTGGAGGCAGGGATTTTCTGGATGGACGATTCACGTGTGTTTGCCACATCCTGTGAGTGCTGGGATGGGCTGTGGTTAGAATGGTGGGAGTGTAGCCTGGCCTTGCCTCATTAGCTCGTGGTCCCTGTGCTATGCATTTCAAGGCTTGTTCCAGTCCCAGAGTGTCCTGTGCCCACACTCAGCCTCCTACTGGGGCCCCCACCTAAGACAGGGCTCCTGGAGTTGTGGGTTGAGCTCCACGTCTGGTTCTTCCTCCTTTTCCCATCAAACCTGTGCCTTTTGCTCTCGGGCTCCAACAGGACCTGCAAATCCACACTTGGGGCAAAGCTCCATGACTCAGGGCAGCTACCCTTTAATGCTTAGTGTGAGGTGCAAGCATCATCCTGCCCCTTCTTGTGCTCAGAGCAGACTTGCTTAAGGGATGACCAAACCTTCCCATTGAATCCAGACACAGCCTCAGAATCCTGCTCAACACAGCCCTCCGCTGATCACCCAGCATACTTCCCATCCTTTCCTTAACCCAGAGGGAAAGCTTGAGCTCACGCAGTACTTTCTGCACAAACCTAGTCACTGCTCCCAGGCAGCCAGCCTTTTTGTCAACTCTGATTTTGACCTGGGATTCAACACAATTCAACAAATGTTCACTGAGAATCCACTAAGAGTCAAGGAGCAGAGATGAATAAACATGGTCTTGATGCCCTAAGGAGCTCACATTCTGATGAGAGACGTTATTGACTTGAGCGACCACTGAAGTGGCAGCCTTTCTCTGCTTTTTCTCAGGGTTGCGCTGACCACGTGCCCTGCAGAACTGGACTCGGGCTTCCCCATCTGAGATGTGGCTATGCCTGGGTGGGGCTGCGTGGCTAGGACTTCTGCATCTCAGACCAGAGGGCAGAAGATGCAGATGAGTAGGGGGAGAGGACCCCACTGGAATGGCAGCAACTCAAAGTAAAGGATGAGGGCAGGTTTGCACCAGGTTAGGATCAATGAACAGTGAGCCTGGCCTGAGCAGTGGGTACAGCACTAGGGTTTCTGGAATCTTCAGATAAGCTGGTACACTTTGGAGCTCTGGCCACCCATTCTCTCCAGGCCCAGTGGGGGAAAGAGCTGACAAGCACAAAGCTACAGTATCAGGACCTCAGCTTCCAAAGCAGAAACAGAGCAAGAAGGAAACTGAGGCAGGGGAGTAGCCAGCCCGACTCTGCAGCACGATCGGGCACACATGCATCAGGAGTCGTGCAGATCACCAGGCTTAGGAAGACAGCAGCTCTAGGAGGCTTGAGGGCTGATTTTTCTGATCTACTCCACCCTGACCAGCACTGGTTTAGGGATGCTGGAGAGTGGGTTCTCCCCATGTTAGGACTCACTGTGAGAGCTGCTTATGACTTTGCCAGGTTTTTTTCTTTAGCCACTGAGACATCTCTCCACCCCAGGATCTGGCAATCACATCAATTCCAAAAGGGGCACCTAAAGCCTTCAACTATTTGCCTTTCTATGGAGATTTCCAGAATCTACTCAGTTGATGCCATAAATAGGTAGAGAAGGGAGTGTGTGTGTGTCTGTCTCAGTCTATGAACACACACACACACACACGCGCGCGCACGCGCGGAGTCAGACCTACTTCATCAGAATCAGTTTGCAAACTTCATTTCCTTAGGATGAAGAGAAAAGAAAATTATTATTAACATATCAATGGCACCTCCATGCTGAGAACAAGATTACCCTCAGCACACACAAGCACCCAGGGAGGCTCAGACACTGTATTTTAAATGTGCTCTGTCTCCGCATCTCTGTCTCCCCCACCCCACCCCCACTCCCTTCCTATTTTTTTTTTTTTTGTTCCTCTAAGCTTGTTTCTCTTGAAATTTCCACCTTGTGGTTGTGTACTGCTGACTTCACATTTGCTGTGGTGTGAACTCCACATCTGTGAATGGATGACAGGAAAGATTAATAGCCCTGCTCTCTTCTCCTTGACTGTGGGCCCAGCTAATGAATAAATAAATAAATAAATAAGCAGAGCTCCAATCCCCTAAATAGAGACCCAGAGCCAGGGAGAAAACAGCATTTCGCTGAATCCATTCTTTAAGGAAAAACCCGACCTCTAATGATCTCTGATTTACATAGTCGGCAGTTTTTCACTAAACATTTTACAAAGACACAAAAGTTTGGGGTGGAGGGATCGCCCCATGTTCTTTCCAGATGGAGGCAGGGGTCCCCCTGAGAAGCCCACAGGCCAAACAGGGCTGGTGCAGAGTGTGGGCTGGCTATGGAGGTGAGCCGGTTTCCCACTCAGGCCGCCTTAGGCCTGGGATCATTGAGTTGAGCGATGATGAAGAGGGTGGCAAAGGGACCCCTCAGGGGTCCCGGTAGTTGGTCCCCACACTTACCAGGTGGGAGGAAGGTGTGAGCTCACCAGGCAGCTCAGAAAGCCTATGAGTGTAAGGGGAGGGAGGCAGGGAGATAATTCATTTCCTCCTGCTTCCTTCATGCCTCCAGTTCTGGTGAAAGAGAAGCTCAGATATGCGCAGACAGAGCTTCTCAAACTTGAATGTGCCCTAATGACCTGGAGATCTGGTTGGAATGCAGATTCTGATCAGTGGTTATAGGGTGGAGCTGAGATTGGCCAATTCCGATAAGCCTGTAGGCGCTGCTGCTGCTGCTGCTCCAGGGGTCACATTTAGAGTAGCAAGATGTTGCAGAGGCAGCAGCAAGTCAGGTTCTGCCCCCTCCTCTGTGGCCTTTGTCTGAGGCTTCACAACAGTCATCCCTTTCCTGCCAGCCCCAGAACTTGGCTGTTACCTGGTTTTCCAACCTCAGCTGACTCTATGGGTCTAATATCCCAAGGTACCTCAGCCAAATGCAGCACACACATCCTCTCTGGACCAGGCTTGGAGAATTTGGCTTTCCCTTGGCTGTGTTTGTAAAGTATGGTTGTCCCCACCTGGTCTCTGCATCTTTAACAAAGTCCATCGTTGGATATGAAGATGCTGTGCCTGAGTGACCTGGTTGAGGGGCAGGTGGGCTCAGTGGCAGCAAAGACATCTGTAGGCTCTGATTGGGCTGAGCAGGGGCTGGGGGTCAAAGGCAGTGGATGCTGGAGGGGCAGTGAGGGGCTTCCCTGCACAGCCAGGAGTTTGAGGGGCCTGAAGGCACACACACCAGCCATCAATCTTAACCTGCTCACTTCTAGTATCCATCAGCTCACTTCACTCCTTTTGATGATGCAGAGATGAGACTAGTCCAGCAGAAACCAGGACAGGAAGCCCCACAATGCCAGCCATGCCGCTCCATTATGATCCCCCTGGCTCAGCGTTCAGGTGGACAGTCTCAGGTGTGGTCACATGGGGATGAAGGGAGCAGACAAGTTAGGGAGCCAAGCTGACCCAAGCCCTGACATTCTGTTCTTCCTCATCATTAGCCAGGTTGTCAGACTCATCCTGGCCCTCAAATTCCAGCCGTGAGTCAGCCTATGAAAGCCCCAAGGCAAGTTTATGATTCACCTGAGTGTAGCTCATCTTTTTCCTCTCTGGATAATCCTCAGATGACCCCCACCCAACCAGGGGGAGCTGCCTTTATCATCCCATGGGCAGGATTAGCCCTGCACATCCGACCACCGTTTATTTGTCGAACCTCTATTTGCTCACCTGTGAAACGGATGAAACGGGGACCCCAATACCTTCTTCACGTAGTGGGGAAGGTAGAGGAGCCAACCCTCAAAAGCATCCAGGTCAGGGTCTTAGCCCACTGTAAACATCCCCCAACCCTGGTAGCAATCATGCCTTTGCATTGCCTCCTCTTTCCGGCTGTCTTCTAGCTCATCACTTCCAGGTGTGCTTCATGAAACACATCTCATGAGGTATTCACACAGAAAAATCTGTAACACAAAATTGGGAAAATTGCATAATATTCCTTCCTTGAAGAGTTTACTTGATTCTGCTTGACTCAAACTTGTTTGGCCATAGAACCTTTTTCTTGGGCATAACATTTATTAATAACTGGGGTGTCAGGAGATGTGAACCAGCTGACATGCTGCTTCTCCAAAGCCTTAACCCAGAAGGTGTGGCTGGTGGCATCTGGGTAGATCTGGCCAGCTGGGGAAGCTGGGTTTTGTGGATGCAGGTTTTCCCCACTCTAGTCCTAAGCTGCAGGCATCTTTCTCCCATGCCTATCTCTTGAGTATTCTGACACGCTGACTCCCCGGGGCTTTAGTTCCCAGCACCTGGGCAGATTAGGCTGTTCCTTGCGGAGAAAGGTGAGAATTTAAACTTGGAGCCACCCAGATGAGCTCAACCAGAGCCCGTTGCTTTGTACAACTCAGGGGTTGATGCAATGTCACAGCCCAACCCGGGCCATGCCTACTGAGACTGATGTTTGTGGCCTGCCCATAGGCCCTTAGCATTTATTGTTGCAGGAGGTGCACGCTGGCATTCCATTGTAAGCATTTGTGACTCTGCCAGAGATATTTTTCTCTGTTTCTGGGGAATGCTGGATGTGCAGACAATTAATGCCCCTGGGAGGAGCCCTCACCCACTACCCGATGGGGTGTATTAGTTTCCTGTGGCTGCTATAACAAAATATCACAGACCTGATGGCTTAAAACAACAAAAATTTAATTCTCTCACAGTCTACAGGACAGAAATCCAAAATCAATATCACTGGGCAGAAAGCAAGATATTAGAAGGACCATGCTCCACCTGGAGGCTCTAGGGGAAAGTCTGATCCTTGCCTCTTCTAGCTTCTGGTGGCTGCTGGCATTCCTTGACTCATGGCCACATCACTCCAATCTCTGCCTCCGTGGTCATGTTGCCTTCTCCCTTCTGTTTGTGTCAAATTTTGCTCTGCTTCCCTCTTATAAGGATACTTGTGATTGCATTTAGGGTCTACCTGGATAATTCAGGAAAATTTTCACGTCTCAAAGTCCTTAATTACATCTGCAAAATCCTTTTTTTTTTTTTTTTTGGCCATATAAGGTCACATTCACAGGTTCTAGGGATCAGAATGTGATATCACTGGAGGCCATTGTCCAGCCTGATATGTAAAAGGTTGGAGGATAAATACTCCAATTTCCTTGCCTCTTGGGGAAGGTAACACCGAAAGCTGTTCTACACTCTCCTCTCTCCTAAAATTCCTCAGATTTAGCCTCAGTTGTCCATGGCAACAAACTACTCAGCAACACACTCTGTTGGTTTTCTTCCCTCCCTGTCTCACTTCTCCACTCTTCTAACCGTTGATTCCTGGGATTGCCTCTAAATAAACTACTTGGCCTTGAATCCTCCTCTCAGGGTCTGCTTCTGGGGAATGAGCCTAAGAAACCCATCTGTCACCAACCATGCACAGCAAAGGCGATCACTTTAATCAATTACCCTTTGGATTCAAAAAGTCTGGGTGGATGTGCCCTCTAGACACAATGTTTGCAGTTGTGAATGAGGTAGCTGGGCCAGCAACCCCCAGACCACAGTGTTGTAAACACCTCTCAAAGAAGATTTAATCCAGCAGAGGGATGTCTTCCCATCTGTGTCTATCTTGACATCCACAGTGAAGCAGAAATCTTGATGGGACGTGAAGAACACCACAGTCACCATAGTCTTTTTTGATTCAGAGATTTGACCTTCTCCAGACTTTGGAGAAAGAGAAGCCCTGGTTAAGCCAAATAGCTTACAGGGGCTGCTAAACCTGATGGCTGCTTAGCAGAAAAAAATATCACACGGTTGAAGGACATAGAACTGAATGAATGTCCAGAGGTGCTGTCCAGGAGCCCGGGACTAGAGTCAAAAACCTTAGAAGTCTACCTCATGTTCTGTTGTACTGCAGCTGAGCTGGCACTCAAACCATAAGTTGCTATCCTTCCCACTCTTCCCTCCCCTTTCCAAAGGCAGAGGAGCCTCACTCTGGGGTCACAGCCACCACAGGCCCATGGAAAGTACTTCCAGACTACTGGAATAGTCCCTTAAGGCCCAAGGGCTCTTCAGTCAGCTTGTGATGAATGCTGCCTGGCCTGGGACTTGCCCTTCAGGGCAGTGGACTCCCCTCTTGTCCAGGGCAGGTCCAGAAATGCCATTCAAGAGCCAAGTCTTGGAATCAGGGACCCCAACAGCCTGCTTGGTGCTCTACCCACCCTGTGGCTGAGCTGGTACCTGAAGTGCAAGAAAAGTCCCCTCCCTTTACTTTTCCCTCTGCTTTTCTCAAGCAGGAGTTAACGCTCGATAGCCACCACAGCTGGCAATGTGCTGAGTCTCATCTGAAGCCAGCAAGTCTTGGATTCCAACCCAAGGCCCTCAATATAGTACCTGGGTATTGCTGCTGGCTATTCAGGGCCAAAGGGCTCTTCAGCTGGTAGTTATTGAATCCTCCCAGGACTGGGTTCTTCCCTTCAAGGCAGTGGGTTCCCATATGGCCCTGGGTATGTCTAGACATGTTGTCTGGGAGCTAGGGCCTGGAAAGGGGGCCTCATTGACTCTGATAGGTGTCCTATCCTGCTATGGCTGAGCTGGTATCCAAGATGCAAGACGAAGTCCTCCCCACTTTTCCCTCTCCTCTCCTCAAGTGGAAGGAAGGGTGTCTTTTGGATCCACAAGCTCTGTAGCCTGGGGTTAGGGGAGGAGTGATGCCAGTACTCCCTCGACCACCCTGGCTAGTGTCTCAGTAGGTCATATGCTCCCCCAGTCCACTGGCTCTGGGCCCAGTTAAGCACTAGGACTCACCTAAGAGTTGTAGTCCTTGTGGCCTAGACTGCCCTTCCAATTTAGGGCCCCAGAGCACTTTAGCCTGCAGTGGCGAGGCTTGTGGAAACTCAAGTTGGGATCACTGGGATTGGCAATACCTTTCTGGCTAGGGCTGGTTTAGATGCTCCCTCTGTGGGTGGGGTCAGCTGAGTTTGGATCCATTTTGCTTTCTGCTATAATAGGGCAGCACTGAATTCAATGTCTCACAATTGCTGTGATCTCCCTCTCCCCAGTGCACAGTGAGACTGTCCATACCACACGGTTACTGCTGGTGGATGGGGAAGGGGTGGCATCAGTGATTTAAAACTTCCTACCTCTTTAGGGCCTTCATCAGCAATGTGAAATTCAAACCAGGTACTGAGTGCTCACTTAGTGTTTGGTTCGTATGAAGGTGCTTTTTTTGTGTGTGTGTGTATATAGTTGTTAAATTGGTGTCCTTTTGGGGTGGGAGAAGACAATCGGTGGAGTCTTCTATTCCACCATCTTGCTCTTGTCTATTTTTGTTTTTGTTATTGTTTGTTTATTTGTTAGGCTGTCGCAATCTTGGGTCAAGCCTCATTTCTTTTCCCTGGGCCTGTTGTCTTTGTGACTCTAGGCTCTCTTCTCTTCTGAACTTCTATCATAGATCTGGCCGTGACAGGGCACTCACGAAAGTCCTTTAAGTGATCCTCACTCTTCAGGACAAAGTTCTGATTCGCCGTGAGACTTACGTTGATCTGTCCTGGCCTACCCCTCTGCCTCTCCATGCTCAACTTTCCACCTATGTGTTCCCCTAACCTTCGAAGTTCTCTGCACCAGCTGCCATGCTCAAACACAATACCTGTTTATGACTATGTGTTTTTAAACGTGTCATTTCCTTTTCTTAGAATAAATGGCCTTACGGACTGAGAAACTTTCATTTGCTTGCCAAGGCCCACATTGGCCGTTATCTACCCTTCCCTGTTGCTCTCGTTGCAGTTTGTATATATCCTAGGAATACACTTTGGACAGAAATTATCCGTGGATTCCAGATGTCTGGCCCCTCCTGGTCCTTTGAGTTCTGGATAAGCTCGGCTGGTGCTCCCATTTTATATCTAAAATTTACCCCAAACCCTCCCAAATTCTTTGCCTCTTCTTCCAGGTGTTATATTTTCAGTGACTCCTCCACCTTGGGCCTACTGCCCTCAGAATTTAAGTCTTGATTAAGACTGGAAAACTCAGTCTTTTCTTTGAGGTCCATGAACAATACCACATCTTCCAAGCATTTATGAGTGCACTGAGTGTAGTAGAACTCAAGTGAAGATGTATTTTGGGGATGAGAGGTTAGCACCACAGGGAAATATTCTCTTCTCAAATAGCCTCCAATCCACTCTACCATCAGGGCTTCACTCAATGTCACTGGGCACCATTTTTTCTAGCTTTTTGTCTTCTTCCATCTCACTGTTTTCCCTCTTTAAACCTCCCTGCCCCCTCTTCTCAGTAACAAATATTCCCCTCCTTGTCATATGCAGAGTTTACTTGTTTTCCTTTGTTGACTCCTTGCCTCAGTGGCTTATTGAGGCATTTCTATCAAGACAGTCTGCCTCTACTCCCAGGGGTATTCTGGTACTAGCTATTAAGAGGTACTCACCTCTGTTACTCTTGGGTGCTTGTCTATCATCACTAAGGGCCTGGGAAGCCCTGGAGGATAGAGAAGATGGAGAGAACTAGCTTCATTCTTGTGGGAATAGGTGTAAGGATGAAATGCAATCTTTTCCTCCTCCTTCTTCTTATTAGATATTGTTACTTTTCACTCATCTTCATATTGACTGGGTTGATCACACTTGCTACTATGTAGACCCAGCTGTTACTGAGGCTGGATGTTCCTCTGGCTTTTGTGGCCTTGCTCACTGACAACTTACCCTCAAGAAGGGGATCAGAGAGCCAAGATGACATGTGTTTGGGATAAGAAAGCTGGACATGACATCTCTGGCTATGCAGGATTTGGAAAGATCCTGTCAACATAGGCACTGCCAGGAGCTGTTTTGTCTTGTCCTCACTCAGCCCATACATGACAATCTCCCTTGCTCCCCTCCTTTGCCTGACAGCTCTGAGCTCCATCTCAGTGCCACACTTTTCTTGTGATCTTCCTCTCCAGCACCTCTGCCCTGGGTCAGGCATTAATATCTCTTGGAAGTGGGTAACACTTTTATTCCCATTTTAGAGATAGAGAAACTGAGGCCTAGAGATGTTGGGGAAGAGCTGAGACAAACCCAGGCAGTTTAGCTCTGCATTCTCTTCATAAAAGGTAAGACAGGGTGTAATAAAATGGACTGGGCCTTTGGCCCCGAGGAAGGAAGAGTTGTTCACATTTGACCACCGGGGCCAAATATGTCTGAGTAGAGGAAAACCCCAGGTGTTGTGGTGGTTACTGCCACAGGTGAGTCAGTTACAGAGCTGTATTTGGACCCAATTCTCTCCACTCCTTGTCCTATACTCTTTCTAATACACCAACCTGGTTTGCTTTTTATTAGGCCATCCCTGGATAAAGTGGAGGGACTTGCCTGGGGTCCCAAGATTTTGCTGTGTGAGGTGAGGTTAGAGTAGAGACCTCCTGCATCCTGGTCTAAAACTCTTTCCACCACATTGAGCTGCTTCTGCCCAAGGCTGCGCCCATCTCTTTGCCTGATTTTCGTTCTCTGCTTCTGCCTCCCCTATAAGGGCGCTGCAAAGACTCACCAAGACCTTTCCAATCCAGTTGCCATGACTGTTAGTGTTATGCACCTACAGACTTTGTAATCCAGGTTGCAGAGAAGTCAGTGTTTGTCTAACTTTTGGGCTGAAGAGGACACTGAGGGCTTGTCTGGGGCATGGGGCTGATTGGTCCTATCCAATCATTGCCTACTTGTCCTTTGCCCCATCTCACAAATATGTTAGCAAGTGATAGGTCAGGCTGTTATCTGATTATGTTTGTTAAGACCCAGACAATGATTTCTGTTTCCTTCTCTACCTTCACACACACACACACACACACACACACACACACACACACTCACTCACTCACTCACTTCTAGGCACCAAAGGGCTGTAGGCTTTGGGGGCAGACCCATGCTTTAGTTCTGGGCCTTCCAATATGATCTGGGATTTTGGAGGGTGGGTGACAGGGAGGCTGAGCTGTCACTTTGAATTGCAAAGCCTCTATTCATAATGCATAAAGAGGCCCCCGCAAGTGACCATAGCCTCCTGTCGTCCTGCAGCTCAGGGAAATTAGACAGCTTCAGAGTCCCTTATGAAAATGCAATGTATTACCGCTGCTTTTCACTAGTAAATTATGCATTCGAGATTGACAAATTCCAAGATGCCGCCTTTATTAGGAACTCAGTGCTGGGTGGGTGGACAGTGCTGGCTGCCAAGCTTGTGACAGAATGTTTAATAACTTTTTCTGACTGTGCTTCCCGGAGGTGGTGTTTATAATAAGTATTTCCCCTCCTCTCATTTTATCAAAACACTGATGCTGAGCTTATTGCTCTATTTATGCATTTGGAACCTCTTCCTGGGTCAAAGAGCAGCACCATTTGAAATGACAAAGGCAACAACAGAGATCATTTTTTTAATCAATCTGTCTCACATGCCTGTGACCTTGGTTTAAAGATCCATCCATTTGGAAGAGTCAGCTGCTTCCTGAACTTCAGGCCTTGAGGCAGGAGACAGCGTGTGCCATCTCCTGCCATTCTGTTGGCAAGTAGAGACCTGTGATGGTACCCAGAATTCAAAAGTCATCTTCCCTAGGGAGAGGCAAGGGAGGCTTATGGAGAACCTCTTAAAGATACTGTGAGCATTCTACTCGTTAGTTAGGGAAAGACGGCGGGTGTTGCTCCAACTCTGGCTTTTGTGCCAGGTAGGAGTTGGTCCTGAGGCCGCCCATCTGACCATACTGGACCTGTTTTAAGGTTTTTCTCTAATAAAATTTTAGATTTGGCAATCTGTGCTCCTGCAGGGGATGCTATGTCCAAATGTCCCAGGATTTGTTTTTTTCTGTCTTTCCTGAGACATTCCCTGCCCAGCTACCCAAGGAATCCTTCAAATGAACAAATCTGACTATATCTTCTATGGTCAGATTAAAATCTTCCATGGCTCCCTATTGCTTATGGGACAAAATCAAAATTCCTGAATCTGATCTAAAAGGTGTTTGATGATCTTGACCTGCTGACTTTGCCAGCCTTCTTGTCAGACTCTCATGTCATGTTCCGCCTAGACTATGAGATTGCAATTTCATACTGTAATCTGGCTCTGTTTTTTTATAATTTACATATATTTCCTCTGCCTGGAATGCCTTCTACTTGTCTGTCCAGCAAATTCTCACTCATCTTTTTTTTTTTTGAGACCGAGTCTCGCTCTGTCGCCCAGGCTGGAGTGCGGTGGTGCGATCTCGGCTCACTGCAAGCTCCGCCTCCCAGGTTCACGCCATTCTCCTGCCTCAGCCTCTCCGAGTAGCTGGGACTACAGGCACCCGCCACCACGCCCGGCTAATTTTTTGTATCTTTAGTAGAGACGGAGTTTCACTGTGGTCTCGATCTCCTGACCTCGTGATCCGCCCGCCTCGGCCTCCCAAAGTGCTGGGATTACAAGCGTGAGCCACCGCGCCCGGCCAATTCTCACTCATCTTTTAAGGCCCAGCTTCAGTGCTGCCCCCTATCATAAGTCTTCCTTGATTTCCCTGGCAGAATTAAGTCCCTCTTATCCCCATCTACCCATTGTGTTTGTACATACATTCATTATAGCAATAATCATATTAGATTTCAATGATTGGCTTGTCTTTCTCCACACTTTATTTTTAATAGAACACCTAGGTTTTAGTTAATGCTAAACAAACATTTGTTGGTTGTCTGTGTGGCATCTTGGGTTGCCTGACAGACTCTTGGCCAAATCTGTTCGTGCATCCAACACATATGTACTGAACAACTTTTGCAGACCAGGCACTGCTGGGCCTGACGTTCTGGTTCCATTACTAACATGTTAGCAGTGTCACTTTGAGTAAGTTACTTAACCTCTCTCTGCCTCAGTTTTCTCGTCTGTAAAGTGGGAATAATGCTTAGCACTTAATTTTTGGCAAGCTAGTGAGAATTAAATGGGATGATGCCTGTCCAGTGTATGAGGGATAGCCTCTATTAGCCCAGGGCTGGCACACTGGAAGCACATAATAAATGCTAGCTGCAATAATAATAATAATAATAATAGTAATAATAATAGTGCTATTATTATATTATAGGCTTATATAGGATCGATTTATAATAATATAAATATAATTATTATTCATGTTACTTGCTCTCCTTGAATTGACTGGGCCTCCAACTTTCCCTGGCTACCTTGCCCTACACTTGGCAGATGGGACGTGGATCATTTTAATTAGGTTTTATTGGGCTGTTATATGGGTCATAATTGAGGCCATTATTCATTTTCATGGGGCTGCTGACACAGCCTCGATTTAGACATGATGCTATCTTGACGAGACAAGTCCCCATCTCAAAGGATCCCTATATGAGGGGCTGGAGCTGCCACAGGAAAAGAGTCCTTCTGAGGCCCCAAACATAGATTCTGAAGAGACTAATGCCAGGAGTGTTCATCAGAGAAGAGGAGATTTGTGGGCGACAGTGGCACCCTTCTGCCTGGTTGTTGGGGCCACCCCTGGGGAGTGGGGCATTCATCCACTTGGCTGCGTGTTCCACTCTCACCCCAGGATCTCCAGTGCTCTGGACAGTGTCTGGCACTGAGCAGACACTGGGAAAATGTTTGCTGAGTGAAAGCCACACTTGCAGGTGCTCAGGAAGGTGAAAGCAGTGAGTATGGCCCAGCACACAGGCCTGGGGCAGCCTCATGGGCTCCAGCTCCTGATCGTGTGCTGTGGACTGTCCCTTGGTTCAGAGCCATGGGATGCGCTCGTGTGGCCCCAGGCAGGGGCTCATTGAGGGATTGGTATTGGGGAAAAGTCAGTGTAGGACCATAGCTGGGCCTTTCCTGTGAGCCTCAACTGTCTGGATCAGTGTGTTCTTAGGCTTGGCCTAGATGGGTTATTGTTCAGGAAAGCTTAACTCACCTCCCTGTGCAGAGTGGTGGAGTCATATTTCCCTGCCCCATTGATGTTGGTCTTGCCTATGTGTTTGCTCATGTGACAGTGAAACATTAGTAGACTTCAAACAAGAAGCTGTGAACACACTTGTGCTATCTGGCTCATGCCCTCCTGCATGCACACTGGCGACCTGCTGTCATGATAAGCGTATCCGAATTAGTCCCAGCATGACCATGCATGAAACAGACCTGAACCTTGTTTGTGGTCTGAAGCCAATTCCAGCCAACTTTCAGCTGGAGGCAAAGCCAATCCCTTGACCTCAGCCTAGATGAGCTGAGCCCAGTCCGCCTACAGACCCAGGAGCATGAGAACCAGCACTTGTGGGAAGTCATTGAGTTTTGGCATGCCTGTTGTGCAGCATTAGTGTAGCAGTAGCTGACCAATACAGAGCCCCAGAGCAGCTCCAGTGGAATGTGTTTCATATATTGAGTTTCTGTATAAGCGTGTTTGAAATAAGAAGAATTTGATTGTTGAAAACAGATCGAAAGCCTTTACAACAGTGGTTTTCAACTGGAGGCAATTTTGTTCTCCAGTGGACATTTGGCAATGTCTGGAGACACTTTTGGTTGTCACAACTGGGTGGGGGTCGGTGGGAGGGATGGTACGATAGTGGCATCTAATGGTAGAGGCCAGGGATGCTGCTAAACATCAGAATGTACCAGACAATCCCCCGGAGTAAAGAATTATCTGGCTTAAAATGTCAGCAGTGCTGAGGTTGAGAAACCCTGATCTAAAATCTAAGATCATTTGAATCTTTACCACAAAACATCTACCCTCCCTCCTTCTCTCTCTGTCTCCCTTTCTTCTTTCATTCTTTCCTCCTCTCTTTTCTTTTTTTTTCCCCTCCCTCCTCCTCTTTCTTTCCTACCTCCTCCCTTCTAAACAAGATAGATATATGGCCAGGCCCTCAGGGAATTTATCTTGAGAGGGACATCTCAGACAATATAGACATAAACCAGTGAAGTAATGATGACAAATGCTATGCAGGATGCGGTAAGGAAGAATTACAGGGGGGACCACCCTTGGATGGGGTGATCAGGGAAGGCCTCTCTGAGCGGCTGACAGATGTGAGGGTCCAGAAGGAGAAGGAGGAATCAGCCTTGGAAGAACCAACAGAAAAATGTTCCTGGCTTTGGGAACAGCAAATGCAGAGACATCGAGATGAGTGTGAACTTGGTGTGTTCAGGAAGCAGAGGAAGCCCCTGTCTGGTGCAAGAAAGGTGAGGGCCAACCCTGCCCTGCCTGGCATGGGGCTGGAGTTTGCTGAGCAATTGATATAATCCATGTCAGCTCTGTGGAATTCCCAGAAATTCCTGTAGACTCCAGAGTCTTGGGGGCTCAAGAAGATTCAAACTTTAAGCTAGGAAATCACCTCAGTGCCATGTTCAGTCTATTTCTTACAGGCACAGGGCTGGAAATGGATTGGCATTCAAAGTAATGGAATGGAATGTTTTTATTTGAACATCAAAGTCCTTGGTGGATTCAAATGTGCTGCGAATGTGGAGCATGACTTCACCGTGACACGTGCACCTGCTCAGCTGCATTGAGATACAGGGCCCTGCAAAATGGCTTGTTTTCTCCTAACTTCCACCCTGGTCCCTTCAATACAGGCTCCACAGGAAAGTCAGGACACAAAGGAATCATTGCACTCTACTCTGCTCTGAGGATTAAATCCACACTTCTATTTTTTTTTTTTTTTTTTTTTTGAGACAGAGTCTTGCTCTGTTGTCCAGGCTGGAGTGCAGTGGCGCGATCTTGGCTCACTGCAATCTCTGCCTTCTGGGTTCAAGCAATTCTCCTGCCTCAGCCTCCTGAGTAGCTGGGATTACAGGCACCCACCACCACACTCAGCTAATTTTCGTATTTTTTAGTAGAGACGGGGTTTCACCGTGTTGGTCAAGCTGGTCTTGAATCCGACCTCGTGATCTACTCGCCTCGGCCTCCCAAAGTGTTGGGATTATAGGCATGAGCCAGAAATCCACACTTCTTGATAAGGCCTACAAGGCCCCCCATGGTTTGATCTTTGCCCAGCCCTCCCACCTGTCTCATCCTATCCCACTTGCTTTGGGGACCTCAGGGATGTGCCCATACCTTTCCTGCATCACAAGGATCTTCTTGTGGAACAGACTTCTCATAGCCCTCAACAGGAACCAGCTTAGACTCTGGGCTTCAGGACTGTGAGAATACAAATTTCCATTGTTGAGACCACCCGGTCTGTGGAATTTTGCTAGGGCAGCCCTAGGGCATTAATACACACAGGGTGGAAGTGATGAATTTGTCTTGAGGGGTTGTGGAAGGAGGTATTTGGGTGGGAAGTGGGCTGGGGCTGGGGCTGGGGTAGGTGACTGAGGGTGAGGCACTTACACTAACTCCTGTTTTGGCCCTGGGTGAGGCTGTGATGGAAGCTGTGGTTGGTGCTGGCCTGGGCCTTTCCGTGTGTGTGTGTGTGTGTGTGTGTGTGTGTGTGTGTGTGTGTGTTGGGATGCAGGGTGTGGCAGGCAGGAAAGAGAGCCTGAGCCAGAGGCATAATGAGGACATGGAGAAGCCGAGCCGTGGAGCCAGCAGGACCTTTTCTCCTGGAAGAGAAAAATGAAACGGCTGGTTGGCTGTGAGTTGATCAGCTGAGTCCTTGTCCCTAATTACCACCCAGACCGAGCCTCTGGGCAGCATCAGCCTGGCCCATCTGCAGCTTCTAAGATGGTCAGGATCCAAGCCAGGTGCCGGTGTGTGTGCTGGTCCTCATGGCCAGTGAGCAGCGAGGGGACTTTAATTAAAGAACTAATTACTCTGACTCTCCACAGGAACATCCGCAGCCCCTCACCCAGTCTGGAGCAGGACTCTCTCTAATCTGGGCTTTCAGAGCAATGCCTGAGTGTGTGTTTGTGTGTGTGTGTATGTCCAGGATGTGTGCATGCACTTGGACATGTGCTTTGTGTGCCCTGTGCATGTATGTGCACATGTATTGGTGAGTGACCATGTATATACCTTGCATTTCTATTTGTGCATCTCTATGTGTGCAGGTGGGAACATGTGCACGTGTGTCATCATGGTCATGTGTATGTATGTGGGCAAGGGGGTAAATACACATATGTGCCCAAATAGTTTGGGGGTGTGCAAGTTCTTACGATTTTTTTCCTTTCCTATAATTGAAGCTTCAGCGACTCTATGGGTTGCATATATATGTGCCCCTGGTTATTCTGCAACTGTGAGTGTGTGCAGTGTGTGTGACCATAGCTCTATAAACAGGGCTCCAGCCCCAGGTGACATCTGTGTTTGCACTGGGCTTTTGGAAGCTCTTCCCAAAGGAGGGGAGAATGCGGAGACTTCAGGGAGCAGGTGAAGGAAGGCTGGTCTGTGAGGTGGGTGGTTTGCAGTGAGGGATTCAGCTCTGCCCTGACACCCTGCTTAGTCATGCTGGACCAAGGTGGGAGGTTGTTCTAGACAGACTGTCCAGGGATTGAGTGGGAGGTTTGGCTCTGGGCAGGGGTGAATAGTTCCAGGCGGACAGAGTAAGTCTTCCAAGCTGAACACTGTGCTTCCCGCTGTGAGCTCCGGTCTCCTTGACAACACAGAGTCAGGGCTGGACCCTGGGGAAAGGGATGTGCATCTCCGTGTGCGTACTGGGAGGGGAACTCCGGGACGCTCTCCTGGTGGGAACTCAGATTGTTTTACGAAAGGGTTTGGAGTGTGGGGAGAAGAAAATTAAAAAGGTCTCTTTCAACTGCAAAACAAAATTCATAAGTTTTAAACTTCAGATAAGTTCAGGGTCTGAGCCTGGTTTGCTGTCAGAGGTAGCATGATCTGTTTGAATCCCTGAAGCATGAACACAAGAGATTTGGAGGAGGCTCAGAGTGGACATAAAGAGATTGGAGGGGCTGGGGCAGGCCCCTGAGGACCATGGGAAATGATGGGTGACCCCTTCACGACTAAGGAGAGGAGATGGGCTAGTGTGCCTGGATCTGGGCTGGATCCTTATGGAGCATGAATGTAGGGACAGAGCTCTCTGGACAGTGGGCAGGAGTGGGGAAGTTGGCACATGGAAAATGTTGACCGGCTCAATCTTGTGTCCTTCCTTCTCTCTCTCCCATTATTTAGATTATTTCCCAAGGAATCTGAAGCTTCCCCTCCATGCCCCACTGGCAACCAAGGGTGCAGTGCCAAAAAAAACCAGCTATTTCCCCAGAAGTCCTGGGTCAAGTATTTCCTTGCAAGCTCATTAAATCACCTTTTGCTTTGATTGTTCAACTGGTAGTGTTGGGACCTGTGAATGGCATACAGCTCATAGCTCCAAGTGCTCCTGGAGCCACCTGTCCCTGCCAGCTCCTTTGGGGCTGAGAGGCAGGTGACACGCCATAGGCCTTGCTGTTTAGAGGACTGAAGGATCCTTGACCAAAATAACCTCTTAAGTTGTCCTAACCTGCTAGAGAAATGCTTCTGGTTAGACAGAGCAATTGTTGAAACACTGGCCTACATTTTCTACTCTTTAAGAGATACCTTCCGTGAATTAATTAACTTATTAATAGGAGGAGTAATAATAAAGACCAAAATAATATTCAGGGCCACCAGTAGCCCAGGTGGCAGCTCTGAGATTTAGAACAAGGCACCATCTCAAGGCAAATAGGTGATAACAACATGTCCCCTTTGATGGCCATTGAGAATGAGGCACTCCTTACTCTGAACTGAGGCAGCCGCACTGAGGAGGCTGGTGAGGAAGAAGAGCTCAGGCTGGACTCCAGCTGCACTTGGCTTCCCCTTGGCTAGGTGCCTTGGTACAAGGGTCAACCTACGCAGCCGTGCATGACAACCCTGGGTGATACTGTGTGCAGGCACTATGCTAAGAGTGGGACATGGATTATCTTATTCTACCCCCACAACAGCCGCACAACCTGGGAAACAACCCCATGTTGCAGAGACGGGACCTGAGGCTTCGGGAGGTTCTACATGCTGTTGGGGGCCACACAGTTTTTAAGTGCAGCATTTGAACCTAGGTAGTCTGTCTCAGAGTCCAAGCTCTTAGCCACAAAGTTAAAGGTAGGGCATGGGTTAAAAGTTAAAGGTAGGGTAAGAGGATGGGGGTACATAATTTCCCAGGGGGCTCCAGGTTGGTGGGTAGACAGAAGGATGAGAGCCCAGTGGACTCTGCCAGTGTCCTGCCCATGCATCCTCTCCCAATTCTGCTTCCTGCTAATGGAATCTTACTCTCTGTTCAACTGAGGCTTTCCCTTGGATTGCATGCAGGGCAGACCATAAGTGCTGAAGGTTGATGCCCCCAGCCAATGAAGACAGGAATTGTCCTTTATTGGGACAGCTCTGAGGCATGTTCTACCCCATTTCCTAGTGGTTTCCAGTGGATTGAAGCCCAGTTGCCAGGGGTCCCCAGCTCATGAACGCACCCCATACTGGCTGTCTTCATTCCCTATATCACTCTCCCACACCTGGTGCCTTACCTGGAACCACCTCCTAAATATACCGCTGTTCTCAGATCCTGGTCTCAGGGTCTGCTTCTGGGAGATCCTGGCTTAAGACAGGGGTCCTATGACCACCCTTCCTAAGCCCATAGCCAGCCTTCCCTACCCAGAAGACAGGAGCTAGAGGAGCCTAAGGAGGAAAGGGAGTATTATGGAAAGTCTCCATGCCTAGAGCAGTGCAGTCCAGCTCAGGGGTTCATTTCAGCAGAGGTTTCCAGGGCAAGGCCAACATGTCTGAGAGGAGTGTGTGCACCCATGTGCGTGTGCATGCACAGACACTATGCATACACACTGTGGACTCACCACACACCACAGACAGTTTCCAGGCACCAAGCAAGTTTCAGCCGTGCTTAGCCTCATGGCCCTGTGGACTCTTGATTCTCAAACATGAAGGAAAGAGGCCTCCTTGGGGACAAGGCTGTGCAGCAAGGAAGCAAATCAGGTGAGTGGCAGGAGTATCCTGGTGACTGCAGCCACAGCAAGTGGGGTACATGCAATGCAGTGCATTGGGATCAAGTACACCTGTGTTTGTTTTGTTTTGCTTTTTTGAGATGGAGTATTGCTCTGTCGCCAGGCTGGAGTGCAGTGGTGCGATCTTGGCTCACTGCAACCTCTGACTCCCTGGTTCAAACGATTCTCCTGCTTCAGTCTCCTGAGTAGCTGGGACTACAGGCATGCTCCATCACACCCAGCTAATTTTTGTATTTTTAGTAGTGATGGGGTTTCACCATGTTGGCCAGGATGGTCTCGATCTCCTGACCTCATGATCCGCATGCCTTGGGCTCCCAAAGTGCTGGGCTTATAGGCGTGAGCCACTGCACCTGGCTGCTGCACCTGTATTTTAATCCCAGCCCTGCCTCGAAGACTATGTGACCCGAGAAAGTTACTGCTCCTCTCTGGCCCTCCCCTGCCTCTGAGACTCTGGCCCCTGTGGGTTCTGCATCTGCCCTGACACATGACCTCCTTGTTGGCATCCCCCACAACACCCACATACCAAGAATAAGGAGATGGCTCCATTGCACCCAAATTTTGGATGCTGGGGAGAGGATCACATCCCTCAGCCATGGAGCAAACATCAGCTTCCCTCTTCCCCTTCTTCCTCAGGTCTCAATTCCTCTTCCTTGAATAGGACAAGCAGTTCAGCTCCCATAGACTCACATAACCAACCCCATCATAGAGCCTAGCTGAACAAAGCTGGGCAGGGCTGCCTCTTGAGCCAGGCTCCTTAGAAGCCTGCTGGGCTTAGAAAGCAAAACTGTCATCTTCTTATGCCCACAGGGGATACTGGGCTTTCACTAACATTTTACATAAACAGGGTTTAGTATCTGCAAAAGATGGGAAAACCCCTTGAGTAAAGTAAACTGTAAGGACATTGCTAGTTCCATAGAGCTTTGCAAATTGCTCTTCAATTTTAAACAGCTCATTCAAATGCAGGCTCACCTGGTCCCCACAGAAATCTGGTAAGGTGGGTGTGATGATTATGATTTTCCCATTAGCTAAGTCATCATTGAAAAGCGAGTAATGTTCCCATTTTACAGCTGAGATATAGGGTCACAGAGATGTTATGCGTCTATCTTATTGATGAGACAATGTTTTTTGTTAGAAGTAACAAAAACCTCAATGAAAATAGTGTTAAATAATGAGGACGATTCATTAGCTTGGATATAGAAGACTCTGGATGTAAGGTGGTCAATTCAACAGCCTAGCTACTCAGTGACTTGGGGTCTTGTCTTTTCTCCTTTCCCTTCTTTCTTGATGAAGTCTCCCGCTATCACCCAGGCTGGAGTGCAATGGCGTGATCTCTGCTCACTGACACCTCCTGGGTTCAAGCGATTCTCCTGCCTCAGCCTCTCAAGTAGCTGGGATTACAGGTACATGCTGCCACACCCAGCTTATTTATTTTGATATTTTTTGTAATTTTTTAGTAGAGATAGGGTTTCATCGTGTTGCCCAGGCTGGTCTCGAACTCCTGAGCTCAGGCAGTCCACCTGCCTTGGCTTCTCAAAGTACTGGGATTATAGGCATGAGCCACGATGCCTGGCAGGTCTTTCCATCTTTCTTCAGGCCATTCCCATGCTGAGAAACTTCCCGTTTGCAGGTAGGTTTGAAGCTGTTTGTCGTTCATGTGTTGGACATTGTGCCAAGGTAGTTTCATTTACCTACTTTATGGAGGAGGATATGGAAGCCTGAGACACTGACCTGTGGTATCCCCCGGATGTGTGGCAGGACTTCTCATTCGAATTCCAGGGCTCCCCTTCCTCCTGCATGCCACCAAGCACTACCTCCGTGGAAAAGGCAATGCCACAGTTTTGAGCTGGTTCAGGAAGATACCTCCTTTGCTCCCTCCTTTACCATCCCCCAGTGCAGAGATGGAGCACCTTGGTTCCAGCTCAAGAGGGGAGAAGGGGGTAGGGCCAGGGCTGGGGGACAATTTAGGGCTGATTCAAAGTGACTGTGAACTAAGGCCTGACTGAGAAAGTATCTGTGAAGGACACTGAGCATCTTTGTGCTTTGCTCCCAATGGTGTCTATTTATAAAACGTTTTAGGGAGTCATTGAATCTTCCTAAGGGGCAGTAGATAAAGCATAAGCTTGGAGCAGGGAGATCTGCTGTGTTAGTTTAGCCGACGCTGGCTGCTGTAACACGGAAACTCTGACATCCCAGGGACTCAGTTCAACAAAGTGTATTTCTTGCTTACAGAAAGTCCACTTGGTGGCAGGGTTGAGGGTGGGTGGCAGTTTTCTGTTCCACAAAGCCATTCAGGCATCCAGGCTGACAGAGACTCTATGCCTTCAACATGTGGCTTCCAAGGTCCCTCTGGATTTCATAGGCTAGATGCAACAGGACAGTGCATGAAGGGCTGGTGCGGGGCACCCTTGGGAGTGGTGCACATTTTTCCTCTTGATTCACTGGCTGGAACTCAGCCTCATGGCTATGTAATCTCAAGGAGAGTGGACATTGTGTGCCTAGGAAGAAGAGGAAATGGATATGGAGAGCCACATCAGTCTCTGCCACACTTGGTTTTGAATCTAGACCTTGCCACACACTATTTGTGGGACCTTAGCGTCCTTAACATGTCTGAGCCTCAGTTTCCTCATTAAAGGGCAAATGGTGATAATCTCCTAGGAGGTGTGATGTTGGGAGGGTTTCTTGAGTCTTTTCTCCAACACTCCCATGCAGCCATGGTTCTCACCTGCAGAGCTCCAGCCTGTATGTACAATTGTCCAGGTACTTGTCAACTTCTTTGGTAATGACTCCTCTCCTGGAGGGCAAACTCCACCAGAATAGGGGCCACACTGCTCTCAATCAGAGCTGCAGCCCTAACAACTGGCCTGGAGCCCAGTACTTAGTAGGCATTCAATAGTTACATGTCAGGGAAATGAATGGACGGATAAGTTAATATGAACGTATATGTGCTAAGATTTACTCCTTTAAAAATTCTTCCTCAATAAATGTTCGCACTTCTATGTTCCATTGCGGTGTGGTGGGGGGGCGGGGGGGGGGGAAGAAGACAAAGTGAGGAGGAGGAGGGGCACCTTTCTCCCACCCCTACTGGAGCTCAAACTATAAATAGCTCCAGTTGGAATCTGACTGCAGATTCCTCCAGCAAAGTCAGCATCCCCAGGACCTCTCATCCTGGATGGGGACTGGGAGCGCTTCCTCATTAATCACGGCTCTTTAATTAACAGCTCTGAGCCTGGAACAAAAGGTGCTTACCGGGAGAACGCCAGCGGGCCCTGAACTCTGGCCGCCTGTTTTTATTTGGAGGACCTGGCGCCTTGGGGAGCAGGCCTGGCATGGCTCAGTGCTGAGTCCGGCAGGGGATGGGGTTTGGAGGGCGAGCAGCTGGCAGGCCGGCCGCCTGTCTCCACCTTGGACATCGCCACACAGAGCTGACTTGACTTTGAGCAGGTTGCTTGCAGCTCTGTCCTCCTCAGGCCGATGCTGATGTTATTGGTCTGGGATGGGGCCGGGCAGTGAAGTTGTCAGGTTCCCCAGGTGGCCCTAATGTGCAGTACAGTTTGAAAAACACTTCTCCAGGGATGGCAGGCTTGGCAGAAGGCACTGAGACGGGTCCAAAGGCCTGAGTGACCCAGAGATGGACACTTACCCAAGGCATACCTAATGCCCAGGCAGATCAAAGGCCCACTCCCTCCTCTTCTCCCCGTTGGCAGATGCAGCAGGAATGGAACCTGCCTTTCCTTCTCCCATCGTGCCTCCTGGAGATGCTCAGAGGAGAGCTGGACCACAGAAGCAGGACTTCAGGCAGGGGCTGGGTGGGAGGCTTGGAAAGTAGGAGGAAGCACACACAGCTTGGTACTGGAAGCAGTGGCCCTAGGGCTCCTGCTGAGCCCAAGGTGTAATATCAAGTTGATGCAAAAGTCATTGCGGTTTTTCCCATTGCTTTCAATGATAAAAACCACAGTGGGCCGGGCGCAGTGGCTCACGCTTGTAATCCCAGCACTTTGGGAGGCTGAGACAGGCAGATCATGAGGTCAGGAGATCAAGACCATCCTGGCTAATACGGTGAAACCCCATCACTACTAAAAATATAAAAAATTAGCTGGACATAGTGGCACATGCCTGTAGTCCCAGCTACTTGGGAAGCTGAGACAGGAGAATCATTTGAACCTTGGAGGCAGAGGTTGCAGTGAGCTGAGATTGTGCCACTGCACTCCAGCTTGGGCGACAGAGAAAGACTCCATCTCAAAAAAAAAAAAAAAAAAAAGACCCCAAAAACAACAACAAAAAAAACACATAAAAACCCACAAACCGCAATGACTTTTGCACCAACCTTATAATTCTTCCTAACAGATCTCTAGTGTTCTTTTCAAATTTGTCTCTTCACTTCTCCTCTTGTACTGTGACGACTGTTGAAGGGCTCTGTACAGCAGACCTGGCTCATTACAGAGTTCTGTTAGCATGCCCCCTGAACAGCAGTGTCTTCATCTATAACATGGGGACATTACGCTTGACAAATTCCCAGTGTTTGCATGTGGTAGGTATTCAGAAAATTCTTGTGTAAACTCTAAAGTTCAAATCAAAGATGGCAAAGAGTTTTCATTCCATATGCCAGCCTTCATGTGAATGGCCGCAGCCACCTGAAAAGGAATTTGAGGCCAAAGTGGGGCTCAGTCAAAAGGATGCTGCAGTTGATTAGTGATGTCTCTCAGGGGTGCAGGAGCAGGAAGTGATGGCCCGAATTGCATGACTTTGCCATCCCTGGTCTCGGCGTAAACTTTATGAAGTTAAGGATTGAGTCTTTCAAAAGTTCACTTTTGTGTCCTTTGATTTTAGTAAAGAATCTGGTATATGAAGTGCTCAAGTGTTTGTGGAAAGGAGAAATCTGTCCATTTTTTTCTAATTATAATTTTCTTGACTTTTCCTAGTTCACCCTTCACTGGGTCTTTTTTTGAGTTTGGATTCCTGTCTCCTTTCCTAGAGTGATGGTGTCAAAGTCCCTAAGCTCTTTTTGGAAGGGGGCTAGTGTGATTGAGTGAGTGCTGGTTATGCAGTAGGCAGGCCTATGCCCACATCCTGCAGGCACCACTGCGTCCTGGCTGTGTGGTGTTGGGCAAGGCATTTCTATTTGCTGAGCCTCACTTGTCTTTTATATAATATGGGAATAATATTAGGTTGGTGCAAAAGTAATTGCAGTAATTTTGCAAATGGCAAAAACCACAATGACTTTTGCACCAACCTTAATACGAACTTCCTCACATGTTATCCTGATGATTACATGATTAAATGAATCTAAAATGCCCAGAAAATGCAAGTGCTGAGAGTTGGTTTGCTTCTGAATTTCAAAGTCCAAAGTTTATTTCGTCTTTTTTTTCCCCCTCCATTTCCATAGGCAACTGCAGTGGGGTTAAAGCATGAATTTTTATGTCCCCTTTCTCTGGGCCTGGTTTTGTTACTCTGAAGTCCTCATTTTTGTATTCTCAAATCCCTAATTCTTCCCCTCCCTCTTCTCTGCCCCGCCACCCACCCGCCAATTAATCAATTGTTTCAGTTTTCTGGCTACATCTCAGTCTAGCCATCCAAGCTCTCTCCTTAGGCTTTTATTTTCCAAAACCAAGGATGGCATCCAGGATGATGGCCCCCGCTGCTGCCTCTGCCCAGGGTGCTGACTTTCTCCAAACTCTCAAGCAGGGGTTTCAGTATTAAGAGGTCAGCCCTGGGAGTAACCTGAATATTTGGGACTTTTTTTTTTTTTTTTTTTTTCCCCCAAAACGGTATTTTCCCCAGTCTACTTAAGAGCATATTAAGTGTGCATATTCCCAGATCCCATCTAACACATAGGGAATTGGACCCTGGGGGAGTGGAGACTGGGTACCTGTGAGCTTCAAGCACCCAAGCGACCCTGTTTCACTCTGAGGTTTGACAGTAACTAGAGAATGTTCCTAAGAGAGAACCTCATTGAAACAGTTTCCCATGATGCCCTGGCATTTCTCTTTGCATACTCCAGCCCATTTAGCTCTTTTTACAGTGGCTTTCAATATGGACTTCACACTAGATCCCAGATCAATTATGCCAGGAGTTTTGGGGGTGGGGCCTTCTAAAAGTCCTCCAGGTGATTTGAATGGGGATCCAGGGCTGAGAGCCATGAGATTCCTGAGATTCCAGCTCCTGAGGAGGAAGGCAATCCTTGGACCTCTTCTTATTGCAAGAGAAGCAGAATTCTCTTTGCTCTCTGCTCTTATGTCCTCATGATTGGGGCAGATCCTAGAAGCCTGGTTGCCTCGTGTATGCAGTGGACAGAGTTACTGTGTATTAAAACCACTTGTTACTCATGGACCTGGCCCTCATTTCTTCCTCTCACCTCTGTAAAATGGTCTAGAGCAGTGATAATTTTGCCCATCTTTTTCTGTCATGCACATTTTAGCACCCTTATTTCTCTGTTCTCCCAATCAATGTGGCAGTCAGGAATGCAGTAGTGCACCAAGATTCAGGCTGGACGAGAGAGGAATGGAGTGACCCTCCTAGGCAGGTTCCTAGCACACCGCTGGTCTCCCCCTTCCCCAGTAAGTTAATCCTTCTTCTGGCATTACTACCACCAGAGCCCTCTAGACTCTATGTTAGTGTCTTGGAGGGGGAGCTCACTGTCTCTTTGGGCAGCTTACTTCATGTTTCAGAAGTTTTGGGGACCAAATTCATCACTACCCCTCTTGGTTCTCAGTAACAACAGAACAACTCTTCACTCAGCTGATTCTCATTCTACAGGTCTCGGCTTAAATGCCGCATTTTCAGGAGCCTCCCTGACCACTCCATTTTATTTGGTACCCCCCACTCTCTACTAGTTACTACACTAAGCTTGTTATCTTTATTACAAATACCACAATCGATGTTGTATTTGTTTGCCTGTTTATCACCTGTCTTTCCCACCAGACTGTAAGCTTTACTAAGAGCAGGGACCAAGCTTGCTTTATTCACATGATTCATAAGGGTCCTAGCAAGAAATAGATGTCACACTTGAATTCTGTAGTTTGAGTTTAATAAAGGGACTTTTTATAAGGGTATAGGCTGGGCATGGTAGCTCACATCTATAATCCCAGCACTTTGGGAGGTCAAAGGAGGAGGATTACTTGAGCCCAGGAGTTCAAGACCAGCCTGGGCAACAAAGCAAGACCCTATCTCTACAAAAAATAAAAAAAAAATCAGCTAGGTGTGGTGTCTTACGCCTCTGGTCATAGCTACTTGAGAGGCTAAGGTGGAAGGATCACTTAAGCCTGGGAGGTCGAGGCTGCAGTGAGCCACGATGGCACCACTGCACTCCAGCATGGGTGACAGAGAGTCTCAAACAATAAAACTCCCCCCAAACCCACAAGGGTGTAGGCAGGCTTAGGGGAATCCACAAGAGACAGTATAGTACCCAGGACTAGCCACACCAGAAAGCTGTGACTAACCCAATAACTGAGGGTTTTTGCATTCCCAAAGGCGTGGTACTGGAGCCCTGGCTGGAGCCTTTGGTCGAGGCCACCAGCAGCAACTTGGCAAATACCTTGACCTCACTCTCCGCTTGCCTTCTGATCTTCTATTGTCTGAGCATGGCTGGAAGTGAGGGGGTAAGGGAGTCCATTGATATGTTTTATCAGGTGAACATTTTGGGGTACAGAGCAGGATGGAGAGGGCACCCATGGATCTGAAGGGGCCGATGAAAGATACTCCACATTTGCTGTTGTATGCGCAGATCCTGGCACTGCATCTGGCACATGGTAGGTGCTTATTAAATGTTTGTTGAACGAGTGAATTCTTATTCTATTTGAAGAGAGTAGTCATGCCATCTGGATCTCCAGGTTCAGCTCCCTGTTCATTCTGTTAACCTTCAGATAATGCATTTTTGTGACCCCTTTCCACCCTGGTTGCCTTTTTCTGAGTGCACTTCTGTTATATCCCCATAAAGTGTAGTCTAGGTGTGCTCTCATTGGCACAGAGCAGCAGGACCCTCCCCCTGTAATCTCTCTTCATACAGCCTGAGATCCTGAGATCCCAGTATATTTTTGGAAGGACATGCCATGATGTCTTCTTGCTGTCAAGTGAAACCCCTACATACTTGCATGAGCTGATGAACATGTGAATTGAATTCCAGGATATAGATCTGTTTTGAACATTGTCTGACCAGTGATTATAGGATTTGACCTAAATCGAGATTAACAGTGGCAAACACCACACATGCATACTTCCATGGCAGATATTACTAATTTATCAAAGCCACTCTTTTCTGCTACACCTCTGAATCCTTCTCAACACAATGCTTTAGGTAGTCACTACCGATCTATTGGAAGTGGCATATGAAATAAAACCTATCAATCAACCATTCTTGCTGTAGGCTCTCTTTGGATTTGAGAAATGAAGGATGGGAGTAGAAACTCAAATATCTTTATGAGGAAAAAACTATTTCTATTGTCTGCTCAGCCACTGAGCACCTAATAAGGTGTGTGTGAGGCTTAAGCAAGCATGTGAGTGAAGTACAGAGCTCAGCGCCAGGCTCATGGTAAGTCCTCAAATTGCTGTGGTTTGAAAAGGAAACTGTATATCCAACAAGTAGAACTTCTCAAACTCTTTAGCAGGAAAGGCAAGCCACACCATGGGGTCTTGCTGTACAGAATTGAAGGAGCTCCAGGTGAGAGTAAGCCTATAATTTGTAGGGCAGCTGGAAAGTCAAGATGCTGGAGCCAGAAGGCAAGATGAAACTGAAGAGAATCCTTCGGTGGGACCTGGAGTGAGTTGTGCAGCCGGAGACCCGCCATACTGATGAGTGCTTCAGGCACCAGCTTACTCCCTGAGTTTTGGCCTGTCCTAGACATCCAACGTGCCTGCACAAGCTGACAGAGAGGTTTCTGCCTCCATTTCTCTTCCTGGAGCTTAGCCTATTTGTCAGGGGTCCAGGCTTTTGACTTTTGCTTGGTAGGGTAGATTTTATTACTAAACCTTCAGTTGCTGGTCTGTGCTCTATCCTCCCTCACCTGGCAGATTTCTAGTTATCATTAGGCCGGCTCTCAAAAGAAGGCGTATCTTGAATGACATGTACATTACCAATAGATATGATGTGAGCTACAAATGTGAGTCACCTAATGTACTTCAGGATGTTCTAGTAGTCATATTTAAAAAAGCAAAGAGAAACAGTTGAAATTAATTTAGATAATTTATTTAATCCAAATGTTCAAAATCTAATCATTTCAATATATGATCAGTATAAAATGACTAATGAGATATTTTGCATTCTTTTTTTGTAGCAAGGCATTGAAATTAGGAGTACATTTTTCACTTGCAGCTCATTTCAATTTGCATGAACCACATTTCCAGTGCTCAACAGCCACATGTGGCTGGTGGCTACTGTGTTACACAGCACAGGTTTATGTCCTAGGCAAATCCTACATTCTCAGGGATGTCCCCAAGCCTGACTTATTTGCTCCTTCCTTGGGCTCTCCTTATCAAAACAGTTATCATACTTTATTGTTATTGATAGTTTACTATTTCTCCTCTTCTCTGGAGAATACATTTTATCTTATTTTTTGAGACAGGATTTCACTTCTGTCACATAGGCTGGAGTGCAGTGGCATGATCTCGGCTCACTGCAACTTCCGCCTCCTAAGTTGCTGGGGTTACAGGTGCACACCACTGCACCCGGCTAATTTTTGTATTTTTTTGTAAAGACAGGATTTTGCCATGTTGCCCAGGCTGGTCTTGAACTCCTGGGCTCAAGCAATCTGCCTGCCTTCGCCTCCCAAAGTTCTGGGATTATAGGCGTGGACCATTGTGCCCAGCCAATAATAAATTTTATAAGGGTAGTGAGCAAATGTGCTTGTTTGTGCACCCCTCTACCTGGCTTGCGTGGCATATACAGGGGTTCTATAAATCCATGTTGAATAACAGGGCCCTCTGTTCTCCAGGGACCCCACCACCTTTGTCTTCCTTGCTTGCACCCCTGTCCCTGACTCAGTTTCTTAGATCCTGGCACACCTTATGGCCTCCCCATCCCCTCTGCATGTCTCATCCTGAGGCATCTGACAGCTGGGATTATTAGTGGGCAGCTCAGGCAGGGGGCCTAATGGACTTGGGCAGGGCTAGTGGGGAGCCAGCACAGCACAGGGGGCAGGCAGAGGGGCCTGGAATGAAGAATGGCCCTGCCTGCTGGCCCGGGGAGGCGCCACGCACATACTTCCCACCGATCGGTGCCAGCAAGTGTTCCAGGGACACTGCTAAATGCCGGCTGTAAATCTCGCTTAAAGGGCCATCAAGAGCAGCTTTTGGCCGCGAGCATCTTTGCCATTATTCTTTACTAGGCCCTTTTAACGTAACTGGGAACAGGGCAATATTTTGTTCATCTGTAGCTATTGGAAAGAGGCTCAGCGGAGTTTAATGGCTGAGAGCTGGGCAGCAGACTTATCCTGGGAGAGATCTGGGGCCAGCTGTGGCCAGCTCTGGGGCCTTTTGGGGTAGGGTGGGATCTAGGGTGGTTCTTTGCTGGCTCCGAGGGGCTGGGCCTTGTAGCCTGTGAGGATGAAGGCTGACTTCACCTCCTCCCCAGAGCTGGCCTTCATGCACCCTTAGGTGGAGTGCCTGGCTGGATACTTCCAGGGCCCCCCCCTGCTGCCTCTTGGATTCCTGAGCAACCAGGAGCTGAGAGCAGACTCGGCAGTGGCACGTTGGGGGCAGGCAGCTTTGCATTCCCGAATCACATGCTCTTTAAGCCTCAACAGAAACAGCTTTAAAAAAAATTCCGACAACTCCTTATGGTCCCTGATCCACTCCTTCCAGGCACCCTTCAGCCCTGGCCTCTCAGCCTCAAATTATCTATGCAATGTGAAAGCCCCCATTACACTGCTTCCAAAGAAGCAGAGGCTCACAGTCCTTTCTTGGGGGAGACACCCTTGTCCATCAGGTGTTTGAACTAGTGCACTAGCAGCCAAAGGTCTACATGATCACCCACCAGCCAGTGACTCTTACAAATATGGGGCTTCTTGGCAACCCTTAGGCAGGGCTGACATGTTGTCCAACTCACAGGAGGGAACCATTCATATCAAGGTCTATATGAACAGCATCTCCTGAATTTGTGCAGTGCACAGCTTGGGCAACCACACGCAGTAGCTCTGTCTTCAGCCTCTAGTGTACATCTCTGCTTTGGCATGGTGTTGATGTGGGGGTGAGGGGCCTGGCTGTGTGGTTCTCAGAAAGGGTGATGATGGGTTAACCTCCCTTGACAGAGGCCACTGCTGTCCTTGGTGTGGGTCTGAGCCTCTTCCTCCACTTCAGAATTCTAGACCAGGGGTTGGCAGACTGTACAGTTCTATTGGTCCGCAGCCATTCCATACATACGTAGTTCATCTGTTGTCTGTGACTGCTCTCAAAACAGTAGACGAGTGAAAGCTACAGTCGATCATAGAGCCCTCAAAGCCCAGATTATTTACTCTGGCCTTTTAAGAAAAAGTTTGTCAACCCATGTTCTAAACAGTGGTGAGAGGAAAGGAGAAGGCTTCTAAATGCTTCCTTACTGGACATCTTTGGAGGGCCTGGGGGGGCTTTTATTGATTGCTTTAATTAAGCAGGCCTGGATATATATACCTCTTTTCTTGCTGTCACTGACTTAGTGGAAGTAGGAGTGTCCCAATATCTTTGTTGTGTACTATAGCTGACATCCAATCCAAGGCTGTGTGACCCCAGGGCCCAATCCTGGGTAAGAGAGCCGTCATTCAAGAACTCATTCTGCAAATGTTTATTCTACCTGCCAAGTGCCGGGAAACCAGATGCTGTGGGTACAGAGACAAGTAAGACATAAATCCACAGGTCCTGACCTGGAGGAAGTTATGGGCTAGTTAGGAGGAATGTGTGTACACAGATAACTGGAATATGGTGTGAAGAGTATTATAAAACAGAGGTCCTAAGATGAACTCTTCCATGAGGCTGGTTGGGGGGGATGGGGACAAATGAGTTGGGTCTTGAAGTAGAAGTTTTCGAAGTATATGAAAGAGGATGAGGGTATTTCAAACACATGGTCTTAGCTCTGATGTAGTTTCAGTACCTCTGGGACTGAGTGTGCGAATCTGGAAAACATTTAGAAAAGTTACTGCATTGAGTCTAATGTCTCTTGTCCTTTATAGTCTCACAGATATTGCAACCCTGTCCTTGTATACAAAGACATATCTTCATTTCTCTGTCCAGGCACAGTCTCTAAGTAGATAATTATACTGGCAGGCTTGTACAAAGATGGACTGGGACACGCTCACGTCAGCCTTGTTCAGTTGTTCATTTCCACCCATGCCTGCCAGACAGCTTTGTACACACACCTGAGCCCGCATGTGAATAGACCTGTGGGCACTGAGCAGCTGGAGTGTAGACATGCACACATATCCCTGTACACTTGGGTGTTGTCCTTGATCTTCTGCCTCCAGTGTATGGATCACCTGAACTTCATCCTCTACCACCAGTGATAACCTGGCTGTGGAGCTCAGGCATGAAGGATGTGTTGACTAACTCAAATGTGCCTCTCCCTAGTTTCTTCTTTACCCTTATGCCCCCTCTTTCTAACCCAAGCTCCACTTTTGGTGAGGATATATGGTTTATATCCTCAACAAAATATACATGGTGCTGTGACCTGGGGACAAATAATTGGGTGCTCTATTTAGGCTGAAGCCGGGTAACTGAAGTCTCAGAGAGCTCACTATTGTCAAGGTGAGAATCTCGAAGGCTGGGCTACTGACTTGTCACATAGCCTTCCTTGGTTCTAACAGCTCCTTCCTGGAATTCAGTCATCAGGAAACTCGCAATCCATCGAGGGAAGGAGTAGATTAATATGAGGAAGCTGAGAGATTTTAGGGCTGTCTCACTCATCCAGGAATCTGCATATAATATTCTTCTCTGTTTTGGCACATGGAAGCCTTAGTGTTTGGCTGGTGGTCCCACATTGAATAGAGTGGATATGTCCATAGAGTCTACTTATCTCATGTACTTCCCTACTGTAGATTTTATTATATGCAAATGTTCTTTGTATTTTCCACTATCATATAATAAACACTATATAGAAAATTGAAGTAATAAACTGAGCATGGTAGGAAGAATGGATGAAAAACTTGTGCATGGTGAAGGAACAGTATCCCTAATATATAAAAAGTGCCTGTAAATTAATAAGAAAAATGCAAATAGAAAAATATGCAAAGGGTAAGGACAGGTAATTTACAAAATAAATTTGAACATCCTGCAAACATAAAAACATGTTGAACTTCACAACAAATAAAAATGCAAATAAAAATATAATTTGTTACCGAGAGGATTGGCAATGATTAAAAATGAAAAATAACTGACTAATTTGAGGTTGTACAGTAGTAAAATCTCATGCACCATGATGGTGGGGGCAATATAAGTTTGTTCATCTTTTCTGCAGGGACAATGTGAGAAAGTTTATCTAAATTTTAAATGTACACACCATTTAAACTGGTGCTTCTACCTCTAACCATCTATCCTAGGATAATAATTGGACAAATGAACAAAGGTGTAGGTATAGTAGCCCCTTATTTGTGGGGGATACATTCCAAATCTCCCACTAGGTGCCTCTCACTGTGCATACTACTGAACCCTATACAAATGTACCATGTTATGTTTTTTCCTATACCATATATACACACCTATGATAAAGTTTAATTTACAAATTAGGCAGAGTAAGAGATTAACAACAATAATAAAATAGAACCATTATAACAATATACAGTAATAAAAGTTATTTAAATGTAGTCTCTCTGTCTCTCAGAATATCTTATTGTACTGTACTCACCCTTCTTGTGAAGATGTGAGATGGTAAAATGCCTACATAGTGAGGTTTCGAATGACACAGGTATTGTGACGTGGCATTAAGCTATTATCAACCTTGATATTTTCCACTATGACAATACATCAGAAGGAGAATAACTTGCTTTGAGTGGTCCTGGATCATTGAGCCATGATGATTTTTCAGACTGATTGACTGGGTAACTGAGACAGTGAAAAGCAAAACCATGGATAAGAAGGGAACTACTGTACAAGGCTATTCATCACAGCATTGTGGATAGGAATAAAAACGGAACAACTTAAATATCCATTTTAGCTGTCCATATATGACTAGTAAATAAATTCTGGTAAAATGGTTAAAAAGAATGATGGAGATATATGCTTAATGGCATAGAAGAGCATCTTGATATGTGAGTGAAAAAACGAGACAGGTGGTATAATAGCATGATCTATATGCAAAGTAATATATACTCCTATGGCTGTTGTCCTGGAGTGATGGGACATTGAAGAATCTTTGCATCTTTCTGGAGGTGTACATTTTTCTACAACAAGCATACACCATCTTTGTCAACTTTAAAAAAAATTGCAATGCCCCAATCCTGTCTTGTTTGATGTTGCTGATTTGCCTATAATGAAATCTATAATAAGGAAGTACATGAGTTAAATAGAATCTATGGATATATCCAGTCTGTCCAGTGTGGGACCACCAGATCAATGCCCAAGGTTTCCATGTACCCAGATGGAGGAGGAGATCATTTTCAGATCCCTGGGTGAGTGAGACAGCCATCCTCCTTTTTAAGATAGAAACTTTCATTCATCTCAGAGAAGAGAGTGTATTCAGGTCTTTGAACCCACTGGGCTCAAAGGTAATGATCTATAATGAAATAATCCACAGTAAGGCCTCTTCACCATCTGGATGAGTTAGTCCTGGCTGTAAGGTCAATCCTTAGGCAGACTGTGATATTGTCTTGGACATCATTGTTTAGAGTGAGACCAAAAGGGAGGCAGAGTTTACCTGTGATGCAGGGAGGGTTGGAATGAGGAACCTTAGGGCTTGAAGGCTCTGGGATGCAGGAGTAGGAGAGGACTGATGGGCTGGACTTGTTAACCCCTTGATGTCCTACTTAATCTCTTCCCTAGCTAGTGCAATGATATTGATTGGAATGATGATACTCTTTTTTTTTTTCCCCCCCCTTCTTGTAAGAGACAGAGTCTTGCTCTTCTGCCCAGGCTGAAGTGCAGTGTTGTGATCATAGTTCACTGCAGCCTTGAACTCCTGGGCTCAAGCAATCCTCCTGCCTTAGCCTCTCAAAGTGCTGGGATTACAGGAGTACACCATGATGCCTGGCTGAAATTCTTTAGATATGGTAACCACAGGCCCCTTATATTTCTACGACTGCCCCATTTTCAAACATATCCTATTATGAGGCACATGTCCTGATTTTTGCTTTGGGAAATATGGTACCTGCACCTTTAAATGTTTAATCTCCCCCAGCCATGATGAGAAGAAGAGAGGGGAAGGAAGTTGGTATTTAGGGGTGAGTGCGATTGAGTGGTTATGTGAAGGGGCGGGAGGGCGGAGTGAATGCTGGGGGACCCCGAGATATTTTCTTTCTTGTCTGTTTTTTCCACCCTATTTCTTTTTCCTCCATGTCAACACCAAACAAGACAGGACTAAAATTAATGGGGAAAGCAGCAATTAGCAAATTAGGTTAGCGGCGTGTTGCCGAGAGGCCCGGCTGCCAGGTGCGGGGTCTCTGGCAGGATATTTATTAGGGCCTGTCAGAGAAGTGACACTTTGATAAATGGAGTTGGGTAATCAGCCCCTTACGACAGCAAGCATTGTGAGGCCTCAGCATGCACGACTGCCGGAGCCAACCTTTGTTACGATTTTTAAAAATTTAACACTCATAAAAGTAATACAACAGCAGCATCCACGGCCACAGAGCATGGCCTCGAACCCCAATCCTGATGTGCAAGGGAAACTGTGGATCTTGAGTTTTCCTTTTGGAATGGGCAACTAGGAAAAGAAACTGATGTGGAAAAGTCTCTCTGAGTTTTGGAAATGGCCTAGAATTGGGATTAAAAAAAAAATAAAAAACAGGAGTGGGTTTTAAAGAACAAGAAGTGGGGGAGTTCTGTTTTCACTTGGTTAGTCTGCAAAGGTGACCATTCGCTGAGGTGCCAGAGTGGCTGGAGTTGAACAGGGGGAACGGACACTGGGAACCCAAGGAGGGTGGCTCTGTACACTGATGGAGAGGCCCCTGGGACCGATGCCTGTAAGGATGGCTTGCCCAAGATTCTTGCTGCAGGGATTCCTCTCCTTGGCAAACACATGCAATTTAGCTTTCCTCTGCAATGACCAGTTTCCTGGAGGGAGGATTCAATAACCAGGCAGAGAGCAGAGCACACAGCCCTAGTGACAGGGTTTGGAGGAGGAGGACCAGGTTCCTGGCCGGAGATGGGTCACTGTGACTTTCAGAAGCTCTCCATACCTGGCAAATCTCACTGGAGTATAGGCTCAATGTGAACAGGCTGGCTGGAGAGCCACTGCCTCTGTTTCCTGGCCTTCAGCCTGCTGCTTCAATGCCTGGCATCGCCTCACTTCCACCAGGTCATAGTCTTCCTCAGCTCCCCACTGAGAGCACAGTTTCCCTTGCCTTGGTGGTATAGCAGTACTAGAAACTTCTCATTTGACTGATCTGCTAGCTCTTATGGTGTCTCAGTTGCCGGAATCCTGCTCTGATCCTGTTTTGCTTGGCTGGGACCCTGACACTTGGCCCTCTCCTAACACTCCCTATTGTACTGGACTCTGTCACTCTATCCCCAGATCTGGTATCCTGATCAGGGTTGGATGCATCTGGATATTGACGTAGGCTGAGTGGAACTGAATTTGCTATACCTCTCTGGACATTGGCACTGGACTGCTGACTTCTCACCTTGGGGTCAGGTCCACAGCCAGGTGGCCAGCCCCAGCCTGCCCAGGCCCAGCCTGCTCCTCTTCCCTGTTTACCTCCTGCTGAGGTTCAGGGAGCTGCAGGCCTGACCCATGCCAATGATGGTTCTGTGTGAGTGCCTTTGATAACCTCCAGCAGGTGTGTCCCCATAGGCTGACTCAGTCTCACCTTCCCTAACACATGGACCTGAGTAGAATGACAGTATCTGTGGTGGGAGGGAGATGGGAGTTTGGGTTGTGACTGGTTGTTCTAGGTATCAGCCACTAGTGTCTCCAGGCCCTGAGTCTCTGGACCTTCCTTGGGGCCGGGACCAGAGGCTGATAATAGAGTGAGCCTCTTCCCAGTCTTCTTTGGGGCAGGCTCACTGCAGTCCATCTCTGTGGATGGACACTGGGGCATGGTGAGGGGTATTGGACTCTCATGCCAAGGAGGGTGGGGAAACCTGGGGTTCATATCCTTACCTCAGGAGTCTGAATTTGGGATGAAGGGCAATGTGAGCTATGCTCCCTAGCACCTTGCTAATGTTCTGCCAGACATGGCTTTTGCCATTGGTTTGAGTTGGGTCAAGCCAGGGAAGATCCTCGAGCTGGGCACAGAGCTCCAGGTGTGCTCTGTGCAGCACGGAGGACTTAGAGGGGTCCCCTCTCATGACCCATGTGCCTTCTTCAGGCAAAACAATCCTATTATTTTACAAGAGGGTCCACAGGATTTCAAATTCTTTTCCCCCGAGCTTATGCAATGTATGATTTGAACCGAACTTCAATGTGTGATGAAAGAATCACCCCTGTTGAATTTCCTTTGTTGGTTTTGTCCCAGCCATCCAGTTGGTGGAGATCATTTTGATTCTGCCAAATCAGTTATTTTTTAGGCTTTGGAAGAGAAGAGTTCATTTTCTAAGTCTATGAAGTTATAAGAGAACATGGCGAGAACCAAACCTTGGCCCCCTGTTGAGATGTCTGCCATTCTTTTTTTCCTTTTTTTTTTTTTCCCAGACAGGGTCTCACTCTGTTACCCAGGCTGGAGTGCAGTGGCATGATCATGGCTCACTGAAGCCTCAACCTCCAGGGCTCAAATTATCTTCCCACCTCAGCTTCCCAAGTAGCTGAGCCCTTAGGTGCATGCCATCACACCCAGCTTTTTTTTTTTTTTTTTTAAAGAAATAAAGTCTTGCTATGTTGCCCAGGTTGGTCTTGAAGTCCTGGCCTCAAGTGATCCTTCTGCCTCAGCTTCCCAAAGTGTTGAGATTACAGGTGTGAGCCACCCTGCCCAGCCCTGTCTTCCATTCTCTTTTTTTTTGAGACAGGGTCTGGCTCTGTTGCCCAGGCTGGAGTGCAGTGGCATGATGTGGGCTCATGGCAACCTCTGCCTCCCGGGCTCAAGTCATCCTCTCACCTCAGCCTTCTGAGTAGCTGTAACTACAGGTGCATGGCACCTTGCCCAGCTAATTTTTTTTTTTTTTTGTAGAGATGGGCTTTTCCCATGTTGCCCAGGCTGATCTTGAACTTCTGACTCAAGCGATCTTTCCGTCTTGGTCTTCCAAAATGCTGTGATTTCAGGCGAAGCACCTGTTCCTTCCTCTACCTGGGAAGCCCCAGCCCCAAGAATCTGCATGGTCTGCTTCCCAACCTTCTTCAGTCTCAGTCAAGATGCCCCCTTCTCAGCTCTTCCCTGACCATCCTACTTAATGCTAATTTCCCCACTGCTCAGTTTGTCCCCTTACCTTGCCTTGGTTTTTCTTCATAGCAGTCATTGCCATGGAACATACTATACATGTTACTAAGCTGTGTGCTGTGTCTGGCACCTCATGTAGCTACCTGAGGACATGGGTTCTACTGATTTTATTCATGCTAGATCCACAGTGCAAGCACAGAGCCTGAAATTGGTGCTATCTCAATAAATAAATATTTGTTAAATGAATACTTGTCTAAAATACAGATATCAGTCCCAAGCATGGGCACCGCATCAAAAAGGAAATTAGAGTAATTTCACGTGACAATTCTCTGGGGATGGACATCAGCTCATGGTAATTGCTTCATTCTTTTTAAATTACTTGCCAACTGACCAGTTTATGGAAGGTCTAGAGTCAAAAAAGGAATTGAATCTGACTGCTTCCTGTTTTGGAAAATCAATACATTATTTTTCTTCTGGCCTCTCCAGCATTCTCCTTGCTTTCCTAAAGATTCTTCATGTGACTTTGAGATGATATCAGTGAGATTCTGCTGTTCCCTCCCACCTTGTCTGCAATATTGTTTCAAAGCAGAGTTTTTGCATCATCATCAACCTTTCCTGTGCACCTGCCAGGTGCAGAGCACTGTCCTAGGCCTTGAGGACACAAAGGCACGGAGAACACTTTCTTTGCTTCAGAGCTTTCTCAGGAGTCATGGTGGGGGGAAGGCTGTATCCAAAGTGACAGTGGCCCGGTGAAGCCACATGTTGAGACCATGTGATTAGGTGGACAGCGAACATGATGGGTCGAGGCTAGGTCAGTACGGGCATGGGGAGCTTGCAGACCCTGCTGTGAGGTTTTCTTTCTGTGGATTATGCACTCAACAAATATTTATTGAGCTTCTGCCATGTGCCAGGCACTGTGCTGAACACTGAGGACACAGTAATGATTTGGACAGACACAGATCCTATCCTCATGGAGTCTAGTAGGGGTGATAAACAAGTAAACAAATAAAAGAATATTTTGCTTGTTATAGGTACTGAGAAGGAAACATAGTGATGAGATTCAAGGTGAGGTGAATAATTATTTAGATAGGGGGTCAGAGAAGTCTTCTCCAAGGACTTCCAACGAGCTGGCCAGGGAGAACAAAGAAAGGTCATTCCAAGTACCTACAGAAGCCCCAAGGTGGGAAGGGCTTGATGTGTTATGGAATCTGAGAGGAGACCAGTGTGCTGGAGTAGACTGGGAAAGGGATAGAGTGGTGTGAGGTAAGGTGGATGGGGAAGGCAGGGATCAGACCATACACCACACCTTGTAGGTTATGAGAGGGCAACAGGATTTCTGTTAGGAGCAATGGAAAGTATTTTGGGGGAATAGCATGGTTTCACTTCCATTTTACAGAGATTGCTATGGCTACAACATGGAGAATAGATTGAAGGGAAGTAAGAGGAAAAGCAGGACGACTGATGAGGAGGCTGCTGCAGTTGTTCTGGAACAGATGGTGGTGGCCAGGGCTTGGTGAGGGTGGATGAGTTGGAGATAAGTGGCTGGATCTCAGGCGTTCTCAGGAGTTCAGGTCGATAGGAGTTGTTGATGAATTGGATGGGATTAGGGAGAAAGCAGGAATGACTCCTAGTTTTCAGTTTGAGCATGCGGATGGATTGTGGAGCCATTTACAGGAAGAACATGCTTATCCAGATTCACCTGGTAGTGAGTGATGCGTTACCAACCTTCTAAATCACCACAGGTATGATCACTTTCCCCCCATCACCAGAGTCCCAACAAGAAGGCTGTATGCCCCATGCATGGTGAGCTCCTGTCATTCCCAGGCTTTGCACAGGTGGTGGGCTTTCAGAAAGCAAACGTCCCTGCTTTCAAGAAGCTTAGTCTAAGATTTTCTATATATAAGACTGTGTCATCTGCAAACAGATATAATTTTACTTCTTCCTTTCAGAAAAAGCGTTTGACTAAATTCAAGTTTGGATGCCTTTATTTTTCTTGCCTCATTGCTCTGGCTAGGACTTCTGGTGCTATGTTGAATAGAAGTGGTGAGAGTGGACATCCTTGTCTTTTTCCTGATCTTAGAGGAAGAGGTTTTAGTTTTTCAACATTGTGCAATGTTAGCTGTGGGTTTGTCTTATAGGGCCTTTATTATGTTGGTGTAAATTCCTTTTATACCTACTTTGTTGAGAATTTTAAGGGTATGAATTTTGAATTTAGTCAAAAGCTTTTTCTGCCTTTATTGAGGTGATCATGTCATATTAGTTCTTTATTAATGTGGTATATCACATTAATTGATTTTCTTACATTGAACCATCCCTGGGATAAATCCCATTTGGTTATGGTGTATGAACTTAATGTGTTGTTGAACTTGGTTTCCTTGTGTTTTGTTGAGGATTTTTGCATCTACATTCATCAGGGATATTGGCCTATAATTTTCTTTTTGGTAGTGTTCTCATCTGGTTTTGGTATCAGGGTAATGATGGCCTTGTAAAATGAGTTTGGAAGTGTTCCTTCCTCTTCAATTTTTTCAAAGAGTTTGAGAAGGATTCGTGTTAGTTCTCCTTTAAATATTTGGTTGAATTAACCAGTGAAGCCATCTGGTCCTGGGTTTTCTCTATTGGGAGATTTTTTGATTACTGATTCAATGTCCTCATTTGTTATTGGTCTCTTAGGTTTTCTGTTTTTAATGATTCAGGCTTGGTAGGTTATATGTTTCTAGAAATTTATGAATTCTAGGTTATTCCATTTGCATGTAATTGTTCATAGTAGTCTTTTACAATCCTTTTAATGTCTGTGGCATCGGTTGTAATGTCTCCTCTTTTACTTCTGATTTTGAGTCTTTTCCCTTTTTTCTTAGTGTAGTAAAGGTTTTTCAATTTTTATCTTTTCAAGAACTGAACTCTTTGTTTTGTTGACTTTTTCTATTGTTTTTTGATTCTCTATTTAAAAAATTTATGCTCTAACAATAAAGGCCATATACAACTGATGTGGTTTTTCTGTGTCCCCACCCAAATCTCATCTTGAATTGTAGTTACCAGAATTCCTACATGTTGTGGGAGGGACCCAGTGGGAGGTAATTGAATCACTGGGGCGGTTACCCCCATGCTGCCATTCTTATGATAGTGAGTGAGTTCTTATGAAATCTGATGATTTTATAAGGGGCTTCTTCCTCTTTGCTGGGCACGTCTCCTTCTTGCCATCATGTGAAGAAGGATGTGTTTGTTTCCCTTTCTGCCATGATTGTAAGTTTCCTGAGGCCTCCCCAGCCATGTGGAACTGTGAGTCAATTAAATCTCTTTCCTTTATACATTACCCATTCTCAGCAGTTCTTTGTAGCAGCATGAGAACAGACTAATACAACAACAAACCCACAGTTAACATCACATAATGCTGAAAAACTGAAAGCTTTTTCTCTAAGATTAGAACAAGACAAAGATACCCACCTTTACTACTTCTGTTCAAGACAGTACTGGAAATCTTAGCTAGAGCAATTAGGCAAGAAATGAAAAATAAAAGGCATTCAAATCACAAAGGGAGAAATAAAATTATCTCTGTTTATAGATGACATGATCTTATGTGTAGAAAACCCTAAAAGTTCCACAAAAAACCTGTTAGAAGTAATAAACAAATTCAATAAAGTTGTAGGGTGAAAAATCAACATAAAAAATCAATTACATTTCTGTACTCTAACAAGGAACTATCTGAAAAGGAAATTAAGAAAATAATCCCATTTACAATAGTATCAGCAAGAAAAAAATACTAAGGAATAGACTTAACCAAGGAGGTAAAAGACTTCTACACTAATAACTATAAAACATCAGTGAAAGAAATAAAACAAGACACAAGTAAATTAAAAGACATCCCATATTCATAAATTGGAAGACTTACTATTATTAAAAATGTTCATACTGCCCAAGGTGGTCTGTGGATTCAATGCTAGCCTCATCAAAATCCCAAGGGCATTCCTTTTTTGTTTTTTTTAAAACAGGATTAGAAAAAACAACTCTGTCTCTTTGGTGCAAGTTTCTGTAATGTACAGTTGATGAGTCCTTCCTCTGTAGAAAGGAAGTGTGGTGTAGCAGGCAGAACACAATGATTTTGGAGTCAGCAAGATCATCACTTTTATGCCTTGGCCACACTTAACAGTAGTGTTGGGCAAGGTTTATCACTTCTCTGACCCTCAGTCTCATTTGGGTTAACACCAAATGAGTCAATAAATTATATAGGATAGTTTCCAACATATAACAGGCTCTCAATAAATATAGGTTGTAAATTACTACAGAAACTCCGAAGCTACATCTCAAAGCCATACACATTAGGGAGGGCTTTATCTTTACCGCAGCAAATCTTGGGCATGCACGTCATCCAGACCAGGGGTCTACACATGGGTAAGCAAGGCAGCTTTAACCACTCTGCAGCTAAAGGGACCTTTTGGAGCACTGTTTTGGGGTTGCATGTGGCAGGGAGGACATTAACATTGGACATGGTTCAGTGAGAGCTTGGGCTAGTCAAATATTATGATCATTATTATGGTACAAGGGCTACATGCAATGGCCAGATGATTTTGTCCGTGGAAACCATGGGACTTGGGCAGAGAGGATGCTTCTTTCAGGTTCCAGCCATGACAGTTGTCCCAAATCATAACAGAAAGAAGGATTTAGGCCCCATGAATTGGATTAAACTTTTACAATATCCTATAACCTTTGCTATCATCGCCACCACTGATGTCACCGTAACAACAACAATAACCACCCCTTTCCCAATATAAGCTTCATAATGATTTGTTCATTGCAAAATCGCCAATGCCTACAGGAGTTCCTGGCATAGTTGTAAATATTACTATTTATAATAACCATTACCACTGTTAAAGATAGTAGCAGCTAACATTTAAAAAATACATGTGTTCATCTCATTTAATTTTCACAACAATCTTATGATTTAGGCTGGGGTTCACAAACTGCAACCTGTAGACCAAATCCAGCCTGTGGCTTATTTTGTAAGGTCTGTAAGCTAACAATGCTTTTTCACATTTTAAAAGAGTTGTAAACAAAATGAAGAAGATTATGAAACAGAGCATCTGGCCCACAAAACCTAGAATATGTATTATCTGGCTGTTTGCCAATCCCTGATATGGAGTATTTGCCAGAGTAGGCTAGTGATATAGTTTGAATATGTGTCCCCACCAAATCTTATGTTGAATTGTAATCCCCAACATTGGAGGTGGGGCCTGGTGAGAGATGTTTGAATCATGGGTGCGGATCCCTCATGAATAGTTTGGGTCATCCCTTTCGTGATAAGTGAGCTCTTGCTCTGAGCTCATACGAGATCTGGTCATTTAAAAGTGTGTGATACCTACACCCTTGCACCTCTGTCTCTTGCTTCTGCTTTTGCCATGTGATGTGGCCGCTCCTCCTTTGCTTTCTGCCATGATTGTAAGCTTCCTCATGTCTCCCCAGAAGCTAACACTGTGGTTCCTGTAAAGCCTGTAGAACTGTGAGCCAATTGAACCTCTTTTCTTTATAAATTGTCCATTCTCAGGTATTTCTTTATAGCAATACCAAAACAGCCAACACATGTAGTGTATGCTGCAGTAACAAACAATGAACTGAATGGCTTAGCCTAACAAAGGTTTATCTCTTGCTGACTCAATGTCAGCTGTGGGTCTGTGCAGCCCTCCAGCGCATTCACCTTCCAGATGATCAGCCATCCAGGCTATTTTTATTCTGCAGCTCTGATATCTTAGCATGAGACCTCTTGGTTATTGTGGCAGAGGAAGAGAGAGGTTGGAGAGCCTTCTGGGAACTTTTTAGTGTGTCATTCAGATGTGACAGCTGTTACTTGCACACATATTTCATTAACCAGAACTTGTCACATGGCCCAGCCTAACTAACTATGAGGGGTTGAGAAATGTGAAGAAGCACCTGGAATGAGATGAGGAAGCTGAGCTTCTGAGAGGTAAATACTTTGCTCAAGCTTATACAACAAGGAAAAGGCAGAACAAAGACATGTATCAGGCAAGTACAATTTCCAAAGTCCGTGATCTTATCTATTACATTCTCCTTTTCTTATGAGCTCCTTGTTCTAGCAACAAACCGCATTAAACATTTCGTTACTTTGGAATGGCTCAGACAGAATGTTCCTATGGTTGCTGACACATCTCCCAGAGAAGTCTTCCCAGCTCCGCACCCCCACTCCTAGCCTCCGTCCTCCTGGCTCTGGCCCCAAAGGGGCTGGAAGGTGCCACAGCCTGAGTAACTCATGACTCCTTTGGCTCCTCACAGTGATGAATGACAGCCATCCATCGTGGGCCTTGCTGATGGCCCAGCTCATCCATCATGGCCTGGTGTTCTCAGGTGATGTATGAGTGCCTGAAGAATGGATTGCTTAACGGCCGATTTGCTTGGAAAAGAAACTGAGCCAAAGAGTGGATTCAATCTAATTACCTGCTCACTCTGGCCAGGGCTGAGAGGCACTTTGGCAGCCCCTCATAGGTCCCCACAGAAATATGACTTGCAGTTCTTGAGCTACGAGGTCATTCCTAACTCATTGCTGATGGACAGGGCATTATTTAAAAAAAAAAAGAAATGTGGGGAGGAGCTGTTGGCAGGTTTGCTTCTTGATGGAAAGCTAGGCAGGCCAGATGAATCTTCTGGAGGTGAATCAAGGGCAAACCAAACAATATTTGGGGTGATAATTGAGATGAATCAGAGGTGCTGGGTCAATGGACAAGTCAGTAGTCAAGACTGTGAGCTCTAAAGCTCACAAGGCTACAAGACTGTAGCCATGGTTTTGTGTCCTATTCCTGTCACTTACTCTCTATATAACCTTGGGTAAGTCTCTGAACCTCAGCTTCATTTTCTATAAAATAAAAATAATTGTGAGAATTTAATGGAATAATAAAGTGCTGAGCATAGCAAGTCAGGGACCTAGTAAGTGATGGTGAGAATTATTATAATGAAAAATAATATTAAATATTGTTCTTCTTGATATCTATCACTTAGGGGTTGCAGTATTGCCAGAGAGACAGTATTGGACAACGATAACTGCAAATTATTTGTTATTCTCCCACTGAGAGATGGAGTGGCTGGCCTCATGTTTACTTCAACCAATGGAATATTGGCCACTGGCCTCTGCTCTTCTCTCTCCCTGTTCTTATTCCAAGCTGCCCTTGCCATATCTGCTTCTGATCCCCTTGGTTTGGTGACATGCTAGGATTCTGTTTTCTGGCCTTCAGTCTCTTTCTATTAGTGTCTCAGCTCTATATCCTCCTTTAACTATGGTGCCCCTGAAGCCTTGGTGAGAGTCACTGTCTCCACCAGCCTGAGCCCTGCAAAGCTTCCATTGGTGCTGTGCCAGTTCTGTGCCTTGCTGGTCTTTAAGAGAACTGGATCCTTCTACTTGCCTCCTTTTTTTTTTTTTTTTGAACTTGCTCTGGGGAAAGCCAAATAATATATAAGATGTTCAGTTACCCTGAGACTGCCATGCTATGAGGAAGACCAAGCCAACCACCTGGAGAGACCATGTAGAGAGGATGCTTGGCCAGTTCTCATCTATTCTAGCCGTTGCAACTGAGGTGCCAAACGTGAGTGAAGAGGTCGTCTTGGATGTCCAGCTCAGTTGACCTTTCAGATGACCATAGTCCCAGCCACCATGTAACTGCAACTGCGTGAGAGACCCCAAGTGAGAACTGCCCAGCTGAGCCCAGTCAGTCCATAGAAAAATGAGAGGGAGTGATAAATTGCTATGCTGAACTACTAAGTTTTGAGGTGTTTGGTTATACAGAAATGAATAACTGGAACAGGAACCAATTCGGATAACGAGTTTATTCAAACTAATAATTATTGAATATTAAATGCCAGGAATTATGCTGGGAAAATAAGCTGGTAGATATTGGTCTTGCAGCCTAAAAGCTCTTTTCAAACCTTAAGAGTTCCAAGATATGGCTGCAGAGAATGCCTTTCATAAATTGACGTGCTTTTTCAGCCTCATGGAGGAATATACCACTTATTTTGGATTATGAAACTTAAAAATGCCTTCCTTTGTACCAACTTTCATTCCCATACTTACTCTTAATTAACCCATTCTTATTTTTACATTAAACATATCACAGAACACTAATTTTGTAAAACAGTATTTCTCAAACCATCTGTGTTAAGATCAGTGCACGTGTGTGTATGTTTTAAATTTTCAACCTGTTGCAGACTGACACTTTTGTAAAATACAACAAAAATGAGTTACTGAAAAAATGAAAAAAAAAATACACAAAATACAGGCCTACTTTTTATTATTAGATTCAACAGACATATAGTTACTCCGTCAAATTGTGATTATAGTTCCTAAACAGCTGCTCTGAATTTCGTTTCTTGTTACATGTCAGGAGCCAGTTTGTGAACAGCAAATATCTGTGGATCACACACCAGGAATAATGCTGCTGTAAAACACACTTCACATACCTCAGGAAATGCTACTGTAGATTAAAGAAAATGCAGAATTGGGGAAGGGCGATCTTTAGCTCGTTTTTTTTTTTTGAGTGTGATGGGACTTGAGTCTGTTTTATATTTTGAGAGGAAGGAGCCAATGTTGTGGGAGAGGCTGAAGATCCTGGAAGATGGGCAGACTGATGGAATAATGCCTCGGAGACAGTGCAGTAGATAAACAGCAAGGCCTCTCCCAGGAGGTCACCAAAACTGCCCACCTACCTCCTCCCTAACCCACTGGCTTCTGCTTTCCTCTCTCCCTGTTCTTATTCCAAGCTGCCCTTAGCATATCTGCTTCTGATGCCCTTGGTTTGGTGACATGCTAGGATTCTGTTTTCTGGCTTTCAGTCTCTTTCTATTAGCTTCTTAGCTCCACATCCTCCTTTGACTATGATGCCCATTAAGCCTTTGTGACAGTCACTGTCTCCATCAGCCTGAGATCTGCAAAGCTTCCATTAGCTGCACAGGCACCAAAGGAAGGAACCCGTGGGCACGTTCAGTGGGTGAGCCTGGAATTAGCCTCATGGCCGCATAAGCCCTGTATGGACATACCTTTTCTTTCTGTCTGTCCAGCTTTGATTATTTTAGGAACTACCAAGTCCTTTGTCTATAAACATCTTGGTCAGGAAACTGAACTTTCCGAATATGGCTTTTAGGAAGCTTACACCACTGCCACCCATGGGTGGGCATATAACCCGGCCAGGCCAATCAGAGCCTTTGCTGGGACTTTTGCTTGCTGTATTGTGAAAAATGACATTGACTCGTTTGGATTATAGCCTTAAGGACAGGCAGCCTGGCTTGGTCACCCCTAGGAGGGGGTAACCTACCTAAGGACACAAGAAGAGCAAAGTCAAGAGACGGAGAGGGCGGGATTAAGTTCTGACAGCAGCATCACTTGGATTCTGCTGTATCTCAGACTTAGACTTCCCAGTTATGTGAGCCGGTATGTTTCTTTTTTAATTTTTTGCTTAAGCTATTTTGAATTGGGTTTCTGTCACTCACAACCACAAGAGCCTGGATGAATACATTCATAGTCCAGGGGTGGTAAACCTATGATACATGTCCCACTAGTTCCTACCTTCTGTGTCCAAGATAGGCATGTTAATAAATCACAACACTCTTATTAACCCTAGACTTGACTTCAGAATTTTTCTCAACATAGAACTCCAGGCAGCCTCTCCCAACCAACTAGAGCATGCATGTGAGATGAAAGATACTTGTCATCCTCAGGGGAATATTCGATGATGCAGGTTTCTGTCATGTTTTCCTGATTCTGTGGCTGGAGACCTGCCATCTGCTTCATCTTATCTGTTCTTTTCAGTAATTCTTTCCCCAAGAATGAGAACCCGGGACTTTGATTTCCACCTGCTTCTTGAATCCTGCTCCAAATATACTCAAATCTTGCAGTTATGACTTTGCTGCCTATGTGATGGACTGAAAGTCACCTCTCCCTATATGCTCCCATCCTGGACTTCATTCCCCAATGGTTGCAGATGCAGCCTTGCTGTGCTCCTCTACACTGAGAAAGCCCCCCTGCCAGTGAGTTAATCCCATCCTGGGATTAACTCATGTCAGTGAATTTTTAACAATGGCCCACTCGCATCACACAGCTTGGATTGTCCTATAAGGTGTCCCATTGGTGACTGAGGTAGTCCTCTTTCAACCTATTCTCTGCATTTCAGCAGGAGTGGTCTTTCAAAATGCAAATGCAAACCATATTATTCTCTGTCTGTAACTCTGCAAAGGCCTCCTATTGCACTTAACTTATGTTCTACAAATGTTGACTTCTTACTATGGCTTTCAATGCCCTGCACAGTCTGCTACCTGTCAGCCCACCCAGTCTCATGCCAAATGACCACCTCCTCGTTTGCACTGAAACCATGTGAGCCTCTATCAGTTAATGTCTCCTGCTACAGGGACTTTGCACATGACATGCCCTCTCTTCTTCATCTCCTTGATTCCTACTCATCCTCAGGTATCAGCTGAGCTGTAACTTTCACGGGGAAGCCTTTATTAATCACTCTGATTAACTTAATTCCCTACATGTAGAATAATCTAGCTATAATAAAAGAGCTAACAATATATAGCACTTACTGTCCATCAAGGCTGTTATAAGAACTTTACACATGTTATTTCATTTAATCCTCACATCGATCCTGTGAGGTCAGTACTATTATTATCCCATTGTACAGATGAAGAACCTGAGGCATATATACCTCTCCTCCATACCACTTCTTAGAGTTGGAGTTTTATGTTTACTTGTACTTAAAAAAAATTTGTCCCTCTCTGCCCTTGAATGTGGGAACCATATAAGCAGGGATTCTATCTGCTTTTGTTCATTACAACATCCTTAGTGCCTAGTACAGGGCCTGACAGTTGGAGCTCAATAAATATCCTCACCTTTGGCAGCCCTGAGCCCCAGGGGCCTTCTCTGTCTTTGATGGTCATCCTCCCACCCTCTAGTCCCCATGTTTGTGTAGAGTTTTAGGACAAGGCTGGAGTGTCTAAGAGAATGAGGCCCCACAACTTCTAGGCAGCCTTTCAGCTGGTAGGAGCCTTTCAGGCTGTGCAAGAGTGATGGGGAGTGATGTGGGTTGGCTGTGTCCACACCTAAATCTCATGTTGAATTGTAGCTCCCATAATCACCATGTGTGGTGGGAGGGGCCTGGTGGGAGGTAATTGAATCATGGGAGCATTTTCCCCATGCTATTCTCATGATAGTAAGTTTTCACAAGATCTGATGGTTCTATAAGGGGCTTTCCCTTTCATTTGGTTCTCATTCTTCTCTCTCCTGCTGCCCTGTGAAGAGGTGCCTTCCATCATGATTGTAAGTTTTCTGAGGGCTCCCCAGCCCTGCAGAACTGTGAGTGAATTAAACCTCTTTGCTTTATAAATTACCCAGTCGTGGGCAGTTTCTTATAGCAGCACGAGAACGGACTAACACGGGGAGCAAAGAAACAGGTATTTAGGGTTAAAGACAAGGCTAAGTGGATGGGGCAGGGTAGGGAGAGACATTGAGCACAGCTGTGGGGTGAGGCCAGGGCCACAGAGGCCAAGCCCCAGTGACTGATTTCTTGGATGGTTGGAGCTGAGCTTTAATAGCAGCCTTGACGATGATGGAACTCACTACCATGGAGCCTGCGCCCGGGTCAGGCAATAGATGGGGGATGAGAAGCAAGTTGTACATGGTGCATGCGTATATTCTGTGTGTGTGTATGTGTATGTTGTGAGTATGAGCTGTGCGTATATGTGTGGTTGTGTGTACATTCATGAAATAGCTGTGATTTTATGTAATTGTATGTACATTAGTTTGAGCCAAATGAAATTGCCAATAAAAGAGCAATTTCATATGGTGGAGCAAAATATATACACATATGGATGACCATAAATCATGTGAATAGGTGAAGCATATATGGATATTGCATGAGTTGATGCTGCATGTGGCACAGTCTCAGTATGTGTGTTTATGACATCATTGCAAGTGGGCATGAGCTGTCTAAGGTGACAGCTCATGTATATGCACATGGTGCATGTATGTACACATGGTGCATGTGTGTGGTGGTGAGGAGAGGCTGATGAATGTGTCAAGACTTGTCTGCCATATTTGGATAGTGACACACACCCTCTAATAGAGTGAGTAGACATGTGTCTTTCAATAATTGAGTAAGGGGACACATGCTCTCTGGCAACTGAGTGGCCTTCATTTTAGCCCAGGGATAAGGTGTATCTTGCAGAATACAATGCCCCATCTTGTGAACATAGGAGACAAACTGCTCCCTGGCTTCTCCAGGCACTGTCTTTGATCAGACCTTGTACAATACACATTGCCCCATCTCACATAGCCTTTATGCCTACCATTGCAGGGAGAGTACATCACTCTGGTAGAAAAATCCCCAAGCAGTCAATATTACTTGCTTCTGGAAAATGAGGAAGAAACAGGCTGGCAGAAATTAAGTAACCTTGGAATAGCATAAATAGGCATAGACATGATAAATAGGGCATAATTTGCAGAATCAAATCCTGGATCTAGCCCTTACTAGCTGTGTGACTTTGTTAAACAATACTTAAATTGATTTCCCACTGTAAGTTTTACCTAGCACAATGCCTTAGACATCATAGTGCTCTTTGCCGTAGAATCTGGGGTTTGAAGTAAGTGTTTCTTCTTATGTAAAAAATACTTATAAACGTCTACTATGGGAGTTATTTTTGCTATTCACCAACATTTCTGGGTTTTTGTCTCTTAGACACATGATGGGATTGAATTTCCCTTTCTCTTTTAGTCCAGATATACCACGTGGCTTGTTTTGGCCAATGAGATGAGAACACAGTGACATGGACCATTTTTAGGTGGAAATTTTAAGAGCTAGTGCATTAGATGCCATGTTTTCTTTCCCCTGCTTTGGCAAAGGGAAATCCTGCAGGTCAAGTCTTCCTCAGCCTGGGTCTTTGAGGGAGGTTATGATGCAGCAGGGCCCCAGCAGACCTATGACAGATGTGCTGTGTAGTAAGACATGAAGCTGTTGTTTCAACCCTGAAATTTTGGGGTTGCTACTGCAGCATGACCTGGCTTATTTTGCTGGACACCAGTTTTGCCTTTTGGTCCACCTGTATGGTAAATACTCATCCTCATTTCACAAATGGCAAAACTGGCCTGGGACATGTTAGGTTTATCTTCAGTCAGTCAACAGGATCAACCTTTTGGGTTGAAAAAAGGTGACATTTGGGACCTTTGCTCCATGAGTAATTTGAGTGTACCAGAATGGTGACCCAATCTCAGAGACATTTCTGCAGAGCATTGGGGTGTTGGCCAAGGGACGGCAAATAGACTCTCATAAGTGGAGAAGAATCTGCATAATATTTTATGACCTGATTCAGATAACAAAGGAAGCCCCAAAGTAGGTGAGGGCGATAATGGAGATTTAACTTGCTCCTGCTAGGAAATTCACCCAGCAAGATGCAAAACCCAGAATAGATCACTTTTCATTTCTCAGAGTTACACAGGTTAGATGTGTATACATAGATGTGTATACAATAGGTGATCATTGTATAAAATTTAGATAATTCAGATAAATGAAAGATTAAAAAATTAAAATCATCTCGGCTTGGCATGGTGGCTCATGCCTATAATCCTAGCACTTTGGGAGACCGAGGTGAACAAATTGCTTGAGCTGAGGAGTTTGAGACCAGCCTGGGCAACATGACAAAACCCAGTCTCTACAAAAAAAGGAAAAATCAGCTGGGTGTGGTGGTGCATGTCTGTAGTCCTAGCTGCTCAGAGCCTGAGGCAGGAGGATCACCAGAGCCCGAGGAGGTCGAGGCTGCAGTGAGCTGTGATCATGGGGCCACTGCACTCCAACCTGGGTAACAGAGGTTAAGACCTGTCTCAAAAAAAATTAAAATTATCTGATATTCTGCTACTTAGAGATAACCACCATTCATATTCAACCTTCTAAACATTCTCCATGTATACTTTAAAATTGGTGATTACACTAATTGCTTTATCTTTTATCTCATTTAACACATCATAAATAGCCTTCTATTTTGAGTAAATAGGGGGCCATATCATTATTTTAAATAGCTGCATAGTATTCCATCATATGAAGCATCAATTTATTAGTATTTCTTAATAAGTCCAATACTTTTGGACCTTTAGGCTGTTTGCAAGCTGTTGCTGTTATAAACAATACTGTGATGAAACTCCTTGGAAGAAACGTCTTCTGGCACTTGCCTAATTATTTCCTTAGAATAATTCTTTTCAGTAGGTTTGCTCGTCATAAGAAATGTACTTTCCAAGAGCTTTTGTTACATATTGCCAAATGCTGTCCAGAAACACTGCATTAATTTTCAGTCCTAGCAGTAATGCATAGGAATGTCCTTTTCTTGATTTCCATATCAGTACAGGGTCTTGTCGGTCTCTTAAATCTTTGCTAATTCTAACAGTGAGAAATTGCACTTCATTGTTTCAATTTACATTTCTTTGATTCCTAGTGAGTTTAGACTATTTTTTTTAAAGATGCATTTAGAATACCTTCTTGGTGATCCTATTGGAATCCCAAGAATACAGAGGAGACAATTTGTTCTTTAATTAATTCATTTAACATGTTTATTTGCACCTACTATGTGCTAGGCACAGTTTTAGCAGCTGAAGTTACAACAGGGAATAAGGCAGACCCAGTCCCTGTTGCAGAACCTATAGATAGCAGTGTGTGTGTTTGGGGGGACTTGGATCTTAACTCCAGAGACATCAGGCTCCTGAAGTACTAGTGGAGTAATTATAGAAAGTAGCTACTCAGTTCTAGTCAGCATGGGCTGAGCTGGACTACAGCCTTAGGCAAAAAGAAAAAAATCCATAATATGAATCCTATCTTTATTCAAATTTTGATATTTTGTTCATTATGGATTTTTGCACTAATTATGATTTTAAAATGTTGCCATATAATATGTATTCTGATTGCTGAGTTTTCTTGGTGCACTTTTAAATTCTGTACCTGAGAAAAGTGCCTCACTCATCTTGCTCTAACCTCGGCCCTCCTAATCTACTTCTGATTTTTAAAATTTCTGTGCACGCACAGGTGAGACCCTGCGACCTGAACTCAGGGCTTTCCAGACTCATAAATGTGTTCTGACTACACATCCAGAAAGATTTCAAGTCAGTCCAATAGCTATTACTTTGAGGAACTGCTGTGTTCCAGGGCCTGTGTCAGGCCCTGGGATATAAAGACAAGCACTCAGTCACCGTTTTGAAGGTGAGATTTAGAGGCCCAAGTAAACAATATACCCTGTAATGGTCCATCAGCCACCTCTGTCCTCAGAAGCACATGTGAGTAGTTATGCCATCTTGTTCCCATCCTGGTCTCAATCCTTGGTGGAATGATTACCACGTTCTCAAAGGTCTTGGAAAACTAAGTGTTAATAATGTTAATCTAAACACAAAGAAAATAACTGAAAGCTATTTAAGTTTCCCCTATGTGCCAAGCATGACACTAGGCACTTGTAGCAGTTACGTCCAACAGAAACCACTTTAAAAATTTAAAAGGGAGAATTTAATTATGGAGTTGATTACACAGGTGATGGAAAAGTTGAGAAGCTTAGTAGGAGAGGGTGAGGCCATCCAGACCTTATTCAAAAGTGGGAAGCCACTACCATCACCAGGGCTAGAGAGGCAAAGGGAAACGATGTGGTTATCAGAGCTTTGGGGCAGAAGTTGAAATATCGAGTATCCTGTTCCACAGGAGCTGAAAACATCGAGGAGGTTCTGCTCTTGCTAGAGATGTTGCCTGGGGAGGGAGGAAGAAAGTGATGGAAAAATACCCAGAATTTTCCTTCCTCTTGCCTTCCAATCTCCCAACAGGGATTCCCATTGGCCCTTTCCTGCTGAAAGCCAGCTGACCTTGAAGCCAAGTCAGGTTGGCTTTCTTTGATAGAGAGGAGAGTTAGGGAAGAGGGAGAAACAGATCTGACTGCCAAGAAGTCACAGAATAGTGTCCTCCTGAACAGAAACCATCTTTAAAAATTCTCATTACCACCCTGAAGTTAAGTACTCTTGATTCCGTTATAAAGACATGACACCAGAAACCAAGAGGAACTAAGAAATAGCTACAGGGACACACAGTAAGTAATTGGTGGAATTGGATTTGAGGTCAGGCTTGCTTGGGGCCAAGGTCCTATTTTTCCCACACCACAGGCTTCCTCTCTACCCTGAATCATCCCACCATCATCCAGGGCATCTCCAGTGCTCCTGAGGGTCACCCCTCCCGTGCCCTTGCTTTATAGTTGCTTGGCTGCCCCATCTCCAATGACTGGCACTTACTCTCCATCAGCCACCATGTTGCACAACTCCTTTGAATTTCATGGGAATGGTATTCCTGGAGTTATGCAGTGTGACGGCCCTGTTGACAACTACCCAAGTCCATGACCATGGTTTGGATCTAGTCACTACATTTGAACGCTTGGCCTCTGAAATCTTAGGTTCTAAGAGGTCCTTCCCTGCTGTCCTTCTTCCTCCTTTCTCTCACTTTTGTTGACTTGCCTTTTTGACCTTTCTCTAACCCCATTGGTATTTGTTTCCCTACTCTGAGTCTACCAGCCCTTCCTGGATCGAATCCCCAATATGCCCAATCTAGGCTTCATTATTGTATACCACTCCTGTGACCTTTGTCTGATACACTCTTGGCAGTCCTACATAACCTTTACCATTCTTTGCTGGAGAAAACCACACAACTGTGGAGATTGAGCTCATTACACACTTATGATTTCCATACCTGCTTAGTGTCCTTGGATGGTCCCCTTTGCTCAGCTGTAGTTTAAGAACTTATTTTCCCCTATAGTACCTACTTCTAACCTCATGATCTCCCCGTGGGCCCCAGGTTGCCTTTTTCCGATAAAGGTCTCAATGCCTACCTTCATCTGAGCCAGCTGGGCTGCCAGTGGAAATGCAGGGGTGAGAGGACAGGGCAGAGCACAAAGATTCAGGGTGTCTTCATAGAGGTGGTAATGGTGGTGCAGGTGTAACACCAGAGGTACAGGCAGGAAGACTTGAGACCAAATGTTGGCCATTTTCTTCTAGTGCATGCAAAATGCTTTATTTTCTTGAGGTTTCCAATTTCCCAAGATTCCTAGGCTCGATGGCTTCATAAGGGTTAACTCACTCTCTGTCCTATGGCTCTGCCATTAATTACTCCAGTGGCTGCAGAGACTGCATGGAGCTGGATCCTGGTTGTTCCAGCTTCAGAGTGAGTTTATTGCCAACCATGCATTATGAAGGACTAATTGTGAGCCCCTTGCACCTGCTGGTTCCCCCTGTGGCTGGGACTCAGGAAGTGGGGGGAGAGTTATTAATGAGCTTGTTGCTCATTATAATAAAACAATGGGGAAGTTGGCAAAGGAGCTGGTGGTCCAGGTGTGGTGTCAGAGAAGGCTGGTTGGCATTTCTGGAAACATGACTTTACAGTCTTATCATCTGCCTCCTTCCCTGGCTCATGCTGTGACACCAAGTGATAAAAGAGCTGTCATCCTGAGGGACACTCAGTCCTTGTGAACTCATGATGAGCAGAAGCCATGTGGATGGAGGAATTGCTGAGCCAGCACTCTGTCCTGGCTGGGGCATAGGGAATGCTGGGATTTCAGCCCCAGAGCAGAGGGGACAGACCTGGCTGTGCCCTGGGTTATCTAGGCTTAATAGATACAGCTGAGAGGAGTGGAAGCCAGTGGAAGGCCACCAGAATGACAACCTCTTGCACGTTGAAGAGCTCTGGATAGGTAATGGTTTGGGGCACAGATACAGGGCTGGGACTAGGGTAAGGCAAGCCAGGGTGCAGAATTTAAGGAGGCCCTCACTCTCAGGCTTGTGCAAGCTCAGAAGCAGCATTAAGAGTGAGTGCCTCCTTAATGTTTGTGCCCTGAGAGCACCCTAGTCTGGGCCCTGCACAGGTGGGTGGCTGTACTGGAAGGGCCAGGTGGTAGCTCCTCCTTGACAATCCTCCCTTGGAGCTTGAGGCGGATCACTGGACATCTCTTTCTGGTCATTGGTTCTCCAGGGACTGGTCTGGAAGCTTTTCTGGAAGCCCTAGGTCACTCAGGAAAGGACTATGATGACAACTAACATCAACTGGGCGGTGCCATTATTAATTCTCCTTCTCATTTAATTGTCAAGACGTACATGGAAGGGGAGTAAGAATAATCTTCTTGCATGGTGGTGAATAGAGCAGGCTCTTGGATTACAGTTTCTGCCTTCAAGCCCCAACTTTGCCACTTAGCAGCCCAGTGATCTTAGGCAAGATGCTTAATACCTTGACATCTTGGTTTCCTGGAGTGCAAGTGGCTTCTTCTGTTCCTTGAATATGTCAGTTTGTTTTCACCTGGAAAGTTCTTCTCCTGGATATTTGCATGATGCTTTTTTCATACTATTCAAGTCTCAGGTCAAATGCCACTTCCTTGGAGAGGCCTCCCCAGGCAACCCCACCTAAAGGAGTTCCTTACCATCATGTCTAAATATTGTTATATTCAATTATTGACTTCATAGCCATTATCACTCTCTGAAGTTATCTTTGTTTCCCTGATATCTGTCTTCACCATTTGAAAGTAATTTCCATGAGGGTGGGGTTTTTTCTATTTATTGCTGTATGTATAGTGCTGGAACTGCACCTGGAATAGATAGTTGCTGATAGAAAATGTAAATAAATGGATTATTTAGAAATGGCACTTAACTCACTGTGTTCTTGGGAGGATTAAGGAGGCAATCCATGAAAAGAGTTTGGCACATACTAAGTCCTGGCCTCTGAGATTCAAGGAGTGTAAGTGACTTGTCTACATTCACCAGCCAGCAAGTGGCAGCCCCATGACCCAAGACCCAAAGTTTGTGCTGTAACCTGTCCATCACAGGTTCCCAGCTGCTTTCTGATGAGTCAGAAAAAGAAGCTGGGCTGAAAACTGCAGCTTCTCTGGAAAAGAGGGAGTCCTAGGGAGAGGACAGAAGAAATCTGTGTGGGTAGGACTATCCTACAACTCTATCGTGAGAATGATCAGGTTGTCATAAACAGGAAAGATATTAAACACATTTGACAACTGGACTGTGACAGGCTAATAATGGCTTCAGGAGATAGTCCATGTCCTAATCCCCAGAATCTGTGAGTGTTACCTTTTTAGATGAAGGGTCTTTGCAGTTTTGATTAAGTTAAGGATGTTGAGATGAGGAGGTAATCTTGGATTATCTGGGTGGGACCTAAGTCCAAACCCAAATGTCCTTTTAAGAGAGAGGCAGAGGGAGATTTGATACAGGCAGAAGAGAAGGGGTCATATAAAGATGGAGACAGAGATTAGAGTGATATGGCCACAAAGTCAGGTGGTGATATGTACTGTTTTGGTAGCATGATCAGGCAAGGGTTCCCCAAGGAGGCAACACTTGATCATATACTTGAGGAAGGGAGAGAATATACTATGTGAATATCTGTGGGAAAAGACTTTCCAAGCAAAGGAAACCTCATGGTCTAAGGCCTTGAAGCAGGAGTGTGCCTGGTGGGTTTTAGGGAAGGTGGCTGGAGTGTAGCAGTCAAAGAAAAAATGGCCCGAGGCCAGGGCATGTCTGGCCTTGCAGGCAACAGCCAAGACTTTGATTTTATTTCAGGTGTGATAAGAAGCCACTGGGGAGATAAGAAGCAGAGAGTGGAATGCTCTATTTTATCTTTTACGAAGATTATTCTATTTGCTGTGTAAAGAATAGAACAGAAAGGGGCAAGAGAAGATGCAGGAAACCCAATTAGGAAACTATTTCAGTCTGTTCCTGCTGCTGTAACAAAATACCACAGACTGGGTAATTTATAAACAACAGAGATTTATTTCTCACAGTTCTGGCGGCTAGGAAGTCCAAGATCAATGCACCAGCAGATTTAGTGTCTGGTGAAGAGTCACTTTCTGCTTCATAGATGATGTTTCTTACTGCATTCTCACATGGCGAAAGGGGAAAAAGGGCCAGGCAGTTCTCTGAAGCCCCTTTTACAAGGGCATTAATCCCATTCATGAGGGTGGAGCCCTCCTCACTTCCCAAAAAGGTCTACCTCTAATACCGATCACCTTGGGGTGTGAGTTTCAGCATATGAATTTTGGAGGGACACATACATTCAAACCACAGCAGAGACAATTGCAGGCAGAGGTTGATGATGGCAGCTTGGTCTAGGCGTTGGGAAGAAGGCGGTAAGATGGGGTCAGTGACGTGATGCATTTTGAAAGAAGAGGCTTGGGGTTTGCTGATGTATTGGATGTGGGGAATGAGGAACAGAGGAATCCAGGATGATTCCAAGGCATTTGCCTGAGTAACTTAATGAACGATGTTGCTTCTACTGAGAGGAGAAATACTGGCAGGAGGGCAGATTTAAGGGAGAGAATCAGTTTTGGTTGTAGAAGGGGAGAATGGCAAAGAAAGAGCAATTAGCAGGGAAGCATATATTGAGCACTATGTTAAAATTCATAGTGCTGCACTTCACTCTGCCTTTCTCTTGGGTGGTGGAGGCCATTTGAACTTCCAGGGCTTGATTGGCAACTCCCCAAACCGGGCGAGTAGTGGTGGAAATAAACCAAGAAATAAACCCAAAATGTATTAAAGACTTAAATATAAGATCTGAAGCTGTAAAACTAGAACAGAAAACTTCCTTGGCAATGATTTTTTGGGTATGACACCAAAGCACAGGCAACAAAAGCAAAAATAAATAAATGGGACTAAATTAAATGGAAAAATTTCTGCACAGCAAAGGGAAAAATTCAACAAAATAAAAAGGCAACCTATGGAATGGGAGAAAATTTGCAAACTAAATATCTGATAAGGGATTTCTATCCGAAATATATAAGGACGTCCTGCAACTCAATAGCAAAATACCAAATAGCCTGATTAAAATATGAACAAAAGACCTAATAGACACTTCTGCAAAAAAGACATACAAATGGCCAACAGTTATATAAAAGATGATCAACATCACAAATCATTGGGAAAATGCAAGTTGAACACACAATGAGATATCACTTTACACCTACTAGGATGGCCATAATTAAAACAATGTTAATGAAAATGTGAAGAAAAGGGAATGCTGGTACACTGTAAATGAGAATGTAAATTGGTATAGTCATTATGGAAAACAGTACAGAGGTTCCTTAAAAACTCAGAACTACCATATGATCCAGCAATCCCACTTCTGGATATCAAAATTAGGAAGGAACAGAAATTAGGATCTTGAAGAGATACTTGCACTTCTGTGTTCATTGCAGCATTGTTCACGATAGTGAAGACGTAAAAACAACCTAAAAATTCACTGATGAATAAATTAATAAAGTGTGGTGTATACATACAATGGAATGTTATTTAGACTTAAGAAGCTATGTTGTCATTTGTGACAGCATAAATGGACCTAGAGGACATCATGCTAAGTGAAATAAGCCAGACACAGAAGGACAAATATTGTATGACCTCACTGTATGTGGAACATACTATAGTCAAACTCACAAAAGCGGAAAGTAGGGTGGTGGCTTCCAGGGGTCGGGGGAGCGGGGAAGAGGAAATGGGGAGGTAAGTGATGGTCAAAGGGCACATGTTTCAGTTATATAAAATAAATAAATTCTGGAGACCACTATACAGTATATAGTGCCTAAAGCTGACAAAACTCTATACTGATAAACTTTAAACTTTGCTGAGAGGGTAGATCTTCTGTTAAGTGTTCTGACACACAGACACACACACACACACACACACACACACGCACACACTAATCAAGGAGGTGGAAGGAAACTTTAGGAGGTAATGCATATGTTTATGGCCTTGATGGATATGTTTATGGTGATGGTTTCATGGGTGTATATTTATTATATCACCAAACTCCTGGAGTTGTATACATTAAAAATGTATAGCTTTTTGCATGTCAATCATACCTCAATAAAACGGTTTAAAATATAAGTACTTTCTTAAAAAATGCCTTGTACAGTCTGGACCAGGTTAAAACTTTATTCTCACATCCAATTCATTGCCCATCTCCTTTTCTCTCCTGGTTGACAGCCAGGCTTTTCCTGGGAAACAGTGATGGGGAGGCCCCGTGTCTGCCCGTGCCCCTCTTGCCATCTCTCCCCATGTCTTTTCTCCCTCTGCTTGAGTTGCTTGACTAGGCAGATGTCTAATGAGGGAAGGAGATGTCAGTTACCCTGCATCTTCTTGTTATCCTAGGCTCTACAAGTGATTTCTTTGAAGTTTCCCTCCCACACTTGTTTAGAGAGGTGGGAATAACTCCTTTCTCCCTCAAGGTGAAGAAGGAAAAAGACATGATTTTCTCCCCTCCCACTGTGATTCACATTGTTTCTTCTTTCACTTTGTCTCCTCTCTCTTGGTCTTCTGCTTATATGGTCCTGGTGGTGGTGGGTTCAGGGAGACCTGGATGAGGGTGGCAGAGCTGGCTGGGCAGTGTGTTCGTCCAGGCCTCCTAGAAGCTGACATAGAAATAGGAATAGATATGCAGGAGGAAATGCTTTTTGTGATGGTTACTTTTATGTGTCAATGTGACTAGGCCATGGGATGCCTGGATATTTGGTTAAACATTATTCTGGGTATGTCTGTGAAGGTGTTTGTGGACGAGATTAACATTTAAATCAGTAAGCTGAGTAAAGCAGATTGCACTGCCTAATGTGTATGGGTCTTATTCAACCAGTTTAAGACCTGAATGGAACAAAAAGGCTACCCTCTCCCCTGAGTAAGAGAATAGCTCCTGCCTGACTGCCTTCAAACTGAGACCTTGGTTTTTCTTTCTGCCTTCAGACTGAATCTGAAACATTGGCTCTTCTGGGTCTCTGGCTTGCTGACTCACCCTGTAGATCTTGGGACTTGTCAGCCTCCATAATTGTGAGCCAATTTCTTATAATAAATAAATATAAAACTATAAAATATAATTATATAAAATATTTATTTGAAATTGTTAGCATGTCTAAATTTTAAATAATCCTCAGACAAACCACAAATACTTCAAGATCGAAATGAGAAAGGGGATATAACCACAGATACAAAAGAAATTAAAAGACAATAACAAGATAAGAAAAATTTTTGTCATCCTTTTTTTTTTTATTATACTCTAAGTTTTAGGGTACATGTGCACAACGTGCAGGTTTGTTACATATATATACATGTGCCGTGTTGGTGTGCTGCACCCATTAACTCGTCATTTAACATTAGGTATATCTCCTAATGCTATCCCTCCCCCCTCCCCCCACCCCACAACAGGCTCCGTGTGTGATGTTCCCCTTCCTGTGTTCTCACTGTTCAGTTCCCACCTATGAGTGAGAACATGTGGTGTTTGGTTTTTTGTCCTTGTGATAGTTTGCCGAGAATGATGGTTTCCAGATTCATCCATGTCCCTACAAAGAACATGAACTCATTTTTTATGGCTGCATAGTATTCCATGGTGTATATGTGCCACATTTTCTTAATCCAGTCTATCATTGTTGGACATTTGGGTTGGTTCCAAGTCTTTGCTATTGTGAATAGTGCCGCAATAAACATACATGTGCATGTGTCTTTATAGCAGCATGATTTATAATCCTTTGGGTATATACCCAGTAATGGGATGGCTGGGTCAAATGGTATTTCTAGTTCTAGATCCCTGAGGAATCACCACACTGACTTCCACAATGGTTAAACTAGTTCACAGTCCCACCAACAGTGTAAGTGTTCCTATTTCTCCACATCCTCTCCAGCACCTGTTGTTTCCTGACGTGTTTTTTTTTTTTTTGAGACAGAGTCTTGCTCTGTCGCCCAGGCTGGAGTACAGTGGCATGATCTCGGCTCACTGCAAGCTCCGCCTCCCAGGTTCACGCCATTCTGCTGCCTCAGCCTCCCGAGTAGCTGGGACTACAGGTGCCCACCACCATGCCCGGCTAATTTTTTGTATTTTTAGTAGAGATGGGATTTCACTGTGTTAGCTAGGATGGTTCTCGATCTCCTGACCTTGTGATCTGCCCGCCTCAGCCTCCCAAAGTGCTGGGATTACAGGCGTGAGCCGCCATGCCCGGCCTGTTTCCTGACTTTTCAATGATCGCCATTCTAACTGGTGTGAGATGGTATCTCATTGTGGTTTTGATTTGCATTTCTCTGATGGCCAGTGATGATGAGTGTTTTTTCATGTGTCTTTTGGCTGCATAAATGTTTTCTTTTGAGAAGTGTCTGTTCATATCCTTCACCCACTTTTTGATGGGGTTGTTTTTTTCTTGTAAATTTGTTTGAGTTCATTGTAGATTCTGGATATTAGCCCTTTGTCATATGAGTAGATTGCAAAAATTTTCTCCCATTCTGTAGGTTGTCTGTTCACTCTGATGGTAGTTTCTTTTGCTGTGCAGAAGCTCTTTAGTTTAATTAGATCCCATTTGTTAATTTTGGCTTTTGTTGCCATTGCTTTTGGTGTTTTAGACATGAAGTCCTTGGCCATGCCTATGTCCTGAATGATATTGACTAGGTTTTCTTCTAGGGTTTTTATGGTTTTAGGTCTAACATGTAAGTCTTTAATCCATCTTGAATTAATTTTTGTATAAGGTGTAAGGAAGGGATCCAGTTTCAGCTTTCTATATATGGCTAGCCAGTTTTCCCAGCACCGTTTATTAAATAGGGAATTGTTTCCCCATTTCTTATTTTCATCAGGTTTGTCAAAGATCAGATGGTTGTATATAAGTGGCATTATTTCTGAGGGCTCTGTTCTGTTCCATTGATCTATATCTCTGTTTTGGTGCCAGTACCGGTTACTGTAGCCTTGTAGTATAGTTTGAAGTCAGGTAGCGTGATGCTCTCCAGCTTTGTTCTTTTGGTTTAGGATTGACTTGGCAATGCAGGCTGTTTTTTGGTTCCATATGAACTTTAAAGTAGTTTTTTCCAAATCTGTGAAGAAAGTCATTGGTAGCTTGATGGGGATGGCATTGAATCTGTTAGATAACATTTCTGAACATCCAGAACTCACATATTTTTAAAAACACTAGATAACTTAAGTGCTTAAAAAACTTGGACAAATAACATAGAATAAATTAATGAAGTTGTTAAAGATCTGTTTAAGATCCTGAGTCCAGATGATATCATAGTGAAGTTTTTTCAAATATTCAAGATATTTCAGATGTCATTCAGATTAGCACAGAAGATAGAGGAAGGAGAATTTTTTTAAGTATTATAATAATTTTAACATACCATTGATGCCAAAATCTAACACAAGAAAATTCCAGACCTATCTTATTTATAAAGATATAAAATTCCTGAATAAAACATTGTTTCATAGAATTTAGCAGTGTCTTTAATATATTCTAAGTGGAGTTCTACTAAGGAATAACAGGATTATTCAATGTTAAGAAACCCATAATTATAACTTGTCATATTACCAGGCCAGAAAATTTAATAGCTGAATGAATTCGGAAAAAATACAGATATAATTTCACATTCATTTTTATTAAAATTTGTACTTTAGAGGTGTTTTTTTCCCCTCCTGACATCAACTAATTCTGACACCAACTAGGTATCCTACAATTCAACTTGATTCTAACACTAACTACCTGGCATAGCTACCTGGAATTAGCACCTAAACTGCAGGTTTAGGTACTCAGTCTCACAAGACTGTCCTCACTTCAAATTCCAGTCACAAATGTTAGGTCGCCAGGTTACCCACACTTCTGTCCGACTTGGCTACAAAGTCAAGGGTTGCCATACCCCATTCCCTTTAGGCTTGTTAATTTGCTAGAATAGTTTGCAAAACTAAGGGAATCACTTAACTTTTGTTTACCAGTTTATTTTGGAGAATACAAATGAACCGCCAGATGAAGAGGTACATTGGGTGAGGTCTGGAAGGGTCCTGAGTATAGGAGCTTCCGTCCCCATGGAGCTAGGGTGTGCCACCCTCGCACCATATGGATGTGTTCACCAACTTGGAAGCTTTCCATATCCCCTCATTTAGGATTTTTTTTTTTTTATGGCAGCTTCATCATGTAGGCATGATTGATTATTAACCCAATCCCCAGCCCCTCTTTCCTGGGGTGTGGGGCTTAAAGTTCTAGGCTTCTAACCAAGGCTTGGTCTTTCTGGAGACCCGTCCCCAGTCTGAAGCTATCTAGAGGCTAGTCAAGAATTGTCTTACTAGACAAAAGACAGTCCTATTATTATCACTCAGGAAATCCCAAGAGTATTAGGAGCTCCAGGCAAGGAAATGAGAAGAAGGCCCAGATGCTTTTTAATAATGCCTTGGTAATTAATAAATAAAAAATTAGGTAATCCTCATTACAAGAATGCTTTATGGTGAAGCAATAAAAACAATCTTGTTAAATTTAGGAAAGAGGAAAGGATACTTTCCCTCAACTCTCTTATAGAACATTGTTCTAGAGATGCTTACCAATGCTATTAGAGAAGAAAATAAAAATGAGGTAGACATCTGGCAAACAAGATAAAATGCTTATCCCTTGCAGAAGAGATTATTAGCTACCTGGAAAACATGAGAGAATCAATAGGAAAATTTTGGATGTGATAAGATTTAAATAAAGCATTTGGTTGTAAATACACACACACACACACACACACACACAAATTCTCAGTGTGTCAACAGTAAGTGATTTTTAAAATTTCTTTACAGCAATAGGTTCATTTTTTTTCCCCCCCGTGAGGAGGAATCCTGTCTATTGTAAGAGGGAAGATTGAAACATATTTAGAAGAAAAAGAGGAGACAAAGAGCATGTCTTGGAGGTGTTGATGTCCTTGGTGCCTGTTTTTATTGAGCCTTAACTTCATTCTGTCCCTAGGTTTCATGGGATGCCTCGAAATTCTTATAATAAATCCTCTTTCAGCTTATAGTGGATTAGATTGGGGTTCTGTTGGTTGCAACTGTAGGGAGCCTAACCAATGAAGTCAAATTTGTTAGAAAGCACAAAACACAATGAACTCTTTTCTTCCCTAGTCCACAACAGTTTTAGGATGCATAAAATATAGCGTATTCGGAAATGATGAAGGGTGAGTGCATAGGTAAATGCATATAGACAAAACAGCCTGGGGGAAAATTACAATAATCTTATACTATTAGTCTCTCTCTCAGTAGTATCCTTGGGATCTTGGGTCTCATAATTCTATTTCCTTTTAAAAAGTCATGCACATACTGTCAACAGCCATTAAACTTGCCTGCTATTGCTGTCCCTTCATGGCCTCAGTCACTAGCCCCCTATATCCTTGCCTACATAGTCGAGGCTGTTCTTAAACTGAGGACTATTTAGGAGGCTGACCCTTCTACTACTAGCTCTCTCAGCTAGGAATGATTCTTCCCTTATAGTGCTTACAATGTTCAGGAAGCCAAATTCTTTTAACTCAGAATCAGTCCCTTTCTAATCTGGGACATGGCTGGTCCAGAATGGCAAGAAATTTGGAGTCTCAATCCCAAACCGAAGGGTCCAACCTTCTGTCTCAAAGTGTCTTCCAGGAATATAGGACTCTTGGATGATTTGCTCTGGCAGCCCAGAATTCTCAATGTGGATTTGCAGATTAGGTTTTCCTTCACTGTTCTTCCCACAATGATCAGGCAGTATAAATTGCATTGGAATTTGACATTAGCTAATCCAGTGGGAGGTTGAGGGGTCAACAGACCATCCTGTAACCTTGAGTCTTCTTGAACCTTGGGAAAAGCTGGCTCTGGGCTGGAGATGACTAGGTGTGGCCAGGACCTTGATTTTCCCTCTGCCTCATTGTGGGGAAACCATCTGTGGCTTCACTGATCATTAGTTTACATGGGTATGACTATGGGGTGTGAATGAAAAGACCACTTAAGTTACCTAAACATTTATAGAGCACCTACTATGTGCCAGGCACTGTGCTGGAGCCAGGGATGTGGAGAGGAATCAAATACGGTCCCTGGGATGGAATTGCTCACAGATCAGTGACAGAGGGGACCAAAAACCAAACAGATCTTAATAGGCAGAGGGTCTTGATAGACACTTATACCAGGTGCAAGGAAGTCTATTGTAATTACTCATGCCTGGAAAAGGGCATCAAGGGGGTCTTCCCAAAGGTGAGCTGTAAGTGGGGAGGTGCTTTAGATAGATAAGAGCACAGGCTGGCCTTTCCTGGTGGAGGGACAGCACATGCAAAGGCCCTGTTTTGCAATGTCCTGGTGTATTCTGGGAATGGTAAACTTTTCTGGTTGGCTGGAAGAGCAAGGCTCATGGTGAGCAAAAAGACTCAGCAAAATTGGTATTGATACTGAATGCCATGCTGAGACATTTTTACTTTGCTCTGTTGGCATTCAGGAATCACCCTGGGCTTAAAAGTAGGACAAGGAAATGATCAGATGTGTCTTCTAAAAATCACCTCCTGGTTTTGTGGACTGGACAGGGATGAGTCTGGGAGCAGGAGGCCAGCTGGACACAGGGTTCCTGCATGGGCTATTTCTTCTTTCTTTGCCACCATCAGTCTGTTCCCAGATTGGATGATCCATGGGAAGATATTTGCTTCTTCATCATTTCCCCTTTACTTTCAGGACCTCATTGGCTTGGGAGAAGTGCTCTTTGCCTGCTTAGTAATCCCATGTAGGGTTATCCAAGAGAACCTCAGGGCATAGCTGAGGACAGGGGAATGAATCACTATTTGTCATGTGTTTGCCACATGCCAGATACTTTACTTACACAAGTCCTTTCATTTGCTTCTCATCATGGCTCTGAGTGGTTGCAATTGTGCTTCCCAAGTGGAAAATGATGCTCAGACCAAACTCAAGGTCTCGGAACTTGTAAGTGGCAGAGCTGGGATTTGAACCTGTATCTACTGACTCTCAGTCCAGTGCTCTTGACTGGTGAGGGTCCCTGTGTTTGCCTCCCCATGGGGCTGCTGGGGAAGGCTGTGTGTGTGTGTGTGTGCACCTGAAGCTGGGCAGCCTGTGTGTCTGGAGGGCCCAGCCCATCCTGAGGCAAGGCAGGCAGGCCCATCAGCTCTCTGGTGGCTCCCCTTTCCTGTCTTTGACCTGTCTCCTGCACAGATTAATTGCTGCTCACCTGAGGTGTGATGTTTCCTGGTTCCCTGTTCTGGCAAGTGTGAGTTAGTGGGGAGCGGTGCAGCCATGCTGATCGGGAGTCTGCGCTGGCACAGCTGGCGGCCTGCACAGCACCCTCATCGGAAAGTGATCCATCACCCGGCAGCCGCGTTTCCATCCAGGCCCAGCTGCCGAGCTGGCATCTTGAGGCCTCCCCAGGTGTGACAGGCCTCCTGGCTCAGAGCCTCAGGGCTGGGCCTGTGTGTCTGCCCCTTGCAGGACTTTCAAAGGGGAGTGGGAGCCTTGCCTGACTAAGGCTTTTACTCTTGGCAGCTTTGGGGAAAGCCCCCAGCTGAAATGCGGGTGTTCACAGTGGGGAAAGAGTAATTTTTGAACATAGCCCCTGTTTTCCCACTGAAAGGTCCCAAGAGGAGCAAGAACCCCAGAGGCATGATGCTTCTCAGCACCCCCAAGTAGTTCCACAGAGACTGGTGTGTCCCTCATATATTCTCAGCTGAGATGGAGCTGGAAAGACCAGGCAGTGTTGGGGCAAGGCCCTGACAGACTAGCATGTGAATTTGCATGGAAGGAGAGAGGTGGGGAGCCTGCCTACATTCAAAGGGTTCTCACTGTTCCTGCTGCTGAAATTTAGGTGGGATTAACTTGACCTTCTAATATTAAATCAGTACTTCTTAAATTTGGCCACGAGTCAGGATCACCTGCAGGGCTTTTAAAAATGCAGATTGGGCCGGGCGCGGTGGCTCACGCTTGTAATCCCAGCACTTTGGGAGGCCGAGGCGGGCGGATCACGAGGTCAGGAGATCGAGACCACGGTGAAACCCCGTCTCTACTAAAAATACAAAAAAATCAGCCGGGCGTGGTGGCGGGCGCCTGTAGTCCCAGCTACTCGGAGAGGCTGAGGCAGGAGAATGGCGTGAACCCAGGAGGTGGAGCTTGCAGTGAGCCGAGATTGCGCCACTGCACTCCAGCCTGGGCAAAAAAAAAAAAAAAAAAAAAAAAAAAAAAGAATTTGCAGAAATCTAAGCTCTCCTGGTTTCTTTGGGTTGTTAGTTCCTGATTAATTTTCTTGTCTCCCCAGGCCCTATGAGCTGTCCTAGGGCTAAAATCAGAGACAAAGTTCAGTTCCTTCTGATAACTAACAAGAGCCCATGAGGGTGTGACAACCAAATTTGGTGAAGTCTGGGGCAGTGGAAGCAGGATTTCTACAAGAGCAATACTGATAGCTATAATTCCATTCAGATACTTGCTATTTTAATTATCCTTTGGCCACGAGGCCTTTGAGAGCACAACCTGAGATGAAATATACAAAAGATCTGGCTTACAGAAGGTGTTTCATCAAGCCTCATTTTCATCTCTGACTTACTAGTAGAGACAGATCTGGATGCAATTGAGCCCCAGAAGAAGTTGTGCGGGGAGGAGAGTCTTGAGAATAACTCAGTAGCAGTTCCCTGTTCTTATAGCCCACCATTTGCTGAGGATAAAAGAGATGCTGTCTCCTGGGTCCTTAAATGCTCCCAGTGGCAGATCTATCTTCTGGATTTGGCTCCTTTCACATTTTGCCAATGCCAGGAGATGGCCTGGCTCATGGGTCCCAGCTGGTTGACCTTCATAAAGACTATAGGCTGCTCAAACCACTTTCTTTAGGCAAGATCCTCAACTTACCTTTCCCTCTCATTTCATCTCCTGGCGTTTCATCACTGTCCAGAGCTGACTACTAGCTGCTGGATGTCTTGTAATGGCAAAGTGGTCCCCAGATTTTTCAGAACTTTGGGAGGGAGGCAAGGGCCTCAGATACCTCCTGGGGCTTGAACTCCCCGAAGGATGTATAGATTTGGTTGGAAGCTTCAAGTTGAGTCTCAATGATCTGTATAACCATAACCACCAGTGTTCCACCCTCCACTTCCCACCTGTTACCTACCATTTTCAAGCCTTGTTTCCAACACCATGCATAAGCACATGTTCAAGCTTAGCTTTTGTCCTTTTGAATTCCTAAGAGGAATCATTTACCCTGTTCTTTTGTCTTAGTAGGTGTGATTCTGCAATTAGATAAATAGTCCTGATTCCTTCCAGCACAAACATAAGAAGGTACTTCAGGAGAAGAGACAAGAAGTATTTTTTTCCAGAGTATTTATTCTTTGCATGTCTTATTTGCTCCCTCTTATCCAAGGGGGATACATTCCAAGACCCCAGTGGATGCCTGAAACCATGGATAGTACTGAGCTCTATTTTTACGTTGTATTTTTCTTTTTTTTCTTTTTCTTTTTTTCTTTTTTTTTTTGAGATGGAGTCTTGCTCTGTCACCCAGGCTAGACTGCAGTGGCGTGATCTTGGCTCACTGCAACCTCTGCTTCTCAAGTTCAAGAGATTCTCCTGCCTCAGCCTCCCGAGTAGCTGGGATTACAGGTGCCTGCCACTACGCCTGGCTAATTTTTGCATTTTTAGTAGAGACGGGGTTTCACCATATTGGTCAGGCTGGTCTCGAACTCCTGACCTTGTGATTCACCTGCCTTGGCCTCCCAAAGTGCTGGGATTACAGGCATGGGCCACTGCGCCCGGCCACGATGTATTTTTCTATTCGTAAATAACTATGATAAAGTTTAATTGATAAATTAGGCGCAGTAAGAGACTAACAATGAATAATAAAATAGAACAATTATTACAATATACTTTAATGAAAGTTATATGAATGTGATCTCTTTCTCTTTATTAAAATATCTTCTTATACTGCAGATCTTAGCAATCTCAGCATACAATTCTTTTTCTTTTCCCTATTAAGTAGAGAACTTTCATCTTTTCACTTAAAGGAAGCACTTCACGGCTTCTCTTTGGTGTGTCTGAATTGCCAACATCACTACTCTTGTGCTTTGAGGTTACTATTCAATAAAATAAAGGTTGCATGAACTCAAGCACTGTGATACCTCAACAGCTGATCTGGTAACTGAGGCCGCTACTAAGTCGCTAATGCACAGTGGAGCTTATATGGATGGATATGCTGGATAAAGAGATGATTCACATCCTAGGAGGGATGGAGCAGGATGGTGTGATATTTTATCATGTTACTCAGAATGGCATGCAATTTAAAACTTACGAATTGTTTATTTCTGGAATTCTCTATTGTTTTAAGTTCAGGGGTACATATGCAGGATGTGCAGGTTTGTTACACAGGTGGTAAACATGTGCCATGGTGGTTTGCAGATCATCTCATCACCTAGGTATTAAACCTAGCCATTAGTATCCATCAGCCACTTTTCCTGATTTTCTTCTCCATCCTCCCTCTTAACTCTCTGACAGGCCCCAGTGTGTGTCCCCCCCACCATGTGTCCATGTGTTTTCATCACTGGGCTCCCACTTATAGTGAGAACATGTGGTATTTGTTTTTTTGTTCCTGCATTAGTTTGCTGAGGATAATGGCCTCCAGCTCTGTCCATGTCTCTGCAAAGGACATGATCTCCTTCTTTTTTATGGCTGCGTAGTATTCCGTGGTGTATATGTACCATATTTTCTTTATCCAGTCTATCATTGATGGGCATTTAGGCTGATTCCATTTCTTGCTACTGTGAGTAGTGCTGCAATGAACATGTGAGTACATGTATCTTTATAATAGAATGATTTCTGTTCCTTTGGGTATATACCCAGTAGTGGGATTGCTGGGTCAAATGGTATTTCTGCCTCTAGGTCTTTGAGGAATCATCACACTGTCTTACACAATGGTTGAACTAATTTACACTCCCACCAACAGTGTAAAAGCATTGGAATTTTCTGTTTAATATTTTTGGACCTCAGTTGACCACCAGTAACCAAAGCCATAAAGAGTGAAACTGCAATTAAGGGGGAACTATTGAAAGTGGGATGTAATCTTTATTCCCTGTTGCATCCCATGTTTGCTTATGGTACCACCTAGGATTGCAATGATAGCTAACTCCCAATCCCACCAAATCACTGCATTTGGCTGGAGTTGTGGGTATCTTTGCTAGCTGGGTACTAGCCTCTGATGATTTTTTCCAGCTCTTTTAAGGGTAGGGGGATGTGAGGCAGGTCGACTATAATGGAAAGGTCAGAGTGGCTGGTATAGACTGCCTCTGATAGGGCTTATGGTTAGCAAAGAGAGCAGTTTTTACATTAACTAGGATAATTTTGTTACAAATAATATAAATTTAAGACATGGGTGATTGAATTAATCACTTTTGCTTTTTGTAACCCTCTAAAGAGGACATTCCACAAGGCATAGAATAGAAAGAGGAGGTTACGGTGTGACACTTGAACTTAATCCCCTACTATAGAGACAGGAGATAGAACATTGGGGCTTTTGATAGCTAACCCTGAGAAAATGCCTCCATATGCCCCAGGCTTGCCCTGCCTGCAGCCTTAGGAGATGGTAGCCCCACCAGCCTTTCCTGTGAATTTGCCAGTTTCTCTTTGCACCAATGCATAACGTCAAATAAGGGGCCCCCACCAGGGTTCCTGCTGCTTGCTGCCAGTCACTCCTGATGACTTCAGCTGATTTCTGAGTCTGGAAACATTGTTGACAATGTGATTTCTGAAACGTGAAAGGCGTTATCTCGTTGTGCCATCTGCGGCATGTCTGTCTGAGTCGGGGCTTCCGCTGCCACTCTGCCCTCTTGCAGCACCTCTCAGTGCTCCGTCATCATCTCCCACAGCTAATTGCTCCAAACTGACAAGGAGGCTTTTTTCATTTAGAGATACAGGGAAATGGAACTTTCTTGCTGATGTTTCCTAGTCAAGCGTGCTTTTTGGAACTGTAATTTGATCTTTTGGTTGCGGGTGGGTGAGTGGGGTCTGGTTTCAGCACTGGCTCAGGGACAGCTCCCAGAGAAGAAGGAAGTAGCATAGTGGGGACTAGGGTGGAAATCTCTTCTGCCTGCAAGGCAGTTAATTGGGAGGTAGTAAATTCTCTGTCACTAGAAGTGTGCAAATGGAGATGAGTTTTTTTTTTTTTTTTTTGTTTGTTTGTTTGTTTTTTTACTTGCATGGAAAGCTCTAAATGGAGCCAGTCTTTGAATGGGTGATTTCTTCTAGCTCAAGGAATCTCCTGGAGCCAGTTATATCCAGTGGGAGGTGTGAGGTAGGGGAGGATAATCAAAGGGTCAGGGCTAGTGTAGTAGTTATCCATAGCTGTATAACAAATCACTTTAGTACTTTAATAGCCTGAAACAACAATAATCATTTGTTTTCTTGCATGGATTTTGTTGATCATTAATCAAGGCAGGGCACAACAGGGATTCCCTGTCTCTGCTTCAAGTTGTCTGAGACCTCAGCTTGAGGACTTGAAGGCTAGGGTCCTAGAATCATCTGAAGGTTTGCCTGTGGCTGAGGACCCACTTGCAAAGTGGCCGATAAGTTGGTGCTGACTGTTGATGGGAGACCTCAATTCTTCCTCCACATGGGTTTCTTCAGAGGGCTGCTTGAGTCCTTGTGGCTTTATGGCTGGTCTTTCCAGAATAAGCAATCCAATGCCATTTATGATCTACCCTGGGAAGTCATGCACTGTCGCTTCTGTAGTATTCTTCTAGTCACAGAGGTCAGCTTGATTCAGTGTGGGAGGAAACTACACAAATATGTGAACACCAGGGGTCAAGGGTCCTTGGGGGCCACTTTGGAAGCTGGCTATTACATCTGGGCAACAGAGAGTGAAGCAAGGCACACAGCTTCTATTGATTGAGACAGTGAAGACAAGTTCTGAGCTTGGTCATATTTTAGAAGCAGGAAGTTGGCAGAGGGCATTAAGTCTAAGCTAACTCAAGTTTTTATGAGACTTGTTCTCCTGTCTCTTTGCACAGGTGTCTCCCCTCCACAGGCATCTACCCTGGGCTTTCACATTTTGCTTCCAGTGCTGACCTTTTTCTTGAGCCTTTGATTCATACTTTCAACTCACTCTAACCTCTCTGGCCTCCATCAGCTTCTTGAATATATCGTGCTCTTTCATACTTTAGGGCCTCTTCACATGCTATTCCCTCGGCTAGGAATACCATCCCTAATCTGTCTTCATCACTCTATCACTGGTTGATTTGTGTTCATTGCTGAGATCTCAGCTCAAATGTCACTTTCTCTGAGCAGTCTTGCTTATCTCTCCTGTGGCAGATTATATTTTCCAAAGATGGCCACACTAATATATCTCCCATCCCACATGCTTTTTTTACAATGTGATGTTGACATTGCTCCATCAAGAGATGGGTCAGTGTTACATTATATAGAACGTGGGGTGGATATTTGTAACTGTCACGATCAGTAGGAAATGGCAGAAATGATGCTGTGTGACTTCCAAGGCTAGGTCTTAAAAGGTAGCATAGCAGCTACCTGGAGTGCTGTCTGTCTCTGTTCCTCTCTTCCCTTGTCCATGGTACCCCCCACCATTTTGTGAGGAAGCCCAAGTAGCACCTGTGAAGAGACCACTGGGAAAGAAATTTAGGCCTCCAGATGAGAGCCAGCATTGCCGATCGAACATGCGACTGAATAAGATTTCAGATAATTTCAGCTCCCCAGTCTTTGAGCCTTCCAGCTGAGATCCCAGACATCATGGAGCAGAGATAAGTAACCCCCACAATGCATCTTTGGAATTCCAACTAAAAGAAACTGCAAGAGATAATAAAAAAATGAATGTAACTGTGTTACGAACTGAATATTGGAGTTATTTGTTATGCCACCAAGGTAACTGATACATCCGCAGGCTCCACCAGGTTTCCTTATAGTGTGCTGTCCTGGCTTCCAGTATGTTTCCTTCATAGCATTCTTCAAGAGTTTGCACTTACATATATGACTTGCAACTAATTTCAATTCATTCCCATCTGTTTCACTGGACGGTAAAATGTATGAGGGCAAGCACCATATAAATTTTGTTTGCAAACACCCTGCTAGAGCCTGACATATAATATGTGCTCAATAAATAATACGTGCTCAATGAATGTGTTAAATGGATACATCAATGGATAATCTCCCCCCCCCCCCGAATTTGCCATAGATGCCCCAATCTCTGCACATACGAGTTGAAGACATCATCTTTGTCTCCTGATGTGGTCTTCCTCGTATCTTGATGAAGGCACCATTACCTCTTCAGATGCTCAAACCACAAACTTGGAAATCATCTTGGTCTTTTCCCATCTTTTTACTGACTCCCATAAAAGGTTCTAGGTCCTGTCCATTCTGCCTTTTAATACTTTCTTATTCCACCCCCATTTCCCCACTTTAGTTCAGCTTCTTATCATTTCCTCCTTGTATCAAGTCAATTGACTCCTGTTCAGTTTACTTTCTTCCAATGCATCATCCAAACTGGCAGGTTGACCTTTTCACACTGCATGTCTAAGCCTGTCACTCTTTGGATGAAAATTGTTCACTGACATTATTGTCCTCACAATAATGCCCAAAGTCCTCAGTAGCCTCCTCAAGTCATTTATGGAGATGGGTGTGTTATAAATTGAAACTCCTTGCTGTGGCCTGCAGTTCCTCAGTGATCTGTCTTGAGATGATCTCTTCTCCCTCATCTCTTTACTTTCACCTGCAGAGCACATGCTGTAAACACACCAAGATCTTGAGGTTTGTCCCAAATCACCTATATTAATTTGGTTGAAAAAGACAGAAATTCCACTGGAATTTCTTATTGCTAACTTAGGCAATAAGAGCTCATTGGCTCACAGAATCTAAGAAAACTTTTGCAGGGAAGGCAGACAGAAGAGTGCCCAGGAATAACTAGATCAAGAAGTCAAGCAGCTTCTACATATCTCTAGTGTTGGCTTCATGCTCTTTCACTACAGAAGAGCTTTTCTGTGTTGCTTATGTATTATTGCATTAACAAGCATTTATCATTATTATCTCTCATGGTTCTGAGGGTTACCTTGGTACAGCCAGTTGGCTAATCCTCAGTTTTTTCATGTGGTTGCCATTTGACTGATGTTGGCTGCAGTTGAAGTCATCTTTCTTGCTCTCATCCCTGGCACTTGGGCTGAGGGATGAGACAGCTGATGCTCCTCTGCTATCTGTCTCTACCACTGTAGTCTGTCTATGTGGTCACTCTAGTATAGCAATTTCAGGGTAGCCAAAATTCTTACATGGTGGCTCAAGGCTTCAGTGATTGGTGTCCGAAGGAAAAATGGCAGAGGGTGCATGGTACTTTCTAACAGAACCTTGAAAGCTACTTCTACCATATTCTATTTATCAAGTTAGTCAAAAAGTGTTGCCTAGATTCAAGGGAGGGGCCACAGACCCATCTCTTGATGGGAAGGGCATCGTGTTTGAACATCACCAGCTTTGCTACTGGAAACAATTCTTGAGTTATCATCTTACAGTTTCAGCCACCACTTGATCTTAAGTTAAAATCCTCTGGTGGGGATATCTGAGCCTATCTTGTGTTGGGTGACTCAAGCCCAGTGGACTGTAAGAGAGTGAAGTCTTCTAGAAATATGGCAGCTCTTTCATATGGATGAGTGTGGCAGGTTTTGAAATGGAGGTGGTACCAGGTAGGCAGTACAATAAATGATTTGTACATGGCTCCAAAATCTGAACATAGCATCTCCCCATGTTTGCTCAAGTTGTGCCTTCCCAGGAGCACCTTTTCTTCCTTCTCTCCATCCTGTTCACTTTTCTTTGTCCTTCAGTTCTCATCTCAGGAACCACCTACTTTAGGAAGTCTTATCTTTTTTGACCCCCCAAGGTTAGTTTATGTGTTTGCTCCTCTTATTACCAAAGGTATGCTTACTTTCGTTGTAAAACTAATTACACTAGCTCAAAACCTACCTGCCCTCTTTTATCATCTGTCTTCCTCACCAAACTGTGAGCCTCTCTAGGGCAAAACTTGTATTCCTAGTGCCTAGTTCAGGGTCCAGCCCTTTGTAGGTGCTTGATATTTTCTTTTGGAATGAGTGAATTAATCTGAGCAGTAAGGAGGCTGCCCCCAGAATGAACTTCTCTGTCCTCTGGTGTGAACATATGGCCCAGCTGCTGTGTGCTGGGGCAAAAAGAGGCCAACTTGTCCCACAGCTGCCTGGGGTTGAGCATCTGCAGGCTGTTTTGGGAGCTGACCTGACAGATGGAAAAGGGCTGAAGGCCCCCAGGTCCATAAGTTGCTCACTCCTTTTGAGCCTCTCTGCAGCTGAAGGGCCACTAGGCAGGGGCATGAAAACATCTGGGAGAGGAGGTTGTTCCAGGAAAGCATCTACACCAGGTGTCAAGCTTCCTGCAGATGAAATAACCAGTCCTGGACTGGAGTTTCTGACATCTGCTTGTGTGAGGGCTTGAAGTCAGGGGGCCCTGAGAGATGATGCTGAGAATAGGCTTGATTGTTTGGAGCAAGTCCCCCAAATCAGAGATTTAGGGACCAGACAGACATAATAACAATGACAGTGGCCACTGATGGAGTACGGACTATGTGCCAAGCACCATGTCAAGCTCAGTGCTTGTGTATAAACTGCTTTTAACCTTAAGAGGCAGGTTCTGCCATAGAAGTTCTGAGAGGTAAAGTAACTTGTCCAGAGGCTCACAGCTCAAAAAGGGTAGAGCTGGGGTTTGAATCTATGTTTCTGACTGTGTGAGCTCAACTCCACTCATGGCACTCTGATTAAAAGGGCCCAGACTCCCAGTGAGAGATGGTGAAACAGACTCCTTCAGATATAGGTTCTGGGAGGATGTTGGCTAAGACATAGAGTCTTTGTTTCTGAGTAGTTGGGCCCAGTAGACTTACCTCTGCTCCCCAATATAGACCCAAGCCAAGGACTTGGGTACATGTAATTTTTTTCAGGATATGACTCCAGGAAGCACAGTAGGGAGTGTGGGCATGAGACCAGGAAGGGAAGGCAGGCAAATAAGGGTACACTAATGAGCCTGGTGGGACAACTGGGCTCAGACTTTCTGAGGACCTGTGTAGAGCTCACCTTATAATTGTTCCACAGACAGGAAGGAAGCTGGGTGTTTGTTCATCCATTACAGTGCCTCATTGGTTGAGGGTTGTTTCCAGGGGCAAGATCTCCCTGGCTGTTTCCATCTGATCCTCTTTATCCAGTATGAGCTGAACCTGCTCCATTTACAAAGGGAAGCTCTCAGGCACAGAGATGGAGATGCTTGGGGTAGGAATCCATTGGTAAGTATGGAATCTGTCTACAGAAGCTGCAGGTGACTTTGAGGTTGCACCATAGTGATGGGGCAAGCCACCAACAGTGTCTGCTACACTAGCCCTACCTGTGAATGCCGCTACAAATCTGTCCTTCCTCCATCAGGCATTTCTGGGTGCTCCCAGGAGGTATCTTATATGTGTTCTCAGTCTCGATCAGTTATTGCTTCCTCCTCTGGGTCATGCTGGGCACTATCATTTTCCCCAGCCCTGCAAAGACAACAGGTGCTGTGTCATTCTCATTCTCTGAGTATTAGTGGGTTCTTTAGACTCTCATTCCCAGGGAATATTTGCTGCTTGCTGGGCATTTCCACTACATCTGCTACATTCAGCAGTTTTTCTTTTAAACCATAGTCCTCTCTCTTCCTCATGTAGAAAAGAGGCCTCTTGGGAGGCTGCAGTGGGAAATCTGAGAGACAACCACTGCCATGTTGTACTTGAAATACCCTAGACCTCTGATTGGAAGTCAACAGCAGATCTCTTCCCTTTCCTTCAGTTCTAGCACAGTGAGATGCATGGGGAGGGGTACAGATGGTTCAGGAAGCTCTAAGCCTAGTGAATTGGTTAGGACAATCCCCAGTACATTTGCTTTGTATTTTTCTTCAAAATGAGGGAGTTGGCAACAAAGCATGTGGAAAAGTCATTAGGTTAGTTCATGCCTCATTATGATCACTTAGGGGTTTTCAGAATAATTCCTTCATTTATGTGATGAATATTGGTTGAGCACCTGCCACATGCCAGATACCATCCTACTTGTTGCATTGCATGTCAGGCAGGGCAGGCAAAGGGTGACACAGTGGACTCTGATCAGACAGGAAGGCAAAGAATCTACCAGAAGGAAAAGATAAAATTTGAGGTACATCTAGGAAAACATAGTCTAAAGATGAAGTTCAAGGTATGGCTATAAAATCTTTTGCAAAGATCTCAGGAAGATTGAAAGTGGTGCCTTAGAGAGCCATTTAGTAAATAAAAAGGGCTAATAAGAAAATTAAGGGTATTGTCTCTCAGCAGTCTCAGCAGTAGCCCAAGATAGACAAAGGCTTGGAGATTTGTAATCTTGTCTTTTGTCTAATGACATGAACCCTAGTTTCATAGTAGAACCACAAAGCTTTTAAGGGCAATGTATTGGCAGAAACACTGCCTGCTAGGACTGAAAGGAACAGAAGTAGTACAAGATGAAAAAGGGCCTTTGGACCCCTGTCTATCCCTGAAAATCTCTGTTTGCAGAGGGGAAGAGAAGGGAAGCACAGTCCTGGCCTCTGGCCTCACTTGGGAGACTGTTTCTGTTTCCCGGCTATGCATGAAGAATGTTCAGATTACCATTTTCCTGTACAACTTGAGCTCTTCACCCTTAGTACCTAATTATAGTTCCAGTGCCTGGTGAACCTTGAGCTTCAGCCTGTCTCAAAATTGTAAAATTTTCTTCCATCACTAGTAAAGAGATTTGAATATTGTTTCTGAGCATGATCATGGCTATTTTAATAATTTAATGTACTTTATGTGCCATTTCTATGAGTTTGGGAAAGAGAACAGATAATTCTGTGACCTGGAAAGCAGTCCACTAGTATTTTCATATCTCATTTAATCCTCACTATAACCCTGCAAGACTACTCTTATTATCTTCCTCCTTTAAATGAGAAAACTGAGACTCAAAGAGATGAAGTGTTCTATTCAAAATCATTCATATAGTAAGTAGTAGTTGATTCAGGATTCAAACCCAGGAAATATGACTTTGGAGCTCATGTCTTTAACCACTGCTGTATATGACAGAACTTCTCAGAGCCTTTAATATGCTGGGGGGTATTATTAATGTCCAAAAGTGGTTATGCGGAATTTCCCAAATTTATCTTACCCTATCCCTTTTGAGTTTCTTTTACTACTACAGTTCTAAAGACATACTTTGTGAAATATTGCAGAGATTGAGCAGATAAAACTTGAAGAGAAGTCATTGAAGTGGATGATGTAATAGTAAGCTTTTGCTAAGTGAGGCCATGGTAACAAATTCTTCAAATATCAGTGCTTTATCAAACAACAAGATTTTATTTCTCTTTCATGTCACATGTTAGAACTATAGTTTGGCTGCACCTTCGCTCAATATGTCTTTCATTTTGGAACCCAAGCAGAAGGAATTATCCTAATCTAGAACATACCATCTTCATGACAGAAAGAGCAAGAGATCAGGTAGAAACTTGCAACACATCTTAACTTCATGGATATGGTATATGTTACATTTGTTCACCTGCCATTGGTCAAAGCATGTCACATGGCCAAAAACAAAGTCAATGGGATGAAAATGTATACTTCCTTTACTGACAATAGAAGGGTAAATAATTCCAACAATAATGCAATCTACCATAGAAAACAGAACCACTGAGAGCCCTCAATCAAACAGGCATTTTCAGTAGCAGAGAGGAGGAAAGTTGGAAGCTGTACTATAAAGATTTTAGGAAAAGCATAGGAGGTGTGGTAATATGAGACAGGAGAAAGCGTGTGGCTGAGGATTTTTATGGTTTCATGTGGCTATGTGGGTGAGTAACAGAATCTGTCCAGCATGTCCAGCCTAGGACATAGGAGAAATGTGAAGGTACCTGGATATCCTCTCTGGTATCAACACCTGCCAGCCACCCATGCTAGAGATGTGTTGCTGGCTTGCTCATTCTTATATGCCTCACACATTCTGAGAGCTCTTTCAATACAGTTTTTGAAACGACTTATATATCTTCATTTACTTTCCTTTCCCCTTTCAGTTGCTCCCTAATCAGCAGTAGATGATGTCCACCCTATAACCTGAATGTGATGTCATCTTTGGTATTGTTTAAGAAATAGCACTTAACAGTTGTTAACTATGGGAATCTATTTTTAGAACACGCTTATCTTCTCCTTCTTTACAAAGGTGATTAAGATTTATTTTTACTTGGATGAAAACAGCCTTCACTGATTTCTGCTCCATAGAGAGATGACAGGACACTTGCATTAGAGAGGAAGTTAACCCTTTACTTACTGCCACTGAGGCAGGCTACACAATTCCTCCCAGGGCATGTACAATGGGCAAACAGAGTCAAAATTGTCTTGTTTTGTACAGAAGCAGCAAACCCTGAAATCAGAGAATGTGACTTCTCTGTGCTCAGTATGGAGGCGATTCTGATAATTCCAACTTGTGGGAAGCTTTCTTCCTGGATGACTACCAGGGGAGAGTGTGACTAACTCCAAACCAGCTGTAACTGTGAGCCTTCCATTCTTTTAGTATGACATCTGTACTTCCTTCCTCTCCCTCACACACACCCTGGTACCTCTGCATTCCGTATTCTTGTATCACAAGAGTCACTTCCACATTTTTAGATGTTACAGCAACACCCTACTTCTAGGTACCAAGATCTATATTGCTTATCTCATACTTGGTTGCTGAAACCAACACAAATTTATTATCTTATACTTCTGGAAGTCAGAAGCCTGAGATGGGTCTTAGGGGGCTAAAATCAAGGTGTTGGTGGGGCTGCATTCCTTCTGGAGGCTCTGACGGAGAATCCACTTCCTTGGCTTTTTCACCTTCTAGAAGCTGCCCACATTCTTTGGCTTGTGGCCCCTTCCATTTTCAAGTCCAGCAACAATGGCTAGTCAAGTGTTTCTCATGATGCCATCTCTCTAGTTCTGATTCTTTTACCACCCTCTCCCCATTTAGGGACCCTTGTGATTACATTGGGTCCATCTGGATAAGCTAGGATAATCTTCTTATCTTAAAGTCAGCCGATTAACATCTTTAATTTCACCTGCAACCTTAACTTCTCCCTTGCCATGTAACCTAACCTCACAGGTCCTGAGGATTAGGACGTGAACATCTTTGGGAGGCTATTCTACCTACCACAACATCTAAATCTTTTGCCCCTGTCAACTATGCAAATGGAGGTGGGTTTTAACCTGTTCAGAGATCTCTAGGGGGTCAGGGACATAAGAGAAATATATAGTGTATCACACAAACAGTTTCAAATTAATGTTATGTTACTCTTATTCTAAAGAGTTCTTTGGACCCTGCAACAGTGTGAATTTTCTTAGCTTCGCTTTCTCTGTAGCTCCCAGCCACCTGTTAGATTGATGGTTAATATTTTCATATCTGACTCATTTCTCCTTCTCAATTTTTTAAAAAAAAATTCACAATCTTTCTGCTCTATTATGCAAAGCAATTTGTTTTCTTGAGTCTCTATCTTAGCTCACTGATCATGTCTTTAAATTTTTGATAGTTTGGCATTAATCTAGAGTTTTAAAGTATTGCATTAAGTATTATTTATCTTGGTTATTGAGTTTTTTGGTGCCCTTTAAAATTTTGCCCCTGAGTTGAGTGCTTCACTGTAGTCTGGGCCCTTTACTCTCTATACCTGCCTCACCTTGTCCCCATCATACTGGTCAGAGGCAGCCCCTGGTAAGAGGTTCTTATGTATTATTCAAATAAAGTTTGATGCGTTTAGATATATCTGTAAGTCTGAGTTAGACATCAGTTTCACACAAACATATACTTACTATTCCCTGTTCTGCAACTGGCTTTTTGCCTCACTCAATGTGTTAAAAATCTTCCCAAAAGATTGATATATTATAGCTCAACATTATGTTTTTCTTTTTTTTGACGGAGTTTTTGCTGTATTGCTCAGGTTGGAGTGCAAGGGCGTGATCTTGGCTCACTGCAACCTCTGCCTCTGCCTCCTAGGTCGCTCCTAGGTCTGCCTCAATCGCTTCTTGAAGCGATTCTCCTGCCTCAGTCTCCCAAGTAGCTGGGATTACAGGTGCCCACCACCAAACCTGGCAAATTTTTGTATTTTTTTTTAGTAGAGACGAGGTTTCACCATGTTGGCCAGGCGAGTCTCGAACTCCTGACCTCAGGTGATCCATCCGCCTCCGCCTCCCAAAGTCCTAGGATTACAGGCATGAGCCACCGTGCTTGGTCTGACATCATGCTTTTTAACACAGCTCAGAATTTTCACTTTTGTATATTTTCCTAATAATTTGTAAAGAAGTTGTATTTCTTCTATACAAGAAAATAAAAGAATATTTAAAATAGTAGTGAAAAGAATAGTTACATTTATTGGGAGACTATTTAAAGTGCCAGTACTATTTAAGTTGTTATGCATTATCTTATTAATCCTGTTGGTAACACTGTGGGATAGGAGTCATTATTGTACCTTACAGATGAGGAAACTGAGACTTAGATGAATTAAGTAACTTGGCTCAATATATTACATCCAGAGGTGGTAGAGCCAGGATTTGAATGCAGATTTATCTTCCTTCAAAGACCGTGCTTTTAACCACACTCTTTAATATATCCAAGTATTTACCAAGGCCTATTCTTTAAAAGACCCAGTAGAAGCCCCCTGAGTTACATTCAGTGATGAGAATAACGAGGGCCTCATGTGAACTGTTAAACACTATAAACTTAACAGAGGACAGAGTTATAAGAAATGCCATGTGGGGCTGACTGGTTAAGTATCCCAGGAGCGGATCGGATACATTTGCTTATTTTTCCAGAGTTCAAAGGGAGCTGTATGGATTGAACAGTTAGTGCCAGAGACTACAAGGTGCATTTAAGATGCTCCCAGGACAAGCTTCCTTCGCTCCATCTTAGAACAGTAAAAGTTAGCTCAGTCTTTCTTATTTGGTGCTCTTCTCCTTACATGAGATATTTGCGTTCCTTATTCTTTTTCCTGGCCCAGTACTAGATTCTGATATTGGTTTCTGGCTATAACAATCATAATACTTTGATTTGCAAATAAGAGAAAAGTCAATTTACATTAGCTTAAATATCGAAGGAAGTTTCTTGGCTTATGTAACTGATTAGTTCAGAGGTAGCATGCTTCAGGCATGGTTTGATCAGAGTTCTGGCTATGTTTCGTTGTGAGTTATCCGTGCTGGTATTGTAATGTGTCAACTGGCTAGGCTGGACTGACATTTTCAGAATTTCCTTTTCTGCATGTTTCTTATTAGGGTAGACCACAAAAGGTATTTTCAGGTAAGGTAAGGGGGTGGAAATGAAGCAGCAGTCATTTTTGTTTTTGACACTCAGAAGCTCAGAAGGTCGGAGCAGGCACATGGAGTGGGGAAAGTATGCCAGTTAACCTATTTCATAATCATATGCTCTATTGCTGTTCCTGAAGCTATGCCAAGGTAGCTGGGTTTGGAAGTGTTTCCAGCCTTGGTTTCATGTTCCAGAACTGCAAAACTTCAAGACAAATGTTAACTTGGGCCATGAACCCAGGCTTTCTCATCTTTCTGGTAAAATCTTGTTGTCCTTAAATTTTTTTTCTATTAAGCAGACCATCTCAGTCAACTCAAAGTTGTTCTAATGTTGAATCTACTTCCTAGGCTCAGTTCAGGATTTCCATCCCCTTCCTACAAGGTTTTTCGCTCCTTGGTAGATTTATTCATTTCTCCCTTACAAAGATGTCTCTGCATTCCTGGGAGCTTTGGGAAAGTACATTTTGTCAGGTGAGGAGAATCCTCTTTCTTCAGGGTTAAGTGTCTCCTTGGACTTAACTTGCATAACTACAAGGGACACCCAAGTAACTCCCAAGAAGTGAGAAAGCAGAGAGCTGCAGAGTGCTTTGCTGGTCTACTTTGGCAGAGAAGAGTCCTCAGCTGCTTTCCTGAGAGAATTTAATTTAATTTCTACCTTACCAAGCAACCCCTTGTATCTGAATTGACTGTATGTGTCTTTATGGGATGATCTCTCATTGCACCCCCTGTTGATGCCCATGAGGTTGTCCCTGGGATCTTGGACACAGCCTAGAGTCCATTTCACGTACATGTGAATAAGTAGAATGACATTCATTCAATAAGTATAAGTTATGCTAGGGAAGCCATAGGGAAGAGGTGAGCTTGGAAGACTGGGCAGGATTTTGGAAGAGGAGGAATAAGGACCTTGAAAAGGTGGAATGACATACATAGAGGCATAAAGGTGAGAGCAGAGAAAGTTCCAGTTCTTGGGGAGGTGATGAATCTGGAAGGAGAGGCCTCAGCCTTGGCCCCACCACTGTTTGTGGGGCCTCAGTAGAGGATACTCTTGTGTGCTATCCAGTGACAAATAAGAAACAAACCTGGATTTTTTTTTTCTTTTTTCCTCAGACAGAGTCTTGCTCTGTTTCCCAGGCTGGAGTGCAGTGGCACGATCTTGGCTCACTGCAACCTCCACCTCCCTGGTTCAAGCAATTCCCCTGCCTCAGCCTCCCGAGTAGCTGGGATTACAGGTGCATGGCACCATGCCCAGCTGATTTTTTTTTGTATTTTTAGTAGAGACAGGGTTTCACCATGTTGGCCAGACTGGTCTTGAACTCCTGACCTCAGGCAATCCGCCCGCCTTGGCCTTTCAAAGTGCTGGGATTACAGGCATGAGCCACTGCACCTGGACCAAGCCTGGATTTTTAAGTAGGGAGAGACTTTGTTCAGCTAATAATGTGTGAGTAGTGAAAGAGTGTGAATTTGGAGAGCCTTTGGCCTTGTCATAGGTAAACAAGGAGAGGGCACCTGTGAGTCTTACCTAAGACATATGGGGCAAGGTTCACCATTGCAATAATCTATTTTCTGGGACACAAAAGGGTGGGAGATTTTTTAACTCCCACGTTTTCCAAGATCACAGGGTTTGGATAAAGTTCAATATTGTCACTGGATTCTGATGGATCCCTTTTGCCGACTCTGTGTGCCCATCCCCCAGCTTTTGTGGGCTTTGCTACTCACTGCTCACTCCTGTGACCCTCATCAAAGGGTTGCCCTTGGGTGCAAAAGCCCATAGGGGTGGGGATACGGTTCCTCCATCACAGTCTGAAGTGCCTGGGAGTTTGTTCCCACCATGGTCATGACTGGTGTGGGGGTACAAAGACCTAGCTCCTGTGCCCAAAGCTGGACACAGTCGAAGGTGCAACTCACTCCAGAACTCCATGCAGGACCAGGCTGAGGCTGAAATTTCTCCAAAATTGCACCTTTGTTCAGCTTTTTTCCTTTTTCTATCTTGCTTCCTTCATTTCATTACTGGTTTCTTCTTAGAGCGCTTCTTTGACAAACCTTCCTATGCTCAAATCCTTAGCTCAGGCCCTGCTTCTGGGAGAACTCAACTCAAGACAGCTTCAGTTGTCCCATTGGTAGAATGGAGGCCTTGGGATAGACCACTGGTTTTAGAGTTTTGCTTTGACTACAGATCCCTTTCTACACATGAAGATCTAAGAAGAAGTCCAGAAGGTCAAACACATTAGAATGGAATTGCTGAAGTTGATCTGGGGCAGTGACCCTGCATCCCCGCCTCACTATTCCCAGCCTCCTTCTCAACTTTGATAGCAGTCCTGCTCTGCCTTGCAGATGCTACACCCCCATCCTACCTTCTTGGGGCTCCATGGGCACAGTGCACCAGCTCTGAACTGGATGGTAATGTCCTCTAGCTCTAGCTCCATGATATCCTTTGCATCAAGTGACAGCAATTGTTGCTGCAGACTTAAGGAGTGGCCCTGCATGCTCCTGAGCCCAAGGTGCTCCTGATGGTGCTGCCAGTGTCCTCACTGGGGCATTTTATCCTGCATATCCTCCTGAAAGGCAATGCTTCTGGCCAATCCAATAGACCCACAGTCTTTTCTGAGACCTTGAGTTTGCAGTGAGGTTCCCACAGACTGGAACCTCACAGAGTTCCTGGTTATTGCTTTGAATTTGCACCTGTGGATTTAACTCCTGGTGATCCAAAGACAATCAACTTTGGGGTGGAACTTCATGAGCTGGCTTCCTAGGAGAGAATTGGCAGTGGCAGCTAGAGGAAGTATGTGAGAGGCTCTGTTCAGCAGGGTGAGCATATGCCTTGCTCAATCAAGGCACTGACAGTGGCAGAAACCAAAGGAAAGGAGCAGAGGCAGAGTGGCTTGGGGCATTACAATGATCCGTGCAGTTAGATGTACTCAGTTTTGATGTTAGACGTGCTCCTCCCATTGATGATAGTGGCAACAATAGTACTGATCCCTTTAACATTATTGAGGTCTGTTATGTGCCAGGTATTGTTCTAAAAACACCTAATCTTCATGGAAGTCTTGTGATGTAGGCTCTATTCTTACTCCCATTGTACAGATAAAGAAACTGAGGCATAACAATTTGTGCAAGACCACACAGTTAATGTGCTGGAGTCAGGCTTTGAACTCAGTCTGACTCTAGACCACTTCCTCCTCCCAGTATCCGTGCTCCGGTGCCTCCTGTGGCACACTCAGAAGATGGCCTTCATGTGCATGTGCTCATGTCTGTGTGTATGCATGCATGCATGTTTATGCAGGACTGAGAATGCAGGGGAGTTAGAGCCCAGTTAGGAAGGAGAGAGGAAATATGATCTCTTTGCTGCATGTGGGCACCTTAACTCCAGCCAGGCAAAGCGCTGGTCTGTTCTAGCTCATTTTTATGTTTTTATTTAGAAGCTTCAATACCAGAGCTGATGGCAGAAAATGTGCAGTAAAATGCGGGGAGGCCGCTGGGTAATGGCCCCTGTAAAGTGTTAATTGCCTATTGAGACTGCAGACTTTGTCGATGCTCCAGGATCTGAGCTATTGACAGGTTCTAATTTATTTCGGGCCCACAAAGCGGGCTCCTCCTCTAAACAGGCTTCCAATCAGTCACGCTTCCCTGGGCCCGCCAAGAAGCTCCAGTCGATAAGTGTGTTTGCTGCCTTAACCCTTTGAAGCTGGCCGTGTGGTCTGATTCTGGCTTGCCACAAGGAAACTTCCATGCACAATGGTCTTGGATGAAAATCCCTGAGAATCAAGTGCTGACTCCGTGCTGGGCTCCCAGCTGGGTGTTTTACACACGTTATCTCTGATCCTTACCACTTAGAGAAGCAGGTAGTATCTCTGCAAGGACAGCCTAACCTCAGAGAGGTTGAATTAATTGTTTAAGTGACCACTATGATTATACTGCAGACTGTTATGGGCTAAACTGTGTTCCCTCAAATTCATGCTTCGAAGCTCTAGTTCTCAGTACCTTGGAATGTGACCGTATTTGAATATAGGGCCATTAAAGAGGTGATTCAGCTACAATGAGGTCTTAGGGTGGGCCCTGATCTAATCTTACTGGTGTTCTTTTAAGAAGAGGAAATTTGGACACAGATGAATACAGAGGGGTGACCCACTGGAAGGCACAGGGAGAAGGCAGCCATCTACAGACTAAGGGGAGAGGCCTCAGAAGAAATCAATCCTGCTGACACCTTAATCTCAAACTGCAAGCCTCCAGAATTATAAGGAAATAAATTCCTATTGCTTAAGCCGCCCAGTCTGAGGTACTTTGTTATGGGAGCCTGAGCAGGTGACTACACACACCCAGGACTTGTGTGGCCTTGAATTTATGCACATGACCACTGAAAGTATGAAAACTCTGTTCTCTGGCTTATGGCTCCAGTTAGAATAAGAAGCAGAAAGTGGGCAATATTACCTCTTTGCAGTGAGTTTGTTCTTAGGTTGGGTCCTCAAAGGGCCCTTTCCTATCCATTAGAAAGAAAAAGGAAGCCAGATTTGGGATTTGAGATTCTAAGTGCGAAAAGAAGTCATTGACTGTTTCTAAGCAGAGGCAGTAACACAATCAGAATTTCTTTTTTTCAAAAAAATAGTCTCCTCTGCCTAATGTGCATAGAGAATGGATGGTAGAACATAAAAGTGAAGCAAGGAGACCCCTGAGGAGGCTGTTGCACTGCAAGCAAGAGATGAAAGTGACTTGATGGAGAGTGGCGGCAACAGAGAAGGAAAGAGGTGAATAGATTTGAAATAGATTTTTGAGATGGAATTGACAGAACTTGCTGATGGATTGGGGGTGGAGGTGAGAGGGAGGGAGTTGACAGTGATGATGCTCTTGTTTCTGGCTTGAGCAACCTGGTCTTTACAGGAGCTATTTATGAGGAGGGAAGACATGAAGAGGAATCGATTGGGCGGCAGGTGTTCACTTTCTTTAAGTGGGCTGTCCACTGGAATGTAAGCTCTGAGAGGGCAAATTTATTGATTGAAGGTTGTATGAATCTATTTATTCCTCTCCCCACATTTCATGCACACATATGGTTTTTATATGAACCAGAAATAATGTAGTTTCTTTTTTCTACATCAGAAGCAGACTATATTTTATGTCAAGGGTGACATCTAATTTTGCTAGTCTCGCTCTGTTGCCCAGCCTGGAGTGCAGTAGTATGATCTGGCTCACTGCCTGCCACCTCAAACTCCTGGGCTCAAGAGAACCTCCCACCTCAGCCTCCCAAGTAGCTGGAACTACAGGTGTGCACCACCATACCTGGTTAATTAAAAAAAAATTTGTAGAGATGGGTGTCACTATGTTGTCCAGGCTGGTCTTGAACTCCTTGCCTCAAGTGATTCTCTCTTCTTGGCCTCCCAAAGCTCTTGGATTACAAGTGTGTGCCACTGTGCCCAGCCATCACTTAGCATAATGTTTCAAAGGTTCATCAACGTTTATCATCCACTGATACATGTTGTAGCATGCATTGGTACTTCATTCCTTTTTATGGTTGAATAATATTTCATTGTATGAACAGACCATATTTTGTTTACCCATTCACCAGTTTTTGAACATTTGTGTTGTTTTTACCTTTTTGGCTATTGTAAATAATGCTGTTACGAACATCTGTGTAAAAATTTTTGTTTGGACATCTGTTTTCAATTCTTTGGGGTATATAGCTAGCAGTGGAATTGTTGGATCATATGGTAATTCTATTTTGAACTTAGTGAGGAACCAGTATAAGGCATATTGATGATAACTGATATCTTCCATTTTGGAAAGAGGAAATGGAGGCCCAGGATGGTCTCAACTACCATCTAAACATCCTCAACTCTCAGCTCTTTAACTTCAGTCCAAATCGTCTCTGTGGTCTTTAGCCCATTTATTTAATTCCTGGTGGACATTTCTACCTGGATATCTCATAGTCACCTCAGACTCAGAGTGTCTGAAACCAAACACACCAACTTCTTCCGTTTATTCCCATAACAGCTTCATTTCCTGTTTTCATCTCAGTGAATGACACCACCATCCAATCAGCCAGCAGTGGGACATCATCGTTGGCCTGTCAAGGGATGGTACTGTTTACTATGTGACTGTGGGCAAGCCATCCATCTCTATACTTTAGTTTCCTTGTCCAGAAAGTAGAAGTTAATCTTACTGCGGATGAATATGAGGATCAAGTGAGATGACTCTCTCTCTCTCATCTCTACCCCCATCTTAGCAAAGTGTCTGGCACACACTGTGAGCTCAACACTGTTAACATGGAACTCTTTTGGGTAAGGTGTGTTATTATCCTGTGGAGCTGGTGTTTCACAGAACAGAGTTGAGGGAGATAGTGAACTGTAGCAATCATTTTCAAATGTGTTCTTGCAACTGGCAGCATCAGCAATACCTCAGTTCTATGGAATCAGAGTATTGAGGGATAGAGCCCAGGAATTGGCACAATTAAAAAAATGCCCCAGGTGATTTGGCACTCAGCCAAGTTTGGAAGCCACTGAATTCAGCTAATTACATTCTACTATCAGTAAATGCCTTAGAAACATTAGTAATTTCAATCAAACATGAATTTCACCGTTTTTCTCCCCAAATCTAATAAGAGCATCAATCCTTGATCTTTCAAATAGGTCTCCGTTTCTTCTCACTATTCTGTTGAACTTGGGCAGCCTTTTTTATGTGGTCCCCATCAGAGCTGTCTTTTATCAAGTTGCATTTTGCTCTCAGGACTGACAGCATCTGGATATTAAATTAAAAATTACTTAGACATACTATTGGTGATAATGTTGGGCACTTTGTGACTCACCTCATACTGTTGTCCTTTGGAAAATTGTGGCTAGTCCTGACCAGGCATAGGTCTTCTTGTGGAGGGCATAGATCAGAAAGCATTAGAGACAGAGGAAGATGTTAACTAGTATTCTGTATACAAATGAGCCTGTAGGAAACAGGGTTAAGCAAGATGATCCAGCTTCCTTTTCTGCAGGACTTCTCAGAACCTTGAATATAGTAGTGGACACTGACTATCCTAAAGTGCAAATGAACTATAACTGCAAGTAGCCCAGGCTGGACAAGGAGGGAGGCCTTCCAAAGGGCACAGTTTCTAGGTGGTTAGTTTTGGACATCCTGATATATTTTGTCAGGGGCAGGAGCAAAGCTTTGGGGCAGCCTTCCTGAAGATCTGAGCTGAGGAAGGGTCAACATGGAGAAGTGAGTGTGAAGGGGGGACGGTTGTTGGACCTTGAGATCGATCCATTGATCTGTTTTGATCAATGTCTGTCAATATCCTTATGTCCTGACTACCTGGTTCACCCTGTGGCTCCGAAAAGAACCACTTTGGTTTCTGATGTTCTGGAGGCCCACCAGACCCTCTAATGACCTGAGCACTTCCTGGCATCCATCACCAGTGTCACATATATGTCCCAGCCACACCATCCATCATGTCAAATTGTATGTATAACTGTCTTCTCCATTATGAGCTACTGAAGGCAGGTCTTGTGTCTTATTCTTCTGTCGCCTCCTAGCATAGCACCAGGCACACTAGTTGTGTTGATTAGTGTTTGTCAGTTCCATAAGGCCACCAGGATGCTCTGTTTTGTAGGAAAGGAAGAGAGGCAGCAGGAAAGCAGGCAAGGCAGCTTATACACTCTCAGGGATTAGAAGGAATCAGGAGAGGGCTCCAAGCCCCTGGGGCTGCACAGCCTATTTCTCTGCAGATTGCCACCACTAGAGAGCACAGTGCACCTAGGAACAGGGTCTGCCGAGTGTCTGGCTCGGGCCCAGCCCAGCTCTGCTCAGCCCCCCACCCCTCCTGGCAACACCGCAATGGGAAGCGGGATTTGGATGAGGCTCAGCCTTGCCTCAGACACTTTGCAATCTTAGGCCTAATTAAAACACCACAGACGGTTTGAACCCCGCATTAAAATTTGATGAGGAATTGATCAGCCAAGCAAACAGGAAATTTAGCTGTGAGTGAAGGTAATTTTGCTCAAATGTGTAATGAGGCCCACGGGGAATATTTGTGGGGACCTCCGTCATGTCTGGAGTGGCTCCTGCTCTTCAGTTTCATTTTCCCTATTTGCCTTTTGCCTCAAAACATCCCAAGATGCTTCCAGAGGGGAAAGGCAACACAGGGAAAGTTTTAGTTTCATAAGAATTTCCTTTGAAAACCCAAGGAAATCTAAAATCCTCAACTATGTACTGTAAAAATAGCACAGGAAAGGGCCAGACTTGGGTGGGAGTCCTGGCTCTGCCATTTGGCAGTTGGCATCCTTAGGTTGCAATATCTAATTTTATGATTAGTCACTGAGTACCTACTATGTGGCAGCCAGGGGTTAGACCCTGGGGATAGACTGCTGTGCAGAACTGTTTTGGTTCCTGCCTCTATGGGTAAACAGCTGAGTAAGAGAGGCTATGAGTCTCAATTTCCTTATCTGTAAAGTGGGAATATTTGTATGTTATCTTAGGGGGTTGTTGGATGAATTAAATGAGAACATGTATGCAAAATGCAGAGGACAGGGCTGGAATACATGTGTCAAGTGAAGGTTCCTCCATGTCCTTCTTCCCCATAACCTGCATCTGAAGTCTACACAAGGCTTTTCAGCTTTCCTTCTACTTAATGTCTCTGAAAGTGACCTAATAGGATATTCACTCACTTATATGTTCACCACTGGTGGGTGTAACTGAGGCCAAGGACACAGCAAGTCACAAGACTAACCTATTTACCAGATTGGAATTGGATCAGAAGTTCTCTTAGAAAGAGATCAAATAGCAAGCATTCTTGGGTCATCTGGGATGAGAGGAGTCTCATTTGAGAACGTTGCTCCGAGGATTAGGGAGAAACATCAGAAGCTTAACGTTTCCTTTAGATACACCCATGATACCTTAAGTGGGAGAACAGAGGAATCTGGAGAGGTTTTCCTTCCTTTCACGCATCCACGAAGATACTTTAACCTAATAGTAATGATGTGTATGTTGTGTGCTCAGCTTTCCCTTCCTCTTCAACATCCCAACTCCCAACCCAATGCCCACCCACTGCCGTTCCTATCCTTATCCCCAATCCCATCCCCACACCCATCCTCATGCCCACGGTTACCCATTCCTATTCTTATCCCCACTCTTATTCCCACACTCATCCTAATGCTCACTGTCACCTATTCCCATTCCTATTCTTATCCCCACTCCCATTCTTATCCCCACTCGCATTCCCACTCCCATCCTAATGCCCACTGTTACCCATTGCTATTCTTATCCTTATCCCCACTCTCATTCCCACACTCATCCTAATGCGCACTGTCACCTATTCTCATTCCTATTCTTATCCCGACTCCCATTCCCACTCCCATCCTAATGCCCACTGTCATCCATTCCTGTTCCTATTCTTATCTCCCATTCACATGGCCATTCCAATGGCTACTGTCACTCATTTCTGTTCCTATTCTTATCCCCACGCCCATCCCAATGCTACTCATCCATGACCATTTCTTTACTCACCTCTATTCCTCCCCATCAATTTTCTTCACTGTTACCAACATCATAAATATTATCACCAAATATCCACATCACTGGTTTGGTAGGTGCAACCAGATTTGATTGCCCTTTCTTCTACTCATAGGATCTTACATAAGTTGATCATGTTTGTTAAATTTCTAGGATAACCCCCTTCTTTAATTCCAAGATGCATGCTTCCCTGTCTCACATGTTTTAACGTCTTTGAATTCAGAAAGTACCCCACAAAAAAAATGCCAAAAGACAATTTCTAGCCACAGGTAGAAGAGTGAGCTGTGACAGTGTTGTTATTGCTTTAACATTGCAATAGACTGCTGGATTTTCAAAGATGGGAGAGCCTGGGTGACCAATTTTTATGTCCTGGAGAACCACTACTCAGATATTTACATAAGATCTAAGGAAAGCAATGGCTGATTTCCAAGTGTCTGAGTTTCATTAATAGGGAATTTCAAAACAAGGGAAAAACAAAAGCTTGAGTTTAATCAAATAGGAAATGAGGACAAAACCTTGATTTTCTTCAATATGTTTCAGATGATGATGTTACTCCTAAAGTTCTTAAAATACAGAGCTTAGAATTAGGAAAAACAACGTGGCACCCTGATACTAAGGGTAACTGCTCTTTGAGCACTGAGTAATTGAGTAATTTTCAATGACTTTGCTACTATAGATTGAATATTTTTCATTTATAAAAGTCAATGAAAGTCTGGGAAAAGTATATACATTTATTTTGTATCTTGTCATCTAATGAGATATAAATTCATTAGTCTATCAAATTCTTGTATTATGTTTTCTAAATTTATAATAATATTTGCAAATGATACCTATTTTAATTCTTTATTTTCAGTAGTTAATCACTTATTTCTGCCTCCTGCTTTATTCTATAGGCCAGAGCTTCCATCAGAATCAGTGTATTCAGATTTCCTAATATTTAATTAATTTTGGTCATTATAACATTGTAATTTTTCTAGGAAATTACAGTTTTTTAAAAAATCAAGTCCATTGGTATATAGCTGTGCAGTATTTTCTGTATTAATTAAAAATTTCCCTCATATTTACTTTCATATCCCTTTATCCGTTCTTAAATTTATGTAACCCAAATGTTACAGTCTCATGAGGTCAGAGTCTCATTAAGAAAAAAATCCTGCATTTTGAAGGTTCTGAGTTTCCATCTGACTGGGTCCATGTATCAGTCCTCCTTATTTCTTGCCACTAACATCATGCAGGTGTAAGTTCTATTAATTTTATAATCCCACTTCTTAAGGGTAATCACAACAAACATTTTGGAGTAGAAAACATCAGTCCTTTTTCTATACATATACAATATGTGTAAATATAATTTCATTTCTTACACAGTGGGATCATATTATATATTGTTCTGTAACCTGTTTTTTTAATGTATCCCAAAATATGTTCTTTATTGATTTCATAATATTCCACAATATGGGTGAACCATATGCTATTTACTAATTTCTTTGTTGTTTCCTAGTCAGGTTGATCCATTTGTTTGCCACCGTAAGTCATATTATGATGAACACATTTGTAAATAAATATTTGTTCACATTTCTAATTATTTCCTTAGGATAAAATTGTTAAGTAGGCATGAATAATTTTTCAGCATCCTTGATACAGATTGCCAAATTACCCTTTAGGAATTTGTACTAATTTATACTCCCACCTGCAATCGATGAGTGGCTAGATTGCTCAACTGTCACCAACCTTGAGTTTTCTTTAATCTTTGCAAATTTAATAGATTACAAATGAAATCACATTGCTGTCTTAATTAGCATTTCTTTGATTATTAGTAGGATGAACCCTTTAAATCTTTGTAATTTATGGTTCTTCTCCTTTTTTGAGACAGGGTCTGGCTGTGTTGTCCAGGCTGGAGTGCAGTAGCTACTCACAGGTGTAATCATAGTGTACTGCAGCCTTGAACTCCTAGGCTCAAGTGATCCTCCCACCTCAGCTTCCCAAGTAGCTGGGATTATAGGTGCATGCCACTGCTCCTGGCTATCATTCCTCTTACATGAACTTTCTCTGTCTGTCCGTGGATCATGTTTCCCTAACTCAGCATTTGTTTTCTTACTGCTCTTAAGAGTGATCTAACCCGTAACCTTAAGGATATTAACTCTTCATGATATATGTTGGAATTTTTTTTTCTCAGTATGTTGTTGAATTTTTAATTTTTATAGTTAAGTCTATCAATATTTTTTGAAATTTATTTCTTCACTTCTCTTCTTAGTGAATTCTGTGATTAGATCAATATTGATTTCAGTTTTCTCCCAGAGGCTGAGCTGAGATTTTGGTGGGTTTGGCACAGAGCTCCTTACCCTAACCTCAATAGCAGAACAGGCCTCCTTTATTGGGAGAGGGAATCCTCTTTGAATGAGACTGCAGCTTTGGGAAGGAGGAAAATGGAGCAGCCATGAAAGATGGTTTGCTGTCCAATTCATAAAGTCATCTGGCTCAGCCTGGTGATCTTGGGGTGGCATGCATTACATTCTCAGCCCCGTCCTTCTGAGCTTCTGTTTCTTTCTTTCATGTAAATCATTAATCTAAGATTTAGTTCAGTGCATATTTGAGATGAGGCTCTAACAACATATGCAATATACAACAATATATATCAACAACAATATGTATTATTAAATATATATATGTCATCTCCCTGAAACCCTACAACAGCCTAATGAGATAGATGGTGATACAATTTATAGAATAGGAAACTGAAGTTCAAGGGGGCCAGGCAATTTACTCAAGAACTCTGCCTTTGACATTGACCCAAATACTCTGCCTTGGTTAGTCCACTGGATGCAGTTGCAGTAAAGAGCTGGGAAGCTCCAAATCCCACCTACTTGATTGTAGAAAGGTCAGTCTCTTCCATGCTTCTGCTTTCCAAATGGCTTGGGGGATTTCTAGAGAAGCTTCGATGTGTTCATAAATCAGGCCTGTTGTCATTCTCTCCTTTTCCAGATAAACCTGGGATGACTAAGCCACACCCTGACGTTACAGCATCTTATCTCCCTGAGAGTGCCACCAGCAATGCCACCCCCAAGGGTAGCTGTTTCAGGTGTGGACCCTAACACTGGATTCGTGTACCCAGCTCTGATGCTGTCATCCCTCTTGTGGAGTGAGTAAAAGGACTTTCCTTCATTATGGGATGCTGGATTCTGTGGTTAGTTGCATTGGGACTTTGTAATTTGAAGGCTCTGTTGCAGCTGTGTGTTCCCAGTGGTTTCAAGGTGCATCTCCTTTAACTATCCAGGCAATAATGGTTGCATAGAGGTGACAAGGACAAAGAACGCTTCCTCCTTCTGGTTTATGCTCATTTGATGAATGTCTCATTGCAAAACTGTCCAGGCTCCAAAAATATTTTCCAGTTCTTATTCTTAGATTTTAAAACTTTTTCAGTGGTCTCCCTCCCTTCCTACTTCCTACCTCCCACCTCCCCTCCTCTCTCCCTACTTCCTTATCCCTCCCCGCCCCCACACAGCTTCCCACCCCAAATGCTCATATTGCAAATAGGCAAATAACAATTAAGATTCTGGGTTATAAACAACAGAAAGAAACTTCACTGCATTTAGGTGAAAGGAAACCTGTTGGCAGGATGTTTGGGATCTCAGAATTGTTAGGCATCATGGACCAGGCTAGCTAAGAGCTCTGTAGATATATGAATTGGGACTCCCAGCAATCGTTTTATGGAAAGAAGGATCTGGTTGGGGCCCCTGTGCTATGCAGCAATGAATGGACTCTAGCCATTTCTTTCCACCTCTTCCTTTTTATCCCTAGATTAGAAGTCCCCATGGAGAGTGTAAGCCTTCTAACCTTCCTCCACAAGTCTGCCCCTACTCTGACTGTACTGGGCTAGAAGGAGGAGGATCATTTCTCTTTGGCTTCCCAAAGTTGAAGTGGTCACCTCTAATAACCCTCCCACCAAAGATACGCACAATGAAGAGAGGCAGTTTTCTTGGAGGAAACTAAAGAGAAGTAATAAACACTGGGCAGCTGCTACTCCTTCCACTTGCCTTGGAGAGTCTCTAAACCACTGACCTCTTAAATCTTTGCTGAGAAGTGGAACAAAACCATGGTGGGGATCCTTGGTGGAAAATCATCTATTGCCCAAACAATTGGGCTGGAAGGGGAAGTTTAGGTCAAGTAGAAGGCTGGAATTAGCCTCATCCATCCACATGGAGGCAGACTCCCTTCATCCCTTAGGCATTCAAGGCTGTGTTGGCCTCTTTATTTTAGTATCTCTTCCTTCTCAGCGTTTGTTCTCCAGATCATGATTCCTCCCTGCCACCTGGCTTTATCCAGTTCACCCTAGTCTATCATACATTTAAAAAAATATCCTTGAACCTCAAGGAGGATTAGAGTTCCGTTTTTATTTTATAGGAGGGTAGGGTCTTAGTTCACATCCTTCTGAGAGGAGGACTTGGATGCAAGCTCATTTGTTTATCTGGAGGATGATCCCAAAAAATGGAGAAGTAGGGAAAGAAGAACAGGGGAGGAAGAAAAGCCAAACAAGCCAAACAAGTGGCATGCTGGTGAGTGTAAGATTATAGCTGTGGGCCACTTGGGGTCAATTCTGCTGGGGACCCACTGAAATAGTGTGTGGTATACACTGTAAAGTCTTCCCACTGGAGGAGGGAGGCTGAGACATCTATCCACTAATTCCTCTACACCATCATCTGGAGATTGCATCTGGGGATATTTGTGCTTGCAGCAGGTCAACACACTCAAGGAGTGATAGATAAAGCCCTTAGGCAGAGAAGAAAGATGTAGGAAGAGGCATTAGAGGTGGGAAGTGCCAGTGTCCTGGAAATGTTTCCATCTGCCACTGCAAGTAACCCAGGTGGGCCAAGGGGATATTGGGCAGGATGTCAAGAGCATCTGCTACAGAGCAGGCTCTTCATCTACTGTGCAAATTCATCTCTGCAGGAGGCTGCCTAAGCACTGTTACAAGAAATTGATGGAAGACCACAATGTCTTATCAGTCTTCCACATCCAGTGGGCTCTGTCTACTCTACCTTGTCCCTTTTTATTACTTTGTGTCAAAATTATTGTCAGAAATTAAGGTCATAAATAGGCAGCTTAAAAGTTTACATTCACATCTATTCCTGGGATCACACATATTTCGTGTACTTCTCACGCAGTTCTTTAATTTCTACCAGATTAATACATTGCCATAAAAGCAGCTTCCAAGTGCAGTAATAATCACAATAATCACTGTAAAATGTAATAGATAATTATATTGGTGAAGAATTATATTTAGCCATATGCCAATATAAGAATAATTATTGATTCATGTCTATCATTGTTATCTTCCCTCTAGCCTTTAGGCTATAGTTACCTGTCAGGATTAGTAGTGAGAAGTCTTTGGATGGATTTGGAAGGTTTGTCTGAGCCCTGGCAATGGGTAGGGCACAGATGACTAATGTGAATGGTGTCTAGTTTTGTTCTCTCTACAAATGAGCTATGGGACCTCAATAGGAACTGCACAACTTGCTTTGGAAATTGTCTGACTTGCACTCGTATTTTTGGATGACAGTTTTCCCACTGTTGATAGGCCTTTCTCTTTGCCAGCCTTTGTTGATTAGACCCATGCAACGAGAAAACTCATGCATCACTGGAATGCTCCAGTAGAGAGCATTCAGCATTGTGGGTTGGCTAATTGGTTGGGCAATAGATGATTTTCCACCAAGAATCCCTGCCATGGTTTTGTTCCACTTCTCAGCAAAGATTTAAGAGGTCAGTGGTTTAGAGACTTCTCCAAGGCATTGTTACTTTGACAAGATATACCAGGGTAATTGACTAGTTTGCACTTGGTATTATCATAAATAATTACAGCAAAGCTATCCTTATCAAAACAAATGAACCAAGTAGTATGTCTGTTTTGCTGAACCCCATGTTCAAAGGGATTAGAAAGATTTAGAAATTAACCAAATCTGTCTTTGAGACACTGCCCCTGAATGAGAGACAGAGTATTGATTAGCATCCCAGAGAAAATGACATTGTAAACAGCTCTGATTTAATGAAACATGGTAGGGAAGTAGGGTAGCAAGACAGGGCTAGAATTCTGACCCTCCACTTACAAATATGCCCTTAGGTAAGATTTTTGCTTGGGTTTCTGTTACCCCATTGATGAGATAGGATAAAAATATGAGTCCTTCAGGAGTATCATAAACATGAAGTGAAAGAATGTATGAGCAAACACTTTGTAAATTCAATAATGGTATGTAGATGTTACATGCTCTTGCTGTTAAATATGATGTATAGCCCACTTCTTTCTACCCCCTTCCTGGTTTCTCTCTGAGGCAGAGATTCTCAACCTCAGCACTATTGACATTTGGAGCTGGATGACTCTTTGTTGTAGAGAGCTGTCCTGTGCATTGTAGAATGTTTGGCAGCATCCCTGGTCTTTACCCACTAGATTCCAGTAACAGCCTCCTGGTCATGACCACTGAAAATATCCCTAGATGTTGTCATATGTTCCGGGGGAGGGGGGGGCGCAAAATAGACCTTGATTGAGGACCACTGCTCTGAGTGTAGAGAAGTTGATGAACATTTCCTGGAAATTCTTTGGACCTTGCCTCTTTACTAGGGGTGACATCCCTGTATGTTAAAAATGCTCACAGTCATTCTTTGCAAAAATTAATTCCAGGATGCCGGGGTGGATATATCAGCTCAGCCTAAGTTCCACTGTGGTAACAAACACTCTCCAAATCTCAGTGGCTATGTAATCCTCTCCTAAGAAGGGTCAGCACAGGTCACATAGCCAAATCCAACCTCAGTGGGATGGAAGACACAGAATTTTTCCCTGTAAAAGACAGTGAATATTTTGAAGAATAATACAATCTACTACCAGGAGCTAGTTGGTAGAACACAAGTCCTTTGTAGTCTACAGATATTGCCATTTTTCTCTCATATTTTCCTGGACTTTGTTTTTCCAGGTACCAGCCAGTTACTTCTTCCAGGTACTTTAGGCCCCAGGTACCAGCTGGTAGGGGCTCAGTCCCCATGTCTTGGGTCTCTTGGACTTCTCTTCTGACCTGACCAAAGCTCCATGTTGGGGTATTAGGCACATGTGCAGCTGATCATCAAGGGACCACTTTGATTCTCCTTTGCTTTTTTTTTTTTTTTTTTTTTGAGACAGAGTCTTGCTGTGTCGCCCAGGCTGGAGTGCAGTGGCGCAATCTCAGCTCACTGCAAGCTCCGCCTCCCAGGTTCACGCCATTCTCCTGCCTCAGCCTCTCCGAGTAGCTGGGACTACAGGCGCCCGCCACCACGCCTGGCTAATTTTTTGTATTTTTAGTAGAGACGGGGTTTCACCGTGGTCTCGATCTCCGGACCTCGTGATCCGCCCGCCTCGGCCTCCCAAAGTGCTGGGATTACAAGCGTGAGCCACCGCGCCGGGCCGATTCTCCTTTGCTTTTGCACACATTTATGGCTCATGTAGAAACTTCTCAGAAAAAGCCTTCTAAGGGTTTCAGGCACAGAGGTGGCTAAATAGATCTGCAATCTGTAAAGATGTTGCAGCATGCTTGGTTGAAAAGTCAAGCAGTCGGTTAGTCATTTACTTGGAGTGTTAATATAATGACAGTCACTTGGTTGAGCTGATTTTGTCACTTAACTGCTGGAGACTGTCTACTGCTTAACTAACCAGCATAACCTTCCTCCCTGGTGACACAGCTGGAGTGTGTCAGAAATCCTATCACTTCAGTAGTGGGACTATGGAAATGAATCTTATAGTGGGGCTGAAGGTCACAATGGATGACAATGAAGGGTTTCTAAACCTGGATGCATAGGCTAAACTGGTCTGTTCATGACATGGTGTTGCCCAGTTATTGAGGCAAATGCAATCACATTTTACCATTTATAAAACACTTTCATATCTACAGTCTTCCCTGAAGGTGCTTCTTCCTCTTATCCACCTGGAAAACTCCTATTCACCCTTCAAGAGCCCTCTTAGATGTAACGTTCCCTGATGGCATGCTCCTCTCCATCATTATACAGTTGGTTGCTCCATCCTCTGTGCTGTCACAATAGTATCCTCCTTCTTCTGGTCTGTGAAGTTACCAGGCAAAGGAGATTGCTCTGCTGGTCCTTGTATCCCAGGAATTCACCATTGCTCCTGGCATTGGAAATACATGCAGGAACATGGCTGGTTTACTAGACAGTTTACCCAAATTTTTACCATGACTCTGTATGCCATTAAAAAAAGGGAGATTTAGAAAGATTTACTCACTTGCCTCAAGTCTCACAGCTGCCGATTAACTCTTTGTTGTAGAGAGCTGTCTGGTGATTGATGGAATTTAGCAATCTCAGGACACTTGGCTTCCCTTTTGTTTTCCAGTAAAATTTGAGTCTTCTGGGCACTGATTTTAGATTGGTACGAGAGACAGTGATTGGATGCAGTTTTAGCTGTTCTAAAGAACTGAGTGATATAACTTTGTGACCCAGGGCTTAGTTTATTATGTCAAAAAGACCTGAGTTTGAATCCCAGCCCCTCCACTTAATAGCTGTGTGGCTTTAGGTGAGTTACTTAACCTTTCTGTGTCTCAGCTTCTTCATTTCTAAAATTGGAATCACAATAATGCCTATCTCATGAGATTATTTTTAAGGATTACATGAAATAGCATATTTAAGTGGTTTTAGCATGTTGCCAGTTATGTAGTACACACTGAATAATTCCTAGTTTTTAATACCGTTTTTATTTCTACTTCTCGAACAGTATATTCTGTTTTATGTTGATGTATTTGATCCTTCCTTCTTTCCTTTGGTGAACTTTGTTGCATGTCTTCTTTGCCATGTATTGATGTCAAAAAGAATCCTTAAAATGACAATACCCAATTGCATGATTAATACCACTTTTCGAGTGCTTAATTCATTTGAGCCCAACATCCATTGATCAAAATCAATAATCAATGACAGGCATTATTTCATTTAATCTTCATCACAACGTTATTAGGTAGACCTCATTTCTTCCCATTATATAGAGGAGAATACTGAGACTCAGAGTAATTAGCTGAGGGTTTAAGGGAAGAATGGATTGAAGCCGGGTGGGCTCAGACATCCGGGGAGGGAGCAGAGGAGTCCAGCAGTGTGTTGAGCCTTGGTCCTGTCCTGGCCCTGTGGTCTGTAAGAAGGAAGAAAGCCACCTCCATGGGTGCCAGTAGCTGCTGTTTTCTTGACACTTGTTTTGCTGCTGAAGGAAAAGTACAAGGTACTCTCCCTAGCTGACTCTCCAGGGTCAGTGGAGATTCTTGAGGGTCAGTGGACCAAAACGGACCTCCAGAGTCAGGGTCATTATTGAGGGTCAGTGGACGAAGGTCAAGAGGCCTTGGGAGTTGTTTTGCAGGGTGTGGCATGGTTCCTGCCCACCATTTCCCTTCTGGGAAGGGAGAGGGCAATTCTGAGGAACAAAGAAGTTCAGAAGCCACCAGAGGGAGCAGAATCCTGTTCTGCCTCCTTGATCTACCAGGGAACTGATCACTAATTAACAAAGCCCAGCATCAGATTCTCTTCACGCTGCCAAAGCACAAGCAAAAAGTTAAAGGTTCCCTCTGTCATCCACATGGGACTGTCCAATACATAAATAAGGCAGAGACTCGTGTTGAGTGTCTGCGATGTGCACCTTCCTGACCGAATTCCATGAATTCTCTCAATAACGCTAAGAGGTGGGAAATAGTCATGTCCCCATTGCACAGATTCAATGTATATTCATTCATGCATCAAGTATGTTTTCAGTGATTCTATGTGCCAGACGTGTGCTGGGCACTGGAATACAAAGGTGAACAAGACAGCTGGGGCTTGGGGCTTAGAGAGGTGAGGTCACTTGCCAAGTCACAGAGCTAAGTAAGCAGTGGAGCTGGGATGTGTCCCCTGCAGAGTCTGAGCGCTCACCTGTTATGCAGCAGTAGTAGTCTGGCTGAGATCCCTGGGCTTTCTTCACCTCAGTTTCCATATGCAGATACCAGCAGTAAGTCATGTGGCATGCTTGCCTTCAGCACAATTTCCTCAGTGACCACCTGGGCTCAGACCCTACCCAGAAGGAGTTTATGCTCTAGCAAAAGAGATGGGCATGTACACAGTTGGTCAGCCATGTGCCAAGGCAGATTGTGATAAAATCAAGAGCTGAGAATAGAGCATTAACTCTCACTGGGGTACATGTCTTTAGAGGCCAAGTGACAAGCCTAAGGCTTCTAGTGAGGTTTGGGCAGGCTGATGACCTGAATTCAGCTTTTCTAGTGCTGGCGGAGGTGTTTCTGTTTCTTGGTTTTGCAAATACGAAAAGACCACTGGGTGTCTATAATTTCCACTTGTTTCAAGAGAGGTCACTGCATACCTGATTTTAAAAATGCCTTCTGAGTTTCTGCCAGCGCGAGTGAATGCTTAGCTGATAAACAGCCCCAATGCTGGATGAGGGCATAGAGTCCCCTGGGTCCTGCTGTGCAGGCCATGGTCAGGATTACAAACAGAAGCCCTTCATTACCAGGCATATCTTAGCTTGTCCTGTAGAGTCTTCTTTCTTTGGTGAGCCACTTAAACTAGCACTTCTCATACTTCACTGTGCATGGGATCTTGTTAAAATGCAGATTCTGATCCAGTCGGTTTGGGACAGAGCCTGCTAACAAGCTCTCAAGTGATACGATGCCGATTGTTTATGGACCACACTTTGCGTTGCAAGGATGTAGGCCAGTATCTCCAAACTGGTTTCCATAGTGTTTGGTAAGATGTTTGTTTTGCCATGTTAAATAAGTTTGGGAAATATTAGGTTAAACAAAGTTAAGTGAGCTTTTTCACTGCAGGACTTCTCAGAACTTTTAACATGTTATTGTGCACCTGTCTCTCCAAGACTTGGATGGAGTATACAGTTTCCCAGATTTTACCAGGAAACCCCAATTTTTGCCCAAGTCCCTCCCAAGAGTAGCCATTTAGTTGTGTGTTTTGGAACACAGCTCAGACATCACTGCTCTGGGCTTTCTCATTCTGGAAGCTTTTTGCTCTCCATGCCAATGTATTTTCTTCCATGCTTCATCTTCCTTCAGTTTCTGCATATGTTTCCTTTCTTAGCCTGGAGATAATTCATTAAAGCAATTCTCCCACTCCATGCCTCCCTCTTCAGATACACCTTTCCACCTCCTAACACCCTGACTAAAAAACACCATCAATATTTCATAAACTCACAGTGACAAATTTATTTTAATGTGGTCCACCGAGAGCCAGAGATTGATTGGTCCCTCAGAAGCGTGACACGTTTCAAAGCAGGATATTCATGGTGTGTTTTAGTGCCTACATTAGTCAGAGTGGAGCGGAGCCCGGATTTATCATCGTTATGACTTTCTCGGTATCTATTCTCTTCTAGCCACTGGCAGCAACTCTCTGAATACTCCCTATTGATTGGTTTTGTGTCTTTAAAATGTGCTGGCTAGGGAGGAGAGGGGGGCTCGGGTCTCTATCAAATTGAGCCTAGCTTGCTGGAGTTTCTGCATATTGGGAGATTGTGTTTGGGTGAAGCCAACTCTAATTCTCTTGGTTTTCACTCATGAGGGCATTGAAAAAAGGGGCTAATCTCCTTGATTTCCGGAGAGTATTAGTGATTGGAAAATGGGACAAATATGTGCGGTGACTGTTTTGCCAGCTGTCACTTTGCAAGCCTGCCCCACTGGCTGAGCAGGTCATAATAAGTCCTTGACATCCAGGGTCCTGAGGCTTGACAATCTGATGAGGTTTTATTTTGTTGTTGTTGTTGTTTCCCCCCTCCCCTTACCCCCAACCTTTTAGGACAGGTACAGAGTAGGGTCAAAATTGTGCTTAAATTTAGAAAATCTCTTCCTCTCACAGATTAAATAATAATTATAATGACAAGTGACATTTGTTGAGCACTTACAATGTGCCCAGTCCAGTGGGACATGCATTACAGACATAATTTCTTTTCATAATAATCCTGGGAGGAAGAAATTATTATTTCCATTTTACAGATGAGGAAACTGAGGGTTAGAGAGCTAAGTGGCTGGCCCAAAGCCATGCAGCTGGTATGTGGTTTAGTGAAAACTAAAGCCCAGGTCCAGCCAACTTTACATGCTAGCTCTTAATCCATAGGCCTGACTGACTTTCTAAGTGAAGCAGCCCAGGTAACCTGCTGTTGCCTAATTGATAAGCTATAATTAATATGTTCTTACTTATTCATCCTTACTGATTCAGAAGGTAAGATCTTTCTTCAACAATACTCTTGGGCTAATTTGAGTTTCCGTCTGACTTTCTGAGTAAATAAGCTATTGCTCTTTTTATTTTTATTTTTATTTATTTATTTATTTTCTTGAGACAGAGTCTTGCTCTGTTGCCCAGGCTAGAGTGAAGTGGCACGATCTTGGCTCACTGCAAGCTCTGCCTCCTGGGTTTGCGCCATTCTCCCTCCTCAGCCTCCCGAGTAGCTGGGACTACAGGCACCCACCACCATGCCTGGCTAATTTTGTTTTTGTGTTTTTAGTAGAGATGGGGTTTCACCATATTAGCCAGGATGGTCTTGATCTCCTGACCTTGTGATCCTCCTGCCTTGGCCTCCCAAAGTGCTGGGATTACAGGCATGAGCCACTGCGCCCGGCTGCTATTGCTCTTTTAAATTACCCCAGTTTCTCATTAATTGAGATCTCCTCAGATTAATATGAATTAATGAGACCCTATCGTATTGCCACATTGCTAAAAGTTGCATTTAGTCATATGTGGCATGCTTGTCTTCAGCACACATTTCCTCAGTGCCCACCTGGACACAAGCCCTACCCAGACAGAGTTTATGCTCTAGCAAAGAGACAGGCATGTACACAGCTGGCCAGCCACGCACCAAGGCAGATTGGGATAAGACCGAGGGGCACTGTGTAATTGGAGAGCTAAGGATAGAGCGGTTAACTCTCACTGGGATAAATCTGGGAATATCGTATTGTGAAATATCAATTGTGTGGGGCCTGGAAAACATGAAAAAAGATTTAAAGAAGCAGAGAGCGTTCTGAGGATGCTCCTCCAGGGAAGTGTCGTTAACAGAGATGCAGTAGAAGGGGGGGGGAACATGTTGTGTATGTTAGGGACATATGACTCCGATGACTAGAAAATTTAGAGAGACACCCTTTGAGTTCATCCTTCCTTGTTGTATGGATAAACATGATAACACACTTTCTCCCCTCATATGGATGAGGATGCATTAAGCAAAATGACTGTGAAACAAATCCTAGTTCCACTTGGCCTCCATTAGGAAGTCAAAGATACATATCTGGGAGGGAGAAAAAAATCCTCCAGCAGATTGAACTGAGGCATATTGAGCAGTTGAGGCAGCAAGCAGTTAATCCTGGTGACTGTAGACAGTAGCCATCTCTGTGCAGTGGGGTGCGTGGGCCTCTACTTAGCAGTCACCTTCCCACCGAATCATTTTGAAGGGGTTTTGCCAACTCTAGGGTTTCCCCTGAAACTAAGACCATCCCCTTGCTCTAGACAACAGAATTTCTTTCATACTTAGGCAACCTTTGACTTCTTATTTTTGCGATCCAGAATTTAGCTGCTGCTTTTTGCCAGGACATAACAGAAACACATTGAGAGAGTTGGCTCACTAGGGCTCTGAATTCCTGCGAATGCTTTTCATTCTTTCTTTTCTGAAGAAGGGAATGAAGATTAGGGATACCAGCTCCTGTCTTGGAGTTACTGTAAAATCCAACCATAACCATTTCTAGGAGAGTTTCTCAGTGGGTGGTCTGCAGATGACCTGCATCATACACACCTGGGGTATCATATGAGTAAAAATTCCCAGCTTAAGACCTGGGTGTGGGGCCCAGAAATCTGTATTAAACAAAAACCAAACACCAACAAACTAATCAGAGGTCTTAATGGTCAGAGATGCAATGAGTGGTTGGGTAATTTTGCCCCGTATACCACTGAGGGCTCCATTTACATAATAGACAGGCAGCCCCTAGATTTGTGCAGTGCAAAACCTGTGCAACAGTTCATGGCAGCTTTGCATTGCAGAATCACTGTGGTGAGATATTCTGGCATTGGGATGTATCAAGTCCAAAAGTTAGCATTTTTTTCTGGTTTATTCTGCCTCACCATCTACTGGGCATGTCAGAGATCCCTGGGGCCCAGGGTAGAGCAGCTACAGAGGCCTTATACAAACCTCATTCTTTAAAGGAAGACCCCGCCAGAGTGTTCATCTGTAGTAAATTGTCAGGTAGATTGGGGCATTTTGGAAAGATTCTTCATCACCAAATAAAATGTGTTTGCTTTTTTTTGTTATTTATTTATTTATTTATTTATTTATTGAGACAAAGTCTCGCTCTGTTGCCCAGGCTGGAGTGCAGTGGTGCGATCTCAGATCACTGCAACCTCCACCTCTGGGTTCAAGCAATTCTTACTTCTGGACTTGATGCTTGAATTCAGCAGCACATGGAGGATTTGCACCCTATTTTCTGTCTGTGAAGCTGCCAATAGGCCCAGGATTCCTCAAGACCACGTTCGGAAATGCTGCCCCATCATCCCCCGATAAAGTTGACAAAGCTCAGCCGGAAGCAATTCTGATGCAGAGGAGAGTACACAGGACCAGAAGACCAGTGTTTGGATCATGACCCATCACTTACTGGCTATGTTATCTTGGATACATTATTAAAATTCTCTGGACCTTGGTTATGCCATCCGTGAAATGGGGACAAGTATTCTCACTTCCTGGGCAGATGGAGAGAATGCAATGTGCTAACAAATGAAGAGTGACTATCACAGTAAACAGTATTTCCTTCCTTTATTCAAGCATGTGAGGGGCTAAAATGCATCAGGCATGTGCTAAACATGGGGAAAGTAATGGCAGATGAATCTACAGGGCTGCTATTGTCAGATCACAGGGTTGATTGGAAAGACTGAGAGTGAAGAAGTCAACACATAAATATAGTCCAGAGAGAAATATGTGCCAGGTGGAAAATCAGGGCTGCTTTAAAATGGATTATCGGGGAAAGCTCCTGGGAGGAGGTAGTATTTGATTTGAGACCTGAATGATGAGAGTATGTGAAGAAGATAGGCACAGAGCAGGGGGTGAGCATTTCAGATGGAGGGCATAGCTTGTGTGAAGGCCCTGAGGCAAGGGCTAGTATGATGCACTGGAGAAACGGAAAGACTGCTGCTGTGGCTGGAATACAGAACGAGAGAACACTAGAGAAGACTGACATGGAACGGAGCATGGGGATCAGGCAAGGGGTTTATAGTCTCTTCTTAGTGTAGTTGGAAGTAGGTTCAGAGGTAATGCTACTTTTCCTTTTCCCTTCAAGACTCAGCTGCTTGATTCATGCCTTATATCAGTTAAGAATGTTTGTAGCAGCTGGGAGCGGTGGCTCATACCTGTAATCACAGCACTTTGGGAGGCTGAGGTGAGCAGATCATGAGGTCAGGAGATCAAGACCATCCTGGCCAACATGGTGAAACCCTGTCTCTACTAAAATACAAAAATTAGCTGGGCGTGGTTGCAGTGAGCAGAAATCACACCACTGCACTCCAGCCTGGCAACAGAGCAAAACTCCATCTCAAAAAAAAAAAAAAAAAAAAGTTTGTAGCTACAAGTAACAGGAAATATAACAAAGTTGTCTTAAATAAGCAAGGATGTGTTCTTCTCGCATAACAATATGTCTAGAGGTATGAAGATGCTGGTCCTGGTTCAGCAGCTCAACAATGTCCCGTCTCTGGGCTGGCCTCCCTGTGATTCTCTTGGCGTTGCCCTCCTGGTCACAAAATAGCTGCCATAGCTTCAATCATGACATCCTTACACCATGGTCGGGGCAGGAAGCAAGAGCCAGTGTGGGAGCAGACAGTTTCTCTTCACGTGCCTCTTTTTCATAAGATCAGATAAACTTTCCTTTAGCAGATCCCTTTGAGTCATATTAGAATGGAGTGATATCCTGGGGTCCGAGCATCTCCACCTGATGAAGAAAGGTGGAGTTTTACTGGCAAGAAAAAAGTGCAGGGCTGGTAATCACAGTGATCTCCAAATTCCCCATGTTTTCACCTACCTCCCTGAGTGAAGGCTACAGAATTTTAAGTTTTGCCTCCAACTAGGATCAGCAGCCCTCAGAGCAAATTTCAGTCTTCTTGGAAGCTCCTATAAGACTTTCTCATTTTTCTCTGGCACCACACAGGCCACTTGTCCCTCTTGCTCTCTAGCAAGTTGAAGGCACAGGATTTAATTAAAAGCAAAACTTGCTATAAGTGTTTTTAATTGTAATAGAAAAAAGCTGCCTGTTTTATAAAGGTGACAGTTTGCAAACACAAGTGTGAACGTATTCCTACCTCACTTGTTGGCAGCCCCATCAGAGAGTGGCAGGGTGGTGCAAGGAGATGGATCTGGTGTGAAGGACTTGTTCCTGCAGTGAAGGATGCAACCTGAATTCCTCCTGAGGAGTGCCAGCAACACTTGTCGTCAGGTCCACTTAGCTAATGAGATCCAAGGGGCAGCCTCCAGTACCATTGTTTCTCTCCAGCCTTCAGACTTGCCTGGAAGAAAGATGCAGTTCCCTCTCATATTGGAGAACTGGGACATCTATGACACACTGCAGAAGCCAGACTGTCTTTCACTCAGGCCTGAGTTTAGTGGTGATGCAAATCGTTCATTCTGTCCCCAGGATGCTTTCCAACATTCATGTTTTTAAAGGTCAATCTAGGCCGGGCAAGGTGGCTCATGCCTGTAATCCCGGCACATTGGAAGGCCGAGGCAGCCAGATCACCTGAGGTCAGGAGTTCAAGACCAGCCTGGCCAACATGGTGAAACCTTGTCTCTACGAAAATACAAAATCATTAGCCGGGCATGATGGCGGGCACCTGTAATCCCAGCTACTCGAGAGGCTGAGGCAGGAGAATCGCTTGAACCTGGGAGGCAGAGGTTGCAATGAGATGAGATTATGCCACTGCACTCCAGCCTGGGTGACAGAGCGAGACTCCATCTCAAAAAAATGAAGGCCAGTCTGCTGGCTGGGGAGCTGTATTTGCATTCTTCTCCTGGATGTTGGGTCAGTGTAGATTCAGCTGTGGTGTACTCATGGGAGGCCACTGCATCTTCTGCGGAGGAAGGCTGAGTCTCTCTCAATCTCGTTTTGCAGAGAGATGTCTGGAGTGTAGAAACCTAGGAAACATTCAGCTGCAGAGAATAGTGACTCAAATAAGTCCAGACAGAAAGAGGATTTACTGAAGACACCTGGGTCTCTCGAAAAAAATCATATGCAGGAGCCATACGTGGGCTTCTCTTGCATCTCTGCTGTATCTCTCTTTCTAGAGATCTGATTGCTTTGCAAGCCTCCCAAATTCTCAGCCTTCGGACTTCTTTCTCAGTTTTCTGTGCTGATTCTAGCCTTGCCTCCATCTGACCTTGCTATTCAACTGCTCATTCATTTATTAATTCAATGATTCATTAATTTATCAAATAATCACAGAATTACGTATATAATCACAAATGGAGACACCTCCTGCAAAGGAAAGGATTAATGGTGTTCTACAGCCATATGCTTCAGTTTTTGTATCTCAGTTCCCACCGTTTTGGATGGAGAATATGATTGGCCCAGCCTGCAACACCTGGTCCAATCAGCAATGGCCGAGGGGTGATGAGGTTGCACAGGGCCAGGCCTGTGAATGGAGCATATTATCTAAGCCTGGGGTATGGGGTGGGAGGAAACGTTTGACATCTCTTTTACAGGAAGAGCTTCAGATGAGATGTCCACAGAGTTACCTTGGATGGAATCGACCCACTTCAGGCTTAGTTCTCAGAAAAGCATCACTAATTATATGGCCAAACAGGCTCAGGGGTTTGCATTCTAGATGTTTGGTTTGATTCTCACTGGCTGCAAATGACCAGCCTGACTCACTGGACAGAGCATTCTGCGTTCCAGGTGCCTGGTGTGGGCAGGTGTCCAGCTGCAGATGGGCCTCTGCTGACATCCTGGCCACAGGCTGAGTGGCTGTACTGAAGGGAACACCAAGTCTTTGATTCCATGAGGTCCCTCCTTCACTGAAATGAGATGATGGCACAGGCACCCCAGGATGGAAGGCAGTAATAAGCACTGAAACCCGGCTGTACAGCTTTCCCAACATTTCATGCCAAAGCTTTGAGTATAAACTGAGCAGCACTACAAGAACAGATGTGAAGGAATCTTTCATCTGCCCATTCACCAGGCTTTGATGGAGGATGGACCATGGCTGACTGAGTCCCAGGCACGGAGAGTCTTGAGGAGTTCATGACAGCCTTCCCCAGCCCACAGTGTTTCCCTCCTTGAGGGAGTTAAGTAATGGTGTGAGGCAGCCAGAGTCTAGGCCCACAGCAGTGGAGCCATGTGCTCCTTGCATTCCAGGACTGGCTGCCTGAGGCTGGGGCTTGCAGGAGGGCTGTATACAGAGGGCTCAGGGCAATCATTCAGGGTTCCGAGGGTCATGGGAGGCCTGGCTAGGGGTGGGGGGTCCATCTCTAGCAGCCCACACCTGACTCTTCACTTTACTCCGCCCACTTCTGTTCTCTGCAGCCAAGGAGAGGTGGACTTCCTTGTTCTGCCTGGTTCTCCCCATGTGCTAATAGTTCTGCCTGGTTCTCCCCATGTGCTAATAGGCTGCGGCTGTATTTCAGAAGAGTTGCCACAAGAAAAACTTAGCCTGTAAGTCAAGCACTTTAGCTCCCCAGGCGTGAAAAACAACACTCTTTATCTCTGGCCATGCCTGGCTTTGTGAGCTGTGTCTAACGGCCTCAGAAGGAGATACACCACTGCACTGTCAGAGTGGTCCTGGGATTTCTGTTAGCAGGTGGCCCTCCATCTACAGGTATGGAAAGGGCTAGAGTTGGAGTCTTGGCCTGTGATATGTTTGCCTTCAAGTAAATGTCCTAAAAAATCTGTTTAACATTAAACAAAACAAAAGGAAAAACAGGAAACAAAATAAAAACAAAACCAAAAATCATTACTGGATTTTTGGGAGTGTGAAAAGAAACTTCATGAAAAGAATTTACACAGTGCTTGGCCCCTAGTAAGGGTTCAATCAATATTAGTTGTTATTCCTATTGTAATTATATTGATTTAGCTAAACATTTCAGGCACAATGCCACTGTTCTTCCCAGCCCATGTCAGTCTAGATCTCTATTGCTGGCATTTGCCCTGGTCTGTTTTGTTGTTGTCTCATGTACTAGCCCAGGAGTCCTCTGGGATTGGAGACCCCATCTGTACCCGCCCCCTTGTCTATATTTGGGGCTTGCTTCCACAGGCAGAATCTGGGATCTGTACCATCATAGAGAAGCTTTGAATGTCACCAAAGGTAAAGTCTTGCCTGGCTGGTGCTCAGCTGCCTGGTTAGCCTCAGCTGAAGTTCTAACTCTTCTAGGAAGCATCCCTGAAAAGTATCCCCCTTTCTGCTTCAGTCCACTTTTAAAAAGCCCCTGTGTATTGAATATTGTATTTGCTAAAGTGGGCAGCAATAATATTTCCCATTCCATATGCCTTTTTGCAATATGACTTTGTCACTTTTTCCAGTGAGTGGTAGGGTCATCTCTTCTTGAGCCTTAGTGAATCTTTGGCTAACAGACTAGTGCAGATCGATGCTCTGTGGCTTCAGAGGCTGTGCCATTGAAATGCCACTCAGCTTCCACCTTGCTCTCTTGGGATGCTTACTCTGGGAACCAGCCACCATACTGAGAGTGAGCCCAAATTAACTTATCTTGAGAGACCACATGGAGAAGTAATGTGCACTGTTCCAGCTGACTGTCCAGCTGGGGTCCAAACTGACAGTCAGCATCAACTGCCAATCATGTGAATGCAATACTTCCAGACCAGGGTCAGCAAACATTTCTGTAAAGGACGGGATAGCAAATATTTTTGGCTTTGCAGGCCATACAGTTTCTGTTGCAACTATTTGACTCTGCTGTCATAGGGCAAAAATAGCTATAGACAATATATAAACAGATGGGCATGGCTGGATTCGGCTCACAAACTGTAGTTTGCCATCTCATGCTCTAAATGACTCCTACCCCAGCCATTGAGTCACTGTCATCCTCCTAGCCTTCCCTGTTGAGCTTCTGCCTGAATTTCTCATGCACAGATGCCATGAGTTGCTTTCTGCTGTGACGTTTTGAGGTGGTTTGAATATAGCAATAGCACCTGGATCCCTCCGTATCTCTGTTGTTTTATGATTATCTGTTTTATGATTCCTATGCCTATCTCTCCTTCTAGCTCTGAGATTCCCAAAGGTAGGTACTAGCTCTTCCTCCTCTGCCTCCTCTTCAGCAGATCTAGTACCAGAGTGGCAGGTGTCGTGTCATGCACTTTACATGGATTGCCATCTTTAGTCTTCTCAACCATTATTACATCTCTGTTTTACAAATAAACACAGTGAATCTCTGGGAGGTCAGTGAATTGCCCCAAGTGACTCAGAAACACACTCTCCTCAATTCCAGGGCCCAGAATTTTATCCATGAGACCATCTAGCCTCAACGTTCACGGCATAAAATAAAGGTGTGGGAGCCTGTGAAACACCCACCCGCTCGACTGAAAACAAAATCTGAGTCCAGAGGCCACACATGTTCAATCCCAACTCCACTCTCCATGCCTTGCAGAGTTCCTGGGCACAGGGGATTGATATAGTTTGGATGTTTGTCCCCTCCAAATCTCATGCTGAGATGTAATCCTTAGTGTAAGAGGTGAGGTCTGGTGGGGGGTGTTTGGGTCATGCAGGCGGATCCCTCATGGGTTAGCGCTATTCCTGCAAAGTGATCTGGTTGTTTAAAGTGTGTGGCACCTCCCCTTGATCTCTGTTGCTCCTGTTTTCACCAATTGAGTCACCTGCCCCTCTTCTGTCTTCTGTCATAAGTAAAAGCTCCCTGAGGTCTCACCAGAAGCCAAGTAAATGCTGGTGCCATGCTTCCTGTGCAGCCTGCAGAACTGTGAGCCAATTAAACCTCTTTTCTTCATAAATTACTCAGTATCAAGTGTCAGATTTTTCTTTATAGCAATACAAGAATGACAACACAGGGTCGTACAGTAAATTTTGGTTGAGTGAGCAAATGAGTGACTAGTGCACATCACATTAGGTTTCCCATTTGGTTAATGTCAGAGTCAGGTGGACTAATATTGGGGCACATTCCTGGGTAGACCATTTACTTCAATGAATAAGCCTTGTGCAGATATGGTTGGCAGCCTGTCTGTATCCCCTCTGCCTACTCTAGCAGGTGCCTGCAGACAGTTCCATAAATGCTAATGGTGTTTATGTTTCTCTCTGCCTCAGTGCGTGCATAACCCAAGGGAGTGGCTCAGTTTGCAAGTAGAACTGGTCAGAAGGGTGGGATAACCATCCCAAGATCAGCCAACAACCAATGAGGGTTGGGATTTGGTGGGTAAGTACCCCAACTTTTCACCCTTCCAAAGCACAACTCTGAGGTGTGCTCACAAGAGTCTCACAGAGGAGCCCTTTGGGATGGAGGTGCATTGCTCTTTAACCTCTCAACAGGTTGCCTTTCTTCCCTTCTCATCTCAATTTCCAAACCCTCACACTACTTTCTGAAAGCACCTCCCAAAGAAATAACTTGTAGCCAAATCTTAGTCTTCAGATTTGTTTAAAAGCAAACCTAAAGGGTTTCCCTAAGCTAGAACAAATGTGTATCGTACATGGTGTAAAACCTGGTGCACATTCTAGTACACATGTGCAAACGACACATCTGCATCAAAAAGTCTGACTTAGGCTGGGCGCGGTGGCTCACGCCTGTAATCCCAGCACTTTGGGAGGCCGAGGCGGGTGGATCATGAGGTCAGGAGATTGAGACCATCCTGGCGAACACCGTGAAACCCTGTCTCTTCTAAAAATACAAAAAAATTAGCCAGGCATGGTGGCGGGCGCCTGTAGTCCCAGCTACTTGGGAGGCTGAGGCAGGAGAATGGCATGAACCTGGGGGGATGGAGCTTGCAGTGAGCAGAGATAGTGCCACTGCACTCCAGCCTGGGCAGGGGAGCAAGACTCCATCTCTCAAAAAAAAAAAAAAAAAACAAGTCTGAGTTAGTGCAAAGACATAATTATTGGTTATATTTTCATGGATGTGGTTTTCTTGCCTTTGAGTATATATAGTAACTGGAATTAGGCTAAGATTTATTATTCTAATCAATAGATAAGAATGATTTGTAATCAGCAAATCAATTGCATTTAAGTAATTGGTGCTCAGAAATACTTGAGGGAGATTCAGAATGGTGCTGTCTTGGGTGGTTTTAATCATCTTCCCCCTGAATCTTGCTGTCACCATAACTTTCTATCACACCTCTTCTTCATGAATCGAAGACGTGCTGGAGTCCAGCCCCAGCCTAGCTCTGTCACCTCCACACTGGCCAAGGTGTAGGAGGGACACATTTCAGGTTGTTTGGAGTTAGTGGGGGCGTCTGGACTAGCATATGGGGAGTTCAAGTGTTGTCCTGGGAATTCTATTGGAAAGTTCTTTTTGGAGACTCTTTGCAGCTTAGGCTATGTGCGCATCCCTCCAGAGAATTACTGACAGGTGTCTGGGGGCACTACCAATGTGGGTCACTGAGCACTAAAAGTGTGTTTATTTTGGACCACTGGGAGATTTATTTTGAGCTGCATATTCATTGGAGGGCTGGCTTGTGGTTACTACTTTTCTAGGACGTCCTCCCCACTTCTGATATGCTCAATGCTGAGCAACTGTTAGATCTTCTGGGGATGGTGGGGGGTTGGCAGAAGAGTTTACTTCACGCCTTCATATAGAGCATAGACCTTTGGGGTCTTGGTGAGATTGAGGAGGGTCTTCTAATAAACTGTCAACCTTGAGTTGACTTTGACGTTGTCTTCTGTTTCCCCACATTCCACGAGGTTGTGAACATTAAAGCTCAAATTGTCCAGATTTGGCAAATACCGTCTGGACAAAAGTCTCTTTGGCATTCCATATCTCTCTGGGGTTCAGCCTTTACTTCTACTTTGGACTGATAATTCCTTTCAGCTGTTTTATGATTTTAGGAAGATTTACAAAATACATTTGATCCATTTTTTAAAAAGTTATTTTCAGCAGGGAGGCTAATTCCAATACCTAGTCCACCATATTACAGGAGACAAGTTTCTGTCCCAAGGATTTAACAAGGAGCCTCTCTCAGTTGAGCACTGAGCAGGAACCATGAGTTGGAGAGGATTCTGGAGTGTGAGGACAGGGTTTTTAAAAACCTTAGCTCACCATCGCAGGTTTGGACATTAGTCTGCTGGTGGCCCCATTTATATAGATCAACCAGTCAGGGGAATTAAATACTCTTGTCTTATGAACCAACGGGAACTGGAACAAGTTTGATCTGTCTTATTACAGAGGGCTGAAGTCCTGATTTGGTAAAAGTATTCTGCGATTGGGAACCTAGTTATACCCAACTCATCCATCCACCCACTCACCCACGAACCCACCCACCCACTCACGCACCCACCCAATAAGTAGGGACATAGTGAATCCCATTCTGAGAGAAACTCAGAGAGGAAGGTGAAAGCAGACAACACACATGTTTTAACAAGCCTTCCCTGAAGGATTTAAGGTATTCATATGCCCCATTTGCAAACTCCTTCCTGAGCCAAGTGTTGGATCCAACACCCTGTCATCATCATGAACAAATTCCTGATAAAATACATCTTGTATAAAAATGAAAATGAGAGACAAGTCTTTGTGAGAAGAGTAGATAGATGTTTAAATTGAGATTTTTTGACTGGTAATTACCACCCCAATCTTCAGTCTAATTCTGGCCACTGCAAATTTTATAGGATTATAATGGGAAAAGACACTTTCCTCCCCTCTTGTGTTTCATATTGTTTTCCACTGAAGAAAGGGAGATATTAGAAAAATTCCTTTCAGTAATGAGGTCCTATATTAGAGTAATACAAACTAAAACCCTAGATCTCAATGGTGCAATGCAAAAAACGTTCATTTTCCATTTATTCGAAGTCCAGTGACTGTGCTCCTGTTCTGTGGCTTTCCTGAAAAGCTTTCCTCCACGTGTGACTCAGGGACTAAGGATTTTGCTATTTTGGAACGCTACTACATTAACTCTATCAACCAACTTGAACTAATTGACATCTATAAAACAACAACAGCAGAAATCACACTCTTTTCAAGTGCACATGGAGCATTTACCAAGATAGATCATATTCTGGGCCATAAAACAAACCTATTAGTTTTGATAAATTTGAAAGGATTCAAGTCATACATAGAATATTCTCTGACTACAATTAAATTAGAAATCAGTAAGAAAGAAGATATCTGAAAAATCCTCAAATATTTGGAAATGAAATACCACACTTCTAAATTAATCATGGGTAAAAGCAGGAAGTAAAAATATTTTTAACAGAAAAAAATGTAATTTATGTGATAAAGCTAAAGCAATACTTAGAGGGAAATTGATAGTGTTACATGCCTATGCTGCAAAACAAGAAACCTTTCAAATCAATGACTTCAGTTTCCACCTTAAAAATTAGAAAAGACAGAGCAAATTTAACCCAAAGTAAACAGATAAAAGCGAATAATAAAATTGAGAGTGAAGGCCAGGCATGGTGACTCACGCCTGTAATCCCAGCACTTTGGGAGGCCAAAGCAGGCAGATAACCTGAGGTCAGGAGTTCGAGACCAGCCTGGCCAACATGGTGAAACCCCGTCTCTACTTAAAATACAAAAATTAGCCAGGCACGTGGCGGGCATCTGTAATCCCAGCTACTCGGGAGACTGAGGCAGGAGAATTGCTTGAACCTGGGAGGTGGAGGTTGCAGGGAGCCAAGATCGTGCCATTGCATTCCAGCCTAGGTGACAGAGTGAGACTCCGTCTCAAAAAAAGAAAAAAAAAAATCAGAGTGAAATCAATGAAATAGAAAACCAAAAAAAGAGAAAAATCAATGAAATCCGAATAGACCTATGTCTATTAAAGAAATTGAATTTGCAGTTAAAAACTTTCCCATAAAGAAAACTTCAGGCCCATGGTTTCACTGGTAAATTTTATCAAACATGTAAGACATAATACCAAACATACACAAACTCTTACAGAACATGAAAGAGACTTGAATATTTCCCACAAGATGTCTGCTCTCATCACTTCTATTCAGCGTTGTACTGGGTGTTCTGGCCAGTTAAACTAAGCAAGAAGGAATAAAAGGCATCTGGATTGAGAAGGAGGAAGTAAAACTATCTTTACTCACAGGTGACATGATTGTCTCTATAGAGAACCCCATAGAGACTACAAAAAAGCTATTAGAACTAACAAGTGAGTTTAGCAAGGTTGCAAGAGAGAAGATTCATATATGAAAATCAATTATTTCTATATATTAGTAATGAATAATTGCATATTGGAATTAAAAAGCAGTACCATATACTAGAGAATAATATTATAAAATGTTTATGGATAAATCTAAGAAAAGACATGAACAATCTATACCCTGGAAAGTACGAAATATCACTGAGCAAAATAAAAGACAACCTAAACAGAGTGCTATGTCTTGCTCATGGGTCAGAATCAGTATTAAGAAGTCAGTTCTCTCCCAATTGGCATATGAATTTAATATAATTCCAAGCAAATGGACACACTAATTCTAAAATTCATTTGGAAATGCGAAGAACCTGGTATATTCAAAATAACTGTGAAAAGAAAAAAGCTTGAAGTCTTATGCTACCTGATTTCAAGATTTATTATAAAGTTACATTAATCAAACTAAGTTTTATCATCAAAATAGACAAATAGATGAAGGTAACAGAATTAGAGAGTCCAGAAATATATAACAGAATAGAATTCCACATATATAGGGGCAGCTGATTTTCAATAAGGTGCAAAGGCAGTTCAGTGAGGACAGGGTAGACTTTTAAACAAATAGTGCTTGAAGCATTTGGATATCCATATGCAAAAATATCTAAACTTTGTACCTTCTGCCATATATAAAAATTTTAAAAAATGGATCATGGATCCAAATATAAAACATAAACTATAAACTATAAATATATACATATAAATCCAAATATAAAACATAAAACTATAAAACTAGAAGAGACAGGAGAGAATCTTTGTGACTTTGGATTGGGCAAAGGGTTCTTAGATAAGACACCAAAAGCATAAGTCAAGACATGGACCAACTGCCTTTCATCAACATTAAAAACATTTGGTCTCCAAAAGATACTGTCAAGAGAACACACAGATAAGCCACAGGCTGAGAGGAAAGCTTTGTAGAACAAATATCTGCTAAAGGACTTATATCCAGAATATTTAAAGAGCTCTTAAAATTTTAAGAATACAAAGACCCAACAAAAATTGAACAAAATATGTAAACAGACTTTAAATGGTGAATAGGTACATGAGAAGATGTTCAACATCATGAGCCATTAGGGAAGTGGAAATTACAGCCATAAAGGGAGATCACTATACACCGATTAGAATGTTGGAAATTAAAAAGACTGATCACACCAAGTGTTGGTGAGGATGTGAAGGAAAAAAAACTCTCATATATTGCAGATGTTAATGAAAATGGTACAATCACTTTAAAAACAGTTTGGTAGTTTCTTAAAATGTTAAGCATATATCTACTATATAACTTAGCTATTCCATTCCTAGGTATTTGACTAAGAAAAAAGGAAAACATATGTCTACACAAAGACTTGTACACAAGTGTTCATAGTAGCCTTATTCACAGTAGCCTCAAATTGGAAATAGTCCAAATGTTTAGCAATAGGCGAATGGATAAATTATGACTCTAGTCATAAAATGAAATACTACTCAACAATAAAAAGTAATGAATTATTGATACATGTAACATGGATAAATTTTAAAATAATCATAATGAGTGAAGTCAGACAAAACAATACCTACTGTATGAGTTCATTTATATAAAACTTTAGAAAATGCAAACTAATCTATAGTGACAGGAAGCAAATCAGTGATTGTCTAGGATGGGGAGGGAGAGAAAGGAGGATTATAAAAGGCCATAGGAAAATTGTTGGGATGATGGATATGTTCACTATCTTGATTGTGGTAATGGTTTCATGAGTATACACATACCAAATTGCATACTTTAAATATGTGTGGTTGACTGTATATGAGTTATACCCTAATAAAGGTGTTAAAAATAGGCTATCTGGCTGCTTGGTTGAAAACAGTTTGTAGATGACAAGCATCAGAGAAGGCCTCTTTTTGAAGTCCACTGCAATTAGTTCAGGTGAGAGATGATTGGAGCTTGAGCTGGGGTGATAGTAGGGAAGGTGGTGAGTGAAGGTGGGATTCCAGATATGTTGGAGATGGGCTGTGAGAGGAAAAGGTATTGAGGCTTGGGATGCAGTTTCCTGGCATGGGGATGGCTCTGGGAGATTAAATAACTTTCCCCAGTCATGCTGCGAGCTAGAGGCTATTCTGGGATTGAAATCCAGACCTGCCGAGCTCCATGGAGGTCCTGGAGAGCAAGGGCTCCCTACTTTTTCACTGTTTGTGAACCCTAGGGTGAGGAGAGATGGAGCGTGGGCCCAGGACCTGCCTGAGAAATATCTGGATGTGGAAGGTTCCTGCTTGCCTGAAATGCGGGGCCCTGTGACCCTGATTTACCCCAAGCTTCCTCAGTTCCTGGGGGAAGGTAAGATGGGCCAAGGCAGGAGAGAAGAAGGGCAAACTGGATGAACCAAGTAGGTGCCTAGAACTCAAGGCAACCTTGACACTGAAGTTAGGGTCCTAAGAGTGCAGTTCCTTAACAACTTCAAACCCTGCTGAACTCACCAGACCCTGAGCCTTGAGAGTGTGACTGAGCACGTGGAGGGCTGTGGTTGTGGTACATAGGAGTGGCTGTATTATGTAGGGTGACCAATTCATCCCAGTGTGCCAGAACTGCCCAGGTTTTGGCACTGAAAGTTTGTTCCAGGGAACCTCTCATTCCAGGGAAAATGTGGACGGTTTGTCATCCTATCTGAATGAATGTGCATGGATGTATGTGTGTGTGTTTGTGGTGTGCATGTGTGAATTCTTGGGCCTGTGCAAGTGGGTAGAGCTAAGTACATGAAGAAGGACGTGTTAAGGAGTGTGTATCCACATGTTAAGGGTGTTACTGGGACTTCGTAGATGTCTCAGGCAGATTTATTTATCCCCTCCCCTGATTCCTTCTGTGCTTCCAGAAAGGATTAGAGGTGGCTCTATGTGCAAAGGCAGTGTTCTGAGTGGTGGAGAGTGTGGACTTTGGAATTTGAATGGACCTGGCTTCACATCCTGCCTCAACCACTACTGCCTGTGTGACCTTGAGCAAGCAACTTAACCACTTTGTGGGTCATTTTCCTCAGTGGACAATGGACACAAGGACCCTTTATCATGGCCACAAAAGAAATAATGCATCTAGAGGGATGGCCACTCAGTCATCGTTCAGTGCATTGTAGTGATTACTGTCACTGTTCTTGTGAGTCCGGTGTGTGAGACTGAGTGTTGTCTTATGGAGTGTGTGACTGAGTGTGTGACTGAGTGTGTGCCTGTGCATGAGTGTGCATGTGTGAGTGCATGCAATTTTGTGTGTGTATGTGTGCATACTTGTGTGAATGTACATGCATGTATGGCAGTACTCATGCAGGTGTATGTGAGTGCATGTATGCACACGTGTGAGTGTGTGTGTTTCTGCTCATACAGAGCCATCCACTCTCAGGGTGAGCAAGCTGCCTTGGGCTTGGTCAGGAAGATTGTGTGGGGTGGGTAGAGTCCAGGGCCCCTGGAGATGAGGTGTCTGAAATCTCTGCGTTCTTTTTCGTGGTGCCCTCAGCTCCCAGCAGGGCTCTGGCCCCAGTTCTCAGTGATGTGCGTTGGATAGGATTGAGTTCTGTATTGTGCAAACTGCCTTATTAAAATATATGTTGTGCCTACATGAACCTTTAATGCGAGGCACTTAGTGAGGAGTCCATAATCCCCTCAACTGAGCTGTATAAAGGAGGACTGTGGGGGAGATGAAGACTTTCTGCAGAGGCTGCAGTGAGGAGGGGCAGCTGGGGGTGGGGACAGAAGGTTCTCACATATGAGGGTGGGGGAGGAAGGGACAGAAGGTTCTAGCATATAAGGGGAGGATGAGGATGAAGGAGTGATTCCCCCAGAGGAAGGACAGCAGATCCCACAAATGGAGGATGGTGGTTCTCGTGGACTGAAGGAGGCAGTTTCCATAGACTGAAGGCAGCTTTTCTCCCAGATGGAAGGAGAAAAGAGGTGGTTCCCATGGACTGAGGGAGGATAGAGGAAGAAAGTGGTTCCCAGAGACCAAGGGAGGTGGTTTCTACAGATGGATGGAGGAGAGAGGCACTTCTCACAGACAAGGCAGGTGGTTCTCACAGCCTGAGGGAAGAGGGAGGAAGGAGGTGGTTCCCAGAAGCAGGAGGAGGGAGGCAGTTTTCACAGAGGGAGGAGGGAGAAAGAAAATGGTTCCAAGATACCAAGGGAGGTGGTTCCTTCAGATGTGGGAAGGAAGTTCTCACAGATAGAAGGAAGTGGTTCTTACAGACATAGGGAGGCAGTTCCCACAGGATATGGGGAGTGGGTGGTTAAGATCCACCAAGGCTGCAGGGTCTGATCTAGGTATTACTCTTGCAAAGAGGTTAACTATATAAAGGAAGAGGACCTATGTATTTTATGGCCATCTGGTTAGGCTGGCAGGAGGAGGTCGGATTGCCCTGGGAGGCTTGGTGCATTATGGGACTAGAGTGACTTTTCTTGGAGCCAAAGGCCTGTGGCTTCTTTAACTCAAACTGTATACTGTCTCTGCTTACTGGCCTGCCTGCATGCTGGAGGCCCTGCTCAGAGAACCTGCCCCACTGCTCTGTCTGCTGGCTATAGCCATTGGACCAAGGGGCATCTGCTGGTCTGTTGTCAGACATCTCTCATCGCTATGAGATGCCCATACATAGCTCAGAACTTGGTATACAGACTATGTTCATTAAATATTTGCTGGAGTCCCCACTGTACCTAGAAGAAATGGAAGTGCGGAAAATTAAGAAATTTGCACAAAGTCATGTTTGCTGTTGTCAGACAAGGAGACCAATCACATTCTCTCTTAAGAATGTAATTTGGAGACATAGAAACAGGAGTTGGTAGACGGCATTTGAGCTAAAATTTCATGCACAGTTGGGGCTGGAGTTGATGTCTTGACAAGCTAATTTATTTGAATTATTGGGTGACAGGTGGGGGTGAGTAGGCAAAAAACATACAATGAAAGAAACCCCTCTGAAGAGGAGATAAAGCTGACTGCAGAGAAAAGTGGAGATCAAAGGACAGAGACAGAGAGACAGATGTAGAGAAAGAGGAGAAAGGTGCACTCTTCCTTCCTTCCTGAATGGGTGCAGGTTTGGATGGGTTCAAGACCCTCCCAGGGCTGAGCTTCTGGCCTGAATGCCTTGGGCACCCAGTCTTTGCTGAGACAGGTACAGGACAGACATTTTCTCACTGGATTTTCACCGTAGTCTTCTACTGTGTGTTTCCCGTTTAATGGTTGGGAAAACTGAAGCTCTGATTGGTGACAAATGCCCAGGGGCACACAGCTGGGAGGACACAGAGGCAAGATTGAAAACTACTCTTTTCTAGCTCACTACTCTCTAGCCACACTGGCCTGGGACAACCCCCAGTCCTGTCTCAGAGTCTTTGCACTTTCTGTCCCTCTGCATGAAACACTTTATCCTTATGTCCACGTAACTGGCTCTTTCTCAACCTTGAGGTCTCAGCTTGGTGTTGCCTGCTTGACAAAGTTCCCCTGGTCACCCTGTCTAAAGCAGCCACTACAAGCTTTTATTCAGTAATAGCCCTTTGGGGTTGCTGTTGCTGTTGTTCATTAGTTTTTGTCTACACAGCGTTTATCACAATTGGTAATTATTTTATTGATTCAATGATTTGACGATTCACACACATCCTGTAAGCTCCATGGAGAGAGGCATGGCCTGTGTTTTTGCTGTGAGATGCCCATGCATAGCTCTGAACTTGGGCATACAGATTATGTTCATTAAACATTTGTTGGAGTCTCCATTTTACCTAGAAGGAACAGAAGTGTGGAAGGATTAAGAAATTTGCCCAAAGTCACTGAGAAAATGAATAGCTGGAGCAGGGGTTGAACCAGAATCTGATCCAGCTCCAGAGTCCACACTCTTCTTTGACTTTCACACTAGGACATTTCCATGTACTCCTCCTTTGTGAAAATCACCTTTTGTCTGGGCTGGAAGATGTGGCAGAAAAGGCTGCCTCCTACTGGCCTGGGCAGTGAGCACACACCACACCCCTGCTGTTTATCTCCTGTCCTGAGCTGCAGTGGTCAGGACGTCAAGGTTCAAGACCCAGCCCTGTGCTAGCTTGCTGTGGGAACTTAGGTGATCAATTACCAGTGTGTGTCTCGTCTCCTGCCAGCCATGTGGCTGAGGCTCTGCTGTGCCCTGTGCTGAATGAAGACAGAGAGAGAGAGTGTCAGGAATGTCCAGGAGCAGGGTAGGTGTTGAAGTGCCTGCTCAGCTCCTGCCACATTTCATTGTCATAGCTATCAACCTTCCTTAATTTCAAAGGTGAGTTTGAGCACCTGGGAGTGAGGGGGGAGGGATGCCAAGGGTCAAAGGTGAAGCACAGCAGCAGATGACAGGTCACTGCTGCCACAGGCACTCAATGTCTCTCCCTCTGGGCGTGGGCTAGGGGGATGTTTATACTCTTGAAAGCAAGAAACTAGGCACTGGAGGGGCTTTAGGGGGTGAGGAGTGGGAAGAGTCTGCTGCCCTGGTTCACTGAGGTGGAAGCCAATAGAAGGGGAGGGCACTTGGTGCCAGGGCATGGAGGGGGACTCTGACCACCCTGTCCCTGCTCCCAAGACCAAGAAGAGCACTGGGGCCACTCCTGGGCTCTGACTCCCTGCCCTCTGGCTCAGCTATGTGGAGGAGGCCCCTGGAAGAGGGGCCTGGGGGGGCCACCTAAGAGGAGGTGGACGAAAAGCCATCCTGCTGTGTCTCCCTGAAGCAGCGTGAGCACACGCAATTATAAGACAGCGGGCAGATGACAGAGTTAGTTAATGTAACAAGCCCTTTAAGCATTTAGCCACATTCGAGTGTTTAATCAGCTGTGTAAAGTGCAATATCTATCTTTCAATTTTATGCCATTAGGGGAGACAAGATTTTGATTAGGTACTTAATCTGTGCATGGAAAAAACAGGCCCACAGCAAGCCCATGATGGGGAGGGAAAGGGACATTGGACGGGGGATTCGATAAAGGGGAAAGACAGAAATTTAACATAAAAGAGAATTAGTGCAGCTTCTTTCAATTTAGTGCCCAGGCTTTATGGCCTAATCAATTAGAGGCCTGGCCAGGGCTGCTGGGAAGCTGCTCGGCTGGGCTGGAGGCTCGGCCATATTAATTCCCTTCATTACTCGGGGGTCAAGCTGAGGGCTTTGTGGGGGCTCGGCAAGGAGTGGGTCACTTCTCGGGCACTGGCTGTAGAAGCCAGGGGAGGAGGTCAAATGGTGTCATGCTGGACAGGAAGCATCCTGGGGGCTCAAGGAGGGCTGGGTACCCTGGAGGGTGGGACTGAGAGGGTTCTGGGAGGGTGCAGGCCCATGAGGTGGTGTACAGTGGTGGGTGAGCCCTTTACTTGTGGAGTAGGAGAGGCCTGGGTTTGCAGACCAGCTTTGTGACCTATTGGCTGTGTGATCTTGGACAAATTGCTTGGCCTGTCTGTGCTGCAGTTTTCTGTAGAACTACAACTGTGGCTACTCCAAAGGGTTGCCATGAAGACAAAAAGAAAGTAGCATGCAAAGAGCTTACTTAGCATAGTATGTGGCTGAGTGAGCACTCACTCAGTGTTAGCTATTATTGTTATTATTTTTGTTTCTAATACTATTATATGTGCCACTGGAGGTAACATTTTAACAGGCAGGAGCTTTAACTACTACCACCACCGCTTCCTTTACACACCAGTCATTGTGCTAGGTGCTCTTTCTATTACTGACAGTAGTTTTACAGGTTGGTGCCTATTGCCTGCAGTTTACAAATGGAGAAAGTGAGGTTAAACAACTTGTCCAATGTCACACAGTGTTGGAGGCCCCAGAATTAGCACTTTCTTTCATGGTCCTTCCTATGACGGGGTGCTCACTCCTTGCTCTCATGGCAGAGTTAAATGGGACTGAATTCCTTGATGGTACCCACCAGGAGAGGGTAGCCTCCCTAAATGTTCCCAAGGGCTCTAGATCTTAACAAGTCACCTTCCAGTTACTGAGTGAATTGTAGAAAAGATGCCTGAGGCTGGGCCAGTGACCTTTACAGAATCATGGAGACCTTAAACCCTGGGAAACGAAAGTTGGTATCTTGAAAGTTTTCTTAAGCCATGGCCCATGAAAGACAGAAAAAGTAGGGCTGCTTGGGGTGGAGTGGAAATGAACAGCTGGGTCGTCTTCACCACCTCCTCTGTGGCTCTAGCATGTCCTGAGAGGCACCTGGGCAGGACCTCAGGGTCCAGAGAGCCCACCGTGAAACCCCTGGAGTTATGAGTGAGTTGGATGCGGAGTTCAGGTGGTAAAGCTCTAGAGGGACTATTAAAGAAAAGCCGGGAAGGAAGTGGAGACCGTTGGAACCAGCAAATGTGTCAGTTGAAGGGGCTTTTCTTCTTCAGCAGATATGGGAAAGGGGTGAGGGAGCATGCTAAGATTTATTGGGCACCTATTGGCTGACTTCTCGCTCAGTAGTTGTGAGACTTAGAGCAAATCATTCACTTTCTCTGCCAGTTTCTCCAGTTGTAACCTGGAGTGATCATGGTTCCTTCCTCACAGGCTGGTTGTGAGCGGGGGATAAGCTGATATATGTCAAGTGCCGAGAACCCTATGTGGCACTGAGCTGAGTAGGGATTTGAATAAATATTAATTACTGCTATTACTGGCTGTTACCTCAGCACTTTCTAAGTGACAGGCCCAGTGCTAGGAACTATATACATGATACTATCCCACGCCATTCCTGTGCCATCTGTGTGGGTTGTTGATATGGTGTCAGTTACGGCGATGAAAAGTTTAAGTTCAGAGAGATGAAGTGACCTGTCTGGTATCACACAGGTGGTGTGCGATGGGGAGGAGACCATCTCCTTGACTGCTAGTTGCTTCTAAAGGCCTTCTTCCCTGAAGTGCCACCTCGACAGGCATATGGTATGGCCAGAGTGAATCTAAATTCTAGCAGGGCATTTGGGAAATTATGTAATTCGTTCAACATGTATTTGTTGAACACCTATTGTGTACCACATACTGTAAGCCCTGTGGAGACTCACATCCGTCATTGCCACTGCCACTGAGGAACCACTTCACATGTTTGTATAATGAATGAATGGGTGAGTAAATGAATCTTGTACTGAGTCACATCCTCAGTATCCTTGAGGTGGAGAGATGTGAATGACTTGATTTTGGTGTTAGGTGGAGTGGGAGGCAACATGATAGAGTGGACAGAAAAATCAGAAACTCTGGAATGGAATCCTGGACCTCTCTCTCTGCAGTTAGATGAGATGTGTAACCTCTCTGAGCCACTTTCTTGTGTCTGGCAGGGGCAGGACAAAAGTCCTGCTCTTCTTGCCTTTCCCCTTGGCTGAGATGATCAAGGGAAATTTCTTGGCTCAAGGTCTGGCGCATGATAGAGGCTCAGTGAATGTTACTTGCTATCCATCCTGCTTTTTTTTTTTTTTTTCTTGAATGATCAATAAATCAGTGAACCCATAGTTGGTATCAGCCACAAGGGAATCTTTTATTGAGGTGTCATTAGGGTTTGTCCTTGATCTCTCCCTGTTAACATTTTCAGAAATATGTCAAATAAGCATGAAACAACAGTCCAGTTACTGCTCCCAGGGCATCCTGTTCTTCATAGTATGATCCTTGGTTTTAAATCCTGTGCTTCTTTTGTCTATTAGACTAAATTTCCACTAGGGTAGGGAATTAATCTTGCTCATTGTAGCAGATTAGCTGCTCAGAACTTTTTTTTTTTTTTTTTTTTTTTTTGAGACTTTGAGTCTTGCTCTATCACCCAGGTTGGAGTGCAGTGGCGTGATCTCAGCTTACTGCAACATTTGCCTCCCAGGTTCAAGCAATTCTCATGCCACAGCCTCCCGAGTAGCTGGGATTATAGGCACACACCACCACGCCCGGCTAATTTTTATACTTTTAGTAGAGATGGGGTTTCACCATGTTGGCCAGGCTGGTCTCGAACTCCTGACCTTGTGATCCACTTGCCTTGGACTCCCAAAGTGCTGGGATTACAGGTGTGAGCCACTGTGCCTGGCCTCAGAACATGTTTTTGCCAAAGGACTAGATAAATCGATGGATGAGTGACAGACATGGCCTTGCAGTCCCATTGTTGATGGGACATAGATGGGCAGGATAGTTTATTGTGCAATAGCACCAAACATAAGAAGCTTTCTTGAGGTGATAGCACTGGGCTGAGTTTTACAAAATAAAATTGGACAGACAAAACTGTCAGCCTCTGCACACGGATCCTGTAAACCAGCTGTATAAACATAAGCATGGGTGAGAGCGACCACTTAACCTTGTCCTTCTTGATTCCTTAGTCGTTTGGAGCAGAGGTAGGCAATGTTTTCTACAAATGGCCAGACAGTAAATATTTTAGGCTTTGAGGACCCTGCAGTCTCTGTTGCCGCTATTCAAATCTTGTTGTAAAAGCAGCCTTAGACAATATCTAAGCAAAGGAGTGTAGCTGTGTGCCAGTAAAACTTTATTTACAAAAGCAGGCAGCCAGCAGATTTGGCCCGTGGGTGGGTGGTTGCCAATTCCTGATTTAAAATACAGCCCCAGGGAGTAATCTTACAGCCATGCAGCTTCACATCCACCTTAATTAACATTGACTCTGGTCAGCTGTGCCCCCATTTTACAGAGGAGAACACTGAGGCGAATAGGTAAAGAGTCTGCTGCAGAGCTGGACTCAGCAGGGCTGTTGCTCCAGACATGGCAAAAAATAGCTGCTACGGAACACATTATATGTCATGCACTTAACATGCATCATCCACAGAGCATCCTTATTGACCTGGAGAGCTCTATCCTCTTATTCTCCTCCTTTTTACAATTGAATAAACCTGGGCTCAAGGAGGTTAAATGACTGACTTATGGTCCCACAGCAAATGATTTAGCATTTATTTAAGAAGATTTATTGAGCATCCACTCTGTGCCAGACACTTTTGTACGGTTGGGGGTAAGGGAAACCCCTGACCTCAACGTGCTTACATTGTACTTGAGGAGAGTGGACAATGAATGAATGAAATGGATCAACAATATAGAACGTTAGAAGGGAATAAGGACCCATCAGTCAGGACAGGCATGGCTTAAAGCAAGGGTCAGCAAACTCTGACCCATGGGTCAAATCCTGCCCACTGCCTGTTTCTGTAAATCAAGTTTTAGTGGAACATAGCCATGCCCATGTGCTTCTGTGCCTATTTTCATACTATGGGAGAGTTAAGTAGCTACAGCAGGAGTTGTGTGGCTCTCAAAGCCAGAAATTTTGTGACCTCTGGTTTCAACCAGGGTTTATTTCTTGTCAATGCTTTATGACCCTCTTGGTGGGCCCAAGAGCACAGCCTATTGGTCCCTCAGGGAACCAGGCCAGTGGGGCAGCTACTATCTTGAATGTTTGCAAGGCAAAGCAAGATTCTGGAAAGAGTCTCATGTGGGCAATTAGGTGCCTGGCCTAGTAGTGACATGTGCCATTTTGCTCAGAATTTTTTGGCTTTACCCAACAGAATTCTAACTTCGCCATGGGTTTAGAAGGTGAAAAGCTAGAAATATTTGGTGAGTTGCTCTGATGACCACATGTGCTATGAGAAATAAGTATCCTATCAGGGTAAGCTGATAGGAAGTGCCAGGGGCTTTTCAGTTTTAAACAATGCCTCCAGGCAGGGTGTGGATGAGAAGTCAGCTGGGATTTGAGCCCAGGTCTACCCATTTTGAAAGAGTGGCCTCTCACCCTCCATGCTATGCTACTCTACCCTCCATAGCCCATAAAGAGTGGGTGCTGGGAAGGTCATTGGCTGGCCAAATGGGGAAGCACACTCCCTTGTGAACTCCTGCCAAGGGCCTCACTGCCCCTGTCCCCAGCCACCTCACTCCAGCTGTGGGATTTCTGACTCTCACAGGTCACAACCCCATAGCGGTCATAACCAGGCAGCTTTGCTGTCCAGTCCTGGGAGAGATGGGCTGGGGGAGGAGGGCGAGAGGCCCTTTCTGTGAGGCTGTGACTCCACGAGGCACTACATTAACATTATTAATAACCCTCTCAGCCTTTATTGAAAAGATGCTCTCCGTGCCTGAATTTGCCACTATGGCAACCCATTTATTAAGGCTGTAAGAGCTGGAGTTGCTTCAGACCGTATTTATTACCATGATTTGCTGAGGGAAGGCTCTGATCTGGGACTGGGACAACTAGGGGAGAGAATGTGTTGTTGCTTAGAGGGAAAGTCTTGGCTCACCTTGCCAGGAGGTCAGCGAGGGATGTGGTTTCATTCTCTCCCAACTAGATCAGGACTCAAATTGCAGATGGGGAGCTTGGGGGTTGAACCCAGTGGTGATTCCTTCTGTTTTTTTTTCTTTCTTTTTGAGACGCAGTCTTGCTCTATCCCCTAGGCTGGAGTGCAGTGGCACAGTCTGGGCTCACTGAAACCTTCGCCTCCTGGGTTCAAGCGATTCTCCTGCCTCAGCCTCCCAAGTAGCTGGGATTACAGGCACCTGCCATCATGCCTGGCTAAGTTTTGTATTTTTGTAGAGATGGGGTTTCACCATGTTGGCCAGGCTGGTCTTGAACTCCTGATCTCAGGTGATCCGCCCTCCTCAGCCTCCCAAAATCCTGGGATTACAATCGTGAGCCACCACACCTGGCCTGATTCCTTCTTTTAATGTGCATACAAGGACAGCAAGACTCAAAGGAGCCAAGTGAGTCCCCAGGGGCACAGAGCTGTGGCCAAGTGAGCAGTAGTGGGGGTCCTACAAGGTGGGGGCTGATTTTTCTATAAAAATATAAACTAGATTTCTGTCTCTCTCTCTTTCTCTCTCTCTCTCTCTCTCTCTCTCTCCCCCCCTCCCCCTCCCCCTCCCTCTCTCCTCCCTCCCTCCCTCTCTCCTCCCTCCCTCCCTCCCTCTCTCCTCCCTCCTTCTTTTTCTCACAATATATAATAAACTGTTTTAGCACCAGAAAAAAAAAACCTCACAACATCCACAATGATGGTAATACCACCACCAGCTAATGCAATCAGTGCCAGGCTAAAGAATTTCTGTTAATTCCCCTGTTTGAATTCTCACCATAGTCCTTTGTGGGTTTTATCGTTGACCTCATTTTACAGAGGAGGACCCTGAATTCTGGGGAGATTAGGTAACTTGTCTAAAGTCATACAGAAAGTAAGTGCAGAGCTGGGACTCAAAGCTGGTTCTGATTCCAAAGCATGTGCTCGTATCCTGCATACCGCATCATCTCCTTTTTGTTGTTGTTGTTGTTCTTGTCCCCTTTTCAGAGTCCAGAGGAGTGACACGCTCTTGTGCATGGACACCTTCTCCAATAACCATTCCTTTGTCTCTCTCAGGTCCCTTCCTGTAGAATAGTCTCAGTATGAGCACTTGGTCAATGGAGTGGGATTTGCATTAGTTTGCTCAGGCTGTTGTAAAAAAAAGTTGCACAAACGGAGTGACTTTAACAACAGACATTTATTTTCTCACCATTCTGGAGGCTACAAGTCTGAGTTAAAGGTGTTGGCAGGGTTGGTTTCTTCTAAGGCCTCTCCCGTTGGTTTGCGGATGGCTGTCTCTTCACTGTGTCTTTACGTGGTCTTCCTTCTTTGTAAGTCTATGCCCTATTTTCCTCTTCTTAAAACCAATCATATTGAACCAGGCCCCCCCCACCCCAATGACTTCATTTAAGTTTATATGTATTTTCTTCTTCTTTTTTGAGACAGGGTCTGGCTCTGTCATCCAGGCTGGAATGCAGTGGCATGATCTCAGCTCTGCAACCTCCGCCTCCCAGGCTAAAGCCATCCTCACACCTCAGTCTCCTGAGTAGCTGCCACCATGCCCAGCTAATTATTTTTGTATTTTTATGTAGAGATGGGGTTTCACCATGTTGCCCAGGCCCCAGGCTGGTCTCGAACTCTTGAGCACAAGCCATCTGCCTGCCTTGGTCTCTCAAAGTGCTGGGATCACAGGTGTGAGCCACCATGCTCGGCCTCACTTAGCTTTCATTACCCGTGTGAAGACCCTATTTCAGAATACAGTAACATTCTGCAGTATTGGGCATTGGGACTTCAACGTATGAATTTTGGGGGAATGGAATTCATCCCATACAGGATTCAAGGACAACTTCCCGGCATCTGAAGCTCTCTGGGGTCAGCAGAGAACATCCATGGAGTTCTGTAATGGAGCACTGGAAGCAACTGGCTCCTGTCTACACTGAAAGCTCTCATTCCCCAGGCCTCACTGGAGCCCAGGTCACACTGATTCCATCTCAAAATGGTCCTCTGAAAAGGGCGTGAACTGTCTAGAATTCCCAAGGTTTTCTCTTCCATTCTAGGCCCTGGGCACACAGTTGCCCCACAGCTGTTCCTTCCTTCACACACTTTTTGCTGTTGCCCATTTAAGATGTGCTTCTGGGTATATCTGGAATCTTCAGGCCTGAGATGCCTCCTTTTTCTCTTCCCTGGGTTTGTGCTTTTTATTTCTGCTGTCTCTCCATGACTGACTGCATCCTTCCTGGCCTCCCTCCTTCTTTCCTTTCCTTCTTACCTCCTTTTCTCTCTCCCTTATTCCTTTTTTTCTCTCTTCCTCATCCCCAAAACCATTCTCTGTACACCTGTACCATGTTGGGGACTGTGCTAGATGCCAGGGATTCAATGAAGAGCCCAAACTAAAACTTTAAAGCAAAGACAGATTCAAAACTGGAACCTCTTTAACATAGGCCCCATTCTCATGCAACTTCAGACTAGGGAGGAGAAGGGTAACGAAAGATTATTGCAAGTTAATGCATGGAAAATTGCACCTGCAAAAGTGGCAAGGAAAGGCATGTGTCATGAGAACATAAAATGGATTCCTTCTTGCCAGGGAGGCCAGCGGGTGGGGCTGAGCTGAGCCGAGCCTTGGAGGAGGCACGAGGCTTAACTGGGCAAGGTGACAGATGGGGCAGAGGTTTCGTGCACGAGGCAAATGATTTAGGCTGTGCAAGGACACTGTGGAAGGAAAAAGCTGAGCGCGATTGAAGAGACAAAAGTAGGACAGTGTAATTGGAGGAAAGAGAGCAAGAAGCAATGTATGAGATGAGGTTGGCAGAGGCCAGATCATGAGAAGCATTAATGATTTGTTGAGAAATCCATCCATTTAGCCTCAATGGAATGTGGAGCCACTGACGCGTATTGAGCAGGGAGTGGGACTAGGCAAAGAGACCAGGTTGGTGAGTACAAAAGATCATCCAGGCTGTTGAAAGAAAGCTGAGTGGAGGTGGGGAGGTCTGAGCATGTGGCTGGGTGGGGTGGGACATGTTAACAGATAGATATCTTTCATTCTATTCACCCATTGGACTTTTTACTTTTTCCTTAGTAGAAGATGTCACTTGTAAGACCAGATACCAAAGACACTAAATCATTGTCTTTTTTTTTTGTTTGTTTATTTTGAGCTAATTTTATACTCATGTCAAAGTTGCAAAAGTAATACAGAAAATTCCCATTCTCCAGCTTCCCCTGATAGCATCTTTTATAATCATAGTATAATGATCGAAACCAGGAAACTGACATTGGTACAATATTATTAAGTAAACTGTAGACCTTTTTTTCACCAGTTGATATCACTGCGTGTGTATGGTTTTTTTTTTTTTTTTTTTTTTTTTGAGATGGAGTTTTGTTCTTGTCTCCCAGGCTGGAGTGCAATGGTGTGATCTTAGCTCCCTGCAAACTCCGCCTCCCAGATTCAAGTGATTCTCCTGCCTCAGCCTCCTGAGTATCTGGGATTGCAGGCACCCACCACCATGCCCAGCTAATTTTTGCATTTTTGTATTTTTTTTTTTTTTTTTTTTGAGACAGAGTTTTGTTCTTGTTGCCCAGGCTGGAGTGCTATGGCACGGTCTCGGCTCACTGCAACTTCTGCATCCCAGGTTCAAGCGATTCTCCTGCCTCAGCCTCTGGAGCAGCTAAGATTACAGGCATGCACCACCACGCCCAGCTAATTTTTTTGTATTTTTAGTAGAGACGGGGTTTCACCATGTTAGTCAGGCTGGTCTGGAACTTCTGACCTCAGGTGAGCCACCTGCCTCTGCTGCCCAAAGTGCTAGGATTACCGGCATGACCCACCACACCCAGCTGTGTATGCGTTCTAAATTGTGGACTTTTAAATTTTCAAGGTGTGTGGCAGAAAACGAAACATCCTTGCCAAGCTAGTGCCCTCTATCCCAAATGCTTAAAGAACTTCTGGGTTTCTAAATGGGTGGAAATTAGGGAGAGAGCATGGGACTTAGACGTGATGATTTAGTCCTAAAAAGGACAGTATCAAGCATCCTGCAGTGTGCTTCTCTTGGATGGCTGGGGCAGCTCTATGGCGAATTTCCATCCTCCACTCTTTTCCCTGGCTCTGTCATCCACTCTACTCACAGCTATTAGATCTGCTGAAAGCCCACCTCTGCCTGTGCTCTGCAGGCCACAGCATCTCCCCTCTCCCCTCTCCCCTCTCCCCTTTCCTATGAGGTGAGTTATAGACCTCTTGGGACGTCCTCTGGATCTCTACCTATGGGCCCCAGCCAACCTGATATCCCCCATCTTCCTGGTAAATTCCTTCCTAGTTTAACTGTGACTCTTCTGTACCTGACCTTATTCTACCATTGGTGTCTGTGTTCATCTGTATCCTTCCATCGGGAAAACTCATTTTCTTCAATTCTGCCTGTACAAATTCTACTCACCCTTCAAGGCCTCAGCATACCCCTCTACCCCTGCTGCCTTGTTTCTCATCTTCATGTGACCTCTTTCAGGTTTTGGCTCAAATGTTACCTCCTTAGAGAAGTCTTCCCACCCCAACTCCACTCCCCTCTGTCCTGACTGATTTTGTTGCTAATACTTTCAGTCTCTGAAGTTACTCTATTGGTTGACTTGTTTCCTGTATTTTCTACCAGCATTTGAGTTTTGAGTACATCAAGACCCAGTCTGTCTTGGCCTCCACTGTAACCCTCGTACTTAGAACAGGGGATGGCACACAAAGGTACTCAGTCCGTATTTACTCAGAGACTGATTGACGCATAAATCATAGTGATTGTGTTTAGTTAATAATAATGAAAATAATAATAATAGTAGTTTTACGACTGGGGTAGCCGCACTTTCCTCCGAACTCTGCAACTCGCTGTCTTGGCTTTTGCTGTGGATTGCTCTATATCAAGGGTCACAGATGAATCTGGATAGGTCTGTCTTTATGCAGATATAGAGTCCCTTGAGAGGGTTGGTATTCTTCATCTCTGGATCTCCTTTAGCCCCTGGCCCAGAAGTTGGCACGTGGAAAGCTGTCATGGTAAATATTCTGAATGAACAAATATTTGAATGAATGAGAAAGAGCAGCTATCATTGCTTCTATTTTGCAACTAATAATAGTCCAGTTTAGTGTGCAGACCCACGCCAGCAGCAGAGCTGGGCAGAGGAGCCAGGCGTCATCCTCTGTCTCCCCACACCCTCTGCGTGCACTTGGCCTCCCTGTCTTCTGCTCTCTAGGCTCTTAGGAGTACAATATAGTTTGTACAATAAGTACAAACCCATAAAGCTCTCTCCAGTGTATCTTGCTTAACCACTGTTATCAGAATAGAGGAGAACTGAAAGGGCTTTCGAAAGAGCCATCTGTTAGTTTTCGTAAAGACATTATGTGCTTCCCATCACAGAGTTTTTGCTGTCCTGTCATGTGTCTGCCCTCCCTTCGCTGTCTGAGAGAGCAGGAGCGTGGTGCCTCTCCACTTTCCTGTCTGTGCATGGCTGCTGGAGGTGGGCTGCTGATGAGTATTTATCTAAAAGTGAAGAGATCTGACTTATAAGCAAACCTGATATTAAATGTATAAATAATGCATCCTGTGGCATTATTTATAATGCAATAACATCCCTATAATGTAATAAAAGTATGCAGGTTCCTAGCACTTTTCTTAACCCCTTAATGTCTTGGAAGATGCTGTGAGCTTACCAGCTTCCTCATGCCTCAGGGGCTTTGGGCCATATGCCAAGCCTGGCCAGGCCCTGGCTCCTGAATAGCTGAAGCCTCTTCATAACCACCTGCAGGATAAGCTCAGTCCCAGTATATGGGGTAGTGATTTCCAAACTTTGTTGTGAGTCAGGATGGAGATTTCCTACCTTCAACCTACTGTTTTGGAATCTCATAGCATGGGGAGGGGACATTTGTGTGTTTAACCAGCTCCCAGGTAGGTTCTAAGCCATGTACATAAGGACTCTTGGTCAGTCCTGACTTGTGACAGAATAGACTAATGAGCAGCTCCAGATCATTGCTATGGGACTCAAAATCAAGTCAGTCTTGCTGGGACTGCACTGGCCTGGTGCCTCGGTTTCAGCCCCTGCTCATCTGCCCAGAATGCACATTCCTCCTGCCACTCAATATCAACTGTGTGTCTGAACCCAGTCACCTGCTGGCAGGCTTTCTCAAGGCCAGCTGGTGCCTAACCGGTCCTCTGAGTTTTGCCTGCTCTGGTATTTCCTCACTTATCAGATGGCAGAAAACTCTGGGTTGACCCAGGAAACCAGTGCTTACTTAGGTGCCTGTGTCTGATGTCTCGTAAATTCCCCTGGTTTCCAGACTGGCCTGGGATCCCAGTGCTACCCAGAGATCTACCTTTCTTTTGGGGTCTGTCTCTCATTCTCCAAAATGGCTGTCTTGTGGTATCCAGTGTCCTTGGGTTTCCAATATCTCCCTTTTACGAAAAAAAAGACAACCTTATATACTGGGACACTGAAAAAACAGAACCCATCAGTGGTATAGATACTCTGAACTTTCTGTTCCTCACCCTGGCTGCCCACCTTCAAGTATACTTCTGCCTATATCCATGCTGTCTGTCATCTTTCCCATCACAATGGAAGAGGTTTATGGTCTCCACCATTAGGTGAAATTCCTCACTTGTGCTCTGGACCCCAACCCTGCAGCCTCCCCAGGTAACTCTCTCCATGAACAATCTCTTCTCTTTCTCCTGAATCTTCAACCTGTTTCCCTACTGGTTTTCCATCAGCTTCTAAACATGTTCAGCTTCTCTCACCCAACTATCATCATTTGGCTCAAGGCTTCTTCTAGCTACTATCCTATTTTCTCCCCCATCTCAACCATATTTCATAATAATAGTGGTATGTATTTGTTGACTCTTGTCAATAGATACAGTGACAATATATAGTGAATGTGCTAACTTGCCTAGTATTAATTAATTTTTTTTGAGATAGGGTTTCATTATGTTGCCCAGGCTGGAGTGCAGTGGGCTATTCCTGGCTTGATTGTAGCATACCACAATCTTGAACTCCTGGCCTCAAGAGATCTTCTCACCTCAGCCTCTTGAGTAGCTGAAAGTACAGGCACATGCCATTGTACTTGGCTTAACTTATTTAATCTTCACAAGAATCCTATGAAAAATTAATACTAGATGAGTTAACACCTAATTAAGGTATAGAGAGATGTGGTGACTTGCCCAGGGTACATACTAGTGTAAGGTTTGATCCTAGGCAGTCTGACTTCAAAGCAAATGTCTACATTTGCCTGTGAATCTTTCTCACCTGTTAGTCCTCCACAATTTGATTTCTACTCAGGTCAGCAGAGATCTCTGCATTGTTACATCCAGTGGGGACTTTTGGGGCCTAGTTGCACCCGATAGCACTGACCTCCTTATTCGTTTTTGACCTTCGCTTCTTTTGTTCTTGGGTCCCCACAGTCTCCTTGTTTTCCTTTTACCTCTCTGGTCACTTCTCAGTCACATTTGCAGGCTCCTCTCTTGGCCCAAGACCTTACATTTTGGGGTGTTCCAGGGTTCCATTCTTTTCCTTCTTTCCACTCTGCACACTGTCCCTGTCTTAATTTGTCAACTACATTCTAAGAACCTCAAGTTTTGGTTCTGATAACTAAACCAGAGGCCCATTTGTTTGCTTAAAATCTAAAATATTTCCCTAATTTAATCAATGTTTGGCCTGATGTCAGCTCTTCCTCTTCTCTTTTCTGTCTCGGTCAACGACCACCAAGCATTCATTCAATTGCTCTAGCTGAAATTTGCATAGCGTTTTTAACTTTTCTGTCTATTTTTTTTGAGACGGAGTCTTGCCCTGTCGCCCAGGCTGGAGTGCGTGGTGCGATCTTGGCTCATTACAACCTCTGCCTCCTGGGTTCAAGCGATTGTCCTGCCTCAGCCACCTGCGTAGCTGGGATTACAGGTGCACGCCACCACACCTGGCTATTTTTTTTTTTTTTTTTGTATCTTTAGTAGAGATGGGGTTTCACCATGTTGGCCAGGCTGGTCTTGAACTCCTCACCTCATGATCCACCTGCCTCGGCCTCCCAAAGTGCTAGGATTACAGGCATGAACCACTGCGCCCTGCCCAACTTTTCTGTCTCTTTTACCTACTCTATCTAAACAATCACCAAGTTATATGAATTCTATCTACTAAATCTCCCCTACTCTCAACCCCATCCACTTTCACACCCCTCCTGATGCCCCCTGGGTCTCAATTTCCATCATCTCCCTCTTGAATTCTTGCTACCAGTTTCTAATTTGTCTCTTGATTCCAGTCTTGTGGTCCTCTATACATTAGTTATGAACTATTTAAAGTATACAGAAAATTACAGATAATGGTAAAACAGACATTCATCTACCACTTAGATTTAACAAACATTAGTATTTTGCCATATTTGGATTAACTAATTGAAAAATAAAATGTTACAAATACAGTTAAAGAAAAGGGCCCCATTCTTTTCTTACACATCTTTCTATCCCAAAGGTAACTACTGACAAGCTGGTGTATATCTTTTCTTTCTATGTTTTAAAAATTATATGTAAATATATATCTATAATTTGCATGATTTAAATATTTAAAATTCATATAAGTTATACTGCAAGTATAATTCTGAAAAAAATTAATGAATATTATACCTTTGAGATTTATCGATGTTGATATGTAGAGCTCTGATTCATTCATTTGAGCTGCTATGCTAAACTGTAGTTATAATCTATACTTTCCTTATCAATTTCCCTATCCCTGGTTGCATCCAGGCTTTCTCTGTTATAATAAATGCTTGAAGAGAAATCTGCACTCCCATGTTTATTGCAGCATTATTCACAATAGCCAAGATACGGAGCCAACCTAAGTGTCCATCAACAGATTTGTGAACAAAGAAAATGTGGTACATGTCCACAATGGAATACTATTCAGCCATTAAAAAAGAATGAAATTCTGTCACTCCTGGAAATGTAGATTAATGAAATAAGTCAGACCCAGAAAGATAAATACCACATGTTCTTACTCATCTGTAGGAACTAAAAATGTTGGACTCATAGAAGCAAAGAATAGAATTATAGTTACTGGAGGTTGGGAAGGGTAGTGGGGAGGGAAGAAAAAGGAAGTTGGTTAATGGATGCAAAAATATAGCTAGATAGGAGGAATAAGTTCTATTCTTCCATAGCTCTTTAGGGTGACTATAGTTAACAATAATTTATCATATATTTTTAAATAGCTAGAAGAGAGGGCTTTTAATGTTCTCAACACAAAGAAATGACAAGTGTTTGAGGTGATGAATTTGCTAATCACCACACATTGTATAGTGTATCCAAATATCACTCTGTATCCCATTAATATGCACAGTTACTATGTGTCAATTAAAAAGAAGGTTAAGAAACAAGCAAGCATGTTATGCTTTGGAAAAGAAATGTCTTAGATGACTCAGAAAGTCATCTGAGACTCAAAGATACACGTGGAGAATTTAAACAAAGTTGTTCCATGTTGTGAAAAAAGTGCTGCAATAAACATATTTATTCAAGGATCCTTAAATATTTATGTGTTTCTCTCCTTTTCAAGGGTTAGATCTTGTATAGTCTGTTCTCACATTGCTGTAAAGAAATACCTGAGACTGGGTAATTTATAAAGAAAAGAGGTTTAATTGGCTCATGGTTCTGCAGGCTGTACAGGAAGCATGGTGCTGGCATCTGCTTGGCTTCTGGAAAGGCCTCAAGAAACTTACAATCATGGCGGAAGGCAGAGGGGAAGAAAGGGGTCTCACAGGTGGGAGCATGAGCAGGAGAGACGGGGGGAAAGTGCTACACACTTTTAAACAACCAGATCTCATGATAACTCACTCACTATCAGGAGAACAGCACCAAGGGGATGGTGCTAAACCATTCATGAGAAACTGCCTCCCACCAGGCCCCACCTCCAATATTGGGGACTATAATTCCACATGAGACTTGGTGGGGACACAGATCTAAACCATATCAGATCTAAAATGAGAATAGTTGAGCATTATGCTATAAGCATCTGTCTTAGTCTGTTCAGGCTGCTATAACAAAATACTACAAACAGGTGGCTTATAAACAACAGAAATTTCTTACAGTTCTGGCTTCTAGGAAGTCCAAGATCAAGGAACTGTCAGATTTTGGGTTTGGTGAGGGTCCACTTTCTCATAGACAGTCTTCTTTCCACTCCAGCCACACATGGTGGAAGTGGTAAGGGGTCTTTCTTGGGTTTCTTTTATAAGAGCCCTAATCCCATTACTGAGGGTTCCACCTCCATGACCTAATGACTTTCCAAAGTCTCCACATTCTCTTACCATCACCTTGGGGGATGAGGATTTCAACATATGACTTTGGGGGAACATAAATGTTCAGCTCACAGTGTATCTTTACCAGATTTTGCAATTTTTTTTTTTTACAACGGTTTTCATCAATTTATACTTCCATCAAGAGTTATCAGAATTTTCATTTTCTTACATTTTCACTGCAACTCACAAATGCTTAAATATGAAGAGTGAGAAGTGGTACATTGTTGTTTTGTGTTTCCCTAATTGCTAGTGATTTTGAGAATTTTTTATTGATGTTTTCTATAAATTGCTGGTTTCATTCCTTGCACTTTTTTATTGTTTACTTTTTAAATTAATTTTAGACAACCCCATCAAAAAGTGGGTGAAGGATATGAACAGACACTTAAAAGAAGACATTTATGCAGCCAACAGATGAAAAAAAGCTCATCATCACTGGTCATTAGAGACATGCAAATCAAAACCACAATGAGATACCATCTCACACCAGTTAGAATGGCGATTATTAAAACATCAGGAAATAACAGATACTGGTGAGGCTGTGGAGAAATAGAAATGCTGGAGGGCAGTGTGGCGATTCCTCAGGGATCTAGAACCAGAACTACCATTTGACCCAGCAATCCCATTACTGGGTATATACCCAAAGGATTATAAATCATTCTGCTATAAAGACACGTGCACACATATGTTTATTGCAGCACTATTTACAATAGCAAAAACTTGGAACCAACCCAAATCCCCATCAATGATAGACTGGCTAAAGGAAATGTGACACATATACACCATGGAATACTATGCAGCCATAAAAAAGAATGAGTTCATGTCCTTTGCAGGGACATGGATGAAGCTGGAAATCATCATTCTCAGCAAACTAACACAAGAATAGAAACCCAAACACTGCATGTTCTTACTCATAAGTGGGAGTTGAACAGTGAGAACACATGGACACAGGGAGGGGAATATCACACACCAGGGCCTGTCAGGGGGTTGGAGGCAAGGGGAGGGAAAGCATTAGGACAAATACCTAATGCATGCGGGGCTTAAAGCCTAGATGATGGGTTGATAGGTGGAGCAAACTACCATGGTACATGTGTACTTGTGTAACCTGCGCATTCTGCACATGTATCCCAGAACTTAAAGAAAAAAACAGAAATAAAATTATCTAGAAGAGGCTGGGCATGGTGGCTCACGCCTGTAATCACAGCAAAAAAAAAAAATTAATTTTAGGAGTTCTTTATACATCCAGAAACCAATCCTTTTTTGGTTATGTGCTTCCCTTTTTCTTTATTAATGGTATTATATATTCTTCCAGAGTTTTAATTTTAATGTAAAAAAAAAATGTCCCATTTCATCTACTTTGGTTTGTACTTTTTCATCTTGTTGAAAAATCCCTCTTGATGTCAAAAAGTTGTGTTGTTTTATTTTCTTCTGAAAGTTTTACAGTTTTTTTAAAAATTAGGTTCTTTAATTTAACTGAAACTCGTGTGTAAGTGGTGTAGATGTGAGATTTAATTTTATTTCAGTTCTCACATACATAGATATACAAGATCACGTATTGATGAAACCATTTCTCTGCTGATCTGTAATGCCACCTCTGTCATATATAATGTTCCTTTATGCATGGATAAACTTCTGAGCTTTCTTCTTTTCTTTTGTCTAATTGTTGGTCCTTACACCAGCCCTACATATTTTAGTTGCTGTAGCTTTATAATGACTCTTTAAAAAATTGATATATAATTAACATACCATAAATTTCATCCTTTCAAAGTGTGCTCTTTGATGTGGTTTTTTTTTTTTTTTTGGTATATTTACAGAGTTGTGCAACCATCACCCCAATCAATTTTTAGAACATTCTCATTACCCTAAAAGAAACCGTAAATCCTTAAACTATTACCTCAAACTCCTCATCCCTTCTCCAGCGCTGGGAAACCACTAATATATTTTCTGTCTTTATAGGTTTGCCTATTCTGGATATTTTATACACTTGATGTAATGTTTTCAAGGTTCATCAGTGTGTAGAATGTAACCATACCATATTGCTTTTCATGGCTGAATAATATTCATTGTACGGATATCTTGCAATTTGTTTATCCATTCATTAGTTAATGGACACTTGGGTTTTTCTACTTTTTGGTTATGAATTTTCATGTACGAGTTTTTTATGAACATATGTTTTTAATTCTCTTGGCTACATACCTGAGAGTGGAATTGCTGGATCATATGGTAACTCTGTTTAACTTTTTGAGGAACTGTTACATTGTTTTTCCAAGTGTTGGCACCAACCATTTTACATTTCCACCAGCAATGTATGAGGACTCTGAATTTTTTCCCATCCTCATCAACACTTGCTAATTTTTTTTTTTTTTAAATTATAGCCATCCTCGTTGGTGTGAAGTAGTATTTCATTGTGGTTTTGACTTGCATTTCCTTAATGACTCATGAAGTTGTGCACCTTTCATGTGCTTATTGGCTGTTGTGTATCTTCTTTGGAGAAAGCTCTATTCACATCCTTTGCCCATTTTCACACTGGGTCTTTTATTGTTGAGTTGTAAGAATAATTACTCTTTATATCTAGCAAGGAAAGTTGTCCCTCTCACTCCTCATTATCTTCCTTCTTTTTATCCTCCTTGTTCTTCAAAATTATGATGGTTATCTCTTGTTCTTTGCTCAGTTTTATGAATTTTTGGATCAGTTTGTTATGTGTTACGATTTTTTCATTTTGATAGATTTTTCATTGAATTTAGAGATTACTTTGGGAGAGAATTGCCATCTTCAGATTATGGTCTTCCCATCCATGAACATGGTATATTCCTTCCATTTGTTTGGGTCTTCTTTATTTCATGTTCTGACAAGCTTCAGCTGCATTCCCTTATGGAGAAATTTACTGCTGTTCAGTTGTGCACATGACCTTCCACAGCCCTCTTCCCTAGGGTTGAAGTGTGCTGGGTCAATTTCCCAGCAATCTCATTCTTTCCATGTTGGTTTTAGAGTTGCTTTTCCTTCTCATGCACTCTCAAATGCTTTCACATTCAGATTTTAATCCTTTAAGAAACTCCAAGAGCATTCAGATTCCTGAGCATGCAAGAGGATGGATAGGTAGTGTCATCTGTTTCTCAAATTGCTGGATTTTCAGGAAAAAGCTCGAGTTGAAGCCTAGTATATAGAAGTCGATGGCATAAATCTTGCCTTAAAAGAGTCTTGACGTGTCTTGAAGGATGCTAACCTATAAACAAATAATTATATAGCTGGCTCCAGGTAAGTAAAATATTTTGTGAAATATTTAATTTGTTAATAAAAAAGCTTCCACTTCAAAGTTGATCACTGCTGCTGTGTTATACGGAAGGATAAGAAGTCATTGTTGAGAAAATCTCTTGGAAGAGGGACTTGAGTGTATTCTTTTGTTATGAAAATATAAAGTCAGGAGCCAACCACTGGTTTTGGGAAAGGTTGTAACTAGACATTGTTATGACCTCACAAAGTCCATACTTCTTAGTATCTAGACGTTGAAAGCTACTAGATATGGGATAAACAAATTTCATACGAGAAATAGAGCATCAGAGAAGGAACAAAATTTTTGACTTCCCAGGTTATGAGGACTACTTTGATTGAATTAAATGGGTAGGGCAGAAGTCTGCTGAGCAGGAGGGGCACAAAGAGAGAACACAGTAGGAAAGGGTGAGATGGGAGGAGCCTGCACTTTTGATCAGGACTTAGAATGTGTGACAAAAACTAGTGCTGCACATATCACCTGAGCTGAGACTGGGAACCTCTTCTGACTCATCCTCAGGTGGAAATAACCCCAGTGACTGCTCCCTGCATCCCACAGAAAAGGCTGCTTCTGGTGCCTTCTGTTTCTGAGTTGTTTTACCTTGCAGCCTCTAGGTGGTGCACCTGAATTCTAGCTGCTCAGGCCTGTGGAAAGAGCAGGGATGACTAACAGAAGAACTGGGAGTCATCCAAGAGCCGAGGTCCTAGGGTGAAGAGGTGCAGGGGGGCTCAAGCCAGTGTTTAGTAATAATTTTAAAACCCTAATTGCAAGGGGTGAAGCAGATTGTAACAGTTACAGTGATGATATGAAGAGCAGTATAATACAGATTTTAATTAATTTTTCATTCAGCACATATTTGTTGAATGTCTGTTGTGTGCCAGCAACTGTTGTAGGTGCTGGGCATGCAATTAGCAGTCAATAAAGCAAGACCCCTGCTTGCAGTCTAGTGGGGGAGGAAAATACGCAATAAGGAAACAAAATGCTTGGATGCAAAGGACAGAGGAAGGCAAGTAGAGGAATTAGTGATATGCTAGACACACTAGGGGATGGTTTCCCAGAGCAGGGTTTTGCCATATGAAATAGGAGCCCACCTTGCAATCCAGCCAGTGGGGCAGGAATAGTAAAGAGAGGACTTTAGGGACTGGGGAAAAATGTGTGCCCAGACCCAGAAGTCTCAACCACAGGAAGGAGGGACTCAGGAAACTGTCTGGGAGTCACTGAATATTGTCGGTTGTGAAGTGCAGGGAGATGAGGCCACAGAGGTGTTTAGGAGCCAGGTCATGGTTGGACAAGCTATGCGGTTGGAGCTTTATCCAGTGGTGTTGGGAAAGCAGAGGGCAATTTTAAGTGAGTGGATTTGCCAGTAGCATCTTGAGGGATAAACTGGAAGCGGGGAGACTTAAGCTAGGGAGACTAGTGGGAGGCAGTGTGTGCAGCTGTCCAGGAGGTGTCAGGGAAGAGGTATGGGGCCTGAATCAGCTCAGTGGTACTGGAGATGAAGGAAAGGAGGTAGGTTTGACTGAATTTGGTGACCGACTGAACATGGCAGTGGGAGGGACAGGGAGGAGTCCTCAATGCCCTGGCCCCTGGCCTGAGTGACCATTCACATGGCCTGAGTGGCTCCCTTTGCCCTATGCATGTGTCTTCCTGACCCCAAAGTCATTTTTATTACTTTCAAGTGTGTAGAGTAACCAGAACTGAACTAATAAAGTGCAGCAGTTCTGCTTTAATGAGCAGAAAAGAGTAATTTGTAATTAGCATATACATTATTTGTACATAATGAGTGCTTCCAAAGTCCTTATGGGGTTGTTTGTCTTCCTAAATATTTAAAACCCCAACTCCTCCCAACCATCTTGTTTATGCTGTTTATTTGTACTATCTGTTCTTAAAAATACACCCACGTGCATATGTACACATTGACACATTCATTCGCCTGCAGCCATCTGTACATTGTCTGCAGCCAGAGAGGCACACATAGGAACACACAGCTACCAGTTCACTCATTTGTAAATGTAACCCCACACTTGCATGCACCAGCACAGATAAACACTCAGGTCTACACATAAAAATGTGCACGCATGTGTACACACATGTACATGTACCTGTTCCCTTGTATATACACATGCCCAGGAAGTACACAGAACATGTACTTTCATAAGAAGCCACAGGTGCAAACTTGCATTTATAAGTGTGCCCATGCACATACATGTGTATACACATAGGTCACAGGCCTACTTGCACACATGTTCAAACAGATACATAAATCTGGGAGGAACTGGGGCTTCAATTGGTCCCTTTCTCCTCAAGTACTGATGATGTAAAGCTTTTTATCATTTTGGTCTTGTCCAAAGATTTGAGGTTTTGGAGGCTTCGTGGTCTTGTTCAAAGCATCTTGTTCTTGTGTGGATAAGCTACTGTTAGCTAATGTTATCTATCTGTTACCCTGCTGGAAAGCTGGATTTATGAATGATCCCTAAAATAAAGGTCCTATGTATACCACAGCAATAGGCCTAAATGAGTAGCTGAGAGGTGAACTTTTGCCTCCTCAGGACCAGGCCTCTGCTGGGGCAATAAGCGATAAACAACTATAGCTAGTACCATTGTTTTTGGGCCCCTACACAAAATACTCTGCATAGTGATAAGGTAGACTGAAAACAAGCAGCTTCTGAGTAGTAATTATGTACCAGGATTTCTCATCTACATTACCACATGGACTTATTCTATAGCATTTTGAGGTCAGAATAATTATCCTCATATTACAGATAAGAAAACTGAGGCTCAATGAAATGAAAGCATTTGCTCATGGCTGCACAAATATGGGTTTGAACCCAGAAGAATCTCTTGCATTATTTAATCTCTTCTCCTTAGCTCACCACCCTCTACCCTGCTGGGTCCCCCAAACACAGGGTCTGCTGGAGCAGATATGAGACAAAGACAGAGCTGGTGATAGTCTTTGGTGCCTCTGTACTCCCACGAGGTGTTTCTGCATGGTTGAAGAGCAACGACGAGATGCTCCGTTCACCCAAGGGTCAGAGGTGATCTTTCCTGGGGAAAACATGACTCAGCTTTTCTGACTTTGAGGTTCGCTTTTGACATGACTCCAGAGAAGGTGCTGGTAAAGCCATCGTTTCTCTGAGGATTTGAGTAGACATCACACCTCAGCTCCAAAAATTAGGTTCGCAACAATTTACAATAAGATATATACCCTAAGTGAACAAGCAAAGGACCAGGACTCCTTTATCGTGTTAGAAATGTCATAGTTCCTAAAATGTCTAAGCTGTATGGTTGGTCACCTGCCATTCATTGGCCATTCACTACCAGCCAAGCATTGTGCTTAGATGAACCTGGGCATAGGAGAAGTTGAAGGAGACATCCAGGCCACTTTTGGTTTACATTACTGGAAACATTTTAAAGACAAAAAATCATGCAGATGTTGTTATAGCTATTATTTTATTTTAGCCTTAAAACACTCATGAGGAAAGTAATGTTAATAACAATCATGGTGACAACAGCTGACTTTTATCGAATAGTTACTATCAACCAGGTCCCACAATACTCTCAATGTGCTAAGTGCTTCACATGCAATAGTCTGTTCACTTCTCACAACAACCCAATGAGGTTTGAGTCCTATAGTGGGTTATTACTGCTCCATTTTCTTGTTGAAAAATAAAGAATCAGTGAGGTAAAGTGACAGGGGCAGCATCTGCAGTAGAATCCAGGTCTCCTGACTCTTTGGACTGATCTCATGTCCTAGTATCATCCAGGGTCAGAGACTGCAAGGGCAGGTGGAATAAGGTTAGGGTGCTGGGAACAGTATGCTGGTGTGTACAACAGTCTCTGTGGCCCTAAAACTGCCACAAGTGATGGTTTCCAACCAAGTCAATTGGGTGTCTGACTTTCATCCCGGGACCGGGAAAGTGGGGCTTCATGACTGCCTTGATGGTACTGGTTTGTTTTACAGTGTTTGCCAATGTCTCTGGTGTAAATACTTACACCATGTCTGATTTCAAGCTAGCAACTGTTTAGCAATTGGGAGAGAAGGATAGAGGGAGAAGGGAAGAGAGAGAGGCATTTTGCTTACATCATGTCTGATTTCAAGCTAGCAACTGTTTAGTGATTGGGAGAGAAGGATAAAGGGAGAAGGGAAGGGAGAGAGGCATATGTAACAACTGCATATTTACAGTTTTGGCTTTCTGGCTCCTCCAGCCCAGTGCTTGGGCCCAACACCCCAGCAATTAACCTTTTGCTACTCCTGGGCTCCGAGGAGGCCAGGCTGTGGGAACAGAGCACCAGAAGGATATTTCAAGGCAGTTTCTCCATTGCCTCAGCCTGGATGAGGCTGATAGTGTTTTACTTCTTCCTTTGCCTCCCTCAGGGAGAAAACAAAGAGTGGATCCCAGAAAGGCCAGGGCCTCTAATCTCTCAGTACAAGGCTTTGAAAGGAGAGGAAGGGAGCTGGGTCTACCGCAGAGAGCTGGCAAGGCTGGGTCTCTGGAGGCTGGGGCCAGGGGCTCCGCGTGTGGAGTATGGAGCAGAGCTGGTGGGCTGGGAGGAAACGGCTGGCGGAAGGCCTCCTGGACCCTCTATCCTGTCTTCATCACTCCCACACAGATTAATGAGCCTCAGGATGCCCTTGGTTTTGGCCAGCCATGCTTGGGGCCTCCCCAAAATAGGACGCCCAGTGCCTCTTGCTATTGTCCCAGCTATTGTCTTTATGAGCCTCATGGGTTCAGGGATCACATCCTAACACTTCCTCTTCGTGCTTAATCACCATCCGGATGGATGGACACTTGCAGACAGACTGGGGGCAATGCAGACTCCGGGCAGCCAGGTACTGTGTGCCTGTGGAGAGATCTGGCCCCACCGTGCCATGGCTGAAAAGGGAGAAATGGGGCCATGGTGGAGCTTTTGCAAAGACTCAGAACTCCTTTCTTGGCTGAGGCTGGCTGAGGGGGCCACCAGGCTCAGAGTTGGTGCCCTGGGGTGGGGCAGTGTATGGGGCAGAGTCAGCCACTAGGGGGCAGGCCCCGACAGCAGGTGGACCAGGCAAAAATCCTGTCAATGCTCAAAAGGATGGTGGGAGGACTGACAGCCACACAACTGACCCGCTTGGGGTCTTGGGGCCCCCTCCAGGGTCTGGTTAGCTCCAGAGAGAACCAACACCAAGGGAAGTCTGGGAAGCAAGGACAGCAGTGATGGGAAGTTATCTGTAGATTCCCTGTATCATCCTAGTCTGGGGTGATGGAACTGTGATGAGCCGCATCTGCGTCTGGATGGGGATGGACACGTGGCTTCCCCCTGCTGTGGAAGATGCAAGGAGCAGGAAGAACAGTGACAGAGAAGGGCAGGCCTGGGATAGGGTCAGGAGCTGGCAGCTGTAGCCCCAGCACAAAAGCCAGATGCAGGAACCCTGGCTTGGGGTATACAAGCCCCTGAAGGGGCCTTTTTGGTTTGTATCCTCCTGGGCCTGCCTGGCCAGGTCAGCTTCCTGTTAGCCCAGCAAAGCTGAGATTTGTCAGCTACTCCAAAGCAGTCGCTGCCCTTCCTGCTCTTGATTCTGCAATATTTTGCGTTGGTTGATTCTGGCAGCTTGTGAGCCCTCTGAGCCTGCTGCCTGCCCCGGATGAAGCTGTCTGAGGTTGAGCTGAGCTATCTGAAAGCCAGAGAAGCTTAGGACTTACTCTGAGGGAAAAAGACTGGGATGCACCCACTACTGGGAGGCCTGATAGACCCAGTGACCTAAGGCAAACCATTTATTCTGTTCAGCCATTCTCCCATCCATCCATCCCCTCCATCCATCTAGCCCCTCATCCAGCCATCCTCCCACCCACCCACCTACCCAGCTACTCACTTCTCTACCCTGCCATGTATCCCTCCATCCTTATCCATCCATCTGCCCATCCTTCCCCATTCATCCACTTATCAATCTATTTTCCATCCATCCATTAATCTATTCTATCAGTATATGTCATTGAAACTTCCTCTGTGCCAGGCTCTCTTTTGGGTCCTGAGAATGCAGCAGTTCACATGACAGAAAAAGTTTCTGGATCATGAGGGCTAAATTTGAATGGCAATGTCCCAGTGACAAGCCAAATCACTCACTATGACATAAGGATGGAAATTGATGGCACAGCTCTTAATCCATCAAGGCAGCAAACTCCCTACACCACTTGCCCCGATACATACAGATATATTTACAATAGGTATGAAGGCACCCCAAAATATGCATACCTGTGTATGCTCACATTGCATCCCCTTGGATAGCAACATGTCTTCAGGATAATTTGTGTACACATACCACCATACCTGAATGTATAAGTAAATACGTGCATGTGCATGTACATAAATTCACATATGCACACATGTACATATAGGCCCGCAAGGCACTTACACATTTGCACATATATACATACATGTATATGTGCACCAGGAACACACAGGTGCACACACACCTGTGCACAGCTACCCAGGCATATTGGTATATGCACTTAACTTCATACAAATATATACACTTGGGTACACTTTGGATCTGTATGCATGTAAGATATATGTGCTCACATATGCCCCTGTCCATGCACACAGGTCGCATGTACATGAGCCTACACATGTGCATGTAAATACTCCCTCTGACTTTGACCTTTTCACCAAAACCCCCGAACCCTGCCATTTCCCCATTCTGTCCTGGGGAATTATCCATATCTCTGACAAGAGAATGGGTTACTAATGCAGCCACAGAGCTGTTTTGACACTTTTGATGAATAACATTCAATACTATTAATTGGAACAATTGCTTTTCATTTAACTAAATCACGGGAATTGCTAAACTAAATTGAAATGGAATGTGATTTTGCTTCGCACTGCTTTAATATGGGCCTCTAAATGTCTTCTCCCTGAAGGATTAGTAACTTAATCACCCAGCAGTGATAACTGCTTCCCAGGCTCAGCCGGGAGGCTTCCTGCTCAGCAGCAGCCTGGCTGGGGAGGAACTGGGGGCCCAGTGGCAACTACGCCCCTTGCTTCCTCTACCTGCATTATTCATCATGGGGGAACACGGTTCTCTCCCTTCTCTGAGTCCAGCAGGGCCCTCAGAGACAATTTCCATTTTCCCTGGGCTCTGCCTCTCTGCATCCTCTCGAGGAGCTCTCATTCCGGGATCCTGGATGTGGGCATGGATTCTGTCTCTGAGCTTCTCTGAGCCTTGCTGGGACACTTCGTCCTGAGAACACTGGCTCTGGAATCCTGGGGCCACGTATACCCTGAGGGCAGCCCAGTGCCTGGCTTAGCTTCCAGGGGCAGGTTGATGTGGGCCAGAAACGTTCCCTGCACTGCCTGGGGGAGCAAGGAAGGCCCCAGCCAGTTGGGCTGTTGTAGGGTGACCAACTGTTCTGGTTTGCCTGGGACTGAGGGGTTTCCAGGACACGGAACTTTTCAGGGCTAAAACTGGAAAGTCCCTGGCAAATCAGAACAGCTGATCATCCTAACTGTGGTGTCATCTGTGCCTCCAGCTAGAAATCATCCTTAACATTTACTGAGTGCTTACTGTGTGCTAGGTGCTTTTGACATACATTAAATGTTGTAACAATGTTATGGGAATGTATTCTATTAACATGTTCATTGTATAAGTGAGAAAACTAAGACTCAGTTATTTTTTAATCTTATCTATGTCCTCACAGGTGTGGACACAACAATAATAACAAGGATAACAAGGATAATAGCAGCTGATATTTATAAGAGCTTGCTCTGTGATAAGCACTTCCGCTAAAGGCTCGATGTGCATCACACAGCAATCTTGAAGTTAGGTACCATTTTTACTGTTCCTTCACAGAAATGAAGGTTATTGCTAGTGAGTGCTAGACTGTGATTCTAGACCCAGGAGTGTCTCCCGCCAGCATCTACTGTGTTGGCTTGCCTGTTAGGCTACATGGGGCCTCCTAAGTCCTTTTCCTCTGGGTGGTCTAAGGAGACCCAGGCTACAGGATTCTGGAGGGTGAGGGCCTTAGCAAATTGAGTTGCTGAGCTTAGTGTGGCCTCTTCTAGGTACAGCTTCTGTCCTTGGGTGTGCAAAGGAGACATGGCCACTCCCTGAATAAGGATTTCAGGGACAGCCACCCCACCCCTTTCCACTGACACGGTTCCTGACACTGGGTCCTTTGAGTGGATTTGGCATGTGATTGTGGGGCCTGTGTGTTCTATAAAGCCAGGTTCTTGCCTGCTTCTACTGATCTAGGACTTGTTTGGACTGCAGCAACTTGTTTGCCCTGCATCATTGTAGGTCTCTGTATCTGCCTCTCCATCCTCTCCTCCTCCCCGGCCCCAAGGTTGTCAGGCAAAATTGCTAAATTTGGCTCTGAGTTGTCGCTCCAAAATATTTACAGGAAGAGAAAGGAGCCTGCTTTAAGGGGGTCCTTATTGGACCCCTCCTAAGGGTCAGGTACTGTATCAGGCATTTTGGTATATATTCTCATTTAATCCAACAACATCCCAACAGTTAGGAATTATTATTCCCATTTTACAGTTCAGGGGGCAGAGGTGCTGAAGGAGGCCCAAGTTCATGCACCTGGTCAGTGCTACACCACAGTTTAGGAATCAGACTGTTTATTCCACTGACTCAATTCTCTTCCTAGGCAGATACTGCCATTCTCTAAAGCGTAGCTACTTCTGACCTCCAAGTTTCTCTGTCTCTCTGGAGAGGGCTCAGTGTGCTCAGCGTGATGATGAAGCTTGCAGGCTCTGAAGACAAATGAATGTGGCCTGATGCCTGGTGCTTCATGAGGCCTTGGGTTGAGATCTGCTTGTCTGTTGGAGTCTTTATGTGTAAAATAGGGATTCACACAGTTCCGACTTGGTAGCCCTGTTGGGTTGGTTGCACAAAGAAGAGCTCGGCACAAGGCCTGGCACAGGGCAGGGGATTAATAAGTGGTTGCTGCTATTATCATGTTTATGATTTCTGACAGTTTGAAAGGAGATTCTCCAGAGTTCAATGCTGTAGATGTCAAGCCTTGCCTCCCCGCCACATCTACGCTGCCTGCACCCTTGAGTTTCCTATTAACTTAATAGGCCTGGACATAAAGGAGCCAGTTGTTCATGGGATCCCAGAGTCAGTCAACAATCCACCCTTCACTGCTTCCATTTGGTAAAATTGGTATGTGTTGATTGAACACTGAGTCTGCGCAGAGCCCTGAGGCTACGCCTGAGGAGGATTCAATCTCTCGCTGAGCCGGGGAGTGTAACTAAGATAGCGTTCTCTACCTCGGATCCCTGGACCAACACCATCAGTGTCATCTGGGAACGTGTTAAAAAAAGCAAATGGGCCCATCCTAAGGCCCATTGAATCAGACATTCTGGGGTTGGGGCCCAAGAATGTGTGTTTTCGCAAGTTCCCCATATCACTCTGAGGCACGCTAAGGTGGGAGAAGCATTGCTCCAAGAGACCAGAACGCAGCTGTCTGCCGACAAGGACCAGCTAAGCCTGTGGGAGCACAGAGGGAAGAGAGGAGGACCCAGCTGGGGAACCTCTGGGGAGTGGGATGCCCTGACAAATTCTTTCTTCCTGCTCAGGCTTGGGAAGGGGAGGAGCCAGGGCTGCAGTGAGTCCACCTGGCACCTTCAACCAATTAAACAAAGGTGCCTTTTCTTCTGTGAGGATGCAGCGCAGCTGGTGAGGAGTGCGTAGGCTGGGTTTTCATCTCATTTACCCTTCACCCACATGTGCAAGGCCCAGGCAAAGTGTATGATAGGCCTGGGCGCATTTGACAGGGGAAGAGCAGACCATACCTGTCCTCTGAGGGTGGGGGGTGGCTCCTGGAATGCTGAGCAAGCAACCATGGTGAGTCCCCCTACTGTGTGGACCCTTGCCAGGCCTCAGGCCTCAGCAGTCACTTACATAAAACAGGTGGTGAAGGCCACAGCCTGGGGAGAAAGAGGATAATCAGAGTCAAGTCATGAAGACAGCATGCCATGGGCTGGAGGAGATGTCCTACCCTGAGCCACCACAGAAGAAAATAAAGCAAATGATTGACAGCCGCTAAATGTGCAGGTCCCTCTAGAGCACTGTCCTCCTGCCACAGACAAATTAGCTGGATTTTGATGCGAAAGTCAAACCAACCACCGAGTATGGCTGAGGAGGAAGAGAAAGCTCTTGCCCTCAGTCTGCCCCAGTCAGTGCCACACAGTTAGGCTTTTACTTCCTTCTCCTTTCTTCCCTCTCTCCCTGGGGACCCTCTCAAACCACTTTCCCAAGGCCAGCTGGCCTCATTCCCATCCTCCCAACATAGGCTACCTTGAACTTCACCACCTGTAGATCTTGGCCTGCAGGAGCACCGCTCTCCACTGAGAGCACTTGCTGTCTCCCTTACACTCCTGTTCTTGGTGGCCAGTGGCTCCTCCCTTCTCCCTGGCAGGTGTCCTAGGTTTTGTCTTCTATTGGTTTCATGGAACACTGCCTTAATTGTTCTTGGGGCTTTAATGGGACCCTGTCCTCTTCTACATTCTTCTCTCTCCCAGAAGGTGACTTCCTGTAGGTAGGGGGTACTTGGGTCTCCTCCTCTGTTCCCCTTTTGTCCCTCAGACTGGGAACTTTTTATAGCGAAGTTAAGTCTCTCCCTGTCTCTGAACCAGTTCTCCAGTCCAACATTTGCTACCACAAATTTTGGACAAAGTAGAAGGAGAGGGAGCCCACCCAAGTCCAGCTCCAGGGGCCCCTAGACCTGCTTTGTTGGCCCTGTCTATGGCCCAGGTACCACAATTGTGGCAGGTCACTCTGGAGGGACTGTCTATCCTACAGCCCCGGACAATGGTCTGGGTTCTCATTCCCTATCCCCTACCCCTCACCCCATATGTACCCCGTATACACACACAGCATGGGAGGTCACTAAAACTCATCACTCTCCCTGGAGGAAGCCTGAAGGGCAGCTGGACTAAGTGCCTCCATCCAACACCCTTGGAGGTTTACACTAGTTTCTGTTGTCTCCATACCAGCAGTGCACCAACTCTTATCTTTTCTGGCTCAAAGTTGGATAAAGCCCCAGCTCAAGTTCTCTTTTGTAGACTGGCAATAGAGTTGAGAAATGTAAAGAAGACGGATACTAAAAGATGAAGAAGTAGAACTTCCAGGAGAAGGAAGTTCTTAGGCAGTTTGTGGATGGGGCTCTAGCTAGGTGTAGTGAAGTTAGAAATGTGTACTTTCTAAGTCAGACAATTCTGAGTGTCTTATATTTACTTTCACGTTTCTTAATGATCTCTAACATTTGGTCCATATCTCCCATCCTTGCCCTTCTCCAGAAATTTTCTTCTTTGATGTCATAACTATTTGCTGGCTCCCCAAATCAGGTGAACCTGGGTACCATCTTCCCTGGGTCCTATGACCTCTCTTGCTGTGAGATGCCACTCTTCTGCCTCTTCCCCACTCTCTGTCTCCATCTTCTCTTCTTTTTTATTGACATGTCCCAAGTGTGCTCTTCTATGTTCTTTGATCTCTCCCATCTGTCTTGTTCACCTAAGCTGTCCTTTTCATCTCTGCACATAGCTCCCAAATTCCAATTCTTGCTTCTAAGAAGGACCCTTTGGAACTGAGAGCTCTATGGAGCTACCCTCTAGCATAATCAGTTGCCTAGAGACATTTTCAAATGTAGTCCCAGCCAGTATCTAAAATCTGACCTGCCTCCAACTAAACCCAGTATCTTCATTCTCACTAGCAGTAGCTTCCTGCGTCGCTCTTTCTGCTAAAATGTTTCACCCAGACTTGAAAATTAACGTGTTTCTTTCTTGTCCCTATTTTCTTCTCTTCTAAAAATCTGATCGGTAAGTTCCAGAATTTCCCCACTGTGTCCTTTCCTCTCCTATGGACCGAACCCCTCCCTGGCTCACACACTTGCCCCACCGGGGACGTCCTCCCACTGGCAGCTTCTATGCCATTCATCCAAAACATGCTGCCTGCCAAACTTATCTGTTTATTGCCCAGCAAGGACTATGTCTCTCTGCTACTTAACAATATTCTAGAGCATTATGCCAACTTCTCCCTGAATCCTTTCATTTGGGAGGTTCCTATGAGTATAGAGTTTAGACTATAAGGCCAGTCAGACCTGGGTAAAATTCTGACTCTGCCATTAAGTGAGCCCATAGGAGAGTAAACACACAGCCCTGAATAAATATGATTTCCCTGATTTATTCAAGTACAAGTAAGTTTACTTTTACTTTTCATAATTTTATGTCTCATTCTTACTTTTCTTTTAGTATCCACTACTTTTTTGTATCTAGCTATTTTAGTATGTATTCTCTTTTTAAAATTAATTTCTTAAGCAGAACCTACTTAGATATTTTAAAATGCAATAAATATTATGTAGAAAATTAGAACATATTAACACATATGGCCTCAGTGGCCAAAGCTGTAATCAGATGTCAGTTCATAGCTATTAATTCCTTTGTTCTTACCTGGACAGGAGACAGCTACTGACCATTAAAATCTATCCTCTCTTTCCTTCATTTTAATAGATGTGCTGGGTTCATGGTTACTCAGCTACACTTTATTTTTTATTTTCCGTTGAAGTTAGATGTGATTATGTGACTTATTTATTTCCCATAGAATATGAGCAGAAATGCTTTGTGCCATCTCCCATATACCCCCTCTCATATATTCCCCTCTATGTTTTTTCCCTTTTTGGCTAATTGAGATGGCAAAAAGTAGGTTTGGAGGCCATTCGTTGAAGATGACATGGTCACTATCAGTCTGGGGTCCTGAAGGACCTCATAGGACAGAATCTCACCCACTTGGAACCTCTGCCCTGGACAGTTATGTGATAATTATAATATCAGTCTTGCTTTTAAGCTACTGAAATGTGGGGGTCTGTTTGTTACAGCTGTTAATAGTTAGCCTACCTACTACTTACTCCCCATGGTAGGCAGAACTTTGGAAAGGTCCCATTCTAATATCCAGAACCTGTGATAAATACAAGGAAATATCATTCTCATGATTATGTTATGTTTTATGGCAAGTTGACCTTAAAATAGGGAGATTATCCTGGGATATCCAAGTGGATTCAGTGAAATCACATGCGCCCTTAAAGGTAGAGAAACTTCTCCAGCAGTTGGCATAAGGGGAAGCCAGAAAGACTCAAAGTAGGAGAAGGAGTCAATGTGCCATTGTCGGTTTTAAGCTGGAGGGACCTGTGAGCAGGAATGTGGAGTCCCCTGCGGCAGAGTGGCCCCTGACTGGCAGTCAGCAAGAAACCCTGGAATCCAGATCTAGAGCTGCAAGGAGCTGGATTTTTCCAACAACGAAGCTGAAGCTGGAATCAAATTCTTCCCCTGAGCTTGCAGAGTTTACCCTGGCTGGCACTGTAGTTTCTGTCTGTGAGACACTGAGCAGAGACCCCAGCTGAGCCCACCTGGATTTTGACCTATACAACTGTGAAATAATCAATGGCATTGTTTTAACTCACTAAGCTCGTGGTAATTTGCTATGCAAAAATAGAAAACCAACACAGTCCTTTAGAAGGCAAGGACTCAAATCATATTCTTCTCTGCCCTCTCTGATGTCTCAGGGTAGCACCTGGCATGTAAGAATTTAGGAAGCTTTTGTTAAATGGACAAATGAGTTAGTGTGGTGGGTGAGTGAGAATCCTCAAGGTATAGATCCAAGGTCTGTAAACCTTTATCATCAAGGGAAAGATAGATAGTAAATATTTAGGCTTTGCAGGGCTCTGTCACAACTAATCAACTCTGTCACTGTAACACAAAAGCAGTCATGACAATATGTAAATAAATGTGCATGACTGTGTCCCAGTGAAGGTTTATTTAAAAACAGGTGGTAGGTCAGATATGGCCTGCATGCAGGAGTGTGCTGACCCCTTTTATACATAATTGGAAGACTTTGGTTGGGTACTTTCACCCAAAGATGGGGAAGCTTTTGCATAGAACCATATGACTTAAAGAAATGGTTTGTGGACAGAAATAGTTTCTACTGTAAGAAATACTTCATCAGGCCTTAGAGGTGGTTTAGATTGTTCCAGAGCACATGGAACTTTTTGGTTTCTAGGGAGATAAATCCCATTAAAAAGTCTCTTATCTTTCTTTGGCTTTCAAGAATTCTTCTATTAACATACCCTTACCTGGTTTTCCCTTCTTACAATGAGATGGGACTGGCTCTCTGGCCTGGCAGAAGGACCCCAGCCTGCAGCAGTTTGCAGAGTAAGGGATTTACTCAGCTGGTTTTCAGCTGAGCCCCCGCCCCATGCCTGAAGCCTGAGTGAATGTCTCCAGCCAGCCCCTGAGCAGAGATGGTACATTGCTTATGGGCCTGCCTGCCCATCCTTCATGAATTTTTATTAAACAAAACTGTAAGCAGATTGATTTTGTCCTCTTTTATTGCATTTTTATTTAATTCCGTTCCATGGTGGAGGCTCCATCATGTTACCGCAGAGTAAATCACTCCAGGGCATCAGGCCAAAACCGTGGAGAAGGGCAGGATCTGGCTTCCCAAGAGCACATTTACCGCATAAGAACCTTTATTAGCAGAGAGCCATTGATTTCTTTTTTTTTCAGGTCATAGCCCCTTCACATCCTTTAAATAAGAAAGAATCACAAAGTTATAGTGGAAGAGAGACTCTGTGTGGCCAGGGTCATGGGATGCTAGCTTGTGTCCAGGTCTGACAACATCTGTATTACCCGTACCCTCAACTCAGCACCTACTATGTGCTGGGTGGGGTCATATGAAAAGCTTGGAGAAAAGTAGTTTTGGTGGAGCATTGGTGGCTGATACAGATGGAAGAGAACATTAGGTCCAGGAACAAAGTAATATACTTTTTAAAAAAATTACAGGTGGTTATAGTTTAGCCTCGGACCTTTATATAAAAAGTCAAGACTGTGACAGCTGTAATCTAAATCTCCCCCTCCTTCCATAGCTCCTACTTTCACACTCCAGGTAAAGGACTTTGGGATTTTATCCTTAGAAACTAAAGAGCTACTGCCTGTTTTAGAGCAGGGCAGTAACAGGATGATACTATTACTATCTTTGTTAGAGGGGATCAGTCTGGCAGCAGAATGTAAACTGAATTTGAGGAGAGTTCAGGAGTGGGGCAGGGTTGGAAGCTAGAAACAGGGGCATCAGTTAATAGGATATTGCCGTGGTCTAGCCACAAGGCAACAAGAACCCAAAGTTGAAGTAATGAAGTTGTAGAAATGGTAGGGGAGAGAGATTAAACAACAAACAGTTGGAGGCGATTCTGAGGTTTTGTCAACTGCAGAAGGGAGTGAAAGGGATGAAGGAGTTTGAGCAAAGAAAAAGCAGAGCTGAGTTTGGTACATGCTTATTTACAAATTAAAAGAAATATTGCAAATGTGATGCAGATAAATTGAAGAAAATTAAAAAATGGAGAAAAGCTTTATAAAGAAAATAAAAATCATATTTAATCCCACCACCACAGTTTGCCATTGCAATGGTACGTTTGGTGTATTTCTTTCTAGATAGATAAATAAATAGATGGAGCATGGTACTAAGTAGTCTTCAAAAATATGATTCTCACTCGCTGCATATTACCATCTGGATACACCAAAATTGATTTCACTGTGCATCTATTGTTGGACTTTAACTTGATTTATAGTTTCTCCACACTATAAATAATGCCACGGTGAACATCTTGCTATATGCTTCTTTGTCTGCCTCTCTGATAAATTTCTAAAGTAAAATGATTGAGTTAAAGGTTATAATCTTTTTTAAAGTTCTTAACTCATGTTGTCAAATGCTCACTCGATACTTACTGATACAGTGTATGTTCAGGTTGATTTCACAGCACATTCATCAATCAACACTAGAATTATTCTGATTTTTTTTAAACCCTTGGCAATTTCACAGTATAAAAGGGATATATCACTATTTCTTAAATTATTTGTTTTTTATTATTAATACTTTAATAATAATTTTGGGTGTGCCTATTGGCCATTTTCAATTTCTCCTCTTTTGAAAATTGTATCTTTTTTCATATTTCTGTTGGTTTTTTATATACCAATTTATAACAACTTTATAATAGTGGGGCTATTAAAGTTTTGTCTATTAGACATGTTGCAGGTTTTTTTTTTTTTTTGCCACATTCTCCTTTACCTATCAAAGTTTTATATGGTATTTTTGATAAGTAGAAGTTTTGAAATTTTATGTAGTTATTGCTATCAATCCCCTTTTTGATTTTTTTTCCTTTTCTGTTATACTTTGACAATCCTTCTGAAAACAAGATTCAGTAAACATTTACCTATGATTTCTTTTAATTCTTTGTGATTTGATTTTCTTCATTTGTCTCCTTATTTGAAGCATCAGCCTGTGGTGATCATGAACACAGGCTCTGGAGTTACATGGACTTGGATTTGGATGCTGGTTCTCCCACTTACTTGCTGTGTGACCTTAGATAATGCTTAACCTCTCTGAAACTCAATTTTCAAATCTGAAACAGGGTTGGAAGTTGCAGGGGATAATGTATGCGAAGTGTCCAGCACATTACTTGGTCAATAGCAGACATGTAATCATAAATATTGCCATGTTAGGTCTCTGTTAAGTATGTACAATTTTGATCTTCATGAAGGCAGAGACACTGTCTTATTTACCTCCATATCACATGTCTAACTGAGGACATGTCTTAAAATATATTTTCAGTGACTATTTGATGAATGAATGTATGAAATGAGCTTAATAGATTGCATTTTGGAAGTTGTAAAGGCAAAAGGAATTCACTTTAAGACGTCGAACTCATTTAGAAATAACCAGAATAGTTAATGTGCATCTAGAATGTAAGGAAAAAAAGCAAACAAGAAACAAATGAACATTGTTCTTTCATTAGCTACAGCTCGCCATTGAGTGTCTTGGGTCTGGTCAGTCACCTTTGACCCCTGACCTATTGCCTTGACCTAGGCATACAGGCCATTGCCAAGCTCTCTTGAGTCTGTATGTAGAGAGATTTTAAGAGCTCATAGGGCCCTTTGAGGTCATTTGGTCAGCTCAACTTCCAGTATTTGTATTTTAGTTGTCAAGCACTTTTTTTCTAAAGGAATGTGACCCTGAAAGTCCAATATGTAAAAACAGACTGAGGTAGAGATGCCATGATTGAAAGACAGGATCAGGAGGTCATATTCCTTCTACTGGGGGCTTTGCAGGTGCCGTTCTCTCGGACAGAAATGCAATTCCATCCTCCCTGTCCCCCTGTCCCAATTATCTGGCTGAGTATTACTTGTGCTTTAGGTCCTAGCTTAAATAATACTTTCTTCAGGAAGCCTTCCCTGACCTTCTTTTGACCAGGTCAGTTTTCCCTTCTGTATATTCATAGTCCTGTTACCTCTATTTGCTAGCACACACCTCAGTTGCAAATTTACATCTATTAATATCAATTTCCTCTTACACTAGGAGCAAAATAGAGGAAAGCCTGTGATGAGTTTGTTTACTATTATACTCCGGGCACTCATTGCAAGGCCTGGCTTGCACACAATTGGTGTCACTTAATATTGATACCTTAATAGAAGTGTATCTGATTTAATCCCATTCTTTTCCACATTGCACAAATGCTACTGTGTCCACTGCATGCCGGATACTCTTTGAGTACTGGAAATACACTAATGAAGGAGGCAGACACATTCCCTGCCTTCAAGGAGTATGCGTCTAGTCAGGATGACAGACAGCAGAGGAATCATTAATCTCATTGGTGATAAATGCATTTCATACATTGGACCTCTATGTAAGATTTTACCAGAAGATAAAGTTCTTTTATTGAAAAATTATTGGTAGGTTTCTAGGCCAGCACATTTTGTGGGTCATGAAGTCAGCAGCTAAGAGTGGTACTTGGAATCTTGTCTTTGTGGTTCATTTAGGGTGGGAGAGTGTCTGTGAGGCCCAGCCACCTTGTCAGAATGGAAGTTTCATCACCTGCTGATGAGTGTTAGTGTGTCAGTTCATCTCAAAGTTGCCAAAATACGCATCTACCTGGGTCTGCTTTAATAAATAGATAAGAACTTGTGTTCCTTGCGAGTCCGTCAGAACTCAGTTATCATAATCAGCTGTCACATGTTCCTTAACCCTGTGGGCAATTCTAGGGAGGTGGCTGATCTAGACGAAAGAACGTCCTTCAGCAACTGTCCAGGGCACTTGGAAGAAAATCCAAGCTCCCCATCATGACTTGTGGGCCTGTGCTGACCTGGGTCTCTTCTCCCTGCCCATCTTCATTTTGTTCCATGTCCTCTCATGTTGCAGATGTCAATCTCAGGTCCTATTTGAATTATTCCCAGTTGCAAATCAGGAAGGTATTAATTGGTGCATGTTCTGTAAGTGCTGTTAGAATTGGAGCTACTGGGCTGGCTGACAGGATTTTAGAGAGCAGCCCTTTTCCTCCTCTGAGCCTGTCTCCCCAGCCATCCCTTCTAAAAGTTGCTGGGCTGATGCTTGTATCTTGGCTGGCTCTGATGCCAGCTCTGACGGGGCCACTCTGGAACCTGTTCGCACAGGCTGCCGAGGGCGTGAGAACCCAAGCAGATAACTCCCAGTCCTATCTTCTTTGCTGTGCCAGGCTGCCAGTGCCAGCTGAGGAGGCCCCCTCCTGCCTCTGCTTGTTTCCCTTGATTGTTATGTAATGTTCGGCAGCAGGAGGTAAATTCCTCTCCAATTCCCAGGCCCGTTACAGCGCATGAACCCCACCGTGGGGAGCCACAGTGATTGAGCTCAGCAGCCAGGTCCCATGCTGAGTGTCATAAATCAGGCCTGTTACCAGCTCCTCCTGGCAGATGCCATAGCCAAGAACCTGCCTACTGCTTGCCCGAGACCCAGCCGCCTCTGCACACTGTTAAACCAGGGCTGACAGATCCACCCGGGATTTAGGGGATCTTCATGACACTCTAGCTGGGTGTTGCCAGGAATCTTATTCTGAGAGAGCAGGAGGTGACACAGCTCTTAGCAAGGCATCTCAGACCTGAGATCTCACAGCCTGATGTACAGGGAGCAGAATCAGGGCATGATCACCTGCAGGCTACATGGATTTCCTGGTATGGTGGCCTCTTGTGTGCCTGGCTGTACACGTAAGAACCTCTAGGGGACTTATTAAAAAATATACATCTCCCAGGTCCATCCCCAGAGATTCTGATTTGGTAAGTCTTCCTTGGGACATGGAAATTAGCATTTTTTACTAGATCCCAGGTGATTGTGATGCAGGTGGTTCCTGGACCACCCTTTGAGAAATGCTGCTTTGGGACCAGCTGTATCCCTAAAGTGATGCCTGTAAAATGAATGCCTATAAATTGTGGGTCTTTTTTCTATTTCCTTCTATCATTTGGCTGAAGATGTGTTTCCCTGGGGAGGAAGATGTGGGCTTCAAAAATCAATGGCAATCAAACTGAAGAATAAGACAAATCTTTGACTATGACATATTTAAGGGGCAATAATAATGCTAATAGCCAGGGGAAAAGTCCCATAGTAGGATGTTCTGCTGATACTTAACGTATTACAGGGGGAGCTCTATTCTTGTTTCTCATTGGCTCTGTCTGTATGACCAAGGTGGTCATATGTTCTGGTTATCCTGGGTCAGTCCAAGTTTATGCAGGTTGTCCCAGTGCAACTTTTAATAGTTCCGCCTTCGACTCTCGAAAGTCCCAGTCTGGATGACAGTTGTTACTCTGCCAATAACCCATAGGATTGCTTCCCTTAAGACCTCCACTTTTCTTCCGAAGGAATCTGCTCTCTAGATGTCTCTGAAGGATTTTGTCAAACTGATCCCAGTAGTGGATTTCACACTAAAGTTCACCCTGACTCTGGGCTGGGATGAATGGTAAAAGGAACTCTTTGACCAGGTAATCCCCTCACCCTTTCCAGGAAATCCCAGTGGGGAAAAGGAAGGTCCTATGACCTGAACAGAAGAAAAAGAATTTGGTGGCCAGGGAAAGCCTTCCCTGGGGGTCCACCCTTTCTGTGACTTGAACAGAAGAAACAGAATTTGGTGGCCAGGGAAAACCTTCCCTGGGGGTCTACCCTTCCTGTGACCTGAACAGAAGAAACAGAATTTGGTGGCCAGGGAAAGTGTTCCCTGGGGGTCCACCCTTCACTTTGGGTGCATGAGATAAGACTACATTTTCCTCTCAAATATCATAACAAAAACATTGATAATAAGTCCTAATAATCCATGAGATGTGGAGAAGTAGATAAAGAGTTCTAGAGTTAGACAGGCTAGATTTGATTACAGCACTGCCCTCATGGACTTGATTTCAAGCAGGTTAACCATGTGGGACCTCATTTTTCTCGTCTGTAAAATGGGGATAAAAATCTTCAACCTGGGAGAGGACTTGAGATATTTGTAAAGAGCAAACACTTAATAGGTAGTCAATAAATGGTGATGGTTAGTATAATCATCATGACAATGACAATTAAAAAGCAAGATTTAATGTTTTAAAAATGTTTCCCAGCATATTTCTTCTTTCGAAGGTGGGGGCAGTTAATGGTTTTATTTCTTTATCAATTTCCTCCCCTAGAACTTTCCACCATGAAGGGTAAGCTATGAGGCTTCTCTGAAAAACAAAGAGAAGATTACATTTAGAACAAAAAAACCCAGCGTGAACATAGAAAACCCAGTGTGTGTTAGAAACAGCCAAACATTTCTAGGGAAACTCAAGGAACAGGCTAATTTATTTCTCAAGGATTTTAGCATTGCATGGGAACTTTCCAGGCCCGTTTGAAAAGTCCTGAATTTAGCAAGATGCTGGAGGCATGTGGCACTGAAAAGAGGTTAAATTAGAAATGGGCAAGGGAAGATTTCGGGAGACATGCCCAGGACAGCCCCTACACTGCTGTGGCACCTGAGATCCTATATGCCACAGTGGGGACACACATGCTGAGAGCTCTTGCAGACATGAGGTGTCTGGGATCACGACAAAGATCCTACTATGTTGGGGACTTTATGACCAGAGGCTGTGGCTGTGTACCTCAGTCATGGGTACCAATGGGACGCCCCCAAAGAACCATGTGAGACCAGTCACACCTCAGCCGATGCTAGCACAATGCTCAAAACCAGGCCAGAGGCACAGGCTCCGGCCCCATACAGCCATGTGATGTTTGTTTCCATCTCTACTTGGGAAAGAGTTGGGGCATGGAGTGAGGGTGGGGGTTATGGGGAGTCATCCCTTTGAGACAGCAAAGGGGAGATTTAGATTTTGCCATGACCAAACATGCTAAATGAGACTATTTACATACATATACATATTTTTTGAACTTCGAAAGTCTTTATCACAGTATAGCATGTGACAGAAAATTGCAGAGCCTATATGTTTAACAAGAGCAAATAGTTAAATAAATGTTGGTACAACCTTGAAATAAATTACTAAAAGCCGTTCATATGGTATAGGAGACACCTTCATATAATGACTTGGAAAGAAAGCTTACAGTTTGTTAACTAGTTAAAGAAGTGCCCCAGAGCTCTGGCAGGAGATAGAAATCCAGTCAGAGCAGCTGAAGTGAGAAGATAAATTGTAAGGTATCTTAGCTCAGGCTGCCTAGAAGCAGAGCCTGAGGCAGGGTTTCTTGGGCAAATGATGTAATGAGGAAACACTCTCGGGAAAAGGAGCTGAGGGAAACGGGGCAGGGCAGGGGATGGTACTAAGAGAGGATGTGGTCTCTAGGTGAAGACGAGCTTCAGCCTGATCCCATAGGGAACTCTGGTATATAAACAGCTTTATAGAATTGACACCACGTTAAGGCAAGGAGGCTAGCCCTGTGCACAGAAGCCAGATGATGGGTGCACCAGCCTGGGCAAGGAGATCAAGGCTTGGTACCAACAACATCAACTACCTAAAGACAGACTATGTAGAAAACTGAGAAAAGAACTGAAGTGCATTTGGGCTCTGCAGGAGTAGGCCTCCTTTCCTTCTTTCTGTATACCTACTCTATTCTCCTCTCATAGAATGACTCCACTGGGCCCACACTAGATTCATGAACTAAAAGGCAGTTCATATACAACTTGGTGAGTTAGTTACGTGATATGGTTTGGCTATGTCCCCACTGAAATCTCAGTTTGAATTATATCTCCCAGAATTCCCACATGTTGTGGGAGGGACCCAGGGAGAGGTAATTGAATCATGGGGGCCGGTCTTTCCCATGCCATTCTCATGATAGTAAGTCTCACGAGATCTGATGGGTTATCAGGGGTTTCTGCTTTTGCTTCTTCCTCGTTTTATCTCTTGCTGCCACCATGTAAGAAGAGCCTTCTGCCTCCCGCCATGATTCTGAGGCCTTCCCGGTCATGTGGAACTGTTAAGTCCAATTAAACCTCTTTTTCTTCCCAGACTCGGGTATATCTTTATCAGCAGCATGAAAACAGACTTATACAGTAAATTGGTACCAGTAGAGTGGGCTGTTGCTGAAAAGATACCTAAAAATGGAGAAGAGACTTTGGAACTGGGTAACAGGCAGAGGTTGGAATAGTTTGGAGGGCTCAGAAGAAGACAGGAAAATGTGGGAAAGTTTGGAACCCCCTAGAGACTTGTTAAATGGCTTTGACAAAAATGCTGATAGTGATATGAACATTAAGGTCCAGGCTGAGGAGGTCTCAGATGGAGATGAGAAACTTGTTGGGAACTGGAACAAAGGTGACTCTTGTTATGTTTTAGCAAAGAGACTGGCAGCATTTTGCCCCTGCCCTAGAGATTTGTGGAACTTCGAACTTGAGAGAGATGATTTAGGGTAACTGGCGGAAGAAATTTCTAAGCAGCAAAGCATTCAAAAGGTGACTTGGGTACTGTTAAAAACATTCCATTTTAAAATGGAAACAGCATAAAAATTCAGAAAACTTGCAGCCTGACAATGTAGTAGAAAAGAAAAACCCATTTTTTGAGGAGAAATTCAAGCCGGCTGCAGAAATTTGCATAAGTAGCAAGGAGCCTAATGTTAATCCCCAAGACCATGGGGAAAATGTCTCCAGGCCATGTCAGAGACTTTCACAGCAGCCCCTCCCATCACAGGCCTAGAGGTCCAGGAGGAAAAAGTGGTTTTGTGGGCTGGGCCCAGGGTCTCCACGCTGTGTGCAGCCTAGGGACTTGGTGTCCTGTGTTCCAGCCACTCCAGCCATGGCTGAAAGGGCCAAGGTAGAGCTCAGGCTGTGGCTTCAGAGGGTGGAAGCCCCAAGCCTTGACAGCTTCCACATGGTGTTGAGCCTGCGGGTGCAAATAAATCAAGAAATGAGGTTTGGGAACGTCTGCATAGATTTCAGAAGATGTGTGGAAATGCCTGGATGCCCTGGCAAAAGTTTGCTGCAGTGGTGGGGCCCTCAAGGAGAACCTCTGCTAGGGCAATGCAGCAGGGAAATGTGGGGTTGGAGCCCCCACACAGAATCCCTGTTGGGGCACTGCCTAGTGGAGATGTGAGAAGAGGGCCACTGTCCTCCAGACTCTAGAATGGTAGCTTGCACCATGCACCTGGAAAAGCTGCAGACACTCAATGCCAGCATGTGAAAGCACCCAGAAGAGAGGCTGTACCCTGCAAAACCACAGGGCAGAGCTACCCAAGACCATGGGAACCCTCCTCTTGCATCAGCATGACCTGGATGTGAGACCTTGAGTCAAAGGAGATCATTTTGGAGCTCTGCGATTTGACTGTCCTGCTGAATTTCAGACTTGCATGGGCCCTTTAACCCCTTTGTTTTGGCCAATTTCTCCCATTTGGAATGGCTGTATTTACTCAATATCTGTACCTCCCCTTTGTATCTAGGAAGTAACTAGCTTGCTTTTGATTTTACAGGGTCATAGGTGGAAGGGACTTGTCTCAGATGAGACTTTGGACTGTGGACTTTTGGGTTAATATTGAAATGAATTAAGACTTTGGGGGATTGTTGGGAAGGCATGATTGGTTTTGAAATGTGAGGACATGAGATTTGGAGGGGCCAGGGGCAGAATAACATGGTTTGGCTGTGTCTCTGCCAAAATCTCTACTTCAATTATATCTCCTGGAATTCCCACGTGTTGTGGGAAGGGCCCAGGGGGAGGTAATTGAGTCATGGGGGCCAGTCTTTCCTGTACTATTCTCATGATAGTGAATAAGTCTCATGAGACCTGATGGGTTTATCAGGGGTTTCTGCTTTTGCTTCTTCCTCATTTTTTCTCTTGCCACCATCATGTAAGAAGTGCCTTTCACCTCCCACCATGATTCTGAAGTCTCCTCAGCCATGTGAAATGGTAAGTCCAATTAAATCTCTTTTTCTTCCCAGACTTGGGTATGTCTGTATCAGCAGTGTGAAAATGAACTAACACATTGACTTGTCCAGCATAGCTGGAAGGGATAAATTGGGTCATCTAAATCTTCTCTTAGCAATTACGAATTGGAGAATAATTATTGAACCAGTTAGCTATAGAAGCTGAACTAAAGGGACAAGAGGAAGCTTGGACCTGGGGTGGCTACCTTTGTCATTTATGTAGTGAAGCTAAAGAGAAGTAGAGACAGAACAAGTGGAATAAGTGGGGCTGCACACAGGTGCCTCCCCTACCCAGGGCCTGCTTTGCTTGGGGTTTGGTTTCCACTTGGCCTGGGCTTTGGGGAGTATCAAGGAATGGCTTTACACACTGACTGATGGGTGCTGAGGGACTCCCCAGATTTATCTAGGCTGATATTTTGTAGTAGTATCAAAGATATTGATGGCAATTAAGATAATAACAATAATAAAAATGGAGATAGCAATAATGATAACTCAAAGTAAGGACTTGCTATGTGCCAAGAACATTCTTAAGCACTTTACCTGTATGTTATCATGTCTTCCTCACAATGGCTCCACGAGGTAAGAACTATTATTATCCTCCTATCATAGATAATCTGAGATTCAGGGAGATCAATAGATTCTCCCAAGTTCACTTGGCTAGTTAGTATTGAAGTCTGAATTGAGGTTTAGCCAGCCAGGCCCAGGCATGCTATGCTATACTAAAATTATGCACCCTCATACACACACATGCATACAAATGGACCCTGGATTCACACAACTCTCGAGTCAAGCTCTCCTTATTCTTATTCTACTCCAGCAAGCATCTCAACCTATCTTAAGCTCAGTTTTCAGGGGAAGTCCCTAACACAGTGTCTGACATTCAGTAAACGTATAGTAGCCACTCAGTAAATGTGTCTTCCTTCCTTTGATTCTTCTTCTCATGTCTGAGAAAGTGTTTGGGAATCTACACTTACATAGGAGTCAGAGGTGAGCACTGATGCTTTGTCCCCGGCTTTCTACTCAGGCAGAGAGAGCACATTTTACCTTCAGGGAGGCAATTAGACCCCAGATGGCAGCACTGAGCTTCTGCACAGTATTGGCTCCCCAGTGGACTAGGCAGAAGAACATCACCTCCAGGATCCCCCTCAGGTGTGGGTGTGACCTAGTTACTGGATGGATGCAGAGAGGACAGACCCCATGGGGGAGTCAGGGAAATGAGTTGAGTTCCAGGGGCTGGTAGCTCCCACACTCACAGGGTGGAGTGTTGGGGATGTCAGGAGCCCTCATCTCTGATGTGAGCCTGTCCCTCCCTTCTGCTTTCTTTCCCTTTTTCCCAGCCCCACCTTCTCACTTTAAGTCTCTCTATGTCTCCCTTTTTCACTCTGTTGCTTTTCCTTCCCCCTCCTTTCCCTTTGCTCTTTCTCTCTCCTATCTTCCATCCTTTGCATTTCTCCTTTGTTCTTCCCCCACATCTTGCCATCTTTGCTCAGCTGCCCTGCCCTCTGACTACGAGCCTTAGTCTTACTAATTGGGATGGGCAGTTCCATCTCAAGCTGCCCTGATTTGACCCCTGACCGTGAGGGCTTTGATAGTCCTTGAGATAACAGCAGCCTCTGCCCAGATGAGGTTTCTGGCTTGAACAATCACATTGCCTGCTTGGTAATGTGGCTTTGGCTTCTATAAAATGGGGAGAGGGCTGGTGCTGGACCAAATCCAATTCCCCAACTTGACTTTATTCCTGAAGCGTGTGTGTCTTCCACACAATGTGAAACTATGTAACAATACGAATGAACAAGTTATAACTACACCCATAGAGAGGATGTTGAGTAAAAGATGCCCAGACACAAATTTACTGAATGATTACATTTATAGGGAGTTAGCAAACTGACAAGAGGCATCTATGGTGTTAGCAGTCGGAATAGTGGTTACCCTTGGGGGAGTAGTGACAGGAGGGATTTTTTTCTGGGGTGCTAATCACACTCCATTTCTTGACCTGGTTACATGGGGGTGTTCACTTTTGAAGATTCTTCAAACTATTTGTGATTTGTACAGTTTTCTGTATTTATTATAGGGAAAACAAATTATTTGAAATGGACCAAAATATAACTGGGCATTTTTAATAGAAATCAAGGTGTCTAAAACACCTGTTGTGTAATAAAGAATTTGCCTGGCCTTTGCTCCTTGTTTTGGGGAGGGGGCCTCTAATCCCTTGGAATTTTTGGACTGTTAAGAATGTGTTATTCATGGCTTGCATCTCAGACACACCTGGCTTCATGCTAGTGAGGTGACTAATGTTGGTCCCTAGGTGGTTTCAGGATGGGAGCTGGCCACACCAGAAAGACCAACCATGTGATTAAGAGGTTGGAGCTTTTAGTGAAGTGATGTCAGTTTGACCTCTGGGGAGCGGAGGCAGGTTAGAGATTGAGTTCAGTCACATGGTCAATGATTCATTCAATCCATAGTGAAATCCCAGTAAAAACTCTGGACATTGGAGCTCAGGTGAACTTCCCTGGTTGGTGATACACATCTATGTGCTAAGAAGGTAGCACATCCTGAGGACATGGAAACCTTGTGTCTGAAGCCCTCCCATACTTCACACTGTGGGTCTGGTCTCTTCTCTTGGCTGGTCCTGATTTAATCCTATGTAATAAAGCTATAATAATAAGTATAGCACTTTCCTGAGTTCTGTGGGCTGTTCCAGTGAATTATTGAATCTGAAGGAACCTCTGAATTTATAGCTAGTTGGTCAGAAGTGTGGGTAGACTGGGGACTTTCAAGCTTGTGGCCAGTGTCTTAAGTGAAGGCAGTCTTGTTGAGGACTGTGTCCTTTACTTGTGGAGTTTGACCTGATTCTAAGTACTGAGAGTCAGAATTGCATTGTGGTACCCTTCTGGGCAATCTGATTTGTTAAAAGAAAACTTCCACCAAGTTAAATAAGAGTTTTTTTGAGCAAAGAATGGTTCACGAATTGGGCAGCCTCCCAAGCCAGAGTAGGCTCAGAGAGTCCAGCGGTGGAAGAAGATTTATGGACAGGAAAAGGAAAGTGACATACAGAAAACAGGAGTGAGGTCAGAAACAGCCGATTCGTTACAGCTCAGTGTTTACCTCATTTGAACACGGTTTAAACAATTTACCACACTTGATTGGCCAAAACTCAGTGATTGGCAGAAGAGTGGGCTACATTCTGTTTACAATTCCATTTAGGTTATAGTTCACAATGTACTGAGAAAACTTTAGGCTGACCTTAAAATATGTAAGGAGGAGGCAGCTTTAGGCTAGATTTAACAGATTCTATAAGGGCTCAGTGACCTTTAATATCTTTGAGCTTTTTTATACCTTTGCAAGTTGTAGTTAACTGAAAGCAGTGCAAATGATAGCTGCCCATAGATGTGCACATTTTGTCTGGTGATAGAGGGATAATCCCTCTTCAGTACTCCCAAAGCCAGTTATATATCTATTTGTAAATTCATTTCAGCATGAACTGAATCGACTATAAAAGTGTGATACCCTGTTATCTTTTGAACCCATCATAACATCTTACTGATTCTATAGTTAATTAATAGGTTAAATATCTTCAACATATTTTCATTTTATATTTGCATAAGAGTCATGATTGTCTTTTAAAGTTTAATCATGTTTTATACTTCAATAATTTTTTTAAAAACATGCATTTTCCCAGGCCCTATATGAGCCATACTGATCCATCATTTCTGGGATTGGGGCTATAGGAATCTGCATTATAATAAATTTTCTCAGTGATTCTGATGCTATTACTCATGGCCTAATAATTGAAACTCTGCACTAGACAATAGCCAAGGCTCTCTGTGGCTTTGACACGTCAGGATTTGAGAGCAGATTTGAACCTCCAAGGTTATCATTTGACACCATTTATCTTCATCCTGTTTGGGCTTTTCATTCATAAAGGAGTTCCTGGCCAGGATTTGCAAAGGAAAATGAAGGTTACACCCTTGCAAAGGGGTGTTTGGAAAGCTTTCTAGCCAAGACTTTTCCTTCATTCTGTTCTGGAGTCCAACCAAAGAGGCTAACAAAGAATCAGGCAGGGCTGGGCTGTGACTCAGGCCAAGGTAGACAGAAGCTGAAGAGCCCCCACTTACTTCTGTGCCACTTTCTTATTAAGCTGCAGCCTTGGTTTTGCAATGGAATTATTTTTTTTGTCTTTCTTCCTTCAATTTCTAATGCAAACAGCAATCCTCAGAAAAGCAACATTTATTAAATCAGGAGAATTACAATATCAATGAGAAGTTATCATGCAATAACCTTCTATTGATTTGTGTATTGCCAGTAATGAAATCAACTGGAATATTATTTATTAAACATATTGATTAGCAAAAAATAATTTGCAGGGATGGAAGCCTGACTCTACAGGGGATCCCACTGAGTTCTGAGTGTGTACATGCAATTTTTTCCTTTTGCTTGGGGAAGAGCTGTAGTGAGTATCTGACCCAATACAGAGCTAGCCCTAAGATGCAGGGTCCTTGAGAGCATCCACTGGGGAAGGGCAGATTTGTAGCCTGTTGGGCCTGGGCATTTGTATGATTGGTCAGAGAGGGCCCAGAACAGACTGCCATTGTTTCTCTACCAAAGATAGGATGAAGTACTGACTGGGTAGAGTGGTTTCTCACTCCTGCTTATCCCAGGGAGAGAGTGGTGGCTGGGAAGTAGGGAAAAGTATAAAGGAGCAATATCTTGGTTTAGGTTCTCCCAAAAGCAGACACTGAGGTAAGATTTGGGGGCAGGTAGCTTGTTTGGGAGATGATCCTGGGAAGTACAGGGAATGAGGGGATGGGGAAGGTGGAGAGTGTCATCAGTGAGTGTGTCATTGACTGGGTAGCACTTTGGGCAACTGGGGCTCAGTTCTGCTGGGGACCCTCTGAACATATGTTTGACATACATCATAAATGCTCACCAAGGGGCAAAGTAGCTGAGGCATTTTCCGCTAGCTCTTGCTTCTCATTGATTGAGACACATTCCTCTTTATCTTAACCCTCTGGCATCTCTTGTATTCCTGGGCTGTCACACACACTGGCTGAGCATGTTATTCAGGAAGTGCGTAGCTATATGTAGAAAGATACAGGTACTTGAGGAGGAACCTTCTTAATGGATGAGAATGGTCCACTGCAGCTGTAGGATCTTTGCGGTGCCAAGGGGATGTGGGAGGTGCCTGACAGTATGTGCCGCATACACACCAAGCATCAATCTCAGGGCAGGTTTTCCTTGCAGCCATCTTTGATTTTTAACTCCTTCCTCACAGGATCCCTGCAATCTTGAATCCTTTCTCTTCTTTGAACAGGATCTTGAATTTTCACAGAGCAGCAGCAGTATGAAAATAAAAACACTTCTGAGTGCTTACTAAATATAGTTGATCTCATTCATTCTTTACAACAGCCCTGTAGATGAAGCCACTGTTATCTGTATTTTGCAGATGAGGAACCTGAGAACACAAGAACATGCAGGGTAGAGAATGAGAGATCTGGAAGTCAGGCCAGTTTGTCTGACTCCAAAGTGCATGATTTGGTTCTGAGTAGAATGATTCTGAGCATGGGATCTTGGGATAGATTTCCTGGAATGGTATCTTGGCTTCATTCCTATTAGTTTTGTGAGCTTAAATAAAGAACTTAACCTCTCTGATCACCAGTTTCTTCATCTGCTATGGGGATAACAAAACCCGCTGCTCCATAGGCAATAGTGAGGATTAAAGGACATCATGGACTTGGTTATTACATAGTAATTTTAGTTAAAATTCATGTATGTGGCATCACCGTTACCCATCACTGAACTTCATGGCTACTGTGCTGTGCCTGACCAGTTTGCTCTGATTCATCCCTTATCCTTCCTTGCTCTGTTCTGTGTCATAGAGGGGCTGACACCTGCAGGCTACCTTTTCCAGACTCCCACATTAACTGGTTTCTGGCCAGGCTTACCCAATAGGAGGTGCTGATGGGAAATTAGAGGGTTGGAGGAACAGAGAGGCCAGGGTACTTCTCCCCCTCTGCATCTTAAGGTGGTAGCAGCTGTGCTTCTTTGATGGCTCCTGTTGTTAGGGGATACTTTCTGTGCCTGAGCATGGCCTCTGGCTCCTAGTAACCCCACCTCCTCCCTCTGTCTCTGGGTGGTAGCAGCTTCCTGCTGTTGTTAATCTCTGGGTTTCCTCTGTTTGGTTTCTCAGTCCTTTCATCACCATTACAGCCAATTTCCTGGGATAAACCCTCTTTGCTTGTGGCTTGTTTTCCTTTTTTAGATTCTCATAAAAGCACTTCTAATACGATAGTGTCATTTCCATGTCTGAAATAATTTTACAGTTCTGCTGCTGAGATCCTTGTGCTAGACACACAAACTTTGGACAAGGCAGGGATGGGAAGAAATAGGATCAAGGTGATTGAAGAAAAGAAGTCCTAACAATTATGGAGAATCTGTTACATACTGTACTGTTTACACCTTATTTCAGGCTTGGCTTATTTCATCTTTACACCATAAAACTATACAACTGGCATTACTGCACCCATTTTACGGATGGACAAAATAAGATGCTCAAGAAAGATTAAAGAGCCATGTTAGCAGTAGGTCTTTGCTGGAGGTGATACCAAGGAAATTTCAATGATACTCATCTAAATTCAAAGACACTCCCTACTACCCCTCAAGGAGAGGAGACCTTCCTCTCCACCAGCATTCACAATGACAAAAAAAAAAAAAAAAAAAAAAAAATTCTGACTCTGGTTAGATCAACAATAGCTGAGGGGTAATTAGGCTGAAAAAAATTGCTGGCACCTCCCAAATTGACCTGGTGATAAGGAAGGAAGCACGGCAGTACTTGGGAGCACAGCTCTGAAAGGTTAATGCCGCACTCTGAAATTTGGATGTTGTTCTCCTGGCCAGATATTCACATGGGTGGCAAACTCCCATTGGTGCACCCAGGATTTGACACAGATGTACTCACACTTAAACAATATGTGACCTAAGTGGACATCCTACTGGATGTCAGCAGAGGGGCAGCTGGCTCACTATGGGTTCCAGCATAGAGAAAGAGGGATGGCCCATTCCCAGGGCAGTGGTTTGAGAATGTGGTGGCTGTAGAACATGTGTCAACTCCGGAGGTGGAGTCTTTATCCCTCCCCTTGAATATGGACTGGCTTTAGTCATTCACTTCTAATGAACAGCATCCTATAGAATTGATGCTCTGGGCTTCCAAGGCTGGGTCATAAAAGATATACAGCTTCGGCTGGGCAAGGTGGCTCACACCTGTAATCCCAGCACTTTTGGAGGCTGAGGCGGGCAGATCACGAGGTCAGGAGATCGAGACCAGCCTGACCAATAGTATGAAACCCCATCTGTACTAAAAATACAAAAATTAGCCGAGCGTGGTGGTGCACGCCTATAATCCCAGCTACTTGGGAGGCTGAGGCAGGAGAATCACTTGAATCCGGGAGGTGGAGGTTGCCGTGAGCCAAGATTGCACCACTGCACTCCAGCCTGGGTGACAGAGTGAGACTCCATCTCACAAAAAAAAAAAAAAAAAAAAAAAAAGATACACAGCTTCCACCTGGCTCTCTCTCAAGACACAACCCTTGATGCCTTGGACCTCTATGTAAGAAGTCCGGCTGCCCTGAAGCTGCTATCTGAAGGGACCATTTGGGGAGATCATGTAGATGTAGATATGCCCAAGGAACCCCAGCTGTCCCGCAGCCCAGCCATTTGAGTCTTCCCAGTCTGGGCACCTGCCATGAGTGAGTAGACCTTCAGCTGTTTCTAGCTCGCTGAGAAACGGCAGGGACTGGACAGGAACAGTGAGAAGGAGCAACAGTGCTGAGCCAGCCATAGAGGAGCCTCGGGCAAAAGGAAACACCAGTAATGCTGACCCTGTCTTTAAAATTTTGATGTTTTGTTCACGGATGTTTTGCATTAGTTTTGATTTTTAAAAAGTAACAGTTAAAATATTATTTATCTCAATGACTGAGTTTTTTTTTTGGCATCCCTTTAAAATGTGTGCCCAAGGTGAGTGCCTCATTTGCCTCATCCTAGTCCTTGCCTGTGAGAGACCTTAAGCAAGAGCTGCCTGGCTGATCCCAGTTGGTGCCCAGAAGACACAAGGGCCATAATGACATTGGACTGATTTCATTTTGCAGCAATAGCTGCATACAAAGAATAATCATGGTCAGTTTGCCTGGATTTAAATACTGACTCCACTACCAGTTAGCTGGTGCCACTGGACATGCTGGCTAACCTTGCCAAGCTTCAATTTCATCATCTGCAGAATGGGCATAATAACAGTACTCTCTTCATGGGATTGTTGCAAGAATGAAATGTAAATGTTCCATGCGAAGCATTAAATACACTGCCTTGCATATAGAGAGTGCTCAATAAACGTAAGCTATCATTATTTTTGTTTTTGCTGCCATTGTTAAATAGCAGTTGGAGAACCTGGGAGAGCTCTGCCTGGATAATTCCATGGGGACAATGTCCTTCCATTATGCTGCATTATACCATAGAGGATAATTACTCTCTGAGTTATATTTCTGTTACTAGGTGCCACATCACCGCAATATAGTATATTATTTTATTTTGTTTTTATGAGACGGCCTCACTCTGCTGCCCAGGCTGGAGTGCAGTGGTATGAACACAGCTCACTGTAGCCTCCACTTTCTGGGCCCAAGCAGTGCTCCCACCTCAACCTCCCAAGTAGCTGAGACCACAGGTGTGTGCCACCACCTTTGGCTAATTTTTTTTATTTTTTGTAAGGACAAGGTCTCACTATGTTGCCCTGGCTTGTCTTGAACTCTTGGGCTCAAGGGATCCTCTCACCTTGACCTCCCAAAGTGTTGGGATTACAGGCATGAATCATCATGCCTGGCCTTACTGCAGTATTTTAAACCCCGATTGGGTTTAAATATTAAATATTAATATTAAAATATTAGCTTTTAAAAGTGTTAAATATAGAACTGTCAAATAGGTGGACTAAAGACGCATCAAGGTCTTGGTAAGAACAACAGTCTTGGACTGACAGCCTCTGAGTTAAAAGAGAGCCGTGTTTTCAGAATTAAAGCACAACTAGATAATTGATTGGTTCATCCTCTTCCCTCTGGCTGGTGTTGCATTTTGGTTGTAAATATGCATGAAGTGTGTGCATGTGAATGAGTGGGACTGGAGGGAAAGCATGAGTATCTCAATTAAGCATGTTTATATGTGACCTGTCTGTGTGCTTATGTGTGTGTGTGTGTGTGTGTGTGTGTGTGCGCATGTGTCTTCATGTCTCTGTGTTTATACATATGGGTCTGTGTGTATATGTGTGTGTGCCTGTGTGTGTATGTGTGTTGTGTGTCTGAAGGTAAACTCCAAGAAGGCAGGGGCCATGTACTTAGCATAGTCACTGGTACAGAGTAAACACTCACTATTTGTTAAATGAATGAATGAATGAATGTGTGTGTGTGTGTGTGTGTGCATGCGTGCATGCATGTCCATATGTGAGTGTGGGTGTTTGGGTTTCTGAGAGTGGGGTTATTAATGCTTGAGTGGGTGTGAGGGTCCTACATCTGATCATGCGTTTAGGTTTCTGTAAATCTAGAACTTGACCATGCAGAGACAATGAATTTTCTTGCACTCCTCTGACCTCTACCTATGCTCCTACTCATCTTCCTTAGGGCTCCCCTTGCCTGGGGAGCTACCCTCCTCACCAGCCTGTAGCCAGCCCCCATTTGGACCTTTACTTCTGTGTGTCTTCCGGAGGACACAGATGGCAGGAGCAGTGAATCGGAAGCACTTGGCAATGAAGCAGCAATTCACTCCGCAATCCCTTCGTATTCATTGCAACAATGCCTGCTCTGATGGGCTCTGCGCGCTGAATGCAGCTTTCAATGTGCAATCCGGTGGGATTGTGTGGTCCTCATCACGTCCACTTATTGTCAAGTGTTGCTGAGAATTCTCCCACTCGGGATGAGGGAACCACTTGTTTTAGCAACTGATTTCCGAAACCTCCTCTGGGTTGGGGTATCTGCGAAGCTCCTGGTGATGTGTTATTGTTCCTGGTTTGTGTTTTGGACACTCATGTGCTCTGCTGAAGTATGTAAATTGCCATAATGTGAGGAAATGTGATATAAAAATAACTCCGGGGCAGCAAACACCGGAGGAGCTCCAAGTTCGGCACAGCCTTTCCTAGTCCTGCCTTGGGGCTAGGGAGCATCTCTTGCCGGCAGTGTTGGCAGTGAAGGCCTGAGATGCCCTGGAGGAGGGTCTCTCTGGAATGACCACTGCCCATCCTCCTGCAGCTGCCCAGCTGGCCTGCTCGAGAAGGGCGGGTGAGACCCCTCCTAGGAAGGCAGGAACAGCTGGATGTGGACTGTCTCCTTTTTTCGCAGCTGGTCAACAGAACCACAGGCTTTGCTTTGGCTAAAGGGAATCTGCCACCCATGAGTGTTCAGGTGGCTGCACACTCTCGGGCAAATTCACATTTATTGTTGGCCGCCCACAGCCCGTTCATCTTGCCAGCAGGGGGCTGTGTTTCCCAGGCTCCCGGGTCAGGTGGCTTCAGCTAGGATCCACTGGGAAGCATTGATGGGGAGTGGAGGATGGTGGAGGGGAGGATAGAGACAGGAGGTGCTGGGAAAGTCTCTGTTTCCCTCTCCTCTCTGACTCAGATAATGTCTTCAGGAGCAGCTGGTCTCCTCTGTGGATCCAGACCCTAAAGGTGACCTCCTGTGGTCCTAGCTTCTGGCAGAAGACCTTTGCTTCTGGTCATCCCATCCCTCCTCTGACCCTCTGGCCTAGCAGGGTGGTGATCTCCTGCTGTTGTTTATCTCTGGGTTGACTCACTGGCCCTTGTTTGGCCTCTCGGCTCTTCCGTTACCCATGCGACAGATTCCTGGCATCGAAGTCCCTCTGTTTTAAGTGTTCAGTAGTTTCTTTTTCTTGTTTAGACTCTGATACTTCATCAAGGACGTCTTGGACTACCAGATCTTCCTCCATGGCCTGTCGAGGGAATGAATCAAAAGGCAAATGAGGCACAAGGGAAACAGGCCATTTTTCTACAAGGATGGAACTGAAGGGGAATTAACAGCAATAACAAAAATATATAACATTTACTAAGTTCCACATGTTGGTCACTGTGCTCAGCACTTTATACTTATTATCTTATTTAATACAGTAACTGTTTGAGGTGGGTATTACTATTATTCTATTCTATATGAGAAAGCTGAGGCTTACAGAAGTGAGGCTGAGATACCTAACAGAGTGTGCATACAGTGGTCAGGATTTGAATCTAGCAGCTTTATCGTAGGGCTCAGGCTGCAGGACACAGTGTGCTTCTCCTCTTTTAGTAGCACCTTTCAAGCCGTAGCTGGTGGTGCTGTAGTTCCACTCAGTGTTACACAGGCAACAACAACAAAGGGTTCTGCAGTGCACTGAAATTGGGGGACATGGCATGTTCTATCCCCACCCTATCTTGGAGGTTTGCAACGCATATTGACATATTAAAGGCTCTGATAAGTCCTGCATGAAAAAAGCACCTCTAGTTCAGTGAACCCCAAGTGTTCCCCTGTGGAATTCTTGTGTTACTCTTGTTAGCATCCTTAAGGGGTTGGTGGTCCAGGGAAGTCATTTTGGAAAATAGTGCCCTAGAGAGGGGACTCATCTTGAAAATATTGTATTATATATATGTAGTTGTATTTAATATTTTAAGATGAATTATCTGAAAAATCGATTGGGGGACAGAAGTCTTAACATTGCAGATTGAGAAATGCCTTAGGAATGATTGCTTCTAATGCCTTTTCCACTCCCTGAATTATTCTCTCCTGTCCCATCAAAGTGTTCATGGGCCTTGCCTGGACTCTCCCAAGACTGAAGCATTCTCCAAAGCCATGTAAGCTGTTGTTGGATGTCTCAGAGGCTGAAAGACATTCACCTTTCTGCAACTCTCATCCATGGACTTTGCTTCTTTTCTCACAGGGCAGTTCACTGACTTTTAGAATGTATTCATCATGTCCACCTTCCGTCTTGCATTTTCCAGCCTAATCTGTTTCTGTTCCCTGGTGGGTTTGCACACCCTCCAGGGTGCCCTCCTTCTGGGAGGCTGGTGTCCTGAGTTGAACCTGCAGAATTAGGGTGTACTAGCTATATGCAGAGGTGAGAATAGAACTCCTGCCTTTTAAACTTTATGTATCTACTAATATTAATAACATTCATATTGTGAATACTGTCTTCTGGCCACCAGATCAGAGTATTCAATGAGATTGAATCTATATAGTCAGCACAAGCTTTGACATGTCCTATATATTATTTTTAATTTCACAGAAGCTGCTATCTGTGTCTCCCTCATCCTATGCTTCTGCAGATGATTTTGAGATCCTATTGCAGGACTTGGCAAATGTCTCTATCAAATGTTATTTCATTAGTTTGACGCTTTATCTCTGTTATTTTTTTCTCTTGCATCTCATTCCCTCATTTTCTCTTGGCTTCACATCCACAGTCTACATTTTCATCCAAATCATTGATAAAAATGTTGGATAGGATAAAGTCAACCATGATGACCTGGGACTCACCAACAGACCTTGACACTTGTCTACTAGACAACGACTTGCTTATTAAGCCCTGTCATAGGCATTCCCACATTTCTACTTTCCTTTGATTAAACTGATGCTCAGGTATGTAAAATAAAATGTACAATGAGAATGCACTAGCGGCAGGACTGGTACCTAAGGTCCATGCTTAGTCCAAGAAAGTTTGTCATTCTTCAATAGAAATGTGCTGTGCCTTCCAACCAAGGCTATTGGGAAAACATGGTCTGAAAATGTTTTGCAGGGTGTGGCAGAGTTACCCTGGGTAGTACAGTGGTGGCCAGGGCTTCCTAAGTCACATTGAGCTGTGTAACATGATGATGGTGATCCCAGCATCCTCACATCCCTATCTTTGCAGATGCTGATGATGTGGTCCCCCAGCATCTCCGACACCCTTCAGTGAAGCAATCTCCATTCCCTTACAGACCCGCCTGCCTGAGTTTTCTACCTGGTCTGCCCCATTCTCAACAGGACAGAAGAGCAGAGGGTCATAGGTCACACCAGCACTAGGAAGTTCCCATGAATACCTCCTGGATGACTCATTAGCATATTAATGCACAGCTTGTCTCCTGAGAATTAAAGTTAGGGGTCATTTAATTGGAAATCTAAAGGACAGCACCTACCACAACCTGTCCAGAATTTATGCACATCTGTCTTGATGAACTTGGAGGGAATGGATGATTCACAATGGGCCGCCTGCCTTCTGATTTATAACCCATCATTTACATGTTACTAAAATCAATTGGCATGTGTGGAAGGTCATCCTCAACTAGAATTAGGCTCACCGAATCTCTGGGGGCCTGGTGTTCTAGTCAAGTTGTGCCCCGGTCATAGGGCCCAGGCTTCTATGGCCAGAGGAAATGACGACAGACCTGGGCCAAAGAGTCTTGGCAAGGACAGTGTCCAACACCAGGGAGCCCTGGCCTCCAGGTGGACTGTACTACTCAGTAGACTTTAGACTCTAGGTCATTGTTAAGAGCATGAGATCTAGAGTGAGACTGTTTACTTTCTAGCCCTCTAACTTTGAGGAAGCCACCTAACCTTTCTTAGCTTTGGTTTTTTGTCTATAAATGGCAATAATAACAGTACCAACATCACAGGGTTGTGAAAATACATTAAGTATTTAGGAAAGGGCCTAGTATATGAGGATGCTTGCTCAGTGTTGGTTATGAGATTTTAGACCCTAGTAGTTGAGTGGCCCATTTGTGGAATCAAGACGACTTGTATTCAAATCCTGGTTCTGTTATTTAACAGCTGTATGACCCAGTGAAATGTGCTTACAGTCTCTCAGTCTTTATGTTTTCATAAGTAGTCTGAAGATGAAGTAGGTAATAATGCACCTAATTCTCAGGCCGGTGGTGAGTTTGAGTTAAAGGGGGCTATTTAGGTAAAACACTCAGCGGTGTGTTTTTCAAATAGCCCTGCTGCTCTTTAAAGGTTAGCAATGTGGAAGAAGGTTGTGGTGAGTCTCGATTTAGACTTACAACCTGTCTGAGCAGATCTTGTTTCATAGTTTGTCATGCATGAGCTGCGAGCTGGCCTGTTGCTGTCTCTTCATGTATTTTAAATTATTTTTAATATTTTATTCTTAAATAATTGTATGTTTTTATGGGGCACAGTGTGATGTTTTGATATGTGTATATATTGTGGAATGATTGACAACAGCCACATTTCTCACCTACAGGATCAAAGATTCCATGTTCTTTCTTTCTTTCTTTCTTTTTTTTTTTTTTTTTTGAGACGGAGTCTTTCTCTGTCCCCCAGGCTGGAGTGCAGTGGCGCGATCTCGGCTCACTGCAAGCTCCGCCTCCCGGGTTCACGCCATTCTCCTGCCTCAGCCTCTCCGAGTAGCTGGGACTACAGGCGCCCGCCAACACGCCCGGCTAATTTTTTGTATTTTTAGTAGAGACGGGGTTTCACCGTGTTAGTCAGGATGGTCTCAATCTCCTGACCTCGTGATCCGCCCGCCTTGGCCTCCCAAAGTGCTGGGATTACAGGCTTGAGCCACCGCGCCCGGCCCCATGTTCTTTCTTGACTTGCTTTCATAAATATCTATAGCTCTTGTTTTTACTTCTTCAGGCTTTCCCCATTTTGCCTCTCCAAAATTCCCTACTCAGAATCTACCTTTAGCCCACGAAGATATCAACTCTCCTTTGACTAAATAATTGGCATTTTTCTTCCCTTGTCTACTTTGAATTTGAAACATCCAAGTGCTGGCAAATGGATTATTTCCATGGTAGAAGCAGCACTGACATTCATAGTCAGGCTTTACTCTCACCTGCGTTCAGGGCATGGAGTCTGTGAGTTTGAGTAACAGCCTGCAGCCCCTGCTCATAGCACGGAGCTCTCTGTTCTATTGATTGATAACCCTGGTCAGAGCCTTAGTGACCACCTGCTCTGACCATTGGGTAGCAGGACCATGGCTGAATTAGCAGCCATCCAAGGCACATACAGAGTGGACCTACTCAGGAAACTTGTGCTGAGTGGAGAAAATGATGAACAGGGATGCAAAAATTAGAGGGTATGTTTCCTTCTTCCTTCCTTCTCTTAAAATAAGTGGTGCCTTTCTTGAGGTAAAACACATAGAATCAACATTTTCCTTATCAACATGTTATTTTCAACATTTAAAGTAATCTCAGTGGGTTGATATTTTTTGGAAAAGTTAGTTGACTTATTTCCAGTGAATTTTCCTGAGTTTTCATTATTAAAAAAATATAAAATACTTGTGATGCATTTTATAATCAATTCATTGTAATAGCTAATATGTATTGAGTGCCTTCTCTATGTCAAATCCCAGGCTTGGTGCTTCATGTACCAGTCCCCTGCCATCCTCCCAAAGGCCGTGAGACTTAGGTATTTGTATTATGGTAATTGCTCCAGCTGTCCCAACATACAACTGTGAAATCTCAGTGGCTTAATGTGATTAAGTTCTATTTCTCACTCTTAGTTTAATGGGGTTGGGTGGGCCCTGTGTTGCAGTTACAATATCTGGAACATGTGGCCCCCAGGGTCACTATGATAAAGGGAGGAAGGAAACGGGACTTTCACTGGATGTGTTTAAGAGTCAGGCCTCGAAGCGACTGACATCACTTCCACCCATATCCCATTGACCAGAACTCAGTCCATGGCCCAACCCAACTGCAAGGGGGGCTGGGAAAGATACAAGACTACGTGGACATTTGATAGTCACTAGCACTATTCACTACATGTCATTTCTATTTAATCAACAAAAACCAGAGGTTCATAAAGTTAAATAATTGCTCCAAGTCATAGATAGTAAGAGGAAGAGCCAGCAATTGGAATCAGATCTCCTGACCTCAAAGCCTATGCTCTGTACCAGGAGTTCACAAACTAGAGCTCATGCACCAAATTTGGCCCACCGTCGGTTTTTGAAAATAAAGTTTTATTGGAACAGAGCCATGCACACTCATTGTGCATTGTCTGTGGCTGCTTTTGTGTTACAATAGTTGTGTGGAGTACTTGTAACGGAGAATATATGATCCACAAGGTCTAAAATATTGACTCTCTGGTCCTTTGCAGAAAAAGTTTGCCAGCCTCTGCTTCATGCATATTGCATATATGCATAAAAATATTTATATAAAAATATGATATATGTATCTTTCTTGTTCATTTTGTGTTTCTCTGATCTAATTGGCAGAAAACTGAGAAGTTGGAGATTCTGATTTCAGGCTTCATCAGGGTTGCCCCCAAATGTACTAGACTCCTGTTTCTGCCTTTTCTGTACCTTGAGGTCCTTTCAGGCAGTCATTTTTTGGGACAATAGTGTAGACCTGAGTTTGCAAATTATTGGTTAAAGGGGCTGTTCCAGCCAACCTGTTTGCTTTGCTTCAGGGGCACAGTATATATGTGTGTGTGTGTGTGTGTGTGTGTGTGTGTGTGTATGAATTTTAACAGAATTTAAGTGCCTCCAAGTTGGGCATGCCATAGTAACCACCATTCCTTATTGCCTCATACATGGATGTTTCATTAATTTATATTTCCTGACTCATCCGTAAAGACATTGGAATTCATAGATCCTTGACCCAGACTTTTGTTCACCCCATCTTTTGTGAGTTCTGTCCTTTAGAGAGAAAAGATACATATCTTTGGATGCTAGAGAGGTCTGGATATGGGGTCAGCTTCACACTCCATCCATCTACAGCCCAGGGGAGCTGAGAGAAGGGATAAGGTCCATTCCTTATTTAAATGCTGTGCAATCCAAGGCAAGTAGCTTAACTACTCCAAGGCTCGATTTCCTATCTACAAAGGGTAGGAACTAATCATACTGCAACAGACAGAATTCTAAGATGGCATCCAAGATTTACGTTTGCTGTTGAACATTCCCTATATAATCTCCTTCCCATGAGTGTGGGCAGGATCCATGAATGTGATGGAGTTATGCTACATTATACGGCAAAGGAGATTTTATAGATTAAACTGCGGTCCCTGATCATTTTTGACTGTGAGTTAATAAAAAAAGATTATCCTGGGTGGTGCTGACCTAATCAGGTGAGTCCTTAAAAATAATAAGAAAATGCAGTAGATGCTCTTTTGCTGGGCTGGAAAAAAGCAAAAAGCCATGTTATAAATTTCCTATGAAGGTCACATTGCTAGGACCTGAGGGTAGCTCCTAAAAGCTAAAAGGGACCCCAGCTGACAGCCAACAAGAAAACATGATCTCAGGCATACTAAAAGAAACTGGATTCTATAAACAACCTGAATGAGTTTGGAAGAGGACCCTGAGCTGCAGATGAGACCACAGCCTAGCTAACCTGTGCCTAGACTTCTGATCCAGAGAACTCCTAAAGTAACAAATTTATGTTGTTTTAAGCTGCCAAATTTGTGCTAATTGACTATGTAGCAATAGAAACCAACACACATACCCATCTTGGAGTGTTGTTGGGAGGGTTAATTAAGACAACCCATGCTACCTCTCCTAATACAAGGCTTGGCACATTGTAGGCATCAAAAATAGCCTGATGAACTGAGTCAAATTTCCCAGGATTTAAGGTGTCCAGAAGTTTGACTCTTGCTTCTCTGAGGACAGTTCTTCCTTTGGCTATGGTTGATATGAGGAGAACTTGCACATTCACTATCTTAGGTCAAGTTCCCTAGAAGCAGAGCCTGTGCATGTGATGAGTTGAGGGAGGGCCTTCCAGAAGAATTCATGATGAGATGAGAGAAGCAGGATGGGCTGGGGAAGAAGCTAGATCAAGTTGTGTGTTTAGCTGGAGACTAGCCTCAGCCTGAGCACATGGGGAGCCTGGGACCATGAATGGCACCACACCACAGGCTTTGCCTACCTCAGGGCATGGGGTTGGGCTTTTTTATCCCACTATCAATCAGTTATGGGCTGGGGACCTCCCCTAGTGGGTGAAGGAGGGAGCTAACTCCCAAGCATTTCCAGGGAGATAAGTAGTGCCCACCCAGGACAATTCTCCAAAGAATGGGGCAGCTATGAGCTGCTTGCAATGAGGCAGTGTCTGGTAAAGGGGATCTGAGTGGGGCACTGACTGTGTTTGCTACATTCGCCTTTTCTGCTGGTCAATGTGTTGATCTCTCAGGTTCTATTCTCAGTCCTTTACCTACCTTTCAGCCTCATAGACTTGAAGACCCCGGTTCAAGCCTTTTCTGTGATTATTTGGATCTTTCAAGGGTCTGCACAGATTCCCATCTCCATTGTTGTACACAGACTCCAGCCAGCTCAGCTCTGATGTCATGCACACACCACCTCCAGTACCCCAGCACCCTGGGTGCCAGCTCCTTTAAGCCATGCTGCTAGATTAAGTACTTAAATATTTGTGGCACCCCGTTATGTGCCAGGTACTGTGCTGGGGGGTGGGAGGAAATAAGGGTATATTAAGAAAGAAGACCTTTCCCAGAGTTTACATTCTAGTAAGAAAGAGAATCATGGAAGAATCAATTATACAACTGTGGATGGAGTGTATTGGACACCTGTTGTGCCTAGTATCCTAGCAGTCTTCTCACTGCCACCCTATACTCCCAATGCCTTTCACTCCAGCCATTGGTATGTACCAGCTGTGTGCAGGTGTAGCATGACAGCCCCTTGTCTCAGCTGAGCCTCTTGCTGTCTGCCATGAGTCTTTCCTGTCACTGCTGCATGGGAGGCCTGCATGAAGCCTCTCAATAATTTGGAAGCTTGGGAATTTTTGGAAGAGCACAAATTTAACACTCCATGAAGCACTTTTGACCAACAGGGGACAGGGGCCCTCATTTTCATACCTTGGGTGGAAATTTTGAAAAGCATTCTCTATAGCTCCTTAGGGCGTCTCTGCAGGATTGAGTACCAGTTGCTCATAGCTTGGTAACATATCATTGAATTGGCTTTATCCTCTTCTTGTTTCATTCTTCCTAGCACCTTCTACCACTCCTTGAGATCACCTCCCCAATAAGCTACCTGCATTCAAGCCTCTGTCTCTGGCATTGCCTTCAGGGGTAACTCAGGATATGGCAGGAACTCTTAGGGCACCTAACATGCCACCTGCCATGAGCCCAGTGGTAGAAAGGATCTTTTTAAAAAATTAATACAAAATATTTTACATATTTATGGGGTACATGTGAGTATTTGTTACATGCACAGAATGTGTAACGCTCAAGTCAGGGTATTTGAGTTATCCATCACCTTGAGTATTTATTGTTTCCATGTGTTGGGGACATTTCAAGTCCTCTCTTATGGCTACTTTGAATTATACAATACATTGAGGCTAACTATAATCACCCACTCTGCCACAGAATATTGGGCTTATTTCTTCTAACTGTATGTTTGTACCTACTATTCAACCCCTCTTTATCCCTGCCTTACGTCACACACTTCCCAGTCACTGATATCTATCATTCCACTCTCTATCTTCATGAGATCAAGTTTGTGTGTGTGTGTGTGTGTGTTTGTTGTTGTTGTTGTTGTTGTTGTTGTTGTTTTTTTTTTTTTTTTTTTTTGAGATGAAATCTCGCTCTTGTCCCCCAGGCTGGAGTACAATGGTGTGATCTCGGCTCACTGCAACCTCTGCCTCCCAGGTTCAAGTGATTCTCCTGCCTCAGCGTACCGAGTAGCTGGGATTACAGGCGCCTGCCACCACACCCGGCTGATTTTTGTATTTTTAGTAGAGACGGGGTTTCACCATATTGGCCAGGCTGGTCTCAAACTCCTGACCTCAGGTGATCCACCTGCCTTGGCCTTCCAAAGTGCTGGGATTACAGGCGTGAGCCACTGCGCCTGGCCATGAGATCAAGTTTTTTAACTCCCACATATAAATGAGAACAGATGGTATTCATCTATCTGTGTCTGGCTAATTTCATGCAACATAATGACCTCCAGTTCCATCCACGTTGCTACAAATGACGTGATTTTATTCTTTTATATGGCCATATGGTATTCCATTGTGCATATGTGACACATTTTCTTTATCCCTTCTTCCAAGGATGGACACTTAGGTTGATTCCATATCTTTGCTATTATGAATAATGCTTCAATAACATGGGAATGCAAGTATCCATTTGATACACCGATTTCTTTTCTTTGGGATAAATACCAAATAGGGAATTGCTGGAACACATGGTAGTTCTATTTTTAATTTTCTTGAGAAATCTCCATACTGTTTTACATAGTGGGTGTACACATTTACAGGCCACCTAACTAAACTATTAACTAGGCTGAGAACTGAGAGCTGGCATAAAGCGGTGAAGGGGACAGCATTCTAGATTGAGGATCCCTTGGCTCCTTCTGCACCTGGTGATCTCTTATTTGTTCCTTTGCAACTTAATATTATCTGTTCCTTACAGGATCCTTGGATGTAACAGACATTTGGTCTTCTATTATGACACTTTCCAAAATATATTGCAGCAGTTCTGAAACCCTAATGTACGTAAGAACCATCTGGAGAATTAATTAAAAGGATTTTCAGCTCCTCTATTGGATATCTATCGCTGCTTAGCAAATTATCCCCAAATTTAGTAGCTTAAAACAACACACATGTATTATCATAGTTTTTGTGTAACAGGAAGCAAAGCATGACTTCACGGTCTCAGGATCTCTCACAAGGCTGTAGTCAAAGTGTTGGCTGGGGCTGGGGTCTCATCTGAAGACTTGATTGGGGAAGGATCTGTTTCTAAGCTTATTCATGTGGTTAATGGCAGGATTCACAGTTCTTCACCACATGGGTCTCTCCATAGGGCAATGCAACATCTTGTTTCATCAGAACAAAGATACAAGAACAGACAAGTGAGGTGGAGGAGTAAGATGAAAGTCAGACCTTTGTAACCTAATCATAGAAGTGTCATCTCCTCACTTTTGCTGTATTCTGTTTGTCAGAAGCGAGTTTCTAGGTCCTGTCCATACTTAAGAGGAGGAAGTTGAATTCTAGGCCAGGATCACTGGGAGTCATTTTAGGAGGCAGCCTTCCCTAGGCCCCACTTGTAAAGCCTCAGATTCAGGAAGTCTGGAATAAGGCCCAAGAATCTGCACTTTTTTTGTAAACACACTAGATTGGTGGTTATTAAGCTCTGTTGCATATTAGAATTACTTAGGGACTGGGCACAGTGGCTCACACCTGTGATCCCAGCACTTTGGGAGGCTGAGGTGGGCGGATCACCTGAGGTCAGGAGTTCAAGAACAGCCTGGACAAAATGGTGAAACCCCATCACTACTAAAAATACAAAAATTAGCCAGGTGTGGTGGCACACGCCTGTAGTCCCAGCTGCTTTGGAGGCTGAGGCAGGAGAATCGCTTGAGCCCGGGAGGTGGAGGTTACAGTGAGCCAAGATTATGCCACTGCACTCCAGCTGGGCAACAGAGCAAAACTCTGTCTAAAACAAACAAACAAACAAACAAAAAACTTAGGGAACTTAGAAACATCCAGTGCCTCACCTGTACCCAGACCAATTAAATCAGAGTCTCTGTTGGGGAGGGTGCAGTGTGTGGGCTCTGGATATCAGTACTTTTTTTTTTTTTTTTTTCTTTTTTTTTTTAAGACAGAGTCTTGCTCTGTCGCCCAGGCTGGAGTGCAGTGGCACGGTCTCTGCTCACTGCAAGCTCTGCCTCCCGGGTTCACACCATTCTCCTGTCTCAGCCTCCCGAGTAGCTGGGACTACAGGCGCCTGCCACCACGCCTGGCTAATTTTTTGTATTTTTAGTAGAGATGGGGTTTCACTGTGTTAGCCAGGATGGTCTCGATCTCCTGACCTCGTGATCCGCCCGCCTCGGCCTCCCAAAGTGCTGGGATTACAGGCGTGAGCCACTGTGTCCGGCCTTAAAGGTCTCTACATGATTCCAATGTGCAGCTAAGTTTGAGAGTTCTGGTGGTCTGTTACATTGCTAGCACTCAATAAACCATGCCTCCTGGTATTCATGTCCTTTCTTTTAATCAGGGCTGGGCTGTGACTTGCTTTGATCCATTGAGTGCAGTAGAAGTGACACTGTGCCTAAGTCTTAAGAAGTGCCTGGCAACTTCCACTTTTGCACTCTTGGGAGCTCTGAGCCTCCCATATAAGAACTCCCACATCCTCTAGAGAGAGACTAGAAAAGACCATGTGGAGAGGGAGAGCCTCCAACTGTATGGTTGTTGTTCAAGCCATTAAGTTTTGAGGGTGATTTTTCAGCAATTTCTGTTTCAGTTACCTATTTTACTTATTCTTTCAGCTCTACCATCTGGCTGGACTTGGTGAAGCAATTTTTGAAGGTGGTCACTTGTGTAGCTACATTCAGCAGGGGGGATATTTGGGGCTGGCTCAGCTGGGATGCTGGGACACCTGGGCTTGGCTTTCTCTCCATGTGGTCTCAGAGCTCTCTGAGTGCAGAGGCAGAAGCTGTTTGGTCTCGTGAAGACCTGAAACCAGCACTGTATCACTTCTCATGGAAGGTGGCTTGCAGGCGGCCCCAACACACAGATACCACAAAAATCAGTGCTTCTCAAACTTTCATGTGAAACAGATCCCCTGGGGACTAGGTTAAAAAGAGGAATCTGATTAGGTAGTTCTGGGGTGGGGCCAGAGGACCTGCATTTCTAATGAGTTCCTGCGTGATTCTGATGCTGCTGGTTCATGGGCCACATTTTGAGAATCAAGAGGCTAGAAGATTTCATTATTGGTGCCCCTTGAGAGATACAGAGTTCTATTGTAATTATCTTTTCATACATTTATTATTGATCCAGGGATTCTTAAACCCTGGATTATGGACCCCTAGACACAGGGAGTGTTGCAGTAAGTTTAGAGTTTACAGACTTACCTCATCACCTGCTAGGAAGCCTTCTATGAACCCCTGCAAGTAAAGAATCCCTACCCTAGACTGGGAACTCCTAGATCTGTGTTATTATTTGGCCATGACAAACAGTAGGAACTTAATATATGTTTGCTAAAAATAAATGGATGAATGATTGGCTATAGATATAGTATATGGTATATATGATATAATTATATATACATAATCTATCTCAATTTAACTTAGAAGAGCCTTATTGCTAACTGACCACTGGAGCTAATTGGCCTAAACCCTCTCATGTCCCTGACAAACTGTCAGTGAAGGTAGGGTGATCAGCTGTCCAGTTTGCCTGGGACTAAGGGCTTTTCTGGACATTGTCTCAGATTTAGCACTAAATGTCCTATGTCGCTAAATCTGAGACAGTCCCAGGTAAACCAGGATGAGTTCACCTTGAATGAAGGTGAAGATAAATTTACTCTGAGCTCCCCTAAGAGCCAGGCATCAGAGACACTGACTCTTGCCCTCATGGCCGGCATTTTCTGCCACATCAGCACTGTTCGTACATTTCAAAAGCCCATCTGTGCCCGCAAAGGAGTGACTTCCTGTGTGCATGGGCGGCCCTGGGAGGCTGGGTCTCTGAGAGCCCGTTTTGGATTATAAACCTTTGAAGACATCTGCAGGGAAGGGATAATTCATTCCAGAAAAACAGCTCTCTTTGCCATGCAAACCAGAGACCAGGAATGGAAATGAGGTTTTTAATCACATGGGGCGTTTTCAGAGCCACCTGCTGGCTCTGGCATCTAGCTGAGTTGCTTCATGTAGAGGTGCTGGGAGCGGGTCTGGCCTCTGAGGTCGGGCTGCTGGGAGGCCTCCTGGGTCAAGGCATGAGCTGCTGCCTTCAAAGTCCTCTTGCAGCTGCATCCAGCTGGGCCTGCAGGGAACTGATGCCAGGAAAGGTCTGCTCTGAACTTAGCAATGATGCCCTCCTGCTGCTCAGAAAGTCCTGGACTCAGGACCTGTCTTATATTTTGTCTCTCAATGTTCATGAGCTCCTGTTCTATGCCGGTCTCCTCAGCCCTGGGTAGGGGGAGCAATCGGAGGCTGAACACTGTCAATTGAGGGGCTTACCAGAAGCACCTGCTCCCATCTCCTTTCCTGGCAGACTCACTCATGCTGTACATTTGTTAGATCTAGGTTGAAATCTCAGTTCCCCTGTTTCTTGGGTTAGGTTCCGCAGAAGGAGATGCTTGTTCAGGATCAACACTTGTGAAAGGCAGGAGGGATAGCAGATTTGGGCAGAAGGAAAAGTCAAATTGTGATACAGGTCCAACAAAGCCTGGGCCAACCAGAAGAAAGCCCTGGGATGAATATCAATCATCAGAGTCATCCTGGGGTAAGCTCCTAAGGCTGGGCTTTTACAATTTTGCTTTGCTCTGTTATTGGCTTCTCTATAAAGGACATGACTTCAGGGGAGGTGACCCTCAGCAGCTGAGACAGAGGCTGAAGGAGGTAATTGCTGAAGTCTGTTTCTTGATTGAGCCTCCTGCAGATAGGTATAAGCAATTAACTGAAAGGGGTTCTGTGCAGCACACTTTGGTGTCTACCATACCTTGCTTATAAACTGTTTGATTTTAGGAATGTAATTTACTTTTCTGAGCCTCAGTTTTCATGTGCATAATTGGGGCTACTAGCTATAAATAACTAATAACTTTTTTAAAAAAACTTTATTTCTAATAAAATATGTCAAACATACAAAACTTATACAAAAGAAATGAGTTTAGAATCATGAACTTCCATGTACCAGTCACTCAGCTTCAACAATTACCAACTCATGGTCGCTTTTGTTCCAACTATACCCCACCATAACTACTGGATTGTTAGGAAGCAAATCTCAGATTTAGAAATATTGTATTTCATCCAATAGTATTTCAAATGCATCTCTAGAAGGGCTTAAAAATAACCAAACATAACCACAATATGCCTAACTTTTTGGCAGATTAAATGATCTAGTTTAAATGGAGCATATATGACAGCATTTGGCACACAACAGGGATTTAGAAATGTCAGCTATGTCAAAACACATCCTCTTGGGAAATGACACATGAAAGAAGGGGGAAAGAAGCTTAATTTTATGTAGCGTAGAGTGTCAAATATGTGGCACAGACACTACCTTCTTCCACCCTTTTCCCTCAACAGACATCACTATTCAATCATGGAGCTACTCTGCTGCACAGTGTTCCAGGCAGCCACTGTCCAGTCAGTGGCAGAGATTAAAAGATGAAATCAATTTGTTCACATTGTCCTAGCAGACTGATGAACTGTTCTCATCTGGAACAATGGCTTAACACAGAGCCAGGCTTGCTGCCCTGCAGAATATCTGACAACTGCCATCCAGCTGCATGGTTCTGAGTCCGGGCTGGGTCACAGTGATGTACAACAGCTGCTCATAGACCACTTTTGCCATTTCCAATGTAGGGAGGGAGACTATGCAGCCTTCACCCAGGGAAAATTAGTAAGAAGAAGCAGACCTCAGACCCTTGAGAGCCTTTCAAGACTGACATTTCAACATCTGCCCCTAGAGCACTGTCTGTCCTCGTTCTTGCTTTCTTCTACTTCAGTGTCTGCCAGCTCCTTTTTGGGGTTCCTTACCCAGGCAGTTATATGCTTATTCTTCATCTCCTCCAGCCTTCCTCACTTTGTTACACCCTCTCTGAATAATGTTGTCATGTCTCCAGTGGACAAAAGTGTTGGGGGAAAAGGAGTGTAAGTGTGGGTGTGTGAAATAACCCTTAATACATGTACATGATTCCATAGTGTACACGGTACTCTGTGTTAGTTGTCATCATTCTTATGTAACACTGAAACCCAAAGGAACTCATCATATTTTCTTCTATATTAAACTTCTTAGATCACCAGGTCAAAGGGACAGATTGGGAGTCCTGACTGTGACTCAAACTGATGCGTCACAGTCCTGGAAAATCCTTGAGCTGCGGAACTCTTTCTTTAAATGTAACTTTATGTTATTGTCCACTGTCCAACATTTTGGGTGAACTGAGATGGGGGAACATGGTGTACTGTCTACCATTAAAATGTGGTAGGGAAAAAGAGAAGGTTGGTTTGTGGAATCACTAGGACTTTGGGGAGCCCAATTTAAACACCATCACATTCTATAAGCAGACACAGGGTATAATTTTACTAGCCTGGAGTATAATTCTGCTCTTGACAGAATGTCTGGGAATCACTGGTTATGAGATTCTGTATTCTCAAACCCGCATTTATACCCTATAAAAATGTGGGGCTTACTACATGCTGGAAGCAGCTATTAGGATAAATTGTGCTAGCTCCTGAAACCAGGCATAAGTCATTCCTACACCTGCCAGGACTGTCCTGTCTTCATCATACCTAGCTTAAGCCAATATAAGAATGAAAGGAGGAGGACTCTGAGCCTTGATTGGCCCTAAGCCTTCACCCAAATGAGCCTGAAAATAATTGTAGTGATAGTAACAACAGCAAATCTTGAATATTTGCTCTCTCTATGTTAAGCACAATGCTAAACACACATACGATTTAATGCCCACAACTCTAGGTAAGTATTTTTATCTTGTCTTTAGAAACTCAGGGATGCTGAGGGCTAACAGATGACAAGTGATTAAGGCAGGGGTTCAGATCGAGGTCTCCCCAATTCTAGTTCTCACATTCTCACTTGTCCATCCTGATTCCTTAGCCTGATGCTTCCATGTAATCCTTATGATAGCCTCCAGGAAGAGTGTCTTTCCTTCCTTGTTCTCAAGGTCACCCACCTAGGAAGGGAACATGCATGAACACAGGTGCATCTGAGTCCAAATCATGAGCTTTGCTGCTTTTTGAGAGGAGGGTAGTACAATGGACAGGATGTATTGCTTCTGAGAAAAATTACCTTTATGTAGGGGCTCTGGTTCATACCCCAAAGGCAGGTGAGAACAGACTGTTTCTAGAAGCAGAAGTAACCTGTATCCTGCCATTTTTATTTATGGGAAAATAGTTTATTTATTTAGTAAAAATATGCAGGATGAACAAAGTTTTGTTTCTGTGTTTTTGTAGACTAACAATATGAATAGTCCTCTGACAAGACTGGACACGGGAAAAAGAAAGGTAGAAATAAAAATTTTTTCCTACCACTAAAGATGAGAATCTCAATTATGAAAAAGATGGCAAAAGTTGGGAATGAATGGGAGCTCATGAGGCCAGGGAGGAGACAATACAGTGGATAAGTAGGTGCATCATCTCAGATTGCATGCCTGTTACAAAGACTTGGTTCATAAAGTGATGAGCATCAGTCACCCCAGAGATTTTCAGTTTATCCCAGCCCAGCACATTTGTTAATGTATAGTGGCTAGAATATATTAAATGCTTGTACATATCAGGCCCATGCTAGGAACTTTGTATCCATTACTTTAAAAAATACCTTTTTATTTTGGAACAATTTTAGATTTACAGAAAACTTGCAAAGATAGTACAGAGAGTTCTTGTATGAACTTTGCCCAGGTTCCCTTAGTGTTAACATCTTACATAACCCAGGTATATTTGTCTAAACTAAGGAATTAATGAAGGTACACTATTATTAAGTAAACTTTAGCTTTTATTTGGATTTCATCAGCTTCCCTGCTAATGTCCTCTGTTTTCTTGTTCTGGGATCTAATCCAGGATACCACATTGCCTTTAGTTGTCATATCTCCTTAGTCTTCTTTGGTCTCATTATTTTTTTAAATCTTCAAATAATTGTTCCTTTTTAGAGATGAGAAATAGGCTCAAACATATTAAGTGATTTTCGTTGGTTCACAAATCTAGTCAGTTGCTCAGCTGGGATTTACTCAGCTCTGTCTGATTGCAAAGACCATGCATGCATTTTCTAACCACTGTCTACTCTGCTGCCTCATGAGCTGCCTATATGAGAATCCTGAACAACCAAGAAATGAGGAAACTAAAAGTACCTGAGTTTTGGTTAGTTTAGAGCAATTGCCACCTAGAGGGTGAATGAATCCTAAGTTCACATTTCCAGCCCAGACTTTCGCTTTACACCCCAGACCATAGATGGAGATGGGGTGAGAAGCTGCACATTGGCCCAATTGGCCAAGTTTACCCATTTGGCCAAGTTTACCCATTTGGCTATCTTTTGAATGCCCCATAAGTATCTTGAACTCAGCATGTCTGAAACCAGATTCGCCTTTCTTCTCAAATCTGGTATTCTGGTTCTTTCCTTCCCAAACTTGGCTCATGATGATGTAGAAATGGAGAAGTGGCCATGAGCAGTCACCAGAACTTAAAGTCATGGGAAATCATTCACCATGAGTAGGAGTAATTCCAGAGCAGAGAGAGCACATGGTGAGTGGAGAGAAAGAATCAGTGACTTCTTAGTGAGGGGGGAATAAATTAGACATGTGATGAGTGGTTGAAGTGTGCTCAGTGGCTAGGAGTAGTCCCTGGGAAGGAGGCAATTCCCAATCTTCTTGCTGTCCTGAGTTCCCTCTTAACTTCAATTTCTATATCTGCAAGACTGCCCAACTCTACTATAGTTTCTGTTGTCCCTGAGCACAGGTTCTTGAGTTTTCCTTAGCTCACTTACCATATGTCTCTATTACTTAGAAAATATCTAGATAGACTGAGACTCTCAGTTCTGATTACCCAAAAAACCTAAACCAAATCTTCCTTCCCCCACAGAGCTGCAGAAGTGGTATGGCTCCAGCTTCTCTAGAGGGTGCACAGAGGGTCTTAGTCCAGAAATCCACTGGATCTGTCTACTTGATCCTACCTCCCTGCACCCTCTCAGGATGGAGAAGTGGAAAGCACAAGATACACCTGGGTTTGAAGCCTAGAGCTGCCATATCCTAGTCATATGGCCTTAAACAAGTTTCTTATTTTCCTATGGTATCAGTTTTTCTCTTTATAGAAGGTGGATAACGATATCTTGCTTAGGGTTGACTTGAGAATTCAAGACAATGGGTAGGTGGCAACTGAGAGAAAGACTTTCTCCCTCTCTCTTTCTCCCTCTCGCTTTCTCATCTGTCTTTTCCATACCTTTTGAAAATCTTATATTCTTAGTGTGGAATCTTTACCCTGCTTCTCTTTCTGCTTCCCAGATGAGGACTGTTATATTTGATGAATTCTTGAATAATTCATTCATAAGCAACCAAACTCTTTGATAAACAGCTTGGGATTGAGGGAAACTACAGGGGGAACACATGCACCAAGAACAACAGTTTTATTTTGGTCCCTGCTAAGGTGAGTGAGGGACACAAAATGAAAGCTGGGATGAGATTGCACAGCATTATAGAGTGGCTTTGGAGAGGCTATGGCCATGGATAGGCAGAGAAGAGAGAAGAGGCAACTGGCAGGAGAAAGGAACAAGGTACAGTGGAACTGGGACAGTGGGCAGAAGAACAGGGGATTTATTCAAGTTTTTCCGGTCTGGTGAGCAATGTGAAGCATTCTTTTCGTTTCCTTAGGACATCTTTAGTACAAATATCATTTTTGCACTAACGTCTGTGTATCTGAATCCTTGAAGGGATATCTGATAAAGTGCTAAGTATAACTTCAAGGTGAGATGGGGTGAAAACAAAAGGCACCCTAAGAAGGCCCATCATGTCTGGATTTCATTCCATTGCTTGGTGTAGAGTAAGTGTTCAGTAAATACTAGTGTTAATAGTAGCTACAGTTGTAATTTCTTTCCAGTTCCTTTTTCTCTTCTACACTAGGATCTTCAAGAGCTCAGGAAAATGCACCTGCTTTATTCATTTCTGGATTCTTAACAATTGGCAGAGTGCCTGGCCCATAGTTAGGTTCCAGTAAATATTTGTTTTTATGACTGACAAATCCATGTAATCTCTGTGACCAACTAAGTTCTCTTCTCAGCTTTATTCTATTTTCATTCAATACTCCCCCATCCTCAGAAAGCTGATTCATTTTGGGACTTCAGCTCTTACATCCATTTAGTGGATTACTAAATTTGTATATCCATTCCTGGCTCACATGGATAAGGCTGGCTTACATGGATAAATACTGGAATTGACAGTATTTGATTATTTTTAACTTACAAAAACAACAATTTCATAAGTTGTAATCTAATATTCCCTTAAACTTCCACTCAAATGTTATATTGTCACCTTCAACACAACATAGGTGTTGTGTACTTCTCTGCCTGTTGACTGTTCCTCTTCCTGGCATTGTTTAATAGAAAAATGCTTTTAGAATAGAAAGCTATCACTCTGTCTAATAGTATCTTTTTGTCAGTGAGATGAAAGACTGAGGTTACATTCTGCCTCTGCTACAATCAAGTCACTTGCCTCAAGATCACACAGAAGAATGGTAGCAGAGGCAGAATATAACCTCAGTCTTCTGTCTTCTATTCTGGTTCTAGGTCTATCAAGTGCATGGATTCTCCAGCTTCCCAAGTCTTGCATCTCCATCTTCTGGCAATATTCAACTACCCACCAAGTCCAGGAACTTCTTCCTTCAAAATATGTCTGTGTTCATATATATGTTTCCCAACTCAAGGATCTATGGCTGCCATGTTAGTTCAGGCCAACCTCATCTCCCACTTGAATCCCAGCAGAAGAAGTTCGTTGTTAAGCCTCTCTCCTGCTTTCTTACATAACACCTGCCTAAAGGTATATATGAAAGTTAAAGTTTCAAAAGTCACCAAATAGCTTTTAAAGTCTAAGAGCTGTTTGGTCCCAGAGAGAAAAATGATTTTAAAAAATTAAAATAGTACCATATCATTTAGACATCATGTTTTGATTACATATGTTCTATGATTTTACAATTTTTTGTTCAATAATTTTAGACTTACAGAAAAAATGTAAAAATGATACCAAAATTGCCTGTATGCCTTTACTCAAACTCCCCAAATGTTAGCATTTCTAATGTTTACCATTTTCTCTCTCTTTATACATTTTTATTATTATTTTTTCAAACCATTTTTGTGAGTAAGATGTGAACTGATGCCCCTTGGTCCTAAAATATACTAGTGTGGGTTTTCTAAAAACAAGGACATTCTTTTACATAATCACAGAAACATTATCAAAATCTGGAAATTAGCACTAATAAATAAAATTGAACAATCTACAGACTTTATTTAAATTTAATCAGTGGTCACTTTAAAATCCTTTCTAGCAAAAAAAAGTTTCTGACTTCTGATCCAAAAAAGGATAACTTGTTGCAATTTGTTGTCATGTTCTGTAGTCTCCTTTAATCAGGAATAGTAATTCAGTCTTTCTTTGTCTTTAATTGACCTTGACGTTTCTGAAGAGAGGCCATTTATTTTGTAGACTATTCTTCAATTTATGTGTATCTGATGGTGCCTCATGATTATTTGTGTCTTTAACTTTTATGTCTCTTTAATTTTTAAATGAGTTAATATTTGTAAATTGCTTTAAGCAGTGCCTGGTACATAGCTCTATATAAATATTTGTTAAAAACACTTTGATCCTTTACTTCACAGCCAAATATAGAGTTGACCAATCTATGGCCAATGAGTACTTGAAATGGAAGATTTGTCATTTGGGGGAATTTCTAAATATTTTCATCTTTATTTCAACTGCTCTACCTTTCTGAAAACTATGTTTCTTATAGTTAATATCAGCATTTACATTTGTACCCCTTTCTGTACTCAATAACATAATAAAAACAAAACCAAATCTACCATTAGGTCATCCCACAGCCCCTGGCCTGTGGATAGAGATATCATTGCTGCCCAAGTTGAGTTCTTGGCTGCTAGGCAGGGTCACCTGGTCCTTGGGTGCTCAAGAATCAAAACCTGGGCTATGCCTGTGCAGCATAATGGACTAAAAATGTGAGCCATCCAAATATTTTAAGAATAAAAGTTGAAGACTTTTCTGCAAATTACAGTGGCATTGGTATGGTATTCTATGAGGTATTTAATTTAATGTTCATTGCAGACTGGGATTTCACTCAATATTTTTTGTTTGTTGAATTACTTATTGCGTCCTTTCTGGCACAAACCTTGTGGGTCAGCAGACTGGACTCCTTGTGTCCTGCTGGGAATGTGATGCATCACATCCCTGCTTCTGGGCTTTTGCTTCTATGGCTCCATCTGGATGGCCCTTCTCACAATTCCACCTGCTCTCCTGCTCAGGCCTCTTAAGCCCGACATAGCCCCACCTCTCCTGGGCCCTCCCTCCACATCTGTCTCTTCCTTCTCAGTCAGTCCCCTGCAGCATCTCTGCTCTGTATCACCCAGTCTGGCACTAAACGAGAGATAGATTTGATTCTGAATTAGCTGTTCCCTACCTCAAGCCCCATTCTCGCAAATGGGCTAGGAAGTCTTTGAAGTAGGTATAATTGGAGGTAGATTTAGGTTTTTAAAAAGTTGAATTTCCTTGACAATTTTAATTTGAGAAAATTGTATTTTAAAGATGGAGCATGAATAAGGTCGTGTATTTCTTATCACCTCAAACATGGATTCTATATGAGCTAGCATTTATCTAAAGATTATTTCCAGTGACTTGCCAATTATTGTGCTATTTTACATGTCTTATTTCCTTTAATCTTTACAGGAACTCTATGAGGTGGCTACAGGCTACTGTTAATATTACCATTCTATTGAGTAGAAAGCTGGGGCTCAGAGAGGTCAAGCAACTTGCCCAGGGCCATATAGTGATCAAATACTAGAATCAGAATTTTATTTCAATCCACCTAACTTCAGAGCCTATGCCTGAGCCACTATATTATTCTCGCTCCATCATCAGCAAAGGGAAAAATAGCATTACTGATGAAAACAGAGGAAAATTATTGCTTTATTTAGAATGAACTAACATTTGTTGATTATCTACTGGGTGCTGGGCACTGTTAGACACTTTCACACATGTTACCTCGGACAAACTTGAGCAACGACTCTGGAAAGGAAGCAGGTACTGTTATCTCTATTTCATAAATGAGAAAATTGAGAAACAGAGAGGTCAAATGACTTACTCAAGGATACAGAGCTCAGAGGTGATATATGTTTCTGGTACATTTAGCTTCATCCGGTAACACACAGCCCCAACGCTTTTCACTTGTCTTACAGTAGTGCCTCTCTTCTCAAATAGAATTTAATTCCACGGCATAATTATTCTTGCTCTGAATCCTCACTGTCTCATGGCGTCTTTTAGCGTCAGTGTCTCCTAGAAGAGCCTCCAAGGAAAGGCTGCTGGGCAAGGCACTGAGTGAAGCAAGGGGAGTGTATGTTCCTGCCCTGCCCTCTCCTCCGGCTGATGAAGTCCACAGTTAAGATGGTCTACTGGGGCTCGCTCCAGTCTTCCCAGAGACTAATGTTCTGCTCAGGGGTGATAGAAAGCTCTGTGGCTGGCCCAGCCGAGGTATTGGAGAAAGATCCATCACCCCTGAGTGATCAGTGACCCACAGGTACCGCGCATGGAACCTAATGACCAGTCACTCAATTACTGACTCAGTGACATGTTTATAAGGGTGAACTTTAGAGTGCTATTAGGGAGTAGACAGATGAACTATAGCTGTGCCTGCAGGGCAGAGCTCACCCAGCCCAACTGCCTCTGCGGACCCATTACCCGGTAATTAGGGGGATTTTTAAGTAGGAAGCAAGGAGTTAAATTATTGCTTAGATTATTGCTTCACTTGTCACAGTAGAAACTGCTGCTTTGGGGAAAGAAGGAAGGATTGGGGAAAGGAAGAGAGGGAGAGATGGAGAAAGAGAGTAATGGAAAGAGTGTGAGAGAGAAGGCTCTGGGAAATCGAGGTTTGAGATAAGGGCTCCATTCATTTTCCCCACTGGCAACTGTAACAGGAAGGTGCCAAGGGTGACCAATGAGAGATGCAGGTAAGTTGAGAGTCTGTGCCACAGCTGGGGTTTGCGTAAGTCTCTGCCCACAGCATCTGCTTAGGCCATGGCAGCTCATCAGGAAGATGAAGGTAATAATACAATCATAGTTAGCAATGATTGATTGTACTATGAGCCAGGAACTTGGCTGAGCATTGTCCTTGCATCTGCTCATCTGATCCCTTCCACCCTGAATCAGGGGGCTGCCACTGTGATCTCTGCTCACCAGATGAGAACACTGGAGCACCTCGATTATGTAACCTGCAACAGAGCTGGAGTGACCTGCTCAATGCCAGGGCCCAGCCTCTTAAACCCCTCACCAAGCAGCTCTGTGAGGTCTTTACAGTCCTGAAACAGCCGCAAACCTGCCTCTTCTGCAGAGGCAGGGGATGTTCTCAGTTTGCTCCAGACTTCCCTGTGTTGAGCTTAGCTCTACCTCTTATTTCGTTTGCAGCAAAATTGGCAACTGCTATTAATTTTTACTCTGTGTGTGTGTTTAATTTTTTTTTAATGAAAAAAAGATCAGATAGAATTGTATAACAGACATTTATGCACTCATGACCTGGCTTAAAAAATTGTCAACTACTGATCAATCTTATTTTTCTGTATCCCCCACCCAGTTCCTTCTACCTTCCTGTATTATTTTGAAGCAAACCTCAAGTATCAAATAATTTCACCTCTGAATCTTTCAGCATCAAATATAAAGATTTTTTAAAAGAAATCAAAATACTTTGATCATACCCCCAAATAATAATTATTATCCAATCTGTTCAAGTTTTTAAATTTTACTGGATAATTTTAGAAATGAGACAGTTTTAATGGTTCAACTTACCATTTTTTGACTTTACAATGGTATTCAACCATTCTATTTTTCATGTTCAGTACAGTATTCAATACATTACATGAGGTAGTCAATACCTTATCATAAAATAGGCTTTGTGTTAAATGATTTTGCCCAACTTTAGGCTAATGTCAGTGTTCCTAGCATGTTTAAGGTAGGCTAGGCTAAGCTCTGATGTTTAGTAGGTTAAGAGTACCATGCATTTTTGACTTCATGATATTTTCAATTTATGATGGATTTATTGGGATGTAATCCCATCACAAGTGGAGGAACATCTATAATTTATTTGTTTAAATTAGGATCCAAATAAGGTCGGTACATTGCAATTGGTTGATAGGTGTTTTAAGTCTCTTGTAATCTTTTTTCCTTGATATTTATTTATTGAACAAACTGTGTTATCTTAAAGAATTTCCTACAGTCTGCATTTTGATGATTGGATGTTAGTGGTATGGTTTATCATGTTCCTGTGTCCCTGGTATTTTCTATAAATTAGTAGTTACATCTAGAGTTTTGATCAGGTTCAGGTTTGGTTTTTTGGCAAGAATACTTCATGTATGGTACTGTGAACTTCTACTAGGAAGTCTAGTTTTCTTTCTTTCTGAAGTTAGCAACCACTGAAGATTTAATCTGGTAGTTTTTAATTACTTCATTCTTTTTTCATTTATTTTCTGAATTACATTTTAAAGAAATCTTATTAGCTATTTGTGATCTTGAGAAATAGTTTATATAGAAGAAGCAAGTTAATGCTTACTTTCTTCCCTTTATTTTCTAGTTTTTCAAATAATGAGTTGGTTCTCTAGTATTCTGCATAGGATGCCAATGAGCTTATTTTATTTTATTATTACTATTATTTTGTACCCATAGACTTTTTAAGTTCTTGGTAAATTTCAATCCATTACAGTTACTGTTCTTTTTGAGATACAAATTCTCCTGTGTCTGGCCACTGGGAGACTTTAAGTTGACTCCTGAGTTTTTCAAACATGATCACATGGTTTTTAGTAGCTTCCTGCTGTCTGGGTTGACAATAGGTTCCAGACTCATCTCTTACACTTTGTTTTTTCTTTTTTCTTTTTTTTTTTTTTTAAATTATACTTTAGGTTTTAGGGTACATGTGCACAATGTGCAGGTTTGTTACATATGTATCCATGTGCCACGTTGATTTCCTGCACCCATTAACTCGTCATTTAGCATTAGGTATATCTCCTAATGCTGTCCCTCCCCCCTCCCCCAACCCCACAACAATCCCCGGAGTGTGATGTTCCTCTTCCTGTGTCCATGAGTTCTCATTGTTCAATTCCCACCTATGAGTGAGAACATGTGGTGTTTGGTTTTTTGTCCTTGTGATAGTTTACTGAGAATGATGTTTTCCAGTTTCATCCATGTCCCTACAAAGGATATGAACTCATCCTTTTTTATGGCTGCATAGTATTCCATGGTGTATATGTGCCACATTTTCTTAATCCAGTCTATCATTGTTGGACATTTGGGTTGGTTCCAACTCTTTGCTATTGTGAATAGTGCCGCAATAAACATACATGTGCATGTGTCTTTATAGCAGCATGATTTATAGTCCTTTGGGTATA